>NC_081182.1:72375626-73013938 GCF_029867415.1 Vicia villosa
ACTTGACGTTCTCAAATAGATATTCTCAACTCAGGCTCAACCGGTGTCTCGGGTGGAGTCTATTTAACAAGATCATCGTGATAAAGTTTTTGGCCCTTAGTTATATTCTCATTATCTGCCTATATATCTCCCACATCAACAAAAAATTTACTAGGAGGTTTATGCATGATATCAATGTAACTTCTAGGTTCAGATTTTAGCTTCTTGTCTTTATTAAAATCTTCAATAATTTGGTCTTTGAGAAATATCACACCAAGGCTTCTGATAATTTTCTTGTCAACTAGATCCCATAATTTATAACAAAACTCTTGATGACCATAACCTACAATGATATGTTGGTTATTGGATATGTCATCTCTTGGAATGTGAACAAAATTCCTAACACCAAACACTCTCAAGTAACCATAATAAACATTTTTCCTTTTTCATACTTTGTTTGAAACATCACCATCAAGTGGAACATAATGAGAGAGATCAATCAAACCCACCACAGTTATCAATGCTTCACTCCAAAAGGCTTTTGATAAACTTTGCATGATAAAGCATACGCGTGATTCAATCATCAATTGTATTATTTATTCTCTCAACAACTTCATTATGTTGAGGCATTTTTGGAATAACATTCTTAATCTTGATTCCATGCTCTTTAAAATACTCTTCAAATGGACCTATATATTCACCATCATTATCACCATTGACATATCTCAAAGTTCATTCCCTTTTCTCTGTCAACACTTGCATGAAAGTGCTGGTGGACAGAGATAATTTTCTTGGGCCTAAAAAGGACGACCCACAATAAAAAAAAGCCTAAATTAAGTGTGGAAATGTTGGACGTATGCCCTAAGTAAAGCAAGTCACCCAAAGTGCTCAACAAATCTCCCGACTCGGTAAGGGTTGGTTTTCCCAAACTATAATCCCTTATTTGTCCCCTTTATCACACGTGGCCTATAAGGTGTACAAAGAAAAATTGTCTCCTCCATGACCTGAGGGAGAATGAGTCTTCCTGTACTTCCACATTTTAAATCATGGAGTTAGGGAGTCTGCTTTCTAGTTTTCTAGTCCAAGTCCAATGAGTCCTATATCAATATCCCAGTCCCATAATTGGGAGGGGGTCCGAAAATTCAAGAGAGAAATACACAGAGTCTCTCACAATCCCTGCTTGAGCAGTTTCTTTCTCTCAGTTATTATACTTTATCTAGTACAATTGGCGTCCACCGTGGGGCCCTAGTAAAACTATTATAGGCCACACCTACATTCCCATAAGAGACCACCTCAAGTGTTATCCTCAAGACGATACCAACATGAGGTGTCACGTTAGCCGGTAGAAGTTCGGACAATGATCACCAAGACATAGTAGAAATGCAAGCAGCTATGGAAGAACAACGTCATCACAATACAACTTTGGAAAACAACAACGTTAACCTTGTCCATCAAAAATAGGAAGTTTACCTCCTAGAGAAAATTGAAGTCCTAGACCCCATGACTCTTTCTAACCAAATTTGAGGGGGTAATGTGCTAGAAAATTTCAAACCTTCAAGAGCATGTCGCCTCCATCAACATACAATGGTTGTTATCAATGTTAGTGACTCCTTGAAGTGCAAATTACTGTCTAGCATTTTTTAGGATGCTTCATTGAGGTGGTACATGAACTCACCACACCTATTAGTTACAAGTTACCAGTACTTGGTGAATAAATTAATCTACCAATTTTTGTAAAGCAAGCATAGGAAGGTATCAACCACAAGCCTTTCAATGTCCTCCAAGTCCCACCTGAGTCGTTGAGGGAGAATCTCTCCCATTTTAACAAGGCAACCATCAAAATCATACAACCAAACTAAGATATGTTTGTATAGGCATTCTAGAATAGTTTGAGGGTTAGAAAACGAGTTCCTCACCCAAAAGCCGTCGGCTTCCATGATAGAAATCATGGCACGAGTTGAATACTATATCAAAGACGGAGAGAGTAATGAAAATAAAAAATCTAAGGACCCCAAGGAAATAACGTTTATAGTTTCTAACACATGTCTACAATAATGCATGAGTCATTAAACCTCACTTGTAAGAGAATGAGTGAAATGCAATGGAAAACCCTCTAAGACACACCATTAAACACTCGTTGAGAACAAATATGGTGTTAAGTCTTTCACACTCATGATATTCCTTCTCCACCAGCTTCTAGGTCTGTAAATACGAGGCATGATCCCTAGTAGATGGTGCCAGTATCGTAAGGTGAAGAGTCATCACGTAGAAAATTGCTACCAGTTAAAGAAAGAGATCGAGCAGCTGATTCAAGATGGATCATTTAAAGAAGTATGTATGGGGGAAGTCCCCACCAGTCAGGAGGTGGACCAAACCTCAAGGGTGAGATCCACCAAGAAGCCTCAGATCCATAAAGGGAAAAAAGTATGAGGGAGGGAAGGATAGACCAATCCATCACACTCTCAATATCATAGCTTGTGGGTCTTTTAAGGGGCAGAGAATCCATCTCCTATCACATACGATATGCCCAACAACTTATGATTGTGAAAGATTTTTCTACCAGATCTAAATCAGGCTTAGATAATGCTCAAAAGACTAAAATTACCTTTTATGACAGAGACACTGATGGAATTCATCCTTAAGACAACGATCACATGGTCATAACGCTACAATGTGACAAATGGGAGATCAAGTGAGTACCGATTGACTATGAGAGTTATATAGATATTATTTAGTGGGACACGTTCGAAAGGCTTGAATTGGATCCATAAGAGATTCGAGCATTCCAAGGCTCATTATAAGACTTATTTCGCGTCTTCCTTTTCCTTCTCCGGTGTTTCTTTCAGCTTTGCCTCACAGCGCTTTGACTCATCATGTTCCTCAGTGTTAGTCTTTAGTGACTCCTGCTTCCGAGTCAGTGCCTATTTTGCACTGTTCAACCTGGCCTTCAACTTATTAACAGACCTATTTACTTGGTCACTAGTATCGAAGAATACACACTCCAGCATCAGGCCCTAAAGCAGGTAGCTCTCCACCATGTTGGACAAATATTTGGTCCTCATTCGACTCACCACTTTAAAGTTGTTGGGAAAATATTTGCCAAAGAGGAGACGAGTACTAGCATAGATTTTAGCACCATAATTCTCATTCCATAAAAATTTGCAAATCCAATCCAAACCAATCCATATAATTTTAATCAGTTCGAGTATCAGATTCTTTCAAAACCGAACCAAACCTTTCATCCAATATAAGGGGAAACAATATGCATCATTGTCCTCGGTGGTAACCATGGACGTACCATCTTATCCCCTTACCCTTACAAACGTGTCTTTTTAGTTCTTGTAATGGTTAGAGTGGGGTGATTAAGATTATTCTTAACAAGGCGCCTAGAGCTACCCAACCACTTTTGGGTCTTATCTGATACCATACAAATAGAATAAGATATTTATGATGGGGTTAACTTATAGTCACAAACAGATAATCTCAAAGACCTTTATAAAAGCCTAACAATTTGACGTTATTTTGAAGTGGTGACATTAATGGTCGCGAGAATCTCTTATTCGAAATGAGTAAAGGGTACGGGCACTCAAGGTCGTGGATAACTCGAAGTTACATATAGAAGAAGATCTATAGTGAATCATTTGGTCCGACCATAACAACTGGTTCGTTGGAGCAAGGCTAATGTTCTAAAGAGATTTATCTATTTTCAAAAAGAGACAACTCTCTTCGTAAAAGTGTAACAAGTTTTAAAGTCTTCAACTCCCAAATGTTTGGATGAGTTGGTTGCCATTGACAACTCATTTTCAAAAATAATAGTTTGATCCTAAATATTTTCAAATTTTACAAATGGACTCCTTTAAAATTTTAAAAATTACAAATTGTTCTCTATTTTTAAAATTTTAATAGTATATATACACAAAATTAAAATAAAAAAAATTAATTAAAACATTTGAATTATCTAAAAATCTAAACTCTAAAAATTTCTACTTACATAATCTAAATACACCATACAAAATTATTAAAGAAATATATTCAAGATTAATGAATAGGATAAAAATATGATTTTGAGAAAAAAAAATTAAAATAACCATGTTTGATAAAAAATATACAAGAAAAACCATGTTTTCAGGTAAATTACCAAACTGTCTAGGTTTGGGACTGACTAGAAGTGAATGCGCCAGACCATTTGGCGCATATATACACAACTAGCCAATCCATTTGGCGTAAACCCTAAAAAAATTAGGGCAAATGGGAGTAGCCAATCCAATTGGCGCATGCACTCCTATAACAACACATAGGCGCCATTTCATTTGGCTACTATGTGTTGTGTCTTTTTTTTTTAAAAATTTTACTTGTTTCCGGTATTTTCGCACACCGGTTCGGGTATATATCTGATAAATCGATTCTGGAAAGGGTCTGAAAAATATATTTTGGAAAAACAGAAGAATATGTCTGAATAATGTTTGCCTTGGCAATTTCGGTTATTCACTAAAGCACAATTTATTGATGAAAAACGGAGGCAAGGTTACAAGAGGCGGTAAGCGAAACTGATACGTTGCATTAAAAAAAAAATACAGATTATACTAAACTTGCGACGTTGTCGAGCCACGATTAGGGCATCTTTTGATATTGTGCCCCACCTGACGGCAAATGCTGCATTTTCGTTCCATTTTGTCGCGGACGTCCATTTCGGTTCTAATCCGTGTACTATTGGGACGCCCTTTTTTCTTTCGCCGCATTGCGTCGTTGTGCCAAACTACCTCTCCTTCATACTCAGGCCAGTAATCCTCCTTGGCCACCACAGGAAACGCAACACTGTAAACTCTGAGCAATGTCTGAGTCTTGTAAATCGGAGACAGTAGTGATATAGCGTCGCGGTGGGCATACGCACATGCAGCTATGACGTGTGAGCAAGGCATACGAAAAGCTTGAAACCTTCCACAGTCGCACCAATCTTCGTCAAGAAGAACCCTATATTGTTGCCTTGGCAGTCCCTCATTGTGGTCAATTGTCTCGCGCACACTGAACGTGCGATTGAATCGGTCGAAAGAAGTCACCTGATGAGTGTTCGCTTTTGCCGATTGCTGTTGCATAAATTTCATGCAACTATCGCTTAATAGTTGACCAGCTTGCCTAACATCACCCCATCTCCTGCCTCTTGTTGAGAAGAGTGAAGCCATCCTAAAGTATGTGGCCTCCACAAGTGCTGTGATTGGAAGGTTACGGATGCCTTTGAAAACGCCATTCATGGATTCCACAAGATTAGTTGTCATATGGCCCCATCGCACGCCATTGTCGTATGCCCTTGTCCATTTGTCCCTGGAAAGATTATCTACCCAAGTACCTGCCTCTGGATTTGTCATTACAATCTCACTCCTATAATGTTGGAATGTGGGTTGGGTCAATGCATAACCAGCATTGACTAGGGCCTTTCTTAGATGTCTGTCCTTGATCTCCCGCATGAAGTTTTGGGCGATGTGGCGAATACAATAGACGTGTTTTGAAGGGGGGGTCATGCCATCCGTTCGCTGGATTATTGTAAGCACTCTCTATGGAAGCGTGCCTATCAGAGATTAAACATATGTCAGGCTGGGGAGCAACATGTTCTCGGAGGTTCCTTAGAAAGAAACTCCAAGCCCCCGCAGTTTCACCTTCGACGATAGCAAACGCCACTGGAAATATGTTGCTGTTCCCGTCTTGTGCAACCGCCATGAGCATTGTTCCTTTGTATTTGCCGTATAACCATGTCCCATCAATTTGAAGTATGGGTTTACAGTGTGCAAAACCTCGGACGCAAGGTTTGAACGCCCAAAAAAGCCGATGGAATATTCTGTTTCCTTGGACAGGGTTTCCATCCGGTGCATGCGCGGGCAGTGTCTCTAGAATAGTAACAGTGCCAGGTGCGTAACTGTGTAGCGCATTGAGGTATCGGGGAAGAATTTTGTATGACTCCTCCCAGTTGCCGTAGACTGTCTCAATTGCCTTTGTTTTTGCAACCCACGCCTTTCTGTAAGATGGAGTGTAGTTGAAGGTTGTAACGATGTGTGATATTATATTTTTAACCTTCAGAGACGGATCAGAGCTTACGAGAGGCAAGATCTCCTGACATATAAGATCGGCACTGAGTTTTGTATGATCCTGGGAATTGTTAGGGTTGACACACGTGTGTTTCTGCGTAATCGACCCTATTTTCCATGCATTACTTCTCTTCCTATAAGAGGCCAACAGTCTGAACCCGCACTCTGGATTTTTACAAGTGATTACATACCGTTCCAGGTTTGAACGGTCTACTTCAAAATCAACGTTGTTCGCCATGTGCCATTTTTTTATTCTTCTCAGACATGCCTCCTTAGAAGGAAACTTGTCTCCTTCCTTTAATTCTTCGTCATTTTGTATGTAGGGTGTGAAGAAGATGTCAGATGATGGTTCGTCACCTTGGAGGTTCAAGTTACTCATATGTGCTGGAGGTGCGTACGCATGAGCTGGAGGCACCAACGTTTGCTGCTCGTCGTCGGATTCCTCGTTGACCATGTCGTCAAATTCAGTTTCCAGATCGTCTTCTTCCTCGTCAATGACGTCAACCTCGTCTTGCTCGTTGACTGGTGGGTCAATAACTTGTGACTGGACAACATTAGTTTCTTGTGTCTCAACCTGAAGAGTAACGTACAGCTCGATGGAATCCAACCCAGAGTATTCGTGGGTGGTAAACATATCTTGCAAGTCTTCGTCATTGGCAATTTCCATCTCGTAAAACTTGACGGTGTTGTCTTCATTGAAATTGGGACATTGGTAAAAAACGCTTGCAATAGGACCCATTGCAATCTTAGAGTATAGTCGCTGAATGAAGTACGAAAATGTTGCTCTTTTGCTCAACAACAATGGTACAACCTGAGTGTTTCTCATCACAAAACCGGCTATCTCATGAGAGTAGGTCTCACCGTTCAGATGGGCATGCACAAGGTACTGGGTTGATGAAGTCATTTTGACTGGGAAAGTGTTTGGGTGTTGTAAGCTCAAGTCAGATTGGATAAAATTGTTAGTGTGGGCTGTAACGTTTAGAAAATATTGGGTGGCCTTATAAATTGTGCTTCTTACATCCTTGCCAACACATAGACACACTGATCTATGTCAAGTACCCCATCACGCGTCTGATAAGATTCCTGATAAGATTCCTGCAACGATTCCTGATAAGATTCCTGCAACGATTCCCCCTAGACAAAGCATGCATGCAGCCCTACATCTAGCAGCTAGTTCTGAAATAAATATTTATATATATATATATATATATATATATATATATAAATATATATATATATATATATATAAATATTTATTTATATTTATATATTTATTTATTTATGTATATATATATATATATATATATATCAATATTTATTTATAATTATATATATATATATATATATATATATCAATATTTATTTATATTTATATAATTATTTATGTATATATATAAATATTTATTTATGTATATATATATATTTATTTATTTATATATGTCATGTACCCTAGCATGCGTCTGCATATGTCCTGAAACGATTCCTGATAAGATTCCTGCAACGATTCCTGATAAGATTCCTGCAACGATTCCCCCTAGACAAAGCATGCATGCAGCCCTACATCTAGCAGCTAGTTCTGAAATAAATATTTATATATATATATATATATATATATATATATATATATATATATATATATATATATATATATATATATATATATATATATATATATATATAAATATATATATATATATATATATATATATATATATATATAAATATTTATTTATATTTATATATTTATTTATTTATGTATATATATATATCAATATTTATTTATAATTATATATTTATTTATTTATATATATATATATATATATATATATATATATATATATATATATATATCAATATTTATTTATATTTATATAATTATTTATGTATATATATAAATATTTATTTATGTATATATATATTTATTTATTTCTATATTCATGTATATGTTTTTATTTATATATATACATAATATATATTTATATATATATATATATATATATATCTATATATATATATATATATATATATATATATATATATATGTTTATTTATTTATTTATTTATATAGCGTAATTAATCTTCAAAAAACCATAATTAACACAACGACCACATTAATTTTAATTGAACGATCCGGTTTTGGCAACCCAAAACAACCGGTATATCACAATATTACATTGCAAAATAACAAATAAAAACTTGTAGTACACGCTCGATCGTTGCAACAAAGAAAACAACACTTAATCTAAACTACTCAAGTATCACTGCAAGAACAAGTGGATCTTCAACGCCTCGGTTAACCTCTCCACTGTATGTCCAAAACATTAGATCCACGTCCACATCGTCTTTCACACGGTCCCAATAATACATGTAGGTGCCTTCTGGATTATTATCCGTCAACGTAATGTATGGACAACGGTAATCTATCTGTTTAACTTTTCTTGTTGGACCATCTAGTTGACGAAACCCAGTGTTGATGGCTCTAACAATTCTCTGGAAATTCCAGTGGGGGTTAAGGCAGACACGCATGTGCCTACCTTCCTCAAAAAAAAACGACAGCCCAAACTGAGTTCATTTTTTAGTGTTTGCAGTAAGAATGAAGAAAGAGTTGGTACTTCAACTCCACACACTCATACCTATATTTATAGGGGGTGAAATACAGAGGAAAATAACTTTGTTAATTATTAATAACTTAAACACTAATAGGAAACTTGGTAATGTTAAAAAAACATTTCATTAATATATGCTCAGAGCATTTAATTGGACGGTACAGAAGTAATTTAAAGGGTAAAGAAATTGCGACATCTAGGAAATTACAACGGTTAGGACAATGTCTTCTCTGTCCTCCATCATTCGAGTGCATTGAATGTCGTCCTCCATAGTCTCCCACCAACGCTGTCTTTCAAGAAAAACACCGCCCCTTGTTCTAAGTCTCTTGATAGATCTGATTTGTTCGCCTGGACTCCACTCTCCGTCCAAAAACCTTAAGAGGGTTCTCTTAAGCTGGTCCATGGTTTGAATGTTCCAAAACAACACCTGCATAGGAGGTTTGACGGCAGAGAAAATGACGTATTCAGTCCTTCGACGATAGTCCGGTTGATAGTCGAAACGCCTCACAGGGGGTGGAGGCTCTGTAGTCCGGTGCGAGCTATCTGGCCTTATTCGAGATCTCATTTTTTGCTCGTGTGTACTAATGCACACAGTAAACCCTAATTTATAGAGGGTCTGAAGTCTTGCCTTAGGTCTGGATCACAATTAGGGTTTCGTATTCAAGGCATACACGTAAACCCTAATTTTGAAAAAAAAAAAATAGGGCCTTCTAATGCGCCAAATGGAATGGCGCATTAGTTAAAAAATTCAACTGCAAGTCGCCAAATGGTTTGGCGCATAAGAAGGAATTTTTGGAGAATAAGCCAAATCATTTGGCGCATATGTATTATGTGTGGACCCCCCAGGGGCCCACCTGGTCCCACATGGTCCCACCTGCATGTTCTGAAACGATTCCAGGAGTTACTGTAAACCAGCATGGAGTTACTGTTAACAAGCATGCGACTGCAAAAATTTCTGATAAGATTCCTGATCAGCTTCCTGCCAGGATTCCTCCTACTCCTGCATGCATGCTACTCGAGCTGTCACCTAGACCTGAGCTGCATGCATCCCACCATGCCTTGTCACCGATAGTTTGACTGCATGCATGCCAACACATCCTGCAGAAGCAACACCAAACACTTATGGCTGTGTTGACATGTCAAGCATGCATGATGTTACCGTTTTTTTCCTCATCAATATATAAAGCACTTGGGATTCTGGAGATACATCACCATTATCACTCATCTACTCTTAGAACAATCCTTTTGCAATCAGCTTACGAATTTTCAGCCTTCAACCATGTCTCTCCTAACCATGGGCGAAACACACAGAGGAACCCCCCAGAACATCGCAACCTTCGTAAGTGTATCAGTATTACTTTAAAATCATGCAACTGTCCCTGATAAACTAATTGATTTTTTTGGGCATGCTTACTCTTTTCAGAACGTTCAACGTTTTCGCACTCGTAGTAAACATACCATCGCTCCGGACGACCGCATTATACCATACCTGAACATTGCTGGTTTCGGTCCGATTAGCAGGATCGCCGAGTCTTCTATTGACCACAAGTTTGTTCTTGCTTTGCTAGAACGCTGGAGGCCCGAGACACACACCTTCCATCTTCCAACAGGGGAGTGCACCATCACCCTTGAAGATGTTCATATGCTACTCGGCCTTCCTGTTGATGGTAAGGCAATTAATGGTTGTGTTATGCAGGCGAATAGCTTATGCCAAGAGGCAATTGGAATAGACTTGATAGAAGGAGCCGTTGGTGCTAGGGGGCAAGGTGTTAACCTCAAGAGGTTAAAGGAGCATTATAAAAAATTTCACTTGAATGATGCGTCTCCCCAAGAGACCATACTGCAGAAAACTAGGTGTTATGTATTGTTGCTTATTGGAAACGTTTTGTTCCCGGATAGCACGGGTAACACGGTTAACTTTATGTATCTTCGTTTGCTAATGGATTTTAGTAGAGTAGGTCTGTACAGCTGGGGGTCTGCGGTACTGGCTACCTTGTACCAGTCACTATGCAAAAACGCGGTTGCTGAGTCCTGCACATTCTATGGATGCGCCCTGTTGGTGCAGGTGTGGGGGTGGTGGAGGATGCCCATACTGGCCCCGGTTAACAACGGAAGTTGGGACTTTCCGTATGCCTTGAGGTAATTTTTTACTATACCATTTTCTCCTTACACATTCTACTCCATTCTAACTAAATCATTATTTTTTTGTTGTAGATATTGTGTGAAAAAAATGGACTTCACACGTAATCCGCGGTCAAATATCACAATGTACCGCTCGCTAATTGATCACCTTGGACCCCATCAAGTATTATCTCTAATTCTTTTCTTCTTTTTTATAAGTATTTTCCTTAAAAAAAAATTCCCGAAGTAATGTATAAATCTCATGCATCAAGTTCATATGGCGACCGTATCTCGAGTGTGAGTATGAGCCTAGAGCTCAGGATGCAGAAATCTGGACGACAAAATGCTGCTTAATCCGGTACAACATAATAGAAATGCATCAAAGTGACCGGGTGATGCTTCAATTTGGGATGCGTCAACGGATACCCGACCCTCCTGTTGACTTGGGAGTGTGGCACCTAAAAAGAGTGAACCATCAATGGACACACCAAAACTGGAAGGATTTTGCACCCGATCATCGCCAGATGTGGAAGAACCGTCGCCAGTATGTCCTAAACTTCCCCGTTAGTGACCATGAAATGAAACCTTCTCCTGAGTACATGAGTTGGTATCGTACAGCCACAACCCCTAACCTGTTTCTTGCAGCTCCATTCTATTTGAATGATCCCCGTGCACAGAACTACATCTTGCCACAACAACAACAACCGGAAGAAGAACCACAACAACAACAACAAGAACAACAACAAGAACAACAACAACTCCGGCAACAACAACGACTTCAGCAGCGACAACAACAAAGCCTGCAACACCGCCAACAACAACTCCTACAACAGCAACGACAACAACAACTCCAGGAACAACAACAAATCCAGCAACAACAACAAAATATTTTCAGTACTCCATCCCGTTCCGCACGCAACATCCGCCAATCAAATATGTTCCAATCCCAATCTCAACCATTACAAGGGTATGAAGACCGCCATCCTTCCTCGGACCAATATCAGACCCACTCACAACCATTCGGATTTGCAACATTTGTTGGGTCCTCAAGGGGATTCGGCCAAAACCTAACTCCCGGTTCATCTAGCCTTCATCTTAGTCCCGACGATGGTCCTCATGGTGAATCCTCTCACCGTGGCGCCCCCTCCGGCTACGCAACACCTACAAACCAATTCGGCTTTAACCAAGGTAGTTCTAGTGCTGCGGGATGCTATGAACCGGAGGTCTTTTCCCACCCCACTCCACCACCACGAATAAACACATTTGAGGGAATGGGTAGCCGACTTTACAACAGCGGTTTTCCGGATAATTATGGGGGCGTCGACGAATTCATAGACAGCGATCCACGCGACATCCCAGTACCAGCCCCCGTGACACAAACCCAACAAGAAGCACAAAGGGGCAGGGGTAGGGGTAGAGCTAGGGAAAGAGGCGGTGTCAATATTCGCGGCGGAATCAACGATCGCGGTAAACGTGTCATTACAAGACCAGGTTGCGGAACGGATGGCTATCTTGGTGATGGACGTCATTGATCATGTTGTTGTATTTTTCATTAATCTTTGGTATCGTTTCTGAAATTAATTGTAACCGATGTTTAGTTTTTAAATTATATTGTAATCGATGTTTAGTTCTTAAATTATATTGTAATCGATGTTACAATTTTGATTTTCGTTTTCTGCATTACATTTATAAGGCGAAAAAAATATTTTACAAATTTATTTCTGTAAATATCATAACAAATAAAATAAAAAAAAAAATTTAAGTTTAATATATTCAACTAAAATGAATTAAAAAAAAATGAAAAAAAAAATTAAAAAAAAAAAGCCCTAGAACTAAGGCGCCAAATGGTTTGGCTTCTAGGGCAAAAACCCTAGACTTATGCGCCATTCCATTTGGCGCAAACATATTGGATTTTAGGGCATGCCAATTCATTTGGCGCATGCACCCAAAATTTATACTTATACGCCATTTCATTTGGCGCATTCAGTATTCTGATATCCCAAACCTAGACACTTTGGTAAATACCCCGAAAACATGGTTTTTTTCGTATTTTTTTTATCAAACCTGGTTATTTAAATTTTTTTTTCTGATTTTGATAGAATCTTATGATATCATTTATTTTCATGTAGCCAACACCATTTTAGTGAGATAAAATATAGTTTTTGCCAATACAATTTAAAATTTAAAAGAAAGTTTATATTAATAAATGATTCAATTCAAATGACTAATAAGTTACATTTAAAAATAAATTGAGTATTCAAATTATAGTCAAAATGAAATAATTACACAAGCATGTGTTGCAAAGGAAGGTGATTCTAAAAATTTCACCAAACTACTCCCAACAAAAAACTAACAACAACAACTGCTCTTTCTCTCTCTCTCTATCTATCTCTACATCACTCTCTTTCTCTCTCTAGAATATGACTTTGTGTGTTTGTCCTATAAGTTAAGTTATCAACAATCATAACTGTTGCTTAACGCCTCTCTAATAACCTCCACCCTACCTTTTCCATTTCCGTTTCTCATCTCTTCTCTTCAAATCACACACTCTCTCTCTCCACCTTTCTCTCTCATCACATCAATGGACACTCCTCATTCCCCTTCCTCCTGTTCCTCTTCTTCCTCCTCCTCCACCTATTCATGGGAACCACATGCTACCGACACAATCAATTTAGAACCGGAAGAACCACAAACGCCGTTAGCCGTCCGGCGAGCTCTCCAGCTTCTCAAATCCGGCTTACCAGAATTACGGCTTCAAGCCGCTCGCGACATCCGGAAACTTACAAAAACCTCACAGCGGTGTCGGCGCCAGCTCTCTGAATCTGTCGGTCCACTCGTTGATATGCTCCGAGTCGACTCAGACGAGTCGCACGAACCCGCGCTTCTCGCTTTGCTTAATCTTGCCGTCAAAGATGAAAAGTAAGCAGCAACTACTTTTTCTAACAGAATTTTCTAAAAGAAATAAATAATTATACCAATCGGAAGCTGAAAGAGCATAAAATTAATTTAATTTAATTTTCATGCATATTTTAGATTTTCTTGTTGTAAGTGCTTTTGATTTTTTGGGAAATTGTGCGCTTTTTTATTAAAAGTAAGCGATGCCTTAAGCCACGGACTTTGAGATTCGATCCAAAGTTAAAAATAAAACTTCAATTTGGGGTTTGATTTTGTTTAATTCTTTAATTAAATTTTATTATTATTTTAATCCGTATCTTATGCATAACGTTAGGATTCTCTTTTGGAGAACCAATTCTTTTGTAGATCTTTGTATACCAAAAGCATATACAGGGTATTAATACTTTAAGGTTTATGGATTTTCATTGACTGGTGTATTTGTATAAGAATTATTCTTCAATTCTTGGATTCTGTTCTTTGTTGGGTCCCTTCATTATTTTTTTTTTCATATCTCTTTGCATTTCATTGGTTGGTGGTAAAATATCTCTTTTATTTTATTTTTTGTTATTGGTTTTTCATATTCTACCATTTTAGATAGATGGTTGTTAGCAATAATGGGTTGGGGCATAGAGGTTGGTTAATAATACCAACTATCTTTGACATGAAATAAGAAAGCTACTTTTTCATGACTTTGTTCATCTTACTTTGGTAATTTACCATAGTTTTGTGATTCATTGAATGAGCCATAATGAAAGAGAAAATGAGACATCAAATTAGGTTTTTTCTGTTATATATCCATTTTTTTATTTTTCATGGTGATGACTTATGACTAGTAGAATTGTCAATTAAGTTGATTTTTTTTAGTGATATTATTGTTTTTGATAACTTCATGTGCATTATGTTGTCAGAAAGAATTAGATTCTTTGTTGTCAAAGTTTATCCAATTGGGTAGTGGATTTCCTTTGGTTGTCATGGTGCACTTTCTTTTTTACCTTTGGTTTCTTTTCCTTTTTCGCTTATTATTTCTTCTTTCTTAAGTAAACTCCTTCCTAAGGTTCAACTTGTTCTCTTTTCATCACCACTTTTTTTTAATTACACTTTTAAACTAGTAAATTAACTACAGTATACTCCATTTTTCATTGAGGTTATGCGTGTCTGAGGGGGTGGAAAGTGACTGGTTCAAAAAAATAAGGAAGAGGGTGAAATTGTGAATAGAGACTGTGGTAGGAGGTGTTGATTTTCATATCTCACTCATGGTTGCTGAGAAATCACTTTCATTCTATGGGAATGACCAAATTTTGTGAGGTGGAAATGAGTTGTACGCTAGTTTCAACTTCCCTACATTTTTGTTATGCCAAGCAATTGTGTAGGGATTTTCATTCTAAATTTCCCACCCTCTCATCTACTACCTATATCCAAAACAAGCATGGACCAAAATTCCTTATTTTGGTTTGTGTTTTAATACATAATTATTGCCATTCTAGATGTTTTTGAGAAGAAAGGATACTTTTACGTTTCTATCTAACTCTCTCTCTCCCTCACATTCTAGATGTGTGTAGTACCTTACCTTATGCTCTTTATTTCAGATTCCATAGTACTGATTAACCTTTTGCTAAATAATTTTTTGTTATAAATCAGTCATATTCACAACTGGTCTTATCTTGCAGGAATAAAATCAAAATTGTGGAGGCTGGAGCATTAGAACCAATACTTAATTTTCTCAAGTCACAAAATCCAAATCTTCAGGCATCTGCAACTGCAGCTTTGCTCACACTATCTGCTTCTTCAACTAACAAACCAATTATTAGTGCTTGTGGTGCTATTCCCCTTCTTGTGGAGATTCTTAGAGACGGGAGCCCACAGGCGAAAGCTGATGCAGTAATGGCTCTCTCTAACTTATCAACATACCCTAATAATCTTAGCTTTATTCTGGAAACAAATCCGATCCCTTTCATAGTCGATATCCTCAAAACTTGCAAAAAGTCCTCAAAAACAGCTGAAAAATGCTGTGCTTTGATAGAACCTTTAGTGGACTATGATGAATGCAGAACTGTCTTGATATCTGAGGAAGGTGGGATTCTTGCAGTTGTGGAGGTTCTCGAAAACGGCACTCTCCAAAGTAGGGAGCATGCAGTTGGAACACTATTGACACTGTGCCAAAGTGATCGTTGTAAATACAGGGAACCGATTCTTAGAGAAGGTGTCATTCCAGGATTACTTGAGCTCACTGTTCAAGGAACACCCAAGTCTCAGATAAAAGCGCGCACCCTTTTGCAACTACTAAGAGAATCTCCTTATCCAAGATCTGAAATTCAACCCGACACTCTTGAGAATATAGTATGCAACATCATATCTCAGATTGACGGGGACGATCAATCTGGTAAAGCAAAGAAGATGCTAGCTGAGATGGTGCAAGTCAGCATGGAACAGAGTCTCAGACATTTACAGCAAAGGGCACTCGTGTGCACCCCGAGTGATCTCCCTATAGCTGGCGCTTCTGAAGTTTCTTTCAAGTAATAGTTGAAGTTGGTCAACAGTTTATCTTTTCCCTCATCTTCTCCACCTCTTTTGTTTTCTACTTGGGGCTTGTGAGATAAAAATTCCATAGAAAAAAGGAATTCAAGGGAATAATACATTATGAATTATGCCAGTCCAGGCCATTGTGGAAGTATCGAGTCGAGTGACTGGTAGTTGTCAATAAATTAAGTTGTAATACATTAAGAAACATGGTTTTGTAGTTGGTTTGTAAAGAAACTGTTGTATAAAATTGTATTAGTAAAGGCTCTTTGTTCTGTTATTCTTGTTCTTCATTTTGTGATGAGTTAAACTAGAGTGAGTTCTACAGAGTAGGGAAGCGTGGTACACTTGTTATACGATTTTGGTAAATAGAAGCCTTCTCCTTTTGACTTTTAATTGGTCGTACTAATTTTTGTTTAGTTAGAAAGGCTGTAAGTCACAAACTCTAGGTAAGATCTAATTTTTTAGAAATTAGAAATACACATTTCATAAAAGTGTTTGTGGGAGCTAATCATTTCATATTAATGTATTACGGTGCCATTAGTTATTTTCGGCAATTTTTCATTACACTCTTACATGGGTGCACCTCTAAAAACTCCAACATATTTTTAGGTTTATTCGAAGATACATTTTAGAATGCACCAAATATCATTTTTTTATCTAAATTTAATTTGGAGACGCATCTTCAAATAAATCTAAGGTTAATTTGCAAATACATCTCCGCAATCATCTTTCGTCTTTAGTAAATCAAACAGCCACCACATTTTTTAAGAAAATAGTTTGGAGATGTATCTGCGAACTATTTCTAGAGTAAATTCGGAGATACATCTCTGAGTTCTTGCCTGCATGTTTCTTTTGCAAAAACAATATAATGAGATTATATTTTTATCAATCCAAAATAATTTTAATTCAATTAACACTGCCATTATTTGTTTCAAATATTAATAAACATGAATATCAGAGAACATAGTAATGCGTTAATTAATCAAAAAGTCAATCATAGTACAAAAATTATTCTCAAAGTATGGAAAAATATACAAAATACAATCAAATGCATAATCTACTGAGTATGTCGACTCCTAACACCCGACTCCTCTTTTACCTATGGTAACCCAAAGCTTTTCATGCCTCGGTAAGAATAGAACGTGCTAGGGCACGCTTCATCGCCACCTCTCTCAAACAACCCAGACTCTATGCCCTCACGTGCAATCCACATAATACTCTGACATACCGACAACAAATCAGCGACATGGTCATCCATGGCCTGCTCATTCTCTAAGATCTCCTCATAAGCGGGCCTAGGTGGACATCTAGAAGCGCCTGGTGTCATGTAAGAGTATGACACAGAATGTAATCAAGTCATGTAACCCTCAACATAATGCCACTAAGATGTGGATTCTTGACTCCAGTACTCCTCCGGTACCAAACGACTCTCAAAATTCGCTAGAATGTCATCCAGTTGTCTCTATGCAATACTCTCATGAGTAGTCTAGAATGGGGGACCTCATAATGATCTGCACGTACCCAAACTGCTGCATGCACCGCTCTGGCAGATACCTGCACATGATATTAGTCCAACGTGCCAGCCATCCAAAATATAATGAAATATGGTGGAATAGAATTATATCCCGATGAGTACTGTATGGCATCCAGACGACGTCATCATGCTGAGTTCGGTCAATATACACACGGAACGGTACCACAACAACATATTCCCTTTGTGCGGGAGATATAAGAAAGCATGTGGGTAATTCTCAATGTATGATGGGGAGGTGGAAAGATTACATTTCGCTATGCCATTTCTCATCAAATGTCGCCTGCATGCCAAGGACGATGACAGAGTACATGGAAGAATAAAGACTTGCAATACTAGAGGCTCGGAGTACAGTAAGGAACCACTCTTCCTAAAGCTGAGCAAACCTGTGAATCTTTGTGAAATGGTTAATTGATTTCAAAAACTCTCGTTCCTGTTCAAAATAAAATAGAATAGTCTCATTCAAATTAATTTTGGTTAAAATATTAAAAAATAGAAGCATTGAGAAATATACCTTTCCGTCTCAGATATGTGGAGCCACATGATCTCAAAAGTATATTGGTAATAAAGTGTCTGTGGGCCCTCTTGGATAAAGGTCTGCAAGTGGGGCCTCCTGTGCAGTAGGGGCCTCCTCCTCATGGTGTGCACTACCCTGGGATGACAACCCTTGTGATAGTATGCTCGTAGATGTCAACGCTTCCCTGTCGTGAGGCATAGGGACGACTCTAGCTTGCTCATGGTGACGAGCCCTCTCGCGGCGAGTAGACGCAATTAGGGTGGGAGGGTCGAGTCTCATCTTGTCGTCGTTTGTAGCCATTATCCTTCAAAAAAACATAACAAAATATATTAGTGCATCATGAAGGAAACAATTCCGAGATGTATCTCCAAACACCGCAAAGAACACATTTCAGAGATACATCTCCGAGAAAAGCTTTGTTTTTTCATTTTTAATGGCGGAAACATCTTTGCCCTTGCTCTAACCATCCAAAACTCATCCAAATCACCCAAAAGATATATATATATATATATATATATATATATATATATATATATATATATATATATATCCTGCACATAATCTATTTCAAATTCTAATGCTTTCTAATGCATAAAAGTAACTTATTTGACCTAATACATTAATCAAAACTCAAAATAAGCTAAATGAGAAACTTACTCAAAAATGTGTTAATGATGATGTAAAGTGTTAAATGCAATTGTTAGAGGGATTTGGGAATTGGGAATGGCAAGATACAAGCAAAGGATCTGAAGTTGCTTCAAAAGTTAAGGGAAAGTGAAAACTAAAAAGGGGTAGAGGAAGGGAGAGATGAAGTTGCTGAACTGAAAATGAAGAAGGAGAAAATAGGGAGAATCTGACGTGCATTTATATACATTCACCTAATTTGGAGATGCATCTCCGAATTAAATTTTTGAATTTAAAAAAAGATCAATTCGGAGAAGTATCTGCAAACATACCCTAAAATCCCTTTGCAAATACATCTCCGAATAAACCTTTAAATAAAATGAAGAATTGATGCGTTCAGAGATATATCTCAGAATACAGGGGCATTTTAGAAATTTTGCACGGGGCCTAAGAGAAGGTATAAGGTGTTAGAACAAGATTTGTTCTGATCAATATTCTTAGTTTTGATGATAACAATGTATATGAATTTTGTATGAGATAATGTGGTACTCTAATCCTATGCAATTTCCATTTCAGGAATCACATAAAGAGTATGCACAAAATCAGCGCAAGAAGCACTGACTCAGAAGGTTCAGCATGCAACATCAGAACATGGTCTGGCAAGATATCAGAAGATGGTCAAGCAGAATCAGAACATGGTCTATGGAAGCATCAGAAGGACTTGAGATCAGAAGCTGAAGTTCTCATGGTATCACGCTAAGAAGCACTTCAAGGTCAGAAGACAAGAAGATGCTCTGCACTAAGCTGTTTGACTCTGATGATATTCAAACGTTGTTTACACAAACATCAGATCAGAAGCAAGTACAAGATGGTAGGCTACGCTGACTGACAAAAGGAACGTTAGAAGCTATTAAAGGCAACGTTAGTAGACACAGCGAAAGCAAGGCTCGAGGTAGTTGACAAAAGAGTGAAACATTAAATGCAATGCTGTACGAAATACGCAAAGCATTAAATGCTCCCAACGGTCATCTTCTCAAACGCCTATAAATAGAAGTTCTGATGAGAAGCAGAAAACAACACTTGCGCAAATATACAGAAACGCTGTCAAATTCAAAAAGCTCTCAAACTTCATCTTCAACCTCACTACATTGCTGTTGTAATATATTAGTGAAATTAAGCTTAAACTTAAGAGAAAATCACAGTTGTGATAAAAGCTTTTTAAGAAGCATTGTAACTCTTAAAAGAATTTGTTTACATTAATTTGTAAGAACTAGAGTGATCAGGTTGTTGATCAGAATACTCTAGAAAGTCTTAGAGGGTATCTAAGCAGTTTGTTCCCAGAGTGATCAGGTTGTGATCAGTATACTCTAGAAGACTTAGAAGTTGTCTAAGTGGAAAACCATTGTAATCTTGTGTGATTAGTGGATTAAATCCTCAGGTGAGGTAAATCACTCAAAGGGGGTGGACTGGAGTAGTTTAGTTAACAACGAACCAGGATAAAAATCTTTGTGCAAATAGTTTTTATCATACAAGTTTTAAAGCTACACTTATTCAACCCCCCCTTTCTAAGTGTTTTTCTATCCTTCATAAGGGTGCAATGAGAAATTACCTTATTTTTTAGCGGTGTTTTCTTTATCGTACAGGAAGTATTATTAAATAAGCAAGTGCGAAAAGGGCATGTTAGCAATTGGATTTGGGGAAATTCTTTTCTCATCCTTAAAGTTTTTTAGAAATTTTTTTGTTATGATAAAACATGTCTTTCAGATTTGTTCTTGGTCACTTGCAATACTCATAGAGAAAAGCCTAAGATAGAACCCCGAGCAATAAGAGACATTGAGCATGTGGACTTTTGTTATGATAAGAATCAAGTGATTCCTCCGTCCATCACATCAATCACCTTCTAATCCAATATGAGGGTTGTCCGCACAACATCACATCACGCGTGGGCAATTTCAACAACTCTGAGTACATAGAGGTAAAATGTGTCATGTCAGGTATTCAAATACATCTTCACTCACACATTACTTATGATTTCTCTCACTAACTTGGGTGTTTCAGTGTTAACCATGGATGTCATCCCCCTCTTCACCGAATTGAAAGTACAAATCCATCGCAAGAAGACACGACTTCACTATCTTACCTTCCATTTCTAGTTCCTAAAATGAACAAAGATGTTATTTGTGACAATCGACTTTTGATTCCCACTAGTTTTTATGAAAACCATTGTCTCTCCATCAAAGATCTAAATCTCCTTTTCTCAAAGAGACAATGATTTCCCCCTTGAAGTTTCGAACTCCTCATCGAACATATCTATCATTAGATTCATTGAGTAGGTAACGTCCAAAGTCACTAGATATGTCGTTCAATGGCAAGTTGTTGTTGCATATGCTGAAGGTGCTCCAATTTTGCCTCTTCCTCCTTCTCCTCTTGTGGTAGAGGGGCTTGTTTTGGTATATCTCCTTCTGGATCTACACACCAAAGTTATGCACTTCCAAGAGTTGAACAAGGAACATTCCAAGATCTTCAATTCTTCAGATCCACACAACAACCTTACCAAGATGGACCATTACACCGACCTCCTCCATTATATGTTATATCTGGACAGAAAATGCTCCTAAGCCTTTAGTTGTTACAGGTGAATATCGCATTCCAAGGAGCAACATACCTGTTAAACATCGTCTACATACCTAGTACAACAACATAATTCACAATTCTTGAATGAAAGAATTCTCATGATTGAAGAGAACCTTCAGTATGCTCCATCATGAGACAGTATTGTGCGGGAGGTAGCCTTCCAGGGCAATCAGGTCGTCACGCCAGAGATGTTTTTTAATGACATATATATGCCATATAAGGAAGTCTTGATGTTAAAATTTCTTTAGAGGATGATACTCCTCTAGAGGTTCGCCACCCTTATCATTCACTGACACGTCATCTCCGAATGAGAGGATGATTTAACACATACACTTCAGTTCTAGAGCGACTGAAGAACATGTTATCCCTCTGCATCCTTAACACTAAGATCATGATGTCTTTAGAGAAGCCGATAAAGATGCAAAGTTATGATGGAACCGGTGATCCAAATTGAAGGACAACCAACCACAATGTTGGTCGTGTTTATGGTCGTCTCAATACTTAAAATAGAAAGGGTCCCTACTAGTTTTATGACTACCCAATATCTGATCACGTTAGTCGGCTCCACCAATGTAACCCTTTTCAGGGATAACTCATCAACCTTAAAATGCTTAGAGTGTTTAAGCTAGGAAACTCCATTCGGTCAACCCTTGCACTCCAATTGACCCTTGATGCCGGCATCACTAGGGTCTTAATTATGGGCTTTTCGATAATTAGGAATATAATCTCTAACACACTCCCTCCTTAGGCTAGCAGCCTGCATTTCCAGAGTCAGTAAAGTAGGAGAAGTCAAAGTTTAGGCAACATGAGAAGAAGAGGGCATGCATTTCCCCTTGTACGCAGGCCAATAATCCTCTTTTGCTACCACTGCAAAGCCATTGTTGTATACGTGGAGTGATCCGCTGTCGCGCGCGGATCATAAACGAGTTATTTTTGTTAAAAATGTAGTATCGTGGTAACGGTAACTCAAATATCGTCTCATAAGGATTCTTGATTATTGTTAACCGTAGGCAAATCGATTATGGGGGGGTGGTTTGGATCACAGAAAAAATGATTAAAAAAATGATTATAAAATAAGCTGTTTTAATGAAAATAAGTGATTATGGAATTAAGCTAATATGTTGTTTTGGTTCCTACTATCATCGATAAATATAATTCTGCGGATTTTATTCACATTCGAACACAATAACATTCAACAAGCGAGAATGCAATTATAAGAATTATGTTCCTCTTTCACCAGATTAAGCAAACAGTTCAATAATTAGCGGAATAACGAATTAAGCAGACGATATAACGCATACAAATTCAGGGAGCATAAATCAATCAAATTAAAAATATTATTCTATGATAATTCGGATTAAGCAAACGAGTGACACAAAATAAGATTGATATGAATAGAAATTAAATTGCAAAATAATATTAACCTCAAGTCTTGGAATCCGAATTACAGCAGATCAACTCAATAGGGATTAGTTCTCCATCGACCGTTTCGTACAAGGCTTCCGATTTTCGTGAATAGTTAAAAATGTGTGTCTCGTGAACAGTGAATTCGGCTGCCTAACCTAGGTGAAAGTACCCAAACCCGTTTCACAACTTAACTGGGTCGATCCGGCCCATTACAAATGACCCAAGCACTAAAATAAACTAATGCTGCCACTTGCACGAATTTTCTGGCCCTGCTACAGTCCGATTCAGCTCTCGACTTATGAACAAAAGTCGTGCAGACTGCTAATGCTGAAAAATTAATACGAAAAACAAATAAGTGAAAAAATAAAATAAATTATAAAAACATATTAAAACATAAAAATAAATAAAACAAACCGAAGAAATGCTTGAGTACAAACATGGAAGAACGTGCATTAAAATGCAGTGATCATGGAGCAAGGTTTCATACTTGTAAATGGGAGACAAAAGTGCTAATGCATCTAAGTGAAAATGGCCACATGCTGCAATGACATGGGAGCAAGGCATACAAAATGTTTGAAATTTTCCGCAATCGCACCAACGTTATTCTAGTAGAACCCTATACTCTTGTCTCGGTAGCCCTTCGTTGTGGTTGATTTTCTCTTTGACCATGAAATTCTGGTTATGCCGGTTAAACCTTGTAACCATATGCATGTTGGCCTTCGCACCTTCTGCCTTGATAAATCTTGTGCAACATTCACTCCACAATTGTCCAGCTCGTAACACCGCGTCCCACCTTTCACATCTTTGTGCAAACAAAGAAGCCATTCTAAAATATGTTAATTTTACAAAAGCAGTTACAAGGAGGTTTCGTATGCCATTGAAGACACCGTTCATTGATTCAACAAGATTTGTTGTCATGTATCCCCATTGTTGTCCATTGTCGTATGACCTTGTCCATTTCTCCACTAGAATATTATCAATCCAACTACCTGCATCTGGATTTGACAATCTGATCTCTCTGCGATAATGTTTGAAAGATGGTTGAGTTAATGTATACCCTGCATTCATAACCAATTTGTGAACGACTCTGTCTTTAATCTCTCGCGTGAAATTTTGTACAATATGTCTAATGCAGAAGACATGCGTAGAAAGGTGGTCATGCCAACCATTAGTCGGGTTATTGTATGCACTCACAATAGAAGCATGTCTATTAGAGATCAAACACAGACCAGGTTACGGAGCCATGTGCGTTCTGAGATTTTTGAGAAAGAAACTCCAACCCCCACCGGTCTCTCCCTCGACTAGAGCGAATGCAATTGGGAAGATGTTACTGTTGTCATCTTGTGCGACTGCTGTAACACCCCTTTCTAATACTCCAAATATTTAACATATAATCAGAGTAAATAAGTATGCATATAAATAAAGGGTGTCACATCGACGTTTCCAAAAACTAAAAGCTTTCAAAAACCAACATCATTCATCATCAAATATACAATTACACCTGATCATCAAGGTAACACCTTTCACTTGTCATAATTCATCAAAAACATGCATTCACAGCGGAAATAATAAATACTCATGTATTTCATAACTGATCATGTCCCATACCATAATCGTACCTCAATAATAATCCACAAGATAATATAACATCATATCCAAGATATTCGGCATTATGGACTCTCAACAACAAATAACAAACATACATGTTCACAAGATAGTATCATAATACATATCCAAAATAAAACATGAGTTCAATACTACTAATCCCAACCCAGTGTTACATGACCAGAGCATTGACTCACTACCTAATCACCCAACAAACACGGACACTCTCCGGCTAAACCTCGCACGAACTACTAATCGTCAGAACCTGCACGTTACCAACAAAGGGAAACATTCAAACAGAAGGGTGAGAATTCAAATCATTATGAAAAAGTATAATAAATTACAATGGTTTAATTAACAATCATAGAAATTCATCACACCTGACATAATCATGTAAATAGTATTATCCAATATATTTCACATGTTCAAGTATGCAACAAAGTTCAATAGTATAATATTCAAAAGGATTCAATACTATTATTCCAAATAGGTACACAAACCATCATTTTCACATATTCACATTTATCACAAAATTATGTATCCAAACATCACCAAATTCAATTATCACATCTCATACACACATAACAATCACATAAATGCATATATTCAAACATCACATAACACCAAATGTGACTCAATGCAAGACATGTGACTCTATGCATGTGGTACCAAATGTGAACCCAATGTTTCACCGTTTTCTGATTCAATATCTAGAATCCATGTCACGCTTCCGATCCGGACAAGACCAAAGCCCACCAAACGTAAACATATAGCTTACCGCTTCTATATCCATCTCAAGGATTAAGCCATCACTTCTATTTCAAAGCAAACCACCTCTATATCAAGGCAAACTATGTTATGAATGTATGTACAATTATCACCAACACATATGCAATTAAGATCATCTCTACCATCTTAACATTTCGCATATCACAATAATTCAACTCTATGAATTATCCACCAATTGTACATATACACATTCATAACGAATATACTATTCACACACATAGGCCAATTATCAAATACGAACACAAATTCCAATTAACACTATACTATCTCATGTTAATTCACATTTGCCAATATATATGAATACACACTTTCACAATCAATCAACTAATCACTAGGATTCATGCCATACGGCTACCCACAGAGAACATTCTCAAAACAACATCATTGACATAACAATATATTATTCTCAACATAAATATTCAAACCAAAACACAATTACGGTCAAATTCTCAAAATACCGTAATTTACCGACAAACCGAATAATTGATTCAAGTCCAAGTATATTCCAATCAAATAGACTCATTGCAATTAATTCAACTATTAATTTAATCAACCAATTAATATCACACTTTATTAATTTCAAACACAATTAATTATCACATATCAAAGATTATCATCAAAACCTAATAATCACAAATCATAGAAATTTAGGGGTTTCACACTAAACATGTCAAAACCTAGAATTTGAAGAACAAAATTCCTAAATCATGTTAATCTACCTATTGACCCAATCATACTAACCCATAATAATAAGGATTCTCCCCCTTACCTTGGTAAATTTGGACTCTTTCACCATAGCTCTAAGCTTTTCTCCAAAAGAAATCCTTTCTAACATCATTTGGAGACACACCTAAAAACCAGTTCGGGAATCAGCTTATCAGACAAACTTAAAACACTCAAAGTCAAAATTGCTCCGGTCAAAACTTACCTCTGTGAGTCAGGAACGTTTTGTCCAAGTACCGCAACGATCCAACAGTTGGATTGAGAGATACTCTTATTTTGCCAAGGCGACTCTATGCTGAGACTTGTTGCGAAAATTGAGGCTTCCTCAATAATTTTTCTTCTTCTCTCAAGTGCTCCTCCCTTCTTTATCTTCTCTCTTCTTTCTCCCCCACAATGAGTTATGAGACTCCAACTCTAAAACCCTAACTTTCTACTCTTACTATCTCTCTTATGTCAATTGGACTTAACCCACCAATTCATCCATTATGTTTCTATCACTTAGGCCCATTTAGTTATATCTCTCTAATAACTCAATTAAGTCAAACAACATAAACACTCACATAATTAAATACTTAAATAATTATTTTATCACATAATAACGAAATAAATAAGTAATTATTAAAACAACAAATAATATAATTACTAATATAATTAATAAAAATATTAATAAAATTCGGGATGTTACAACTGCCATCAGTAGGGTGCCTTTGTATTTCCCGTACAACCACGTTCCATCGATTTGAGTAATAGGTTTGTAGAATGCAAACCCTCTGATCCATGGTTGGAATGCCCAGAATAGACGACGGAAAATTCCATTTCTGCTGACAAGAGTATCGTTTGGGGCATACGCTGGCAATGTTTGCATCACATAAACAGTACCAGGTGCATATGTGCGAAGTGCATGTAGGTAGCGGGGTAACTCTTTATATGATTCCTCTCAGTTACCGTATACTTGTTCAATTGCCTTGGTTTTTGCTAACCATGCTTTCCTGTACGAGGGCGTATAATTGTAGACTTTAGTGATGTGAGAAATTATTGTTCTCACCTTCAACGACGAATCATTGTTGATGAGAGGTAAGATTTCTTGACATATCAGATTGTAACTTATTTTACGATGATCTTGCGAGCGATTAGAGTTGATGCAAGTGTGGGGTTGAGAAATAGAGCCTATCACCCAGGAATCACTTCTCATCCTGTATGAAACTGTAAGCTTGAACATACACTCAGAATGGGTACATTTGATTTTGCACCGTTCTGCATTTGTTCGATCCACTTTAAGATCCATAGAGTTTAACATGTGGAACTTTTTTTATAGCTCGCATGCACTCATCCTTTGAACGAAAGCTGTCTTTCTCTTTTAAATTTGCATCTGACTGCATGTACGAGTTGTGGAATATGTCTGATGACAGTTCATCACTGCCCATGTAAACATTTGACATGTGCGAAGGTGATGTGTATGTTGCAATTGGAGGTATTACACCTTGAACATCATCTTCAAAATTATCGTTCACCATGTCATCAAATTCTAACTCTTGATGTTCTTCGTCCATCAATTACATCGACATCAGCTTGTTCTTCTTCGATGGGATCAACAACCTGCCACCTACACTTACACCACCTGCACCTATTCTGCCGTGCCTAGGTTTTGCGTAATAGGCATGGATTACACGAAGAATCCTCGATGACATCTTTCTTCGTATTGTAATCTTTTGGATCATCTTGGGGAAGGCGATGTATGTATTACCTATAAAATTTTCTTCTTTTAATTTATTTATCTTTAATCGTTATCATTAATTTAAGTTTATCTGCAGTTTATTTGGAGACCATATTTGGGTTTGGAGCATCAACCAAACCAAGAGGATGTATAAATTTGGATTGCAAAAACTACAATCATACGGTTCAACATTGTGGAGATGCACCATAGCGACAAAGTTAAGATGCAGTTCGGCATGCTTCAAGATATTCCGTCTAACCCAACTTGCTTGGATCCTTGGCATCAAAAAAGGGTTGATGGCCAGTGGAATATTGATAATTGGCAAGATTTTGCACCGGAGTGGTGTAGAATATGGAGGAGACGTGCCCGACATGTGTTATTGTTTCCTATTTTCCCCGATGAGCATCGTATGCAACACACACGTCAATATATCACATGGTACATATCGGTTACTAACCGTCAAATGTTTGTGGCTGAGCCGAGGTATTTGGTCGACCCACGCACATGTTGGGCATCGACATCAAATCAACAACAACAATACCAACCACCGTACACCACCCAACAAGCATACCAACAAGAATACCAACAAGAATACCAACAACCGTTCACCACCCAACAACAATACCAACACCAAACCCAACACGCAACAACCTCCCATCAAACACAATGACGACGGAGATCCACAAGCACCCAACCCCAAGGCCAATATCAAAACCAATACTCTCACATGCCCCACACACAACCACAATACCAAGAACAAAGACAATACTTTCGAAGTGCTGATGCGGGCCCTTCATCAACTCACTTTAGCCTAGACATGGGCATGCATGAACAATATTCCCCAACCAACCCCACATACTGCCAACCATCACACCGTACTAGCCAATAAACATATATGTACCAAACTCCACAAAATTTAATTCCAACTTACCCCACTTTTTCAGATGAGCAATGTTATCAAGTTCGCAGTGACCCCACCCCCACTGATGCGACCAAACTTTGACAACATGGGTCAATGATTATTTGCAAGCGGGACTTCAGAAGATTTTGATCTAACGAATTACATAGACGCTTAACGCATTGATTTCACGGGGCCCTCGACCCAACCACAACAAGAAGGTCCTAGAGTGCAACAACGAACTAAGCGATCTCGCAATAGTCATTTTCAAAATCCGAACGACAATTAAATTCTATATAACTTTATTCCTATGATGTAATCGTTTTATGTTAATGAAAATCGTTGTCTCATTTCTACATTCTCATTTATTAATAAAAAAAGACTTAAAAAAAAAAGCAATTGCACTAAGGCGCCATCTGAGATGGCTTAGTGCAAAACAGATGCACATAGGAGCCATCTCACATGGCACCTACCTATAAATACTACAATGGAGGCGCCATCTCACACGGCTGATGCACTTTAGTAGTTTCTGAAACCTGGTTATTTACGTAATTTTATCTGAAACGTGATTATTTGCATAATTTTTTTTTAATACATAGTTATTTTAAAAAAAATTCACATTTTTCTTATATTTTGAAGTCATTTTTAATCCCAATTTAATTGTAATAAATTTTAGACCCTATGAAATAGTCTATTACATCTTTAAAAACAATTTTAATAATATTTTGAAACTGTTGTTAATAAGTAGTATTTTTTAATATTAAATTAGTTTAAATTCTTGCTAATGCATGAATTTTTAACTAAAAAACATAGAAAAATATGTAATGTATAATCACTGATATGATATGACTAAGTTTTAACTAAAAAACATAGAAAAATATGTAATTTATAATCACTAATATGAATAAGAGTAATATTTTTGGTTAAATCGTTCAGTACATAGAAATAGAGCATTTCAGTTTGAAACTTATACTAGTAACCCGTAGATCACTTATATAGAGAGAAGTGAGATGTACAAAATACAAGTAAGCAATTTACGACAGTACAATCACTTATCTTTCGGAACTAGAACTATAATGGTTGCACGTGCAGGACACCCAACAAGCCAAACAAGTGCGACACATAAAAAGAAAAAAATACTGTAATAAAAACTGTAAAAAAATCTAAAACAAAAATTTACAGTAAAAAAGGAAATGAAAGCAATGAAATAATACTAATAATATTTTAAGAAGAAAATGGTTTTCATCCGAAGTGATCGTTCATTGGATCAGAATTGAAACACGAGTGGGATTGATAATTTATTGGCAGTGTTGTTCTCACTTCTCATCGGAAAAGAAAAACACGTAACTCGTCAAGTTCAAAAGCGAGAGTAGGACTGTATAGTTGACACTTTTTAGTTGAGTTGAGTTGAGTTGAGTTTCACTCCGATTCACATCAATCGTCGATTAAACCCTAATCACTGAATGGAAGATCCATCGGAGAGGTTGGGATCGGGTGATTTGGATTCCGTCTCCGCCGTTAAGACCGACGACTTCTCCATGGAAATTGATCCGCCGTTTCAGGAAAACGCTGTAACTGCCGAGGACTGGCGGAAGTCTCTCAGCAAAGTCGTTCCTGCAGTCGTCGTTCTTCGGATAACCGCTACTCGTGCTTTCGATACTGAGTCCGCTTCCGCCAGCTACGCTACTGGTTTTGTCGTTGATAAACGCCGTGGTATTATTCTCACCAATCGCCATGTCGTCAAGCCTGGTATGCTCGCTGTGCGCTGGTTTTAGTTCTCTTTCTGTTCTATTCAGTTCGCGTTAACTATTGCTAACTTGTTGTTCTTGCTTCTGTTTTGAATGTGCAGGACCTGTTGTTGCAGAAGCTATGTTTTTGAACCGGGAAGAGGTTCCGGTGCATCCTATATACAGAGATCCAGTGAGTGAGCTTTGCTTTCGATTTTCTGTTTTTATCTTATCTTAAACATGATATTCTCATTGAGTGATTCCTTCTTATCGCGCTTAATGCTTTTATTTGGTATTTAAATTGAAATGACAAAATGATTCCTCTTTTGTTATATTTTGTGATAATCAATTTCAGCATGAGATGACAGTAAAACTCATATTCTGGACCTGCTTAAACTATATTCTGTGCATATGTATAGGTTCTATAAATAATTATTCTGGTTCTCAGATTATTCTTTTCTTCTAATTGGATGTGTTTGTTGGTTCTCAGTTTATTCTTTTCTTCTAATTGGATGTGTTTGGATTGATGGAATGTGATGGAATGGAGTGATATTTAATTAGATTCCATTGTTTGGATTTTCATACCACCCAATTTGGGGTGTATGCAATGAAATGAATTAATTTGTTCTACTGTTACGTAAAGTTATCAAAAATACCCAAATAATGAAATGAAATCTATGCTTGGATATGTAAAAAAGAACGGAGTGGAATGGAATAAAAATGTCATTCCATTGTTTGGGTACGTCATGATGAAATAGAGTAATTATGTCATTCCACCAAAATCGGAGGGTATAAAAAATATGGAATGGGATGAAATGCATTCCATCCGATACCGCTTCATTCCATCCTTTTTTAATCAATCCAAACGATGGAACATAACTTTATTCCATTCCGCTCCATTCCATCAATCCAAACATACCCGAATCATGTTCTATTCTGCTTTGCGCCGTTCTATTCCATCACAATAAGTTAATTTATATTGTGATAGCTTATAAGCTCTTCGACTAAAAAAGATTCATTTGGCAATCGTAATTTTCTCACGAGTTTATAATTTATTTTTATTAACTTATAATAGTAGCGTTTTTTGATAAGTTAATTTGAGTAGTTTATAGCTTATCATTTTCTCTTTCAATTTAACCCTTGTTATTTTAATTAAATAAATCAAATATTGATCGAACATATATTTTAAAGTTAATTTAACCGATAATTCTACAAATCACTACAAATTCAATTAGTTATCAATTATCCGCTATAAGTTAGTTTATTAACTACCCACAATTTTTTTTACCAAACGTAGACTAATTCTTATTTATTTGATTAATTAGTTAGTGCTGAGAATTAATATATGTTTTTTTTGATATTATGAGAATTAGTTTTTATTCCTCTTTTTCTGTGTGGCTATAGGTTCATGATTTTGGGTTCTTTCGGTATGATCCTAGTGCTATACAATTTCTAAACTATGAAGAGATACCTCTTGCTCCCGAGGGTGCTTGTGTTGGATTAGAAATCAGAGTTGTTGGTAATGATAGTGGTGAGAAGGTATAAACATATTCACTTCTATGATTTTGTCTCTGGTTTCATTGTTCATTGATTTTTAGTTTAGATCATTTAGATAAGCATGTTTCATTAAGTAGTTCAATTGTTCTCTTTTTCCTGTTGCACTCTTGCATATTTCTTTTTGTCTTAATTGATTCTTGTTAGAAGAAGGGTAACTGAGTCGAGTTCTGTTGCTTTTGATAGTTTTCTTGGCTAATTGACCATGTCAAGAGAACATTATTGCAAAAAGCTTAAAGGTAGTGTTGACTTCTGCAGTTTTTTTAGTTCTGAGTTATTTTTTTTTGTTTCTCATCATTGTCAATTTTGAATATCTACATCCATTTGTTTGTAAAATCAAGTGGCATATCAAATATTATTTTTCCTAACGTTGGTAGGTCAAAATGGTATGCTTTCATGGTTAAGTCTTGTTTATCGTTACCACTTACTCTTTATTGATGTTAGATGGACCCTGACTTCTAGTGTTGCCTGGGTTTATTTTATTCCAATTATTTTGTATGATATTTTTGGCTTTAACTTCCAGGTTTCTATTTTGGCTGGTACTCTTGCTCGTTTGGACAGGGATGCTCCTCACTATAAAAAGTATGGTGTGAAATAACTGTAACTTGTTCTTCTTATATGTTTGTTATGGGCTATGGCTCCTTTCAGAACAGGGGGAACTAAGATTGTTGAACTATTTTTTGATGCAGGGATGGGTATAATGACTTCAACACATTCTATATGCAAGTAAGTGGAAATAAGTGCATATAATTTTTTTCTTCACATTTTTCTTCAAAATCTCAAACTATGACTTTGTTTATGGTATTTTCTTTTTCCTTCTGTATGTAATTTGTAACATCGTGTAATATTTTTCCTTGGTTTTATTTGAAGTATATAAGTATCTTTATAATTCGTCCAATGCCAATTTAAAGGCTTCCTTAGTTTTTTTATTACTTAGAAATATGGCAGGATAAACAAAATGGGACTTCATTCCTTAAAATGTTAGGCTGAGAAAATAAGCTTTAGGGGATCAAACCAATTTGTCTTCATTTGGCAACTTAATTTGTGATTGAGTGATTTATTTGACATGGGTTCTAAGCCGCTTTGATACGGGTTTATAGTAACTTTACATGGTCAGACTCTCGTACTGAGTGTGTAGCAAATTAGAAGTTGGTCATTACTTGATTGCCACTATATGATTTTTGATATTTGCTTTACAGGCAGCATCTGGGACCAAAGGAGGATCAAGTGGTTCCCCAGTTATAGATTGGCAAGGCAGGGCAGTTGGCCTTAATGCTGGGAGCAAGACAACAAGTGCATCAGCATTCTTTTTACCTCTAGAACGAGTGAGCTCTTACTAAATATTTGTCGAACTTGTGTGACACTTCACGTAGTAACCAAGCAGAAGCATGACTCTTCAAGTGGGTAGTAACTCATTCAATATTGAAAAGGGAGCAACTAAATACATGATTTACTTTTCAGGTTGTGAGAGCATTAAGGTATCTTCAAAAGGGGAGAGAAACATATGTTGATAAATGGATGGCAGTTTCTATACCTCGCGGTACACTTCAGGTTTGACCTTGAAATTATTCTTCTAAGGTTCTTCCTTTAATGTTTTTCTCGTAATTCACTATTAAATATATTTCATTATAATTTAAATTTTATTATAGAAATATAATATAATTTAATGAAACTTGAATATTTGTATGCTACATTGTTGCCAATATATTTACAATGTTTAAATTTTTTTCAACGGAGTTTTCCACTATTTTCTGTAAGTTGAATCATTCTACTGTGACAAATGATAGTAAGCCATAATGGTGTCTTGTTTATTTTTTTGAATGGCAGTAAGACAATTTATTTCCACACATTGACCGACATCTTTATGAAAGAGAGGTAGAAGATAGGGATTGAATTAAGGACCGAGTTTATAAGGATTGAATTAAGGACCGAGTTTATAAGGACCATCGTGCCACCAAGACTAACATATCTATTGCTCCAAGAACCAAGCCTATTAGAAATGAGATCAATTAGAGGCTTTCAGGCGGACTCTCTTCAAGGGTTGGCGGCCTCCCACATATAGATCAAGGTACTTAAATGGGAGAGAACCCACTTAACAGTTCAAGAAACGCTCTGCCACCCCAAGAAAGAACTACTCAAATTAACATTAACACCTAGCACACAATTCTCTGCAAACTTAAATCAATGCCCGAAGCTATTACAAAGCATCGAAGAATTGTTAGAAGAGTCTAGAGGTTGTCAAGATCTAGGTCTAGATCATAAAATCATATGATTTTGCAATCTATCTCACCCCAACAATCCAAATCTTAACTAGAATCGTGTATTGTAGCAAGATCGCTGCAAAACCATAACCAAAATGTGAAAATATTGTGGCACCGATGATTTTGTGTGATCGTAGCCAGTTCCGGCCATGATATGCCGTTTTCTGGCAACTGCCATTACAAGCCGAGAAGGATGGCAAGATGCAGAGGCACAACAATTTCGGTTCAACGAATGCCTTTTGAAATGATGAAGTTTTAGATTTAGGGTTTAGAGAATAAACATATGATTGTAGGGTTTATTGACTTGGCCCATTATTTCATTAGTTTTTTTTTTATAATAAGCCCATCTCTTATTTGATGTGTTTCCATAGTTAACTTGAAATGATTGCATACACTTGTGTTTTAATTAGTAATGACTGTAATGTCAATATTTTTTCAATTCCTCGCATTTTTTTTCCCGTTTGTCTACTCATTATACTTGTTTAGATTGTGGATGAGATGAGTGTATTTGTGAGAGTTTCCAATTTAGTACTTTATGTTTTGTTTCTATTCATTTCATTCTTAATCTGCTTATTTGCTCAATTTTTCTCATTTCATATTAAATACGATGACTGCAGAGTTTTTCTTCCTTTTTTTCTAATTAAATGGGTGTTTCCTTTAGATATGAGGCGATAACTGTGTAAAATATGATACAGGTGACTTTTCTCCATAAAGGGTTTGATGAGACTCGTCGACTTGGCCTTAGAAGTGAGACAGAGCAGGTTGTTCTAGTCTTTGTTTTTTCATTTTATATCTTTATCCAGTCGCAATATCCTTTAAATATGCCTTGCATTATTTACACTGCATTTGATTCTTTCAGACAGTACGGCATGCTTCTCCTGCCAGTGAAACTGGAATGCTTGTTGTGGAATCTGCAGTAAGCAAATTGTTATGTAGAATTTTAATTTTCCACGAGATGACATTCAATTTCAATTTTTTTGGCTTTATTCTTTTTGTTTAGGTGCCAGGTGGTCCAGGCTATAAACATTTGGAACCGGGTGATGTACTTGTTCGTGTCAATGGCGAGGTAAGTCTGTTTGATGGGAAATCCTGCCCCTTCTCAAAAAATTAATCCTTTTCATTTTCTTTTGACAAAATAAAATACAATAAAAAAATGACAGTAAGACAGAGGATAAATTAGAGATTTTATTATATTTATAATCTAAAGGATAAAATTAGGACCATAGAGTTAAACACTACTTCAATTAGCTCATTTACCAAGGACATTTTTTTTAATATTTAAAATGACAAATGTTGGTAAATTGTTGTTAGTAATGTTAACGCGGGGAGTTGAACCTAGAACCCCATATCTCTTCACTCCTAATGTTCCTCCTCAAAACAACATTATTATTCCTCACCAAAGACATCAAATCTGTTTAACAAGCTTATAAGCTAGTAAAATAAGCAATAAGCTAGCTAGAATGTGTTGTCCAACATATTCATTGTCTTTGCTGAATCTTTTATGGTTTACATTTCTTCTAAAGATTGAGAGTTGGGCATAAAAGGCCATACTTGGTTGTGGACGGCTGATGCAATGGGAAAACAAATTATTAGGAGCAACACATCGGGATGGAAGTGATTGTACTGTTGTACATCCAAACTGCTGCTTATGATATGAATAAGTAATATGACAAGGAGACTAGTTTTGGAAAAGTACAAATGTGAATTGCATTCTGCTATTTGTTATTGTTTTTGTATCTTATATGTCTTTTGTTATCCATTTGTTCATGAAAACGTATTGTTTGCCAGGAATCCTAAATAACACCTTTATACTTTTGTTAACTTAGAATATTTTCCTGTGTTTGATGATTGGTTTCAACAGTTACTCCCTTGCATTTGAAAACTACAAAAAATTGTATTTTCACGTCCTTGTTCCGGTGGTCTCATATGTTTAACTGTGACATTATTGCAGGTCATAACTCAATTCCTGAAACTGGAGACTATACTTGATGACAGTGTAAACTCAAACATCGAATTACAAATTGAAAGAGGTGGTGTGTCAAAGAGTTTAACTCTAATGGTGAGAGTTTCCTGAAATTGGGTTGTGATTTGACTTGTCTGCTTGAATAATACAAAGTAAAATTATTGCTTAAAGTTGTGCTAACTTTTTGAATTGTTCATCTCAGGTGCAAGATCTGCACTCAATAACTCCCAATCATTTCTTGCAAGTTAGTGGAGCAATAATCCATCCTCTTTCATATCAGCAGGTTAGTTAGATTACATTTGGAAAGTTTTCTCTATTTTATATTGTATTCTCAGAAAAAAAAAAAGTTGAATATGATTTTGCCTGCATTTAAGAGGCCAAAGGAGATGGCTATTCAAATTGAAAAACTTGTCTAGAATATTGAACATCTTCCTGAAAATTATTAAATTAGTACAAAGTAGCTATTTACCTTTTTCTTTCATTCTATTGGTACATCTGTCTCTAGGTGCCTTCTTCTATTAAATTACTGTTTTCCATAAATGGCCAATTTTCCATCTCATACGTCTGAAATAAAGTACCAGTTTGTTTCTTCTTGTGGTTGCTTGCTACTGCAGCATAGTTATCTGGATTGGTAACTTGTCATGGTGTTGTATAATAACCGACATGTTTTTCGCATTTGAACTCCGAATATGTTAAGCAGCCCTCCACATGTTGCTTTTGTTGCTCTTCGAATTTTAAGCTACCTTTCTCATTATGGTCATGTTTATCACCTTTAATGCAGGCTAGGAACTTCCGATTTCAATGTGGTCTTGTTTATGTGACAGAACCAGGGTATGTATACTTATATAAACAATGATTATTCCATACATATTAGTTAATTCTATGTCACAAAAAATCGGCTATTTGTTTGAATTTATAGGTTGCACATATGAAAATTATAACTAGTATAGGTTAGTCGAATTGCTGATTTTTTATAACTTTGTGATGATCTGGTGAGTTATTTCTTCATGTATTTATGATTTACTCTCTTCACTATTATAAGCAAAAATAATCAATTTCACATTGATTAAGTTAGTAATAAACAATAAATTTGTTAGATTTCATGTAAAACACAAGTAAAATTTACTAAACTATCCTTGTTGGCATTTATTAAAGTTCGAGGGGTGCCGCTCTATATAAACTCTTTCAATGTTCTATCTCTAACCAATGTGGGACTTTAGGATCTTCCTAACACGCACGCCCCCTCATGCACAGCACTCTTGGGTTTGGTGCGTGAATAATATAAATGGTGGGCGGCCCATGGTCGGATTGATAGGCTCTGATACCATATTAAAATTCGACGCAACTCATCCTTACAAAACCAGCTTTAAAGCCGGCTTGTAAGGTGAGGGGTGCCGCTCTATATAAATTCTTTAAATGCTCTATCTCTAACCAATATCTCTAACCAATGTGGGACTTTCCTAACAATATTTAATGAATTAACAACTCTATTAAATATATTTTGAATAAAATGAAGGGTATATTAGTAACACTAGCATTAAATAGCTTGAAAGTTATCAACTTTTGCTTATAATAATGACCAAAATTTTGTCTCTATTTTCTTCTTATAATAGTGACCAGAGGGAGTATTAAATTTAATTACTTAAAGTCGTTCATTCGGTCACTTGACAAATTCACCAATAATTTTTAGTGTAGCATCACTCGAGTCATGCACAAGGGTCATTGCTAGAAGGAGAAGATATTTGTGATGCTTATTTAACATTTTGGTATAAGGCATGTGATTTGTTGAGCATATGACAATTACCTTTTGCAGATATATGCTCTTTAAAGCAGGAGTTCCCCGCCATGCAATAATTAAAAAATTTGCTGGTGAAGAAATATCTTGCCTTGAGGAACTAATATCAGTTCTGTCTAAGCTATCAAGGGGTGCTCGAGTACCATTGGAGTATATAAGCTACGTGGATCGTCATCGAAGGAAGGTAAGGTTACTATAGAGTCAAAATATACATGATATAAATGTGTATTTGGAGATACTATAATTTTCTGTTGTTGTAAGGTAACTTTCTTAAAGTTTCTTAATCTTTTTAAACTTTCACGTGCAATAAAATTATGTCCTTGTGGTTCATTTTCTATAACAAACCCTCATTGGTTGGAATGTGTAAGATACCTCTGTTGGAGTTATGAGTTTTTGAAAAGTAAGAGGGAAATAAAAAGAGGTTGAGTATCATCTATAAGATCTTGATAGTAACTTGATATAAAAGGCTAAATATTAACTCTATTTATAGGGATACATATCAAAAAAAATTTAGTACTCACTTCGTTTCATTTTAAGTGTCTCCTTTGAGTTTAGCACAATTTTATGTTTATTAGTAGTTATGTTGATTACAATGATAAATTTAGTTTCATTTACTAAAATTTCCTTATTAATTGTGGTTATTGGAGTTGAAATACAAAAAATAAGGGTATGGTTGTTGTATTGACATAATTTGATTCTTGTAGACGACCCTACTGAATTGGATAGAGCTTGGTTGTTGTATTGACTTTTTGACACGATACTATTTCATGATCGAAGCAGCAGTATATTTATATTTTGTATCTATATTCTTTTAGTACTTTAGTTTATCATGATCTCATAGAGGTATGACCCATTTCTAATTATGTTTCATGTACTTGTCTAATGGCTGTAGTCGGTGTTGGTGACGGTTGATCGCCACGAATGGTATGCTCCTCCCCAGATATACACTCGAGACGACAGTACTGGCCTGTGGATTGCTAAGCCTGCTTTTCAGTCTGATTCCCCTTTTCTATCATCTGGGACTAAAGATGTTGGAAATCTGGCCAGCAGTCCAATTTCATTAACTGGTGAGCATGCTTGTGGGGGAGATGTGTCTGAAGGTAACCATCATGAGTTGGTTGATGGTGTCACTAGCATGGAAACTAATTACGAAGAATCTTCAGAGGGTGTATCTCACCACAGTGGATCTGATGGGATAGTAAAAAAACGGAGAGTAGATGATTTATCAACTGATGGAAGTGTAGCTGATATTTCCTTAAATGAATCTGAGGAAACTAAGCTAGAAAAGTCAGGTGCCATACAGGATGATGGGTTAATGGACTATCAAGGCGCAACTGCTGCTACCGCAAATGCATCGATAACTGAACGTGTGATTGAGTCTACTCTGGTGATGTTTGAGGTAGTTTTTGAAATTTATCACAATTCTGATCATTGACTTGACTTGGCATATATTTTACTGCAGCATTTTAGTATTTGTGTTCATTCGTCTTGGCAATTATGTCCGTGTTAATTCTGTTTTTGTATTTACCACCTCTTCTACGAGTTAGGTCTCAATGCTCTATGCTGTAGTGTGGTAATGGTACTGACTTGCTGGTTTTCCCATGGTTCTTAATTACTCTCATCTTCAGGTGCATGTTCCTCCATCTTGTATGCTTGATGGTGTTCATTCGCAGCATTTTTTTGGAACCGGTGTCATAATATATCAAACTCAAGATATGGGATTGGTTGCAGTTGACAAGAATACTGTTGCAGTATCTTCCTCTGATGTGTTGCTATCTTTTGCTGCTTTCCCCATTGAAATTCCCGGAGAGGTAAATCTTTCTTATAGAATTTGTTGCTAATAATATAAAATGAATGAACAAGAAGACAGACTTTCTTTAGCTTGGTGTCTTTTTTCTTAACGGTAGGTGGTGTTTCTCCATCCTGTTCACAATTATGCTCTCATATCATATGACCCATCTGCCTTGGGACCTGTTGGTGCTTCAGTGGTTCGTGCTGCAGAGTTACTTCCAGGTGGGTTTGACCATGTCATTTTTAAGTTTAGACTGTTTGAAGGTTGCGTTATCCAATCCACTTTTGATGATGAAGAGCATGTTTCATTCTCAGTGACTCAAACATTTCCATCTATTCTTTGACTGAATTGAGAAAAGCTAACTGGCTACCCTGGACTAAAATAAAAAGAAATTAGGAATAGTAATAAAGAAGTTATGATTTTCTATTGCTTTAAAGCCTGATTTCTTCAATCCTCTTTCTGTCAAGTCAAACTGGTCTTACCAATGAGGGTAGTATGATTAAAATGAAAATGATTAACTTTTTGTGGACTTTATCACTATGTATCTTTGCAGTTAGATACTTAATTGTTTTCATTTTGTATGGAAGTTCTTCTGGTAATAAATGATTAAATAAATCTAACAAGAGATGTGGGAACTTTTAAAAGGTAAAATGGGATTTGTTGAATTATGAACAAATATATACATTTTAGATGTTTGTGAGCATTGCACTTTCATGATGATTTATTTATTTATTTGTATTGACGAAATATCAATACATTTCTTTGTTCAGAGCCAGCATTATGCCGAGGAGATTCTGTTTACCTTGTGGGCTTAAGCAGAAGCCTTCAAGCAACTTCTAGGAAATCAGTTGTTACCAATCCTTGCGCTGCATTAAATATAGGATCGGCAGACTCCCCACGTTACAGAGCAACCAATATGGAAGTTATTGAGCTTGATACTGGTATATTTGGATGTTTTCATTTTTTTAACCAACGTAATACTCATTTAGATAAATGTCTCACTCTTCATGTGTTTAAATACAGATTTTGGTAGTTCATTTTCGGGTGTGCTAACAGACGAACATGGAAGGGTCCAGGCTTTATGGGGAAGCTTCTCTACTCAGGTTCTTACCAGTTATCCTCTTGCTTGCTTACCAGGATGGATCTGGACATTTTTCATTGGGCCCAAGATAAGAAAAAATGCTAAAGTAAATTGGATGATAAACAATTAATTCAGACATTAAAATAAAAAATGCATTGTAAGCCTTTTCTAAATATTTGTGTGCTTTTGGATGAGTTTATTCTTTAGCATAATACGAGCATCTTTTTTACTTGACCTCCAAATATTCAAACTTACTGCTTCTTTTTTCATTATTAAATAAAATAAATTAGCACCAGATTTGGGTGATAAACATCCCCCCTTTCCCCCATGTTTTACTATGAGCTACTCTTGGGTCTTACTCTAAGCTTAAACAAAATATATGGTTTGTATAAACTTGCATTTACCCATTTCAAAGGCAGGAGGCGCCACAAGCCACATCAAGGGAATATGTTTACTTAATGACTTTCTAATGATGGACTGCCTGTTGGAATTGACCCCGACCATTATATAGTCCAAACCTACCTCAATACTAATTTCAAAATGAAGTTAAAAAAGAATAAGCAGACTTTGTCAATATATGATACCATAATAATTAATATCCCCTATCGAAAGGCTTTAAACAATGTACATATTCTACCATAGTTTTTAGTCTTCTCATTTGTATAGTACTCCAATAAAACCTAACTTCAGACAGTTGTGATAGCTTTTGGCTTTCTCATTTGTATAGTACTCCCTCCATTCCTTATTATAAGTTAAATTTAACTTTTTAGATTCATTGAATAAATGATGTATCTAGTCTATATATAGACCGTCTATATATAGACTAGATACATCATTTATTGAAGTAAAAGTCAAATTTACTTATAAAAGAGAATGGAGGGTATATAATAAAGCCTAACTTCAAACAGTTGTGATAGTATTTGGTCTTCTCATTTGGTTAGTATAATAAATCCTAACTTCAAACAGTTGTGATAGTATTTGGTCTTCTCATTTGGTTAGTATAATAAATCCTAACTTCAAACAGTTGTGGCAGTGTTTGGTCTTCTCATTTGTATAATATAATAAAGCCTAACTTAAAACAATTGTATCTTCGTAGAAGAAGAAAAAGAGAAGAAAGATGAAAACTCGGAAAAGACGAGACAAGACAATATTTACTCATACTTCAAAAGACTACCATATGGTGGGTTGGTCCTTGAAGTCTATATGCCATTACTCCTTTTCATTTAAATTTATAATATTAATTAGGAAAGACCTTTAGCTGTTTTGAAGTATTATGGATTTTATAAAAGTGAATCACAAGTCTTAGAAGAAAAATAATACAACTCTTAACAAGAATAATTCATGTGATTGAGTAATGTTAGTGTTACACAGCTGATACAAAATGCCTGAAATTTGGCAGAATTCAAGTGTGGTTTTTGGGCTACTTAAAAGTGTAGGGACTAGGGAATAGGGACCACCCATCCATATAAGAACTAACAAGCATCACATATTATTTTAGCAAAAAACAAATTCAAGAAAATATAGGAGGGAAATGGTAGAGCAATGGAAATATTGTAATCTCGTCTTCCGGTGTTTTGTAGAGAATATGATCAATAAGATGACTAATTATTTTCATACCACATTGTAGGCATAACTGAATGTCCAGATGAATAAATAATATAATTATGATTAATTAATATACTATTCTGATTAACTTTATCTCTAACTTAAAATAAGAAAAATAAGGGAATGATGATTTTTTAAGTGTGTTATCATTGTATTATCACTTCCTCTTATGTAGTGTGGTCTCTCTATTGTTATTTATTCATTATCTGATTTTTTTTCCTAGCAAGTATCAAATGATCATGGTTGATTAATTTCAACCCTAATTTATTCTTATTATTATGTACATAAACAAGTCACAGTTACAGTTTTTTTTGGGTGGTATTAGATGTGACTTGTGACAATTAGAGATTTTTTAGGTTTGTGGCAAACATCTATAATGTGACATGCCCACCCACCCTAGGTTGTGGCCACTCTGCATAAATAAAGCCTTAATCTATATTGAACTAACTTCAAAATATTTAACAGTGAAAAAGGAAGCAGTAATATTTCATTAGACCTATATTTAAAATAAACTTCCTAACTATGAACATTATTATTTTTTTAATTCTGTTTTTGCAAAAGGGTTGATTTTGATGTGATTACTAATTCATGTTTTTTTCTTCATATTTTGCAAAAGAGAGGGGGAGGGTTATATAATGAACCCTGACTGCTTGTAAAATGTGTTGTATTTTTTTATTTATTATCTGAACGAATTTCCATGTTACAGCTGAAATTCAGTGGCAGTACATCAGAAGATCATCAATTTGTGAGGGGAATGCCGATTTATGCAATAAGCCAGGTCCTGGATAAGATCATATCTGCTGCAAATGGGCCACCTCTTCTCATAAATGGTGTCAAAAGGCCTATGCCACTTGTGAGAATATTAGAAGTTGAACTTTATCCAACATTACTTTCAAAGGCTCGCAGTTTTGGATTAAGCGATGTTTGGATTCAGGTATGATGGATGCTCCTTTATGGTTTGCGTTTTCTCTTTAGAATATTTACTTTCTTTCTATGGATTACCTTTTTGAACTTTTTCCACTTTATTGGCATTAAAAGAATACAAAGCTGCAGCTTTCTATTTTATGATGTATATCCACAGAAGAATTTTAGATTTTGTTCTCTCTCATTAGAACCACATTTAAGCCCTTCATGTACATGATATGATGATGTCTAATTCCGACTGAAGCTGAATTATTTATGTCGGAAAACCAAAAATTTATTCACTAGTCACAACTCACAAGTTATTTATGGTTTAGATTTTGTGTGTGAACCTTAGTATAATGTCTTTCAAGTTTCAACTAATGGCATGTCAAACATACCATCATTCCGTTCTTGACATCTATTGGAGTTTGCTGGTGTTTAAATTCCACTCCATCTGGCTAACTGAAATTATTAAACTAGAAGCATTATGAATTAAATATTTAATACAGCTCTGATATAAGTGAAATTAAATAATAGTTTTAATATGAAAGGTATTATGGATGGGAAACTAGGATCATTAAGGATGCATATTCAATTTTACTAGGATCATTAAGGATGCCAAATCTCTCCAACAATAATACACCTCCAATGTTCAAAATTAGTATTTGATTTACTAATTACTAAATGAAAATCATGTACTATATACATGATGAATGTGTATTGTCACATGTTGCGGTGGCTAAAAATGATTTGAAACACTAATAACCATTGATGATTACCTAAATTACAAATTTAGTTAATGAAGGTTGATTTTGTTGGCAAGGAGTTGATTCATACCTCACAAGGGCGTGAGTTCAACTCCTGCTGCCGACGTGAAGATCTCTTTGGCGGGTAATATAATATATTAGCACTCTCAGAGTCTTAGGCGTTATTTGCGAGTTTGGAAGGAAAGGGAGGGAAAAAGATGATTAGAGAGAAAAATAGATGATTTTTAACTTTTTTTAAGAGCTTTTAAGTAGAATGGTAAATAAACACTTATTATTTAGATTATTATAGCAACATAGATTGGATTGAAAGAATTTATCTAAACCCTCCTGAGTTCTCCAAAATCTTCATCCAATGCAATTTTTGAGTTCCACCAAATTAAGAGAATTGTGTTATAAGGAAAAATAAACCCTCCAAAGCCCTCCTCAAATCATTAAATTTTTTCTACTACATCTTTCCTTTTCTCAAAGCCCTCCCCTCTCTTTCCCTCCAAACTCGCAAACAAAGCCTTAGAGTGGGTTTGGATGAGGTAATTGAGAATTTTTAAGTAATTCAAAATTTTAAGCAATTCAAATGATTCAATTGAAATTCATTTATTTTTAAATTTTTGGGCCATTTTTCGTAAATATAAAAATTTTTGAGCCAAATTTAAAATATGAAAAATAGGGACCAATTTGCAATTTTTGAAAATTTTAAAGGACTAATTTGTAAAATTTGAAAATTATTAGGGACTTATTTGTAATTTTTTGAAAATTTTGATGGCAAGTTTGTAATTTTTATAAAATATAAGGACCATCTTGCAAAATTTCAAATTCTTTACTTTTTGGTGTCATTTGAAATTCCTTAAATTTAACTTATAAAATACCTCATAAATTTACATCATTTCTCCATGTTTTTTATCCTAACAATGGATTTTGATCAAGTCATTTTAAATTCCCTCAAAAAATTACTTTTCCTCATTAAAATGCTTCATCTAAACACACTCTTAGGCTTTGTTTGGAAGTTTGGAGGGGGAAGGGTTTGAAAAAAGGGAAGGTTAAAGTGGAAAGAATTGAAGGATCTCTTTTTGAGGGCTTACGTAAATTATTCAAATATATTTTATGTTATAATATTTTGAAAATTAAAAATATAATAAAGATAAACATTCATTTAACATTCTATACAAAACACAGCTTCAAAAAATTTAAAATTTTTTATTTTTTATTACAAATCCCCTCCCCCAAAGCCTTCCCCTCCCCTCCAAACTCCCAAACAAAACCTTTAAAATTTGTTGTGACCCTGTGCTCCCCCAGAACCAAACTTGCCAAAACTTTTGTTATGCAATTTTTTTTTACAGTTTTCCATTTTGTTAAATATAATGCGGACTGTCTGTACCATGCTGCCTTTGGTAATCTCTACCGATGGTCCCGGATAGGATTGAGCTAAGCCTAAAACAAAGGTCCTACAGAGCGTTCCCCATAGAGCTAGGGTGGCTAAGGCATCAGTGCAATATGGAGAATGTGGAAGTAAGAATGATGTGACATTGTGATGTGAGGAGGTAGTTATAGGAGGAGAGAGAGAGAGAAAAGGGGAATCTGAAGCAAAACGGGATGTTCATGAAGTGAATTGTTTTTCATTGTCTTTGAGCATACAACTTGGGCTATGAGAGATTAGTATGTTGTTCTGTTACTGTTAAGTGGTTAGTTAGTTGGTGGATTAGAGAGATAGTTAGGCCCAACAAGGCATGCTGCCTATAAATAGAGGATTGATTGGGGGGAGCATCTTGTTAATTGAGTGAATTACAGGCTTTTTGGTATTAGGAGCTGGGAAGACCCTCGAAGCTTTGCCATTGTTTTATAATCCAGGAATTATTTCATGTTTTCTACAATAATATCACTTGGTTTCCATCAACTGGTATCAGAGTTGTTTTGACTCGGGTGAATTTAGGAATTAAGCAAGAGTTTTTGGTAGGAAGATGCCTGCCTAGTTGATTCCAATATTTGGTGGAAGGAAAGCCTACTTGTGGCTGATATAGGTAGCAATATTTTGAGGGCAGAAGAATGCCGGAAGAGATGAAACTATGGTGGGTTGTTGCATTTTCATTGAGGGAGGCTCTTGTTGGGTGGGTTTCCCGGAAAGGGAGCAGTACAAATGCTTCTTGGTGGAATTTTTTGAAGGCCATGTTCCAGCCTGATGTGTTCAATATTCTGAATAAGAGGGACCAGGAATCCGTGGTATTGAGGAAAGAAGTTCCTAAAGAAAATAAGCAACAATCAGGAGGGATGGGAATCTCAAAAGAAGTAGGAGAATCGGAAGATAGAAGCAACAGTGAAGTTGCATAGGTGGAGAGCAAGCGCAGCAACATAGGAAAAGAAGCATTCGTGGGTTAGGCAGAATCTAGATCCTCAATAGCTGGGACCTTGTTGCTCAGTTTTTAGTTAATAAGCAGTCTCCCATTCTAAGATAGGAATCACTTCCTATCAGTTTCATGGAATGGTTACTTTTGATGAAATTGTTTATTTTTTCCTATTATATCATTTACTATTTATTATCTCATTCCACCTATTTATCCCTCCATTAAATACTTAAAGGTATTATAGACAAAACAATAATTAATGTTGCATTGAATATTGAAAACGACAAGTAATGAGGGAAAGAGGGAGTATATATCAAGAAGAGTTTCGGGTGCTATTCTTTATTAAAGTAGGGGATGTTGCTGTTTCTTTCTGAAGCAGGAGTAGATTTTAGTGTAGTTTAGACTAATATCAAAACGGTATAATAAACGTACTTATATGGTTCTAGAATTGGAATTATGGATTGTAGCACTGCTGATAAGTTGTCCTCAGTTTTCCTGTTTCTTCTTTGTTCATTTTTACCCAGAAATTATTTGAAGCAAGACCAAGATTAATTATAATGTCTATTGTTAACCTGCTCTTTAGTTACTCTTAGATTCTGTTAGACCGTTACCTTCTCTCACTCCTTGAAAGAACTAGCTTTGATACTGCCATTATCATGATTTGTTATTAATGGTTTTTGGTAAGATTATTGCAGGCGCTTGTTAAGAAAGATCCAATAAGACGGCAGGTTTTACGTGTTAAAGGTTGTTTGGCTGGATCAAAGGCTGAGAATCTTTTGGAGCAAGGAGACATGATTTTAGCAATCAATAAAAAACCAGTCACATGCTTCCTTGACATTGAAAATGCTTGCCAAGCCTTAGATAAATCTAATACCAATGATGGCTTGCTCCAGATGACTATTTTTCGGCAGGTACGTTGAAAATATTCATCCTTTTCTGGTTTAGAGTTTGTAGGTCTCGCTGAATGAACTGTTGTCTTATTTATCGAGGCACATGGGTGATAACTTTATGATTGATTTGTGTGATTTTGTCTAGGGACGAGAGGTTGAACTTCTTGTGGGAACAGATGTTAGGGATGGAAATGGCACAACCCGTACAGTTAATTGGTGTGGTTGTGTAGTTCAAGATCCACATTCAGCGGTACGCGCTCTTGGATTTCTTCCTGAAGAGGGTCACGGTGTATATGTGGCAAGGTACGCTTTTAGCTTTGAGCATGTAAATTTTTAATTCTTGAAAAGTGTAAATTGCTAATTAGTTAATAGCTGCATGGTAGGGTTTTCATTTAATATTAATATTGCAATTAAAATTGTAGGAGGGCTTACTGTTGTTATTATCATTAGCAAGCTCACTTAGACTGTGAGTCAGATTGGATAAAGTTCTCAAGAAGCACTTACATAAAGAAATATTAAAAACATCTTGCAAGTACAATGTGTTTTTGAAATAATAGCTCTTATAAATTAAAATTAGCTTCTATCTATTTTCTTTCCAGTAATTCTCTTACTTGACTTCTTCATAAGCATCTATAAGCTAATACCAAGTTTTGGCTAAGTGAAGAACTATGAACTTAGTTTAATATAGTAGCTCCCACCACAAGTGTTTGGATCCTCTCCTTCCTTTCTAGCACAAAAAGACTAAGGGTGGTAGAGAGTTATAGAGAGAAAGATGGAAAGTAAGAGGAGATAAAGAGGATGAAAAAGATGTAGAGTATTTTGGATAGAGAGTATCCAAATCCAATCCAAATTAGGCCTGGTGTTATCCATGTTTGCAAATTGTTGTCATGCCTCTACTGCATGTGATGGACCATTGATCTTGGTCTAGATAGGTGTAAGGTCTGAATGGGTTATTTACCTAACATCCCTCACACCAGTTTGCTTACTTGAAGTAACATAATTTGATAAAATGAAATCTAGATACCACTTGAATACATCTGCATTATGCCATGCAACTCAGACTGAATATATAATTTCAGTATGAATAATGTACAGTGACTAATCTCTTTAAATAAGTTATTCTAATTTATTGGGACTAACTAATGGATTAAAAGTCCAAATACAAATTACTAATAACAATAATAGAAATATATTATTTACAACACTTCCTCCCCAAACTAGTGAAGGAATATATATATATATATATATATATATATATATATATATATATATATATATATATATATATATATATATATATATATATATATATATATATGCAAGATAGCCCCTTAGTTAAAATATCTGCAAGATAGCCTTGGAAAGAGATATATGGAGTGCAAATAAGACCACTATTTAATTTTTCTTTGATGAAGTGTCTCTCAACTATGTTTAGTTCTATCATGTTGCACTGAATTATAGACTATGCTAAAATCAAACTTATTATCTCAATAAAGTCTCATTGGTTCATCACACTTTATCCTCATGTCTTCTAAGATTATTTTTCAGTTATTGTAGTTTGCATATCCCTTGTGCCATTGCTCCGAACTCTGCTCGAGCACTAGATCTGGATACCACACTTTGTTATTTAACTTTCACACAATGTGTCTTTATGAATGTAGGATGTGCTAAACACATCATTCCTGTCACAGCGTAAATAACAAACAAGTTTGTTTTTTTGTAGCAAATGTATTTTTCAGTTATAGACAAATGATTAATTTATTACCAAAAAACATGAGATCAAATTTGTTACAAACATCTAATTTAAAAGACCAAAAATGTGTTTGATTAAAAAGAATATACTTACTACATTTTGTTTATTCGTGAACATGGACCAGCATTTTACTTGCGTGCTTGTCTGACTAAGCATCAGCTCATAAAATTTGTCAATTTCACAGGTGGTGTCATGGGAGTCCGGTACATAGATATGGTCTGTATGCTCTTCAGTGGATAGTTGAAATTAATGGAAAGCCAACTCCAGATCTAGATTCTTTTGTTAATGTGACTAAGGTACAATATTTTTTTATGTATGGATGCAACTTGCAGAGTTACCTTTTTTTTCCTTCCTAGTTAGAGCTTATATTTAATATGAAGTGGTAAATCGGCCGGGTAAAAACGTTATAACCTCAACCTCAAGTGATATTCAAGTTCCACCCGGAGACAATTGTAAAATGACTATTAGTATGAATGTTATTAATAATATTTTCTCATTCTCCACTTTTCAAAAAAATAAAATTGAATACATTACATTAAATGGCTAGTGTACATGAGGCATCGTTGCATTATCGGTAAAAAGTCTGACTAGGTCACGATCCAAGGACAAGGCCAAGGAATGTGAACCAAAATTGAAATTTTGCCTAGACCTGACGGTGACTTTTCTCGGAAATTTTCCTTGAATGTATGCTTAAACTCTGTGTAGCAAGGTTTCTATATTATATGATTGAATACTCGCATAATTTAGGTTGAGTTACTAATACTTTTTAGTATAAAGCATTTATGGAATTTATAAAACTGTTTGATATTCTAACGTGCCTCAGTGTTTGTGGACTTTTTCTGCCTCAGTGTAATTGTTCTCATGATCTGATACTTCTGTTTCGTGAATGCATTGTAATTATTTTCATGATTTTTTGCAGGAATTAGAGCATGGAGAGTTTGTTCGTATTAGAACAATTCACCTCAATGGGAAGCCAAGAGTCCTAACATTGAAGCAAGATTTGCACTACTGGCCTACATGGGAATTGAGATTTAATCCAGACACTGCAGTTTGGCATCGAAATGTAATCAAGGCATTGAACTGCAATTCTGTATGAATCAGAAGAGTATAGTATAAATTATACATCCCTACCTAAGCAGCAGCCCAGGAGCAAAGACGTCTTCCATGTTTTGATTCGTGATTTGGCAGTGCTGACTTGCTCTAGATTTGACGCCCTTCGTCCAATATTCTATTGCATTGCCATGTTTGACTAGTGACAAGTTATGAAGCATTCGATTCAGGCTGGCAACAAGTTATTTCGACTATGCACCACATTATTTAACCTCTTGGATCATTATAATTTTAGTATCATATACTGGAAAACTTGGATAATTATGAAGAAATTAAATAAATATTTATAATTTTTTATTATGTATTAACAAGAAAGTTAACTTCTGTCTTTTTTTTGCCTTGTTAATATTTTACCAAACCCCTGCCCGTGTATTTTCCTCACTTGCTTCATTAAAGTGTAACTGTGATTGAAAAACTTCAAACGATAAGTATTTTTCGTACAATCTGTTGTGTATTTCAATTGTAGTTTTGATTTTTTTTTCTCGCAGCTTAACTTAATCAGTGGCCGAGACTACTGGCAAATAAAACATCAAAAAAAGTTTGTTTACAATGTTTCAATAAACCTCTTCTAGAGTTCTGGTCTTGTAAAAATAACATTGCATCATATACTAATAAAGCGAGATTCATTATCGTTCTTGTCATATTTTAGTCTCTTTAAACATGGTATTTTTGCTTTGGCATCGCATTTTCTAGGAATCCGCTGCCGTTTCTTTGTCTAACTTCATCAGTTACGGATGATTTTCATGAATACTAAATATATTTAGAATGATTTTCACTCCATTCCACATCATGTCTGGTGTGACACCTTGTTTTAGGATTTTAATTAGGAGGGTGAGTGATGCAATAGAAAGCCTAACCAATTAACAAGTTCTGTCCTTTGAGTTCTGTCTAGGTTTGCATTGTAAACTCATAGTTTTCATGAACACATTTATGACATATAACCGTCTGATCTTGATCAAATAATCATAGAAAACAAATTTAATTTTTATTTTATATTTCTAAAAACATTAAACTTAAATCAAGACTATTTAATCTTAATCTGACCGTCACAAACACATATATAGTTAAAGAGATATAACACACGAAAAAATAAATATATAAATATATATATGTCAGTATTAGTAAAAAAAAAATTGTTGCTCAGATTAACTTTGAATTAATATGAATCACATCAGAATAAATTTCCGTACATGTTATCAGGAAAGACATAATACCTAATAAGTGCATGAAAATTAAAACAGAAAAAAAAAATATGAACGTGAGTAGAACATTAATGAGATGAAATTTATTTGAACAAGTTTAGCTTTAGTTTGATGATGATATCATCCAAATACTGTTGCAATTGAGAGTCCTCCTCCCAAAGCCAAAACCAGCAAATTCACACCTTTATTTTCAGCTCCAGAGTAATAATATATCCAATATGGTTTAGGTTGGTTTACCTGATTCGGTGGCACATATATGAACCTTGGTGGCGGCGGTGGCAAGGGGTTGCAATTTTGGGGACACGAGGGATATTTGGGAGGAGGAGGAGGTGGTGATGGCGGCGGCGGTGGTGGAGGAGGTGGTGGTGGTGGTGGTGGTGGTTGACAAGGAGGTGGTGAAGGTGGAGGAGGTTGGTCAGCACAGGTATAACCACAAGGACATGATCCACACTTGATGTCAGTGTATTGTGCCGGTTGATCAACCACTGGATAGTCTAGTTTCTTTGGAGATGTTATTATGGTTTCTTCAACTGAAGAGGAAAATGAAATGCATATACTAAATAGTAACACTATTGTAAACTTTTGAGTCCTCCAACTTTGAGTCAGAGAAGCCATTCTCTTGAGTTGTAGGGACTTGTTGAGATTTAATACTTTTAAGTCCAAGTGTTGAAATAAAAGAGTGAGAAAGAATATGTTAAGAATGATGGAGGAAAGTTGCTATTGTTCTTGCCTCATGTTAAGTGCATGAATGATGATGAAAAGAAAGTGTCATGCATTAGGTAAGTTTGATAAATATGGAAAATTGGTTTTCTTATTTCAACTCCTAAGGTATTTGAGGACTTATGATAGTGAACTGCATGTGGTTGTTGTAAATGCAGTGGACTTTGTGTTTACTCTTTCAATTCTTCAATTCTTGTAGCAGTTTTTGGAGTTTAGTTGAGAAATAAGTTTTTGTTTAAGTATATATGCTCCATACACCACTAGCATATATGACATTAATATATTGGGTTCCTTATTCTCTATACTTTTGATTGTGCATAAGAATATTTGCTTTTGCATGAGATATATGGTGATCAGATTCTTATACATCAATTGCACTTTAGTTTTTTATGAGGGATAAGATCATCACATATATAAAATTTATGTCGGTTGACATTATTCTTGAATTCAAACTACATAAATTTAAAGTTCCTTTTGGTTTTGGAGTTCTTTTGTAGCATGTAAAAAAGATAGGAGAAAATTGTTTGGTTGGTTATATGGAGTTTTTGGTTGTATATGAACGAAATTATTTTTAACAATTCTAATTGGAATGCGAGGGATGTGGTTTGAAGTTGTAAAGCGTTTATTTGGAGTTGGTCGTATATCAGGAAAATTACTTAACTCAATTGTAACTTTTTTGAGTTTAATAGTAACTCATCGTTTTATTTAAGTTAGATTTTAATCGGTGTGTAATTTTCTCTTTTTGGGCTTTTAAGCCTTTGTAATCGAGATTCTAGAACATTTGTTTTTGTTGAATACAACTTGTTTTCTAAAAATAACTACATAAATTTTTATTTTGGTTTTTTTTTTTATCTCTAAATAAAGTGATAATAATTATTAAAAACTCACACACATAATTGTGAGTACTAAAATTTGAACTTTAATGAAGACGTCTAACATAATAATGTTGACTTCAGTCAATTGAATATATATATATATATATATATATATATATATATATATATATATATATATATATATATATATATATATATATATATATATATATATATATATATATATATATATATATATATATATATATATATATATATATATATATATATATATATATATATAAACAAATGAAAGAAGGAGAGAAGAAATGAAGAATTTTATCTTCTAATGATATCTTTATATGAAGTCCAAAACATATTTTTATTAGGTTGACACGTCTAAATGACACTTTATTCCTTTATAAACGAAAATGGTATAATAGATGAATTTGAATGAAAACATATAGATGTTATGTTGAGTACTAATTAACCTTGCATTATGGAGCTTCCTAAGAACAGAATAGAATGCTTCCATCACTTTGAATAAAGTGTGTAGCTGACATTATTATTCTCCTTATGTGACCCAATTATTTTATTGGGACCTTAATTTATGGAGTCTTCACATGTCATAGAATATCTTTTAGTTATGATTATTTCCAAAATTTTGAGAAACAATATTTTTAGCAAGATTTTAATTTAATCACATATTAGTTTCTTACAGGGTCATTTAGTAGTTGCATAATGAAAAGCAAAGTTTTAAACTGTTCTAACTAACACGTAACTACAATCAAACCACTGAAATAACTAATTTTTAAAACATTTGGTTATCATAGTTTCTTTAAACTGATTAATTAATTTTTTAAAATATTCATAACTTATGCATATTTTTTTAAAACAAATTGTGGCTGCAATTGCACATAAGAAAACCCTATCTTGGGATACCTCATTAAGAAAAGAATCTAATACAGGGAATAGAATTAAAAAAGTGTACTATTCTAAACTTTTTGTAAGATGCATTAAGCCATTCATTTTTACTTGTTGATAATTCTAGGCCACTCCTACCTGCAGTTGCATGCTAACCGTTCATGTATGTGCAGGGCCGGTCCAAGGGCCAAGCTACCGAAGCTAGGGCTTTAGGCCTCAAAAGTTTGGGCTTAAAAAAGACCTCAAATTTTTTTATTTAGTTATAAAAATATATAATGACACTTATGTTACATATATTATTTTAGTTGAGTTGGTAAAATATAGGCCTCTTTTCTTTTTGGTCTTAAGTTCTACTCTTAACAACCATAAAATTAATATTTTAAAATACATTTTAAAGATCTCACTTTAAAATTTTCTTTGCTTTAGGCCTCTAATCGAGTTGGGTCGGCCCTGTGTATGTGTAGGTCTTCATTTTTGTATCAAATTTATCAGTGACATTCAAAATAGAATATGATCAGGAATGAATCAATGAAAATATGTATAGTATATCAAAGGTGAAATAACGATTAAAAATTTATTTATTAATGTATTCAAAAAAGGATCATGTTGTTTTATATGTAAATTGTGAATTTTTATTTATCCAACTCAAAAAAAAAAAAAGGAAGGTTATCCTTAATGTAAAATATCTTGAAAACAACAAATAAATTTATTATTTAATAAATAATTAAATATATAAAAATTAAATAGTGTTATATAATTGGTTGAAAGTATACTATCCATTTTTTTGTGATGGATAGAGAAATTGTCCCGTTTTAAATTTATATTAAATACAGGTTTTGATAAAAATGCCATATAAAAATGCCATATAAATTGTAAGTTAAATCTACATAAAGTTTGGTTTTTCATTAGCGTTTCTGCATAGAAACATCCTTTTTACACTTTTATGAGAATTTATTCTGTTTTTACAGATAATAAAGATGAAAGTACCAGATTCTTAATTTGAGAAATTTCATTATTTTGGTGTAACATTTGGTTAATGGGTAACCAAGGAAAGGCTTCAATTAGTTTATTTGTGAATGATGATGTACCCGAGGGACTATAGAACATTAATTAACTTGTTAAGAAAGAGGACGAAAAGTTTGGAAATAAAACTTATCAAAAATAAAATAAAAATGGAGTCCAATAGGAGGAGATCCTAGGAGGGAGTGTTTGTGGAAACCGATTTTGGAAGCAGTAAGGCGTAGATTGTTTGATTGGAACCATAAGATCTATCTATTAGAGGAAGATTTGTCTTGTTGAAATCAATCATATATGCACTATCAGTCTATTTTTTCTCTTTCTTTAAAACTCCAGGTATCATCTTTAATCTTGAATTCTTGTTTAAAAATTTTCTATGGGGCGGAGTTGAAGACATTAGGAAAATAAGTTGGGTGAAATGAGAGAAGGTCTGTCAAAAAATTGAGGATGGAGGACTAGGGATAAAGAATTTAAAGGCTTTCAACTTAGCATTATTAAAAAAATGGAAATGGAGGCTTAGAACAGAAAAAAAATCTTTGGTACAATGTCTTAGCAAGTAAATATGGCGAAGCAAACAGTACAATTAATAGAGAGAGAAGTTTTCATTTGATGTGGTGGAAAGACATTCAAACAGTTGAAAATGGGACATGAGGATTCAATATGAATTGGTTCTTAGATAAGTCAAGGAAAGAAGCAAGAAACGGCGAAGATACATACTTTTGGGATAATCCGTGGAATGATGGGATTCCTCTTAGAACTAGATTTCCAAGTCTATTCTTGTTATCGGAAGAAAAAAATTCCACTGTCCAGGACCTTATTCAAGTGGAAGAGCATGAGTGGGAGTGGAATTTCAAATGGAGTCGGATGCTAACACACAAAAAATTGGGTTGGATTGAAGAATTGATGAATATAGCTCGGAGCTCCCATTCGATATTTATAGGAGTGGGAAGATGGGTTTGGGGAAGAAGTCAATAATCAGTCAAGGAAGGGTACAATACTATAGTAAAGGGATTAGAAAGTTCGAATCGGAGGAACCTTACCGCTACTTGGAACAAGTTAGTCCCGACTAAGGTGGCAGTATTGGCATAAAGATTACTTCCAAATAGGATTCATACAAAGGACAACTTAATCAAAAGAGGTTTTCTAAGTGCGTCACAGTCTGAGTGTCCATCCAGACGTGGAATGAGCGAATATGCTTCGCACTTGTTTTTCGAATGTACTATTTTCTCGCCAGTGTGGGAAACAAATTCTTAATTGGATAAATATTGTCACTACATCTCATAACAAAGAATTACCAAATCTAACACATTTTGCAGGGTTGCTAGGCCACGTGAGAGTGGGGGAGGAACAAATTAGTGTAATTTGGTTCGCTTGTATTCGGGTGATTTGGAAGGGGCGTAACGAGAAAATCTTTAGGGACATAAGCGGATCTGTGGAATAGTGGGTCGAAGAAATAAAAGTGTTGTCTTGGAGATGGTTGAAATACAAGCTGAAAATATTCAACTACTCGCTAAGTCAATGGTTTTTGAATCCGATGGAATGCTTCTATTCTCCAATTCAGGATTGCGGAGTCTCATGGGGAAAGCGATATCTATACGAGATTTTTTTTAGATGGCGATGTGATTTGTGAATATTCGCGTTAAGGGATTGATTATGGAAGGGTCTCAACAGTGTTTGGTTGAGCAACCGTCGCAGACTGTCGGACTTTTGGAGTTTATTTCCAAAGCCTGCTATATTGTTTTGGGCGTGCTCTTTGGTGAAATATACATTCTGTAGTACAACTGGGTTGGGAGATATTTCCTTATTTATATTGTTTTGGGAGCAGTGTTTTGGGTGTGCCATATTGTTTCCTTCCACTGTAGTACTGATGTACCAATATGTTTGGGACTTTTGTATTATTTTTTGTTTTTGGGTGAGCTACTAGTAGGTTCTTTGATCTGTCTTTTATTCTTTTTAGGATATGTGTGCTTGTGGTTGGTACTGATATGGGGAGAAGTTTTGTACTTGGCATGTCTTGTGCCATGGTTTTATCTTAATTTATGTGATCTTTTGCCTTTTCAAAAAAAATGGAGTCTATTTCCATTGATGAGGGAGTGAGATGAGAAAATTTATCTTCATACATCTAGACTTCACTCTTTTGCTCCACAAATAAATAAATAAATAAATAAACAAAACTCCTATTGAATTGCTCAAAAGAAGAACATTCAACACTATGTATTTTGATCAATTTAACGATACTTGTTATGTTTTAAATACCATCATTTATTCAAAGAAATTATGCAAAAACTCTAACGTTTATCCTTCTATAATATTTTGCAAGATCTAAAACATAAAAAATTTATAACTATGTGTTGAGAGGTGGAGTCTAGGATGAACCACCAACTAAATGGTTCATGGTGGACCATGATTCTTAGCCATTAGATTACATGGTTATTATGAGATTTATGATGTGTTGCCTACACCATATCTTTTATCTTTTCAATTGTCTTTTCCAATGAAGTCCACAATTACACTGTAGTTTCTCCCTCCTCTTATATACCTCTCTTTCTTGTTTCATTTCTACTTTACACCATTTCTCATTCATTAAGTTTGAATTACAAGATTTATTTAGACTGAGAATTATTATATGAAAAATAGAAGTCACGAGATAGAAATTGGCAGTATTATAACTCAATCAATGGAAATTGGATTGAATCCAAAAAAAATTGTTTGAAAGTTAGAAGTTTTCGTTGCACGTCAGGGATGCCGAGTAATCCAGTGGAGGAGTGAATGAATAAGAAAGACTTTTTACATTAATGCAGCAAGGAATTAATTAGCAATGGTTAAATGATTATGAATTATTTGTATATAAAATTATAGTGTTTTAGATAATATACTTGTATATGAAATGCAATATGAATTTTTTTTGGACAATTCAATTTACGGTTGTTGAAAAACAGTGACTGATTTAAGCTTTTAGGGAATTGTGATAGATAGACAAAGAAAAGAATAAGAATAACGGCACTGCGGAAACAATAATTAATTAAGGTTGGAGAAAAAGAGAAAAAAATATTTGATACAAAGGTCCTATCATAATCTAATAAATTTATTTGATCCAACGATGGTTAATAGTGGTACATGGGTGAGTAATTTACTTGGACCCTCACCCTAGAAGCAACCGTGTTGAGAATATATAAAGTGTGAGTTGTGTGGGGGAAATAGTCCCACATTGGATATGAATGTGGTGACTTGAGCATTTATAAGTGAGAGAATTCACTCACCTATCACCTTAAGATTTTAAATGGACAAGTGGTGTGTCTTCCATAAAAGTGTGTTGCTCAAAAGAAAGAGAATTAAATCTTCCTTAAAAAAATAAAGCTTCTCCCTAGTAGGACTCATTTCTATGATCGAACAAACATTTGTGGTTGAAGCTCTTAAAGATGATGGATGGATTGTGGTCATTTAAGAGGAACTCAATAAATTCTAGAAGAATTAAGTTTAGGACTTGATTCAATGACTAGAAAGAAAATATGTAATTGGAATCAAATGAATTTGTAGAAATGGACTCGACGAGCAATGTCATGTGGTAAGAAACAAAGGTAGAGCAATAGCTCAAAATTATAGACAACATGAAAGTATATACTACATATAGACTTTTACACTCGTTTCTAGTTTAGAAGCGATGAGGTTAGTGTTATATTTTGTTGTTAATCTTAGTATCACATTATATCAAATGAATGTCAAAAATAAATTTTTAAATGGATATATTAGTGAATAAATGTGTGTAAAACAAACTACTGGTTTGAAGATATCAAATATCTAAAACACATTTTTAAATGGAAAAGGTCAATACAAGGTAAAAAAGCACCCAGAGTTTTGGTACGATATAATATGTAACTTTCTCATTAAAAATGAATTTACAAAAAGACATGTTGATACAACATTATTAAGTAAAACAACTAAAAATTAATTTTTATTGTTCAAATATATGTTGATAATATTATTTTTAACTCCAATAATGCCACTATTTGTCAAAGTTTTGCTGAGATTATGTAGGCTAAATTTAAAATGAGTATGATGAAAAAACTAAAGTTTTTTTTAGGAACTCAAATCCACAAAGACACATATAGAGTAAACATTCATCAAACTAAATATAAAGTGAGCTTCTTAAAACGTTTAATATGATATAATGAACCTAAGCAAAGATAAAAAAACACTAAGGTAGATAAAAAAGTATACATAGGTATGATATGATCCTTTATCCGTCTCATGTGCCCACTTGTAATAAGATACAAGAGAATCTCATCTAACCATGATTAATAGAATCTTTTATATATATATATATATATATATATATATATATATATATATATATATATATATATATATATATATATATATATATATATATATATATATATATATATATATATGAAAGATACTACTAACCTTGAATTGTGTTATAGAAAGACAAATCAATACAAGCTACTAGGTTTTTGTAATGCGATTGCACTAGATATAGAATTTAAAGAAAAAGCACCAATAGAAGTTGTCAATTTATTGAGGAACATCAAATCTTCTAGCAAGTAAAATGCATCACACGATTATATTATCCTTAATAGAAGTATAATATATTACAACTATAAGTTGTAGCATTTAACTTCTCTGATAAAGCATCAATAATAAGATTATCAGATAAAGAAAATTAAGATCCTTATCTTATGTCATAATACTTATACTATTTTCCTATCAAATAATCCAAATTAGCACTCTAGAGCAAAACTTATAGAAATTAAGCATATTTTATAAAGGATTATGTTCAGAAATGGATTTTAGATATAAAATTTGTTGATACAGATCATCAATAACTGACATTTTTACAAAATCTTAGTTGAAGATAGATTATTTTCATTAAGAAAATTTTGAAAGTCCTCCTTATTACAGAAAAATGTCTAAAATATTATGAAAATTTCTAGATAGTAATTCTCTAGATATAAAATTCAATTTTTTTCTTCAAAAATGACACTCTTTTGAAAAGATTTGACCTTTTGAGAAAATATCAAGAAATGGAGATTTCAACCGATGATCATCTAAATATGATATTCAGATAGTTGTTCTTTTGGGGGGATAAAACAGACCCTCAAAGGTTTTTTTTTTTCAAAACACCTAGGCAGTCAATCCTTTTGACTTACACATGTGCTATTTCACTTTATGATAGTCAGTGACACTTGACAAAATTTTCTCTCTCTTTTGCCGACTTTATCATCATCATGTCCCACTTGTCATTAATGCACTTCTATTTTCAAAATCTAAAAACATTGTTTTATGGAATTTTTTTTAGAATAACCATTATATTCAAAAAAATTACGTAAATAATTAATGTTTCAAAAAAATTACAGAAATAACCATTTTTTTACTCATTTTACACATTGTCGCTATCCTAGGTGGCGAATACACCTAAAAAAGAGACCAAGTCGCCACCCCATGTGGCGACAACACTTAAATTTAATTTTTTTTGTAAATTGTGGCGGTCCAAAACCACCGCAAATTTATTTTATTTTTTTAAAATAATAAATTTGCGGCGGTTTTGAACCGCCACAATTTACAAAAATAAAAAAAACTAATTTGTGGCTATTTTGAACCGCCACAATCCACAAAAAAAATTAAATTTAAGTGTTGCCGCTACATGGGGTGGCGACTTGGTCTCTTTCTTAGGTGTAGTTGCCACCTAGGATGACGACAATGTGTAAAATTAGTGAAAAAATGGTCATATTTGTAATTAATTTGAAACATTGGTTATTTACGTAATTTTTTTTGAAAAACTTAGTTATTTAAAAAAATCTGTTTTATGCTCCTTCACCGTTTTTCATTTCTAAAAACCTTTTCAAAATATTTTTCGTCATTACTATTTTTTTTAAAAACATTTTTTGTCTTTTCATTTACCTCTTAAAAACATCATTATTATAAATACGAAGATTCATTACGACTAGTCATTCCTCATTCTTCGACTGAAGCCTCCCTCCTCTTTCCTAATTCAAAATAGCTTTCTAGTTTGTAAGAACTATCGTGGTATGAATTTTCAAGCTCACCCTCGACCTGGTTTTATTTCTTCTCAACACTCACATACCTTAATAGGAAATCCTAGACTTAGCTTCTCCATAGAAAGTCATATCATTAAAGTCTAGTTGGATTAACCCCACCGTTCCTTAGTTACTTTACCACCACCACCAAAAAATGCATAAAATACACCAAACCGTTCGAACACTCATCTCTAGTGGAAAGATGAAATACTTAAAGCTTCTACTTCAATAGAGGTCATTGAAGTTTCATCATCCTATTCATATTCTTCATCACCATTCAATACATGCTCCAACTCAAATGATTGGGTTTCATTCTTCTCTAGTGAGATTACTCTAGAAAATAACCATGAAAAGAAAAAGATGGATATTTATCTCTCATAGCTAAATGACACGGACTGGGTTTCAAATGTGCATTTGGAAAAAACAATTCATGGACGATTAATGGTGTTTATGGTACTTAGTTTTTCTTTTTAAGATTTCCTTGTTCTACTTTCTCAATCAACAATTTTTGTACCTAAATCAAAAATCAGTGAAAGGTTCAACTTTTTTTTCTCTTTATCTTTGTTTATGCTTAAAAGTTTTTTTCTTCATGTTTTATCTTTTCCTCTTTCAAACACTTTTTGTTGATGACAAAAGGAGGAGAAAGTGATAGTGTCACAAACAAATGTGCGCAAAGAGGAATCGTGAGCACAACCTACTAAACTGTCATTTTTTAAACCTCCACAATTCACCTCTCTCTTGTGTGTGAAGTCACATGTTCAACAACTGTAGCCTCAACTTTCTATAGAGATTGTCTTCTTCTTCATTAGGATACATACCAGACAGTAGGATTGACGTATAATCAATGACAAACCATAATTGGGTTGATGTCGGGCATCTCATGAGGAGAAATGACAAATAGGTATGTGTTAGCTCTAATACATTTAATCAATTCTTTTTTTTTTACCTTAGAGGGGAGTCCAGACCCCATCTTTACTGATCGTGCAAGACTGTCTTTAAGTTGAACAACTTCAAAGTCTGAATTCAAAATTGACCTTATCTCATCTTTGCATTATTAAGGTCGACCATATTAACTCATCCAAGAGCCTCTCCCGATACAACTATGGTGACGAGGAGGTTTCTTAAAATATCATCACGGATGATCCTTGTTGTTCTTAAGTCGGCACCAAGAATAATCATTTCCTTGACATCATTGTGATATAGTACTTTGATGTGGACAATGGAAGCTAATGCATCCAACGTCGTCGGGAATGACTTTCCAAGGATGCCCCTGAAAGCACTTTACACGGGACTACTAAGAAATGGAGAGTTACCTTACTTTCATCTTCTCCCTCTCCGAGTGACAATGATATGCCCATTACTCCATAGGGGCGAATTATGGAATCATTGAATGCAATGAGACTTATGCCTTTGCACGAATTCAAATTTTGTTGGTAGTTACTGAAGTGCACCGACGTAAAGGACATAACATAAACTCTCATTGTCTATGAAAAAACTAGATACAATATGATTTTCCATGATAGCTTCTATAACCAACAGTAGCATAGCGTTACATATTCCATCAATCTTCTCGCGATCCCTAAATCCTAGCATCGGACCATGTTTCACTTTACGATTCGGTGCCAATCGTTTCTTGGAGAAGGTTTTGTAGTAGAGCATATTTGCCACACAAAAATCTCCCACGAATCTCCTTGACGACAAAAATTAAAAACGATCAAAAGATTCTACGAAGTTCTATAGTGTGATCTTCTTCATCTTAATATGTTATGGCAGCGATCTAGTTTTTGAATCAAAGGCGACCTGATCGTGGAATTTCGTAGGAATTAGAAGTCGATTCTCACAGACATCGACGGTGTTCCATACTGGAACTAGAAATGTGATTGATTGATGATGAGGAACTCCTAATGCAGTGATGCCAATCTCCGATACAACGAAGCAAATATGGACTTGTTAGGTTAGTACTCCAACGCTTTAGTCAATTATATAGTACATAGTAAATAAAGTGAAGTTATAAAATCGAAAAAGTGTATTTTCAGTGTCACGGCCAAATATATATGATGAATAATTTTATTTAAACTTTACATTGTTGGACTAGATGCTAAGAACTTATCCAAATCTTTGACCGACTCAACAATTTTAAGTCCTTAAAAAACAAGGTTTTCTTTCATTCTCTCAAATAAACCAAATGTTAGAGAATTTATCTTGTCACCCCCATTTTATACATGCCACCCTCAAGTAGGGCGTTTTTACCAAATTATCCCTGTAAAATATCAAATTTTTTGAAATTTTCGATACCGCACCAAAAATTTCATATAAATACAGGAAATTTTGTTGGATTTACCAATTTACCGTGCCTGATGCTACATATCGAAAATTTAAAATTTCCGGTATCAGATATTTCAAATTTCCGGTATGTAGCAGCAGTTAAAATTAATACCGAAAATTTGAAATATACGGTATATGAAAAAATACCAGATATTTCAAAATTTCAACGTGACTTCATTTTGTGAAATTTTCGGGACAGGGATATTTCAAATTTTCGGTACTGGTTTTCTACCGGAAGTTCGTGAAATTTTCGGGACGGGGTAATAAATTTTGTAAAATTATTGAAATTTTTAAAATCTCTAGAAAATCGCACTGAAATTTAAAAAATTTCCGGTGAATGGATACCGGAATTTTGTAATAAACAAAAAAAAAAATTGATATCGACCAAAAAGAGGTACCAAAAATTTACTCTGCCGTAGCGAAAATTTTTCTTTTGATGATTTTGCCAACGGTAATTTTTTTAAAAAAAGTAAATTTTTTGAATAAATAGTATCCGAAACATTTTGAAAATAATGTAAAATGAAAAGTGACATGTATAACTTGAGGTGACAAGATAAATTTTCCGTATGTTAGAACCTGTTTGCAATAAACTTTTAATCTTTCATATTTATTATATTTATTTTTAAAAAACACGATATTTAAATAATAAATTTATAAATAGTATACATTATTAACAAATTTCTAAAATATTATATAAAAAATATTAAAGATATTTTTATCTTGAATTTTAATTTTTCTTTCTATAAATTATATTTATAAGTATTTTATAATATTCTTTTTTTTAAATTTATTGAATATTAAATAAACTTAAAAAAAAAAACTTTGCTTATAATAATAATATTGAGGGAGTATAAGAGAAAAAAAGTTACGTAAATGACAAAGACAAAATACTTTTAACTTGAAAAAAAAAAAAGAGAGATAGAACATTGATTACCCCAATCCATATCGAAAGTTGGCACGTTGTGGGGACACACTTGACACTACACATAAAGTAACGAGGGAATAAAAGAGACAAAAACGTGTCAATAATCCGAAGCAAGTACTGACACGTGTACCAATAACATCTCATCCACAAACACGTAGCAGTAGCACATGGCAACACGAAAACAACTCTGCGTACGAAAACGAAACCAACCAAACATTATAAAAGTGTAAGGACACGATCCTAAACTTCACCAAAAACAGAATAACTTATGCAGTGTACTTCTATATTGCTCAGAATAGCTTTTGATTGAAGATGGTTGGAGTAGGAGTTCCAATTTGCGTGGAATGTGGCACAAGGAGTAATCCTTGCCGGTGTAAGGTGGTGGGGCCTACACTCGGGTTCGTGGCGTTTGTGGCAGCGGCGGTGGTGGAGTGGCCGGTGGGGGCTTTGGTGTATTGCTTTAAGCATATGAAGGGTCGCAAAATCATGGGTCATCCTGCTACTGTTGTATACCCTAAAGTCACCAATGCCATCCCCATCTAACTTACTTTTGTTGTATTTATTGTTTATCCAATTTCTCATTTCGTGTTATATAGAGTTCTGATTTTGATGTACTAGCATCATATGTGTGGGAATATGTGTTCAGTTTGTATTGTAACTTATGAATGAATTTTGTTGTTCGGCTAAATTGGCTTGGGTATGCATTTCATAGAGTAATATTTGACTTTGAGGTTGATTATTACACTGTTTTTCTCAAATTTTATAAAATTTTGAAATTACTTTTTTTCCGGTCTTATCTGGATAGTATTGTACAATTCAGATGCATTATAATTAACTAATATCAAATTGTTTATTATTTATTTGGAATGACATTTTGAAAAAGAAATGTATATATCTAGAATATAATATTTAATATATTTGGATGGTGTAACTCCATAGTTTATTGTAAAATGAGTTCTATATAAATTCTCTTAGTATTAAATATGTTTTTAATACCTATAAAATATCTATTTTTATTTTTGTTTCTTATAAAAGACCAATCCATATTTTATTTTTGTTTCTTATAAAAAAACCAATCCATATTTTATAGACATGTTTATAACTTTTAAAAAGTCTTTTAAAAAAATTTTAAAATTTATTTTTTAAGTTTAAATTTTATTATTATTTTATAAAATTTAAAAATTTCAAATTCAATTATTTTCTAGAACATTTTAAAAAATGGTTTGAGAAAAAAAACTCAAAATTTAATTCTTTAAGTCTAAATTTTTATGACTTTTATCATTTATAAAATTTAAAAAATTTATATTTAATTCTTTTTATTTTAAAAAATTATAAAGTTTGATAAATAAATTTTTTATAAATTATAATAAATATTTTACAATATTAAAAATATGTATAAAAAAATTTAAAAACTTAAAAATTAAAAAATAATTAAATAATTATTAAAATTTTAAAAAATAATATGCATGCATAAATTTTTTTGTAAAGATTAAAATATGACATTTTTGTAACAGAGAGTATAAATAGAATTTGAGATATATTTATTGTGCACTGTTAATAATTGTGGATTGTTATAATTTATTCTAATATTAATGGATTGTTCATGAGAAATTTCTTTATTCACCTTTCTTCTTGGTGATCTTCAGCGAAATTTCCTAATTGCCCCTATACTTCAGAAATGCATTTTCGAAGTTGACAAAAAGACAGCGAAATTTTCTAATTGCCCCTATACTTCGGAAATGCATTTCTGAAGTTGACAAAAAGACTGATTTCAAAAATGCATTTCTAAAATCACTTTTTTTACGTAAAAATATATATTTCGGAAATACATTTCCGAAATCAACATTTCGGAAATGAACTTCCGAAATATTGCGCGTTCTGGTGTTTAAACAAAACAGCCTCTCCCAAAACACATTTACCCTAAATCTAATTTCAATCTCAATCTCTCTAAGATTTTCATCAAACCAACTTTCAAGGCTACTTCAAAGGCTTCATTTACTTGTTCTACTACATTCTAAAGCATCACAATCACCTTCAATTTGTAAGTTTCTAAAACTTTAGATCTATCATTGAAATGCATAATTGGATTGTTAGAAATTAGAAAAACGATATAGGGGTAGGTTGCTAGTAGTCTCTAGGGTTGTTTAGAAGCATAAAAACTGGTTTTGAAGTGTTTAGGGTGTCTGCCATGAAACCTGCAAAAATGGTGTTCACAGGGGGGTTTCGGAAGATCATTTTCGAAAACACCTCCCTCACCAGTTTCAGAAATGAACTTCCGAAATGAGTCAGAATTGCACTTTTTAATTTTCTTGATTATTTGCATTTTTTTAATTTTCTTGATTATTTACTATGATTATTTTTATTTTCTAATGGATTTCAATTTTTTCAGGAAAATGACAGGCAACCCAGCTAGAATTAGACAGGGGAGAGAGACACAGACGGCGTCGGCTAGACGCGAGCGGGTGGCGCAGCTTGCATCGACGCGGGGACGGGGTGGAGTACGATCACCCGTCCAGACAGATGAGCCTGATTCCTTGTCTGGATCGAGGAGTCGGCTGGCTAGGGTATCTTCTTCCCGTCAGGAGGAGGTACGGGAGGAGGAGGAGGTGAGATACCAGGAGGCGGGGGAGGAGATATCTGATGCTGATCCTCCACACAGGGAGGAGGAGATGGAGGAGGAGGAGGGCTACCCGGGAGGGCCTAGGGACACGTCTGTGCTTATTTCCTACCACGAGCACGTCGCTCGACGTGTCTGAGAGGGAGAGGTATTTTTTATAATTTATCCGACTTTATTATTTAATCGTTTTTTATTTAGCTTTTTATTCCATATTTTCTTAACGGTCTAATTAACAATGTTTTTTGTTTTTGTTTTTGTTGTAATAGGAAAGGCCGACTTTAAAAATGGTGAACCACGCGCGGAAGATTTTTGGTCTCTTTAAACTAGAGGCGCAGTGGTTCAATGATGCGGTGACTGCTTCTGGGCTAGGTAGGTTGTGCATGACCGGGTATACCACCATCAGCCACAGCATGCAAGGGGATTTTATGGAGCGGTGGCATAGGGAGACGTCTTCTTTCCACTTACCGGTTGGGGAGATGACGATCACCTTGCACGATGTGCATTGTCTTCTCCACTTGCCGATTAGGGGGATGCTGCTGAACCATTCCCAGATCCAGAGGGTCGATGCGATCGAGTGGATGACGATCTATCTGGGTATGGACCCAGATATGGCTGATTTTGAGTGCCGGACGACAAATGGGCCTCATATCCGGTTCTCCACATTGAGCGATCAGTATGAGCACCACTTGGGCGGCGGCCGATTCTGAGGACGCGGGTAACGACCTATTTATGGAGTATCATCGTGCTTGTGCTCTCCGGTGCTGGTTCATGTTTTTGGTAGGCACTACACTCTTTATGGACAAGAGTGCAATACGTCGACGTGACCTACCTCCGCTACTTCATGGACGTGACTACCATTCACCAGTGGAACTGGGGGTCAGCTATTCTAGTATACCTATACCAGAAGCTGAATGAAGCCTCCAACTGGAGGACCAGACAGATGACCGGATCCGCTACACTCCTGACGGTACGTTTCATTTTAATTTTTTCACATTTATTTATGGTTCGTATATATATTTAATACATTATCGTGTTTGTGTTTCAAGGATGGATCATCTCCTACTTCCCCCGCATCCACGGCTTCGCCATTGATCCTGCGTACGAGGACGCTATGCCCACGGCCGTTCGATACGTTCTCCAAAGGGGGAACAATACAGTGGGACCATATTGCGGGTACCTCGACCTCACAGCTCACGATGACATTCGTTGGAGGCCATTCAATGACTACATTGTTGTTGTCCCCTTTGACCGCATCGCGTTATACTCTGGTTGGTTGGCATACGGAACCAACACCATGGTGAGGTATCTTCCTAAGAGGTGCATACGACAGTTTGGACATGTGCAGATGATACCGAGGTCACCCTTTGAGACTTCTACTGAGAGAGTTACCCAAGTGGAGCTCACTGCCATTTTTTAGGACTGGGAGCATCATGTAGTCCTGGAGGAGTATCGTCGCATGCAGGCCACCCAGGCGTGGCATTATGTAGAGGGGTACGTTACATGGTTCTATTGGGTGTCACATTCTCTTATGACAGCCGACGCTCCCGGCGTACCTAGGCCAGCATACGAGGAGACCCTGGAGAACCAGCAGGACGAGGATGACCATGCCATTGATCTCCTGCCGATATGTCAGCGGATAGAGATGTTTGGGCGGGACGCGTTGGAGCGAGGTATCATTGATCAGGACGGTTCAGAGGCAGTCGCCATGGTGGAGAGGATGGTCGGTGATGCGGGCCGTGCAGCGGCATATAGGAGGCAGAGGAGGTCCCAGGGAGCTAGGGTTAGACATACACAGTAGGAGTTCCAGATTATTTTTCTTGGATTTTATTGTATTCGGGTTGTATTTTGCACACTATTACTATTTTATTCGGCTAGTATATATTATTCGGCTTGTATTTATTATATTAGTATTTTATGTTGATATGTCGTTTATTTTATTCAGCGTTTTCGTTTAATTAAAAATATGGGACTATTAAGAAAAACATAAAAAAAAAAACAATTTCTGCATAATTCGGAAGTGCACTTTCGAAAACTCCCAAAATGTGAAAAAGGTGTTTTCGGAAGTGCATCTCCGAAAACACCCCCCATTTGGAGTTTTCGGAAGTGCATTTCCGAAGTCTGGAAAAATCTATAAAAAAAATACTTTGGAGATACATCTCCGAAGCAGGGGCAACTTGGGAATTTTGCTGGGGGTCACCCCCATAGGGGGGTCAATAAAGAAATTCTCTTGTTCATGACATCATGACAACATATTCTATGGCAGAACCGAGCAAGGGGCTTAGACACCTGAAGTGGGCTGCATCTGAAATGGGTCTGAGCAGGGGCTTAGACACCCAGAGTGGGCTACTCATCTGAAATGGATCCGAACTCTCGATGTTATGGTGAGTCGCTTGACAGAGCTTGGATTTGGTACCCATTATATGTCTTGTTTGTCCCACATGATTGATGAAGATTAACGTCTTTTCTGCTCCACGTTCCTGATGATGGAACTATGTTGAATGAGTCTTTTCTGCTCCACGTTTTTTATGATAGAATTATGGAAATCACTACTAGCCAAATCCATGAGATCTTTATAAATGTCTTATCCTCTAAAGGAAAAAGGAGACAACATTTCTAATAGGAAATATAGGATTTTCCACAATCACCATATAACGAGATTATCCTTCTCACATTGGATTTTATCATCATTTTATATTTTTAGCGAGTAAGTTTGTTTCATATTGTGGGGCTTAGATAAAACTAATCTAGATCACAAAAATTCACTTCATAATGTTTCATATCGTGAGGCTTAGGTAAAACTAATCTAGGTCACAAATATTCACTTCAAAAATTGTCTCGATCACCACCTTCAAGATGGTTGAAACACGAGGTGCTACATCAATCTGAGCCATATTAGAAATACAAGTTGTTAAGGAAGAGTTGTTCGCTGAGCCATATTAGAAATACAAGTTGTTATGCTACAATCATAATGCTGAAGAAAATGTCGTCAACCTTCAGGATCGTCAACAGGAGGTCGATGGACCCCTGGCCCCTTTCCAGCGAAATTTGGGGGGGGGGGGGGGGGGGGGGGGGGGGGGAAGGGTTGTGCTAGAAATTTTCAAAACCCCTTAATTTTCAAAGTTTGAAAGAAAGAGAAATCTTCAAGAACATGTCGCCTCCATCAACTCCTAAATGGTTATCACTAGTGCTAGCGGTTTTTTAAAATTGAAACCTACTCTATAGCACTTTCAAGAACGTTGCGTTGAGATGTTACACAAACTTAGCACACCACCGGTCACTAGTTACTAAGACCTAATGAAGAAATTAATCCACCATTTATGTGCATTCAAGTACTAGAAGGTATCAACCATACGCCTCTTCAACGTGCGTTAGGGATCCTCTGGTTTATTGAGGGTGTATTTCTCCCATTTCAACAAAACAACCATCAAAATCATACACGTGGACCAAGAAATGTTCATAGGGGAATTCAAGAATGGTTTGAGGGTCTGTCATTTGAACGAGTCCCTCGCCCCGAGATCAGTGACTTCCATTGCATAAATTATTGTGTGGGTCGAACATTATATTAAGGACGCTATGGAATGAACACTCATTACTCTTGATGCATCACAACAACAATGCAAGAGTCACTACACCTTGCCTGCAAGAGATCAGGAGACCTTCAAACAGAGTGGGAGACCTAGTGAAAGCTTCACACACATCAACACTCACCAGAAATAAATAATGTGCGAAGTCTTTCACACTCATGACACGCTGTCTCCGTCGGCTCCCACACAGAGGATTTCTACTAAATCAAGAAGGATATCAAACAACTTATTCAAAAGAGTCATGTGAGGAAATACGTCTGGAGCGGCTCCACTAGTCCAGAGGAGGATCCATATCTCATGTGTGAAATCCACTAGAGAGCCATAGATCTAGAAAGGGAAAAGAACACGAGAAGAGAGGAAGAACGACCAATCTTCCACACTCTCAATACCATAGTCAGAAGGTTCTTTGGGGATGATGCGTCCATCTCCTTCCAAAGAAAATACGTTCAACAAGTTATGTTTGTAGAATACTCCCCGCCAGTTCTAAATCGGGCTCAAAAAATGCTCCAGAAGCCGAGATCACCTTATTTGAAAATGACACTGCCATGATTTATCCCCGCGACAACAATCACATAGTTAAAATAGTACTATGCGACAACTTGGAGATCAAGCGAGTGCTGATTGACCAGGGGAATTCTGCATATATTCTATACTAGGACACATTCAAAAGGTTTGAAAGGATACACCCCCCGTCCAAACAGTGTTTAGGCTGAATAAAAATATGATGACAATAAAGGTCAAGTACCTTGTGATAGAAGTCCATTCCTTGTATAATGTAATCATAGGTAGACTCCCTTTCAACCTCTTGGTTTCTGCCATATCAACCTTGTATATATGAATGAAGTATCCTCTACCAGACTTACGCGGTGGGGTGATTCAAGGGTGTGGATCTATGTGCTTGTAGGGATAAAGCTGATGATTTTGTTTATAACCTTCCTAATGTTTTAATGATGATAACATTAATGATTTCTGAAGTCATTAGTAATAGCTTTCCAACTCTCCGATGATGGTAACCAAAATTGAAGACATCTCAAGCCTCATTAAGTATAAGAGTCAAGATTCCATTGAAGTTCTTATATGATCAATGTATTTGCCAAAGGATCTTGAAAGCCACAAAGTTGTGAAAGAGAGGAAGTATGAAAGTTCATCTGGTTGTGTTTATCTGAGTGACTAGAGTTTTGTGAAAGTAAGAGAGTAACTCCTAAGATACTAAGAGAACACACACACACACACACACACACACACACACACAAACTCACACACAAACTTAAAATCTTTTTTGAACCTCCTTTTAACTATCAAAACTCTTAAAAATATTTTCAAGCCCGAGCCAGTTGATTAGGAAATTGTCCGCTTCTTTTTGAAGCATTTTTTAAACTAGCCTATCTATTGGGACCTTAAGCCAATCAATTGGAAGAAGCCAAATCAATTATGTAATCGATTATGAAAGTGTTTTAATGATTGGTAACGACTCTCTATCCAAATTTTCCAAAATGGGAAAAATAATTGATTACTTATGTTATCCAATTAATTGGGCCATTAAAGTTGCCCATGAATCATTTTATTTTTTTATCTTTCCATTCTCCTATATAAAAGAGGTTCCTCTCCTCCTCATTTCACACCTGAGTTCTGTTTTTCTCTATTTCTTTGGAATTTATCTCTCTTTTCTCTCTAAAATAATTTTTCTTTTCACTTAAGTTGCCTTAACGCCTTTGAGTGAAAAACTAATTCTGAGAAAGAAATTGTATTAGTGTCATGTTGTTGTTATTATTCCTAAGAGTTTGACAATCTAGAGAAATCGAGTTTGATTCTTGAGATTAATTAGTCTTAAAATCTCAGTTTGGTTCTAGAACTTAGCCGAGAAAATGTTTTGTTTAGTTGTTTAGATCATCCTAGAAAATATCTAATAGGTTCGTTGGCTCAATTTAGGTAAAAACTTTCGTTGTGGTTGGGTATAAGCCATTATTAAATCTCTAGATCCGCTTGTATTTAAGGTTTGTGGTCATAACCTGTAAAAGCTCAAGTTTATGGTTAAAATTTCAAAAATATCTCTTGGGACAGGAGTTGGTCAATGTTCTATTGGACCTGGATAAATCACTGGTGAAATCTCTCTAAACCTTTATCTCTTTATTTCTACAATTTACTTTACCATTTTTATTTTATTTTTGTCAATTTTACTCTATACTTGAAGTCACTTGTTCAACAAAGGAGCCCGTGATACCGCCCAAATATGTTATCATGATAATTTGAGAGTAAGAAGGGTGGCATTTGTAATTAAATCTATGTAACTAAGCATACATGGAGTGAAATTTGTGGACCTAAGCCCTAGAATGGAACCCGTGAAGGAAAGATTAGCGCCTACTAAGGTCTAGGCTAAACCCCATGAGCTTCAAACTATCAAGAAAGACACCACTACAAGATGGTAGGAGTTGGTCTTCCTATGTGTGAAGAACATGGATTTTTCAAGTAATAACTCCAATCGACATCTAGAGACCTATGAATTTAATAACCTGACGCATTACATTATATAGTTATTTTGATGTCTTTGTCGAATAAGGAAATGCCTTCAAGCCGACCATTTGTATGAAACTTTTTCTAAGATGGATTATAATTTAAGGGGTATCACTTTTTCCCATGCAGAGGCGCGGGGTTTTAATAAGGCGCCCTATCTTCTTGACTATTTGATATTTATAGGTATTGTATGAGATTTTACGTTGGATCTTCAATGAAGGATCCTCGTCGCATTAAGAGAAAAATTTAAGTTGGACCTTCCTTTAAGTGTCTTTTCACTACAAAAAATCACGTCTGTAGCGACGTGGAATCCATGACACAACATAGAAAATCACGTCAGAACGTGAAATTAGCGACATTGTCACATACGTCGCCTGGGAGTGCGTGGGAACTTTATTGTGTTGTGTTTATCACGTCACAACTTTGTGACATGGCATTCACGTCGCTAATCTTGCACAATTACCAAGCCTCCATCTGCAACTGGGACAGACAAGGTCTGCAAAAAGCAGATGGCACAGTACACGAAGAAAAGTTGTGGCGTGTTTTCCATGTCACTGATTTGTGACATGTAAAACACGTCGCTAATTTTGAAATTAATTTTGGAAGTTGCGACGTGTCTTACATGTCACAAATCAGTGACATAGAAAACACGCCACAAACATTAAAATGTTTTTTAAAAAAAATCTGATTTTTATTATTATAAAAAAAAATTATTATTAATATTATTTGTTGAAAATTAATAAATATTAATAAAAATATTTATTTAGTTAAATTAATAATAATAATAATAACTAAATACAAAAATATATTAAACTACTAAAATATATTATATTTATAATATAATATCCAAAATACTAACATATAATAAATAAAATTTTGCTATCTCATACAATTTAAAATTAAAATAAAAATAAAATTCATCCTAAAAAATCATCATCGGGATCGGGATAATTATCAAGGTTGAAATCATCATCATTCTCTTGCTCAGTGTCAGCCGCTCCCACGTTTCCTCTAGACGGTTGACCACCACTTTGTTGAGACTGCATAAATAACCGCATTTGTTGTTGCATCTCTGCTTGCATCTTCGTCATTGCCTCTATTTGTTGTTGTTGCATCTCTGCTTGCATCTTCGTCATTGCCTCTATTTGTCGTTGTTGCCCCTCCACTTGTGCTTTTAGCGCCGCCTCACGTTCATCCATTTGGGCCTTTAGCTCCGCCTCACGTTGCACTAACAAGCGTCTCGCCTCAGTTAGAGCCAACTGTCTTATTGTTTCCATTACTTGCGGTGCCAATTGTGTTGGACGTGACGATCCTTCCCCATCTCTAACTCTTTGAAATAAATTTCGATCTCCACTTCTCAAGCTTCCCGCCAAATTTCCCGCACCAAAAAAACATCCATTAGGCCCTTTTCCATCAACGACTTCATTCCAAATATAAAAATCAACATCTGGATGAAGCGGCTCTCCTTCTCTAGGAGTATATTTGGGATTAGCGACCAAAAAATCCACAAGCTTTGTTTGATAATCCTCCTACACATAAAATAGAATAAAAATTATGTATATATAACTTAAATTAAATTATATTAAATAATAAATTGAAAATTAGTTGCCACGTGATTTACATGCCACAACATCAGAGTTGCCACATGAAAATCACGCCGGAACTTTTTAGTTGCCACGTGAAATAACATCACAAAATTGCCATTAAATATAAAAAAAAATAATAAAAATTGAATAACTTACCAAAGCTTTTCGAGTACGCTCGTCAACTAAATCACCCGATTTTTTTGTCCTAGTTTCTTTAACCAACTGGATCATGAGTGGTTGTCTCCCCAACCTTTTAGCCTAAAAAATAAAATTAACTTTAATTAAAAAACAAATAATTAATCAAAATATAACTTTAAAAAGTGACAATAATTACCATGCGTCGAGAATGTTCGTAAGTGCTTATACTTCCAACTGCATTAAGGTGACCTCCTTTTTCAGATGCCCTCATTTTTTTAGCATTTTCAGACTTAGCTTTAAATTCCTTTGAATTCCAATATGCAATAACTTTTTCAAGAACTTCTTGGCCCAACCACCCAGGACGACTACCGTCACGTTCCCAACGCTTTCTAACATTTCGCAACGTGTCAGAAAGTCTTTTTGATGTTCTGCTGAAATAATTTTTTTTAACAAGTTTCTCGCTCATTGGATCCCACGTACACTTTTCCTGAATACATTAAAATAAACTGTTAGAAAACTATAGTAAAAAAAATTTAAAAAAAAATGACTCGAAAAAATATATTAATTATACCTTAAAGCAATTAAACCAAGCATTTTTATTTGAAACATCTCCAAAAGTCGTCCAAGCTTCTTTATACATTTGCTGAATCACATAGTACACACACCTGGCAGCAGTCCGACTCGGCCCAAACCTAAACAACAATTATGTTAATTAGCATGCATTAAATATAAATTTATATTAAAAAAAGGAAATGTAAACTTAATAAAAATTTAATATATAAGATACTTACGAATTTCCGACGGGCCAAATATAATATCTACCCTCATTGATATGAATCTCACTCGGATCATCCTCCCCCTGAACATCGTCATCATCAGACTGAACATCATCTGCATCCTGCACAGTATCATCCCCACCCGGCTCCACATGATCATCCTCACGTGCAGGTATATGAATGGGATGCGGGGTGTGGGATCCCCCAGTCTGCTGGAAGCGTGGGGGCATCTGTGTCTGCTGGAAGGATAAGGGCACCTGTATGGGATATGGAGTGTGGGATCCTCCAGTCTGCTGGAATCCTGGGGGCACCTGTGTGTTAGGTGGAAAGCTAGCAGATCTTCCAGTCTGCTGGAATCCTGGGGGCAACTGTGTGTTAGGTGGAAAACTATATCCTCCAGTCTGCTGGTATGATGAAAAACTAGGTCCTGCAGTCTGCTGAAACGGATAACTAAAGTCCACAGATGGGCGAATAAAAGATGGTGACCCAGACATGGGCCTCCCCTGAGAGGAGAGTAATGACGTAAGAGGTTGGGTACTGGCCATGGACATGTAACCTAACTGACTCTGTGAGGGGGGGGGGGGGGGCACACTGCTGTCTGAGGAGACTGGCATACTACTGTCCTTGGGCGTCGGGTCTTCTGACCCTTACCCTTCTCAGATCGGGATGACATTTTACCTATTTATTGAGAATACACAATTAATAAAATATATACATTCACACAAATATATTCAAACATGTTTTCATTAACACATTCAATAGATGGTTCATTAAGTAAAATTACAAAAAACACATTCTCTTATAAATACATTTATTATTCTAAATCTACAGGCTCTTCATACATATCATTATCATCATTTGATGTGATACTATCCTCAGACCCAACGCCTTCGTGCTCTTCATTCACATTATCTTAAACCAACAATATAGAAGCATCAACTTCATACCCCTCATTTGTTATATCAGACAAATTGGTAATTTGCTCAACTGTAATGACATCATTAATTGGTCCAACTTCATCAACTTGGTAAGCAAGATCTTCCACTAGATCGTCAGTTTCAATATGGCCTATTGGTTTTGTTTTTATAACAACACACAACCCTCGCTTACGTGGCACAAATGAAGGATAAGGAACATAATAAACTTGCCTAACAAGATGTGACATTATGAAAGGGTCGTACTCTTTGTACCTTCGCTCCATTTGAATCTCAACAGTACCATATGTCTTGTCTATTTTTGTGCCTCTAGTTGGATCATACCATTCGCAGTAAAACAAGACAACTTTATTCTCCGAGTCCAAGTAATTGTATACCAACTCGTAGATATGTTTAACAAAGCCATATAAATCATCTTCACCCCCATCTGTAACTCCTTTTACGAATACACCACTGTTTTTTGTTTTTTTCCCTTCAGTCCAAGTCTCAGTGTGAAATTTATATCCGTTCACGAAGTATGTGTGCCATTCGTTTGCGCTTAGAATAGGGCCTTCACACAAATTTCTCAAATGGAGTATTTCTGGTGTCGGTGTAACAATGCATGACAATCTATCCTTGAACCAAGATGGAAATTGTGCATGAATGACACCGGCTGTTGATTGTACACCGGTGCTTTGAAAATAGACGCTGTTAAATTCCCTATAAAAAAGCATACCATAAGTTTCAAGGTAATAATATTTACACACTATAGATAAAATAATAGTTGGGTATACTTACTCAAGATACGGTTTAACTTCGACGCAGTTGATCAACACATGAACATGTGCAGATTGCATTTCTTGTTGGGTCAACCAATGAACACCTTTCTTTCCAGATGGACGACCTGGAAGCCCAAAGACTGATAAGGTGAATTGGCTTCTTTCGTAAACATTTACGGGATTCCTTATGATTCTTGGGGTTAACATCAAGTTGTTGAAATAGTGACTGCAAAAATGTGATGTCTCCCGATGCAAGTAATGTGAACATATGGATCCTTCAACTCTAGCTTTATTTTTCACGGATCTCTTAGAATCTCCCATAAACCTTTCAAATGGATACATCCACCTATAATGAACAGGTCCTCCAAGATAAGCTTCGTATGCAAGATGCACAAGTAGATGTTCCATGAAGTCAAAAAATCCAGGAGGAAATATTTGTTCCAACTTACAGAGAATGATTGGAATATTTTAGTCCAACTTAATGATATCATCCACTCTTAAAGTTGAGGCACAAATATCTCTAAAAAATTGACTAATTTCAGTCAGTGGATTAAGCACATGTTTTGGTAGAGAACCAAACGCAATTGGCAGCAATTGTTCCATAAATATGTGGCAATCATGACTTTTCATGCCATGCAACTTCCCAGTGTTAGCGTCGGCACACCTTGCTAAGTTTGAAGAATATCCGTCGGGCATTCTCAATTCTTTTAACCATCTACAAACTGCTTTAGCTTCTTGTGAAGTCAGAGTGTAACAAGCCTTGGGTTTTAATAATTTTCCATTCGGTTGAGGCTTCAACTCCAACTCTTTTCGATTACACCATTTTTTCATGTCATGTCTCGCCTTCTCATTATCCTTTGTTTTGTCTTTAACATCCATCACTGTGTTAAATATATTATCAAAAAAATTCTTCTCAATGTGCATAACATCCGGATTATGGCGTAACAAATTATCTTTCCAATACGGGAGGTCCCAAAATATACTTCTTTTTGTCCAATTGTGCTCGACCCCGTATCCTAGAATTCTACATGCTTTACCCGTATCTGTGAATTTTGGGTGGTGACAAACTTGTTCCCATACTGCACCCGGTGACAGACGAGGCGGAGGAAGATCTTTTACCACTTCGTCTTTTTTGAAATCTGTCTTATTTCTTCTATAGGTATGATTTATTGGTAGGAATCGGCGATGACAATCAAACCACGAGCTCTTCCCCCCTTTCTCTAACGTAAACGCCGTAGAGCTTCCCATGCAATGCGGACAACCCATTTTTCCATGTGTACCCCAACCAGACAACATGCCATATGCTGGAAAGTCGTTAATCGTCCACATCAAGGTTGCTCGCAAAGTAGAGTTTTGTTTACGAGATATATCATAGGTGCATACTCCAATCCACAACCTTTTCAAATCATCAATTAGAGGTTGTAAGTACACATCAATTCCAACTTTTGGACTCGACGGTCCGAATGATACATGTCAGAAACATGTACGGTTTTGTCATGCACATCTCAGGAGGGAGGTTGTAAGGGGTTACAATAACTGGCCAACAAGAATATGCGGTTCCCGACCCTTGGACATATGGAGTAAATCCATCAGAGCATAATCCAAGCCTGACATTTCTAGGTTCAGCGGCAAAATCAGGATGTATTCGATCAAAGTGCTTCCAAGCCTCGCCATCAGATGGATGTCGCATAGTGCCCGGACTTGTTTTGTTTGTATGATGCCATGTCATCTGACTTGCACTATGCATTGAAGCAAACATTCTTTTTAACCTTGGTATGATCGGAAGATAAAACATGGACTTCACTGCGACACGTGTTTGCTTACGGTCAACAGCTTTACTTTGAATTTGATATCTTGGACTCTCACAAAACTTACATTCCTCCAATAATCCATCATTAGTACCAAACTCATTGTCATAAAACAACATGCAACCATTAGTGCAACAATCAATTTTTCTTACATTTAAACCCAACTTCGACACCAACTTCTTTGCATCTTTAAATGTTGTAGGTAAGTTGTCTTTCATAGGAGTTGAGTCCAACATCATTTTTGCGAAGAATTCCAAACACTGATCTGGAACATTCCAATTTGCCTTAGCAGTCAATAATCTCACACACATCGATAATTTTGAATATGACGACCCCTCAAACGACGGTATATTCATCTCATTCAACAACTGATAAAATCTCTGCGCTTCCTCATTTGGCATCTCTTCCCCATCAAAATCTTCAGGTTGATCATAGGCCACGTTCACGCCAAAAGCATCCTCAACCATCTCACCGATCATATTAAAGTTTTCCTCATATTCCATAGTCGGTCTACTGCTTGAAGCATGAGTATTACTAGTCTCTGGCGCGTTCATCGGCAAATTTTCACCGTTAGACGTCCACACCCAATAATTTTTAATAAATCCTCTTCTATGCAAATGACGTGTTACTTCCTCTGGATCACTAATTATACGTCTACATTCACATTTAAGACAAGGACACCTAACTCCCCCTTCACTTCGACAACATTCCTGAACAAATGCCCACTTGATAAACCCATCAACTCCTTCTACGAAATTTGGTTTAAGTGCACGTCTTCCTGGTTCCAATCTATCGTACATCCAACTACGATAGTACAGATAATATTCCATACTGCATATTTGTACAATCATTACACTAATTAATCTATAACATTTATGTTAACTATATAACTTTTTTATTTATCATATTCTCACATAATATATAACATATTCTCACATATATTAGCTATACAAAATCTATAACATATAACAAGCATATTCTCACATAATATATAAACTTTATTCTTTTAAAAAAAATAGAATGTATAAATCATGTTTTTAATAACTTACATATAAATAAAAATAAAAATAGAATGTATAAATCATGTTTTTAATATAAAAGTATAAACAATATGTTTTTAGAAGAAAAATATATATAATATAAATTGTCTTTATACCCTAATATAATATAACTTTTATATATATATATATATATATATATATATATATAATATTATTTTTTTTCCCACTTTTTAACATAATAACAACATACAATATACATATTAAATTTTCTTTTTACCTTTTTAACATATACACATATTTAGTAATTTTTGTTTTACCATTCTAAAAAATATTGTATTTTCCAATACATATTAATATATAATTATATTTTTTTACCATTTTTTAACATAATAACATACTATATACAAATTAAATTTTCTTTTTACCTTTTTAACATATACACGTATATAATAAATTTTCTTTTTACCATTTTAAAAAATATTATATTTTCCAATACATATTAAAGCTCTATTTTTCATTAAATAATAAATATTAAACTTTTTAAAAAAATTGTATATTATAAATGTTGTCTATATATATATATATATATATATATATATATATATATATATATATATATATATATATATATATATATATATATATATATATATATATATATATATATATATATATATATATAAATTATGTTTAATTTTATATAAACTTACATATATAATTTTTATGTTTAAAAATATATTTCATTTTAATAAATTATATATATCTTTTAGAAATAATATTATAGATTTAAAAATAAAAAACATAATCTATTTTCTTAAAAATATATATATTTACCATAAACTAAACAAATATTTCTCTATTAAACACAATATATTTTAATAAAAAACATAATAAAAAATATAATTTGTTTTATTAAAAAACATCAACAAATATATATCTATCATTTACCATAAATTCCTACATAACAAAATAACATTCAATCTAATTAATATATCACAAAAATTTCAGAAAAAATATAAAATTTATCTACTATCACAAATATTATATATTAAATTAACCTAATAATATTTAATAATCTAAATAATATATCACAAATATTACAGAAAAAACATAATATTTATCTATTAACACAAATATAACATAAAAAACAATCTAATTTAAATCAACCAATAAATTAATTAATATATCAGATTTAAAATTATAGAAATACCTCAATCTCTAATCTCCTCCAATCTTCTAGTTCAATTTTTATATCTCCTCAATCTTCAAAACATACTTCAAAATCTTGAATAAAAAAATTAACATAATTAGAATCATAATCAATACAAATAACAAATAATAAATAAACTAAATATAAAATACAATTAGAATAAATATACCTTCAAAAATGGTGTGAGGAAGAGGAACAAAATGTAAAGAGTTGAAGAAGAAATTGTTAATGGAGATATGGAAGAGAGGAAGAAATGCAGAGGAAGAAATTGTTAATGGAGAAGTGAAGAGAAAATGAGAAGGGAGAAGTGAGAAGGGAGCGAGCGCATTTGAATTAATTATGGTGAAGGTAGCGACGTGAATTGAACATTAGTACGTTCCCACGTGTGTTCCACGTCACAACATCCAACGGTCAGAAACGTTCCGTCCCACTTCTCACGTTGCTAATTTCTGTCTTTAAAGCCACGTCGCTAAATGTGCAACGTTCATAATAATTAATCTTTTCTTCTGCTCTCACCTGCCACTGCTTGCTCATGTCCATTCAAAAACAGCTTTAATTGGTTTCGACGTGGTCAACACGTCACAACAAAAAAATTTGAAAATTTTGTTTTCCCACCTTTTGACTTTACAATTTCCAATGGTTGAATATTTAATTTGTAGTTTGCGACGTGGAATGTATGTCACAAGCATTTTTTTTAATTTTTTTTTACCGACACCCCATGTGTTTATCTGATTGTTATTATTATACATTAAAATATTATAGTGACGTTATATACACGTCGGAACTCCCTTTATTTTCCCACATGTATACCACGACACAAAAAATGGACGCTGGGTAGCTTTTTCCTTGTAGTGTTTCCACCTTAAGAGGCAATTTTACGTTGGACCTTCAATGAAGGATATTGGCCTCCCTAAGAGACAATTTTACATTGGAACTTTAATAGGGATCCTTGTCGCCCTAAAAGACAATTTTACGTTGTATCATCAATGAAAGATCCTTGTCGCCCTAAAAGGAAATTTTACATTGGATCTTCAATGAAGAATTCTTACAAGAGGCAATTTCATTGAACGTTCAATGAAGGATCATTGCCACCTTGGCAGACAACGTATGAGCTAGACCTTCCCTAAAGGATGCACTCGCCTAATAGGGCGATATGGTTATACGTCATACAAATTACAAAGGAAAATTCATGAACTTTATAAATGTATTAAATAAATATATATTGATAACAAAGCCTTGATGACACGTTTACAAAAAAACCCTGTAGAGTGTGATTGCAAGAAATCCACGAAGGTAAGACTCCTTTTCAACTCATCCCTTTTCTAGAGCATGAGACCCCTCATTATTTTCGGAGGAAGCCTCCAATCCTTGAGTAGGAATCATCGTAGATGCTTGAACTTCCTCTTCCTCATCTACCAGTTGACCGCCCTTAATCACCTCTAATAGATAATGTTGGCTCAAGTCTAAGTTGAGATGTAAAAGGGTCACATGTTGTTTAGCATGTTTAAAATAATTTTCAGAGGTCTCAACCAATTCATCTTGACACTATGACAATTCTCCTTCCAACTTTTCCTAGGAGATGAGGGCTGCCTTCAGTTTGTTCTCTATCTAGGCAAGCTTCTCACCTGATTCATTGGTGTATTTTTCTGCCTTCTCCATAGCCCCTTTCAGTTTGGTCTCAGAACGTCCTGACTCATCATGTTCCTAAATGATAGCTTTTAGTAATTCCTGCTCTTAACCCAACGTCCCACATGCATGTAAGTTCATATTGCACCAAAGAGGGGGTGAATTAGATACTTTAAAATTTTATCAGTTTTTAATGGAGATGGAATTAATTTTCTGGTTTATGGTGACGTTATGAAAGCAATAAAGTGCAGAAAAATAAATGAAACAAGATGTACACTGGTTCCCCTCATAGTTCGAGAGTAACCCATTCCTCTTTCAACACAAAAAAGATTTCACTAGTGTTGGTAACTTGTAGAAGATCAAACACTATCACAAGAACAATCCTCTTGTGAACTACTATGTTGAAATGAAAACAATCCTCTGACTTTCAACCTCTTGCTTCCAACAATCTTGGACAGCAAGGTATTGATAATCAATTCTGGAAATTTCCTAAGTAAAAGAGTATATGAATATATATCAATCAATAAGATTGACGCTCTCTTCCAACCAAGAAATTAATAATAATGATAGTGCTCAAGTGTTTATGAATATGGAATGAAATTTTATGGACTCATATGGAAAGTTATGCAGAATTTTTTTGTGTGAAAGTCAAGAAACAATGACACTTGATTGAAATTTGAATAAGTGCTGTTAAATTACAATGGGAGAGGTAAATTTGAAATATGAAAACAGAGGATATTTATAACCTCTTAACATCCTTCTAAAAGAGTGTAAAATCATAAAATAGTGCCATGGTCAAAGGATGAAAAGATATGGTCGTTTGGTTCTATTTAAAATGTAAAACAATGCCACTGCTTCAATGTAATCGGCTACAGGAAATGGTGTAACCAGTTACACTGTAACGTTGCCATAAAAATGGAAATATCGTGTCTGTAATCGGTTACCGTAACCAGTTATGCCTTTTAAAAACATAATTCCAGTAGCTTGAAAAATAGAAGTTTCGTGAGTGTAACCGATTACTGGAAATGGTGTAACCGGTTACACTAGCCAAAGTGTGAAAAAAATTGGTTTGGCAGTATGCAAAACAAGATGACTAGAAACAAAGATTTTGGTATGCATGTAATTGAGAATGTTGATCATTTTGAGCACTATAATTATCCTAAATTTTGCATGCTTGTACCTTTATCCAATAAGATCCATGCTAGTCTTCAAAGTAAGTCTTGGATCTTTTTGATGTTAGCTTCCATATATGATGCGTCTTGATTCTTGAGTAGATAAATTGCATTTTGAAGCTCTTTTCATACATTTTGATATGAACACTTAACTTTATTTTTTGTCTTCATCAAAACCAAATTCATAGAGAGTCTTGACTTCACATTCTCCCCATTTTTCATGATGACAAACCATCGACACCTTGATGACTTTTGCTTACTCTAACCATAAAACTCTCCCTTAATTAATACTCCTCCTCAATTCAAAAATTGAGAGTTTTTTATATTTTAATTTCTTGCTGAAAGTTTGTTAGAGAAGTTCATACATATTCATAGCATATACATATACATATACATTCATACATATATTCATAGCATATACTCATACATTCATACAAATCTTCTCTACGTTTGTCATTATTTAAAAGAGAGGGAAAAAACTTTAAAAAATTATGAAGAAACAACACAATATCATAATAATCCATACAAAATAATAACCACACATAATGTTTTGTTCTAAACATAACGAGCATGAAACCAAACATTGTCCAAACGGAAATGTAATAACAATAACTTAAAGCATGAAACAACTTAAATAGAAAACAACAAGGAAAAAACACAATATATTTAGTCATTATTCATTTCAGCATCCTCGTTTTCCTCCGTTACACCTTCACCTTCCTCTTCTTCTTCTTCACTCTCTTGATTCTTAAGGGAGGTTATGTCCATTTTGGTAGCAAGAAGTTCCGCAGTGTAGTGAGTATTCATCTCACTCAATTTGTTGTAGAGAACTTCATTTGAGTAGCCATCGGCGGGAGCGGGATAAGGAATAAAAACACGAGCATCATCATGGTGTTTGAAAATACCATCAACATCTTGAAAGATTCCCATATTCATATCACAAGTGCCAAAACTTGTAACACTCCAAAAATCTAAATTGATTATTTAATTAGTTATTTAATTAATTTATGATGAATATATGAAGTGTTTGATTTTATGACGTTTTAACGATTTATGCGATGACTGGATGATTCCGATGATTTATGTGATGTTCTTGCGTGTTTGAAAATTATTAGAAATTAAGACGATTTAAGAATAATTAAGATAATTAAGTTAGAATTATTTAATTAGAGAAAATAGAGCAATATTGGAGTTGGAGGTAGTAAGGGAATATTGGTCATTAGTTAAGAATAAGTGAGGGTGGATTTCGAAAACCATAATAAGGCTCCTTTTAATTAGAGAAGTTAGGGTTTTAGGGGAGCCTTTTTTGAGTGTACGTGGAAATTGAAAAGTAACAAAAAAAAAGTGTGAGGCAGAGGTAGGGCTTCGAGGAACACAAAGAGAAATGGAATCAAGCGATCAATCTAAGGTAAGGGGAGTCTATCTTGATTATTATAATTTGTTTAAGTGTTATATATATATATATATATATATATATATATATATATATATATATATATATATATATATATATATATATGAATTGTGATCAAAAGATAGAAAAGATTAAATTGATTATCTTAAAAATTAAATGAAGTCAAATATTACTCAAAATTCTCTACAAAATTGTATTGTTTATTAGGTAATGCCAACACGTGTCCTTAAGACACATGTTAATAATCAAATATAAGTTTGTTTTGGAAATTACGCCTTAAGTTATTAACAAATTAAAATTATTATTTTTTATTACTTTTGCAACATAAAATTTATATTTGTTGGTTTCCTGTGTTCTTAGAGAATAAGTTAACATTATTTTTATTTGTTTATCATTGATAATTTTTATTTTTATTTTTATTTTATTTATTTATAAAATAATAAAAAAATAGAATGAAAGATATGAAAATCCCCTATAACCATTAGTAAACGAGAAATTAAAGTTAAAAACTAAAACTTAATATGTGTTTGGTTAGACGTTTGGTAATATAAATTTTCATTTGCTACATATTCTAAAATACACAAACATAAAAAAAAACTGAAGCTAAGATTGGGAGTGTTAGACGTGCGTTTTTGACATTGTAAAACGTAGAAACAAACATATATTAAAAATGTATAATTTGAAAGGAAAATTCTTAGATGGACACATACCTAAAAAATTGTTTTATATACAACCAATCATAGAATTTCAATTAATTAAAAAAATAAATACTGATTTTTCTCTCTCTTTCATAATTTCAACCACCCCATGAATCCAATTAAAACCAAAATTAAAATTAAAATAAATTAAAAAAAACTCTTTCTTATTGGTTGTGCCTAAGAATGTGGAGTTATGGTCGTGTCGATGCAAGAATTGCTCAATTTGAAATAGGCTACACAAAACTCATTTGTTATATTTTTCTATTTATAAATAGGGAAAATTCTTAGGTGGACACGAACCTAAGAAATTGTTTTACACACAACCAATCACATAATTTTAATTAATTAAAAAATAAATTAAAAATTTCCTCTCTCCTTCGTAATCTCAACCACCCCATGAATCCAATTAAAAACAAAATTAAAATAATAATAAATTAAAAATTACTCTCTTTTGATTGGTTGTGCCTAAGAATATAGATTTATGACCGTGTCCATGCAAGAATGGCTCTATAAATAGTTATTGATATAGATTATCCATTCCATACTAGAGTTAGCACGTGTGCATTGTGTGTACACAGAAAGTAAAACAAAGAAGAAAACAGACAAAACACTTGTCAAATTACTGTAGCAAGCACTGACACGTGTACCACTTATACATCGTCCACAGAGACACGTAGCAGTAATACACAACCATACCAAAACAACTACGTACGGAAACAAAAAAACAACCAAACATTATAAAATGGTTTTTTCTAAAGTTCAACAAGAACAAATAAAGCATCAGTGCTCTTCTTTACGATGGTTGGAAAAGGGATTCCAGGTTGTGTGCAATGTGGCACAAGGAGTAACCCATGCCGGTGTAAAGTGGTGGGGCCTACACTCGGGTTCGTGGCGTTTGTGGCAGCGGCGGCGGTGGAGTGGCCGGTGGGGGCTTTGCTGTACTATTGCTTTAAGCACATGAAGGGTCGCAAAATCATGGCTCATCCTGCCACTGTTATATACCCGAAAGTCATCAATGCCATCCCCATCTAACTTACTAGTTCTATACTTCTATTTCCCAGTTCTATATGTACCATCATCATATCTGTTTTAATTGGAAATGGATATTAGATATATAATAATAATGATGATAATAATAAACTAATTACTCAAACTAAGTTTTTCTCCTTCGCTTTAACATTTGTATTGCAACATTGTATGAATGGATTTTGTCTCTAAGGGGTTTTCCTTACATCATATCAGAGTTCATGTATTTGTTAAACATTTTCATAAAAATTTACGTTTGTCCATTTTTAAAAGAGAGTTTTTGGAGCTACTATAGTTGGAATTTTCTTTTCGTTGATGTCTATGTTTATATAACATAGATTTACTTACATTTTTTTTTTTCTGTTTACAGTGGATATGTCTTTGAATTTAACTGCGATATTTCTTGCTCTAAAAAGAATGGTTTGCAAGCTTCCATACGAAACATATAATAAATATTTATAGTTCGGCAGTTAGACTCAGTTAAATCCACAATTAATAAATTTTAAAATTTTAATTGCATTCACTACTAAATAAAATATGAATTAATATTTTATTTAATAAATAATATTTTTCAATATTTTTTTAAAAATGATAATGTAAACAATAAATTTACTTTTTGTACATCTTACTTGCAATTTTAAACACTAAAAACAAGTTTGTAGAAAATATTTTTAAAAGAATATTTCATATATTAACAAGATACACTTGAAAGGTTTTTAAGAAAATATTTCATATATTAACAAGATATGGATTCTGATGCTTATTAATTAAATTAATAATACAATTATTATTAAATGTAATATTTAGTTATTTAATAATTTTATTTCAAATTGGACTAAACAAAAATTAATGTCAAAATAGTGCAGAAAAAAATCACAAGAACAAAATAAATTGAAGTGGTAAAATATAAGAGATTTTGTACCAGTAGTACATGTGTGTTGTGTGTTCTTATTACAATGACAATGAGACTCAAAGACCTTAATATGTATATTACTAGTTAGAGCTTTGGTTAGAGCTTTTCCACGATGACAATAAGTTTTATATGGTGGTGTCTTACGATGGTTTAGAGACTTTGTTCATATGATAAGTTTTATATGGTGGTGTCTTACGATGGTTTAGAGACCTTATTCATATGAGGTGAGAGATTCCATTATTGAGGTTCCCTTATTACGTGGTGTGTTTAGGTAAAGCGTATATAGGGTGTGATTTGTATGAGTTTAAATCTCTCTCTTCATTTTAGAAATGAGGTATTTATAGAGGTCTCTTGGATCTGGGCTAGGGATTCAAATAATGATTTACCCTAGCATCGTAACTAATGAGTGTGGTCATGGAGGACTTGGTCATTGTGGAGAAAGTGGTTTCTTCATTTGACTGTTGGTCATTGTGCGTCCACGTCATAACTCACGTTTACTGGGCGAGTGGGCAGTGCAAGCTCACCTTAGGCGGCCTTGCGGTCCCTTTCAGGCAACCGTATGGCTCATTCTGGCATCCCTGGTTATATAGGGTAGCTCGTCCCTTTGCTAGGGTGAAAATCAGTCGAGTCGAACTCACCTCAGCTCAGTTCGACTCGTTAATAATTAGTTCAGCTCAAATATCAGTTCGAGTTGTCACAAACTTTTTTTCTAGCTCAAACTCGATTTGTCAGAAATTCACGAACAACTTGGTTCCACTCGTTAGGTTCATCTTGTTAGCTTCAACTCGCTTGTTTTATGGACTTAAAAGTCATTTTTTAAAATTTAATTTTTTTATTTTATAAATTTGACATTTTAAAATAAAAAATATAGAAATAAAATAAAGTTATAAGATTCGAATTTATACGATGTTGATTTTATATGTATAATTATTCTTAGAAATATTTTTCTACTTAAAAGTATAATTATCAATTAAAATCGTTAGATGAAAAGAAAATATGGGGATAAGATTTAAAATAAATATTTAAACATACTCTTAAAAACAATATAATCCATCTCATATATAATCGAGTTGACTCATGAATCTAATAAGTCGAACTCTGTATAGTTCAACTTCAGTTCATTTAGTTAACAAACTTAGTTTTTAGCTCATATTCAGCTCATTTGGTTCATGAACCTAGTTCAACGATTTAATTGTCAAACCGAATTCCAAACTATTTTTGAATTGATTGGGTACATTGTCACTCGTACCCCTCGCTGTGATGCCTAGCCATCCCTCTTTTCGATGGATTGTCCCCTCTTAGGGACCTAATAAAATTGTATTAGTACATAGTCTCTCAAGCTCGAGAGATTGAAAAGGACAAAATAGTTTAATCTTGACTAAATCATTGAGGTTTTTCTTTTCCAATATTCTCCCAACGACTTCCTTGTTTTTACCATATGATCCTACTTTTTTCCTCTCTTTAGTTATTCCTCGTATTACCATTGTCTTACTTTTGCTAGACGACATTTTTTTGTTTTTCCTTTGTTTCCTCTCATTCTTCTCCACGTGTTTCCTTGTGGTTGGACCATTCAAATTGTTTCCATTTTGTCTGCTGGTAATAATTAGTTGACCAATTGTTGCTTTTCTCGTATCCTCACTAACAATCTTTTGTCTTTTATTTACAAAAGAAAATTAAATGCATTTCATTGCTCAATATAAGAAGGAGTCAAATTTATAAAATTATGCCTAGTCCAAAAATTGACCGCCTTCGCAAGGGAATGAGCAACCACATTCGTTTGGCGCTTAATAAACTTCACCTCAAAGTTGGGAAAAACATGTAAAAAACTTATAGTAATTACATGTAATGACCCTTTGATTTAATATTTCCTTTTGAGTTCCATCATTAATTGTAGTTCCTATTCTAGTATTTCATCATTAAGGCTAATAAATCTTGATCCCTTGTTTTCCTCCTGGCCATTATTGACATTAACTCCTAGCGGTGCTACGATCTAAGCACCTACCATAACCATTCTCTCCAGCCTCATATCATTTGCCTAATTCATTCTACGATTCCTTCTTAGATTTTGAATTATCATTCAGGGTCCTTTAACGTTTGAATCATCATTTCTTCTCGTCATGTTCTGCACTTATTGAGCTTCCAATTCAAGTTCAGTCATTCCATCCTTTGCAGCCTTCTTATTCGTGCATCCTTCATTATAATGATTCCATTTTTGACTTATGAGGCATAGAAGATGGAGACCTTCATATTCAACTTTGTAGTGTTTGACTTTGATGGAGAACATTGCTAGAAGCAGTTTTGTCAAATCTATTTTAACACACGGCCTTGAATATTTGCCTCTTTTCTACGTAAGAGTATTTATATCAACCTTGACTATCACACCTGTGCGATTTCCTATAAAAGACAACACTTTTGCATGATAGTATTCAATGGATAACTCAAAAATCCTAACCCAAAGTACTACCTAAGGACAAAAATTACCACTCCACTCTCTAATGGAAAGATAGTGGTCGTAGATGAGCCACTGTCCATCCATTAGAATTGCGTATTGATCTCATTCACTTGTCAACATCATTATGATATATTCTTGTCCTAAGTCCACTATGTTTAGGTCTCCTCTTCTAGTCCACAAATGTCGTAGCCTGTTTTCAAGGGCTTTGTAGTCAATCCTCCTTCCAAGCATTTTCACAATGACTCATTTCTTCGATAGCTTAGCAATTGTTTTTTCTTCATGTTCAAATAGTATGATTTTAGGGCATTCATACTCTCCAAACTTATTCTTCTCTATCCTTAGTTCTCCATTTTCATCAATCTCCTAAGAACTTCCTTCGATATCCTAGAGGTTCATCTTCCTATATAACCGCATTCTTATACAAAACAACCCCATTTACAACATTCTCTGCATGAACCTGATCACTATGCACCAATGTCACTAGTGCATTGTGATTCTCACTTTCTTTCATTCGTTTAGTACTCATATCTTTCATTTCATCTTCTCCCACTTAGTTCGCACGATTTCTGTTTTCAGTTTCCTTAAACTCTAACATAGCATTTTTGTACATTTTTACATTTCTATTTTATTTTCTAAATATCGATTTTACATAATTATAATTTGATGGTTATAACTAGGGCTGTATTTGGTCCATAGGATCCGAGAACCGGACCGGAAACCGGACCGGTGGAACCGGTCCATTGGACCGACCAAATGTTATTCGGTCTGGGAATGGGTAATTTTTGTATCCGATACTAAAATTAGATACTATATTGGATACTTATTGGATACTTTTGTTGGATATCCGAAGTAATGGTCCGGTTTCGGTCCAAAAAATTGATCCATTACTGTTTCGGTCCGGTCCGGATTTACCCGATATTATTTCGGTCCGGCTCTCGGGATAGCAAATGCCCGGACCGAACCGGACCGAAAACAGCCCTAGTTATAACTTATAACTAAAATAATGTTCCTGTACATTTTTGTGGGTCCCTCGACGGGTTTCGATCCAATTGGCAATGGCCCTATATGAGAGAATCTAATCACAAGCTTAAAATACTTGTTTAGAAAAGGGACATTTAATAAACGCAACAAAACTCACCACTTCGCTGCCGCTTTGCCCTTGTTGTTTAAGAAACATTCCGAATTTGCAACAGTGAACTACTCAACTGACCAAAAACGCAGTCTCAGATCATCGTCAACCTCCCTTAACAGCAGTAACAAAATCTTTAAGGTAGGGATTTAGCTCCCCTTTCGATAACCTAATTTGATGCGCTGATTCTATATTACATATGCATTGCGTTTGATTCTATTACCATTAGCAACCGCCACTGTTATTCAAGCAAACCGCTGATTCCTATTATGATTTTTTTTTTTATATTTCTTCTTACAATCTCTACTTAGAGTTGATTTGATTATAACTGTATCATTTTTTTTTTTAAAAAATTGAAAAAGTTGTGATAAACTGATAATGATTGTAATTTTGCAGTGTACCATCCACTCTCAGAGATGGGTGTAGTGAAAGGTGTCATATTGGATGAATCAGTTCTCTTTGTTGGAGGAGAAGGTGATGATGACAAAAATGTATCATCACTACAACGAGGAGTTGAATCTCTCATCAAACCACTCTTTTTGTCCCGAACACGTATTGGAATCGCTTATAGTGTTGATCTTCCGACCGATAAGGTTAGTATTCTGAAAAGAATATCTAGTTTATATTCACTTCATTGCTTTATCTTAAATGATCCTGTAAATGAAGTTGCTATGCCTGATTGGTGTAATGCTGAAAATGAGAGTATTATTTATCTGGTTTCTAGTCAAAAGTTGTTATTAGGTAAATTAAGAAGCTATAATTGGTTGGTTGTTGTTCTGAATGTTGGAGGTGAAAATGAAAGTGGCAGTTCTCGTGAATCCGACACTCCAAATATTGATAACCTAGCAGAGTTGCCATTGAACATTTGTCGGTTAAATAAAAAGTTAACCGGAAACAATTTCTTGACTGTGGGTTATATGATGAAGCCTTCTCGTGTTGAAGATTTTGCGAAGAGGGGTGCGTTCCCTTTGTATCCTACGGAAAATGGTTTAATGTTTGTGCCTCTTATGGTCACGCTTCCTTTAGCGTCTCAGTTAAAAGATGTTGACATTGTTCTTCATAAAGCCACTGATGAAATTTTATCTGTTGAAGAGAACAAACTTACGTTTACACCAAAAATGCAAGAACTGCAAAGGTATTTGGATCAGAATCAGGATTTCTGTGTGGTTGATCCATTGGTTAAGATTTATCCTATATTGGATCGGCTAGAAATTCAACAAGTTCTACTTGGCTTGTCAGAACTGAATACCGTAGGTAGCTGTTTGATAAGAGGGGCCCGTTTTCTGAAGGTTGATAATTTTAGCGAAGTTAATTTTGCATCTGAATTAGCTATAGCTGGATTGTCTCTTCCGTGTATAGTGAAACCTAATGTTGCTTGTGGTGTCAGTGATGCTCATAAGATGGCAATAGTTTTCAGAGTTGAAGATTTTAAGAGGATAAACGTTCCTCTACCAGCTGTTATTCAGGAATATGTGGATCATTCGTCCACTTTATACAAGTTTTATGTCTTGGGTGAGAAGGTTTTCTATGCTGTCAAAAAGTCGATACCAAATGCTGATATTTTAATGAAATCATCTAGTGGTGATGATCTCAAACCTCTAGAGTTTGATAGTTTGAAATCTCTACCCACCGCCGAAAGCAGCGTTGTGGCTTCTGATGCTAGTAACGAGTCTATTGATCTTAAGCTGGTTACAGATGCTGCAAATTGGCTTAGGAAAAAGCTTAGTCTCACAATCTTTGGTTTTGATGTTGTTATTCAAGAAGGAACTCGTGATCATGTAATTGTGGATGTAAACTACCTCCCATCATTTAAGGAAGTACCTGATGACATCTCTATCCCTGCCTTCTGGGCAGCCATTAGAAATAAATTTGACAGTATGGTTTCTAAACAAGCACGTGCTTGAATGAACATCACGCCTTTGACAGGAAATTTTGCCAGTGATTGCATCAGAAACGTTGACCAGATAGCGGATCTTATCATGCTAAAAATGAGGTTGAATAATTTTAGTGTTGCATGTTTGAAATTGGAATACTTAACAGTTGGTTATTTTTACAATTCAGTGTAATGCTTCTGCTATTTGGTGTTTTATTGCCTTGCATGAAAAATAAATTATGTGAAAATTTGTTGAATGCTGGTAATTAAATCTTTATACATGTGAGGTGATATATGTTGGTCTAAGTCTTCAAAATCATTTTATTCCTTTCATTGAAACATATAATTGACATAGAAAATATTTATTTTACCTCCTTTTTCTCTCTAAAATCCCTATACAAACATAGGTCTGAGTCTTCCACACAAATTGATCTTTCTTACTATCCATAACCAAGGGAAAAAAACTCACTTCTGGTCATCTTTGCCTAAACATCAAGCCTAATCTGAGTACTATAAGTGTTAAAATGCATAGACATGTCTATGAATCCATTTGCTAGAGTTGAGGACAAAAATAACTTGCTTCAGAAGCTCCCACACAAAAGGGTTATGTTGGTGCTACTATGTCTTTCTTAAGGCTAAAAAAACTAGTACTACTATTGACAAGTGAAGAGACTATTGAGCAGCTGCTTCTTCATGAATTTCACCTTCTTCCACTGGACTGAAACTTACTCGTTTCTGAAAATTCAAATTTAACCAATAACATTAGCTTAATTTCATATTACCTCATACCATTATTATATATAATTTGTTGTAATTGTTTGGAAGATGTAAGTTTGAACAAAATATTTCAACAATGTTAAAAATAAGCATAATCAACTTTTGAAGTTATCTCATTCTTACATTTGACTTTGCTTATGTATTCCACATGTAAGAATACGGCGTGAGGCATGTTACCATGTTATATAGCTTAGTAAGAAACGTCATAAACAACATAGAAAGCATAAGATAAGATAAGAGAAAATATTCATCCACGTTATGTAAAATTTGCAATAAAATTTTAGTTCCTTAGCATCAGCAAGATAAGATTGATTGCAACCCATAGCATAAGTGAAATAAATATTCATAATCTGTCCCAGTTATGCTTTTCATTCTTAAGATTTTATCCCCTTTTCTGTATATAAAATGGTTGCCGGAATTTTCGGTTATTGAGTTTGAAAATGTCAATACTTTGACATGAATTTTCGGTTATTTAGTTTGAAAATGTCAATACTTTGACATTGAAATTTGATCTTATTGCTAAGTTATTATTCAATACCATCTTATGGTCAGCTAAAAAGAAAATTCTTAGATCCAGATTTTTTTTGTTGATTCATCATTCCATATAAATACTCTTCTCACGTGGCTTTGGTTTAATTATAAAGTCATACTTTTTAAATTTAAATGATGTCTAATTGTTATTAACTAAAATTCATGAGTCACAATAATTCACATAAATTTTACAAAACCTCATAATTTTTTTTAAAATAAGTAGAGAGTGAGAGAATGTGTTGAAAACATATGATATACTGTATATCGTTACTCATTGTATCAATCAAATTTTTATAAATACATTTATACATTAATTTAAAAATATTCTCTAATTAGCTAACATGAATTTATTTATTTTTGACAGCATTTAACTATCATGAATTTTATTAATTCAAATCCATGAAAAACACCAGCATGCACATAAAAGTCATTACATAAGTAAATTCTTTGGTATTCAAAGTATCGGTATTTTTTAATGTACATAAATTTAAAACTTTAATTTATCTTATAATTAAATATATTAAATATAATATAATATTGAATATTATTGTATCACGGACCGAATCTACTGTTACTTAATTAAATTAAAGAATATCAAAGAATTGACCTATATTTTATGTCAAAATATAATACTGAAAAAAATATTTTCAATAATATATTATGGTGAGAAAGTATATTATGAAACTCAAAATTTTCACATCACAGTAATAAAATAATTAAATTACAATACAAACAACAATACACTTCCAAAACCAGCAAAGAAAAAATATCGTGTATACACACCAAAACCTTTGAAATTCTTATTTAAGTTTTATTTATTTTCAATAATCAATAATATAATGATAATAGCAATAATGCAACAATCCACATGCAAGTTGTCAAAAAAAAAATCCCACATTCACATGCAAAATCCAAACAATTCCCGTATTTTCAAAAAACTGAAAATGCAATTAACAACACTAAAAATCAACAAAATAATAACAGATGAAAATTGAAAAAAAAAAAACACATACTCTTCGTGACCTTTGATTATTCATCTCAAATTTGCCTTCATTCACCTCACCACCACCCTCCACGGCGGCATTATTCCCCATATACAAACTCAAAATCTTCTCCGCCACCTCCGTTCCGTCGCAACTCTCCTCCATCAACCTATCCAACTGCGCCTTCGGCAGCCTCATTTTCACCCGAGTCGACCCATCACGAACCAAACCCGGTCCACCATCACCCAAACTAGACCGCTTCACCAAAGACACATCCGAAACGCTCCGTTTCGACAACATCAGAAAATCGAGCCTCTCCATAGCATTCATGCCACGTAAACCAGTAGATCGCGCCCTCCGTGGCACTGGCTCGGGCTGAAGCTTGGGTATTTCAACTAAGAAGTATATTTTCTTGGGCTTTAGTTCTTGGTAGGGCTCAAGCGGCTTGGCCCGAAGCCCGAACTGTTTAACGGCTTGTGAGTCGAGAAGAGCGTGACCGGGGTAGTGCTTAACGACGTCGTTTGCTCTAGCGGGAGTTTTTAGCTTGAAGGTTTCTCCGTTTATTTTCATCACCTTTGCTTTTTTGCTTCTTCTAATCATAACGTTTCCCATTCTTTTTCTTTTGATATTTTCAATTTTGATTGGTTGAGTTTCTATCTTTGTAGACTAGACTAGAAGGTTATAATATTAATAGGAGGTGATAATAATAAAAATAATAATATATTAATACTTGCTATAGTTATTAATATTGCCGTCACGGGATACGTTATTTAGTAAGTTTTTTTTTTAAATGAAGATTGATATAAATAAAAGAAGATTGGAACAAAAAGATAGGGGGACATCCACCAATACCCTATCACAAATTAACAAACCTAAAGAAAGGCATCCCAAGCCTATTCTTTACAAAATCTGCCCTTAGGCTAATCGGGATGGAATCAAAAAAAGAATAATCAGTAAGGTTAAGACCTAAGTTAGCAAGCTTATCAGCACAACTATTACCCTCCCGAAAAATATGAGAGACCACAAAATGCCAATTAGTAATTAAATTTATACAATTCACCCATCTATTTCTAATTATCCACGGAACCAAGTATGGAGGATTAAAAGCCTTGACCACCGCCACGGAATCGGACTCCAACCACAACCTATGCCAATTTCTCTCATGGGCGAACTCAATAGCAAACATTGCACCGGAAAGTTCGGCGATGAGAGAGTTTGACACATTTAAACCCGCAGCAAAAGCACCCAAAAATTCTCCGTTACAGTTTCTAGCAATGCCTCCGCAAGCGGAAAGACCAGGAGAAAAAGCACCATCACAATTAATTTTGATCCAATTCAACGGGGGAGGTTTCCAAATGACCTCGACAATGTTAGGAGCTCTGGGAGGACGGATAACAACTCTAAACCTCTTAAGGATTTCAAAGTCAGATATATTCAAAAACGAGCCATCCGTGTTACTAGCAGCTAAAGCGACAGCGTCTAAAATGAACGACACCGAAGAGTTGAAACTAAAATTGCTATCTTGAAATCTGACCTGGTTGCGACCATACCAAAGAGAATGGAGAATGTAAATAACCGCAGCCGTGATAACAGTCCGTCTCTGACCCGTACCAGCAGAATTGAGGAGAAATTCCACATCCTCCCAACCACTAACCCGCCTATGACCCTCCAGCTTATAATTTAACCAATTCCAAAAAAGAGCAGCAACATTGCACTCAAAAAAAAGATGCTGGATCGATTCCTCCGCTGCCCGACAAAGATCACAGCGAGAAGGAAAAGAAAAACTCCGCCGCTTCAGCTGATCATCTGTGGACAACTTATTATAAAGAAGCTTTCACATAAAACACGACTTCGATGGGGGAATTGATTTTGACCAAATCCAACTCCACCAGCTTTTACGAATGCCTCTCGCCCTTTTGAAATTAAAACAGTCTTTAACCGACAAATCTCCAAGATGAGAATGATTCCAAACTCTCGCATCCGGCCGAAGAAATAGTATGTGAATTAGTGGAAATTCTCATATAAATTAAGAAAGTATCTATGACTTTATTTATAATATATATTTATTTATCTAATAGTAGTGTGAAACTATAGATTTACAAAGCTAAATAAAGTGTTCCAGGTTAATGTAGATTTGATGGTTGTAATATAGCTGCTACAATTACATTTTTAGCCATTGCTGGTGTGTTTGTTGGATGAATTAAAACTAAAATTTCCAGAATATTATTGTTAGGAATTTTATTACTATCAGTATGTTTGGTAAATAAATAGAATTTTCGGAATTTTTTTTAGGTTTTATTTTAATTAAATTTTAGAAATTAAAAATTAAAAAATAAATGTGTTAAAATAATGAGTGAGAAATTATGGTATATTATTTTATATTCTCATAGGAATATAAGATTCTCATCCTTTATTATGATAATAAAAATGAAGAAATTCATTAACAAAACATATTCTTGGGAATACAAAGTATTCGGATATAATTTATCAAAATTTGAAACAAACAAAGATATATGTGAATTCCAATGTCACATTTTCGAAAATAACATTTGTATCCATGAAACAAATATCCCTAAGTTATGTTTTGCGTCGATAAGAAATGTGTTTATAGCTGATAAGAAGTAGATGTGGGTAGTTGATTATAATGGCGACGTGGTTGATATATTGCAGTTTGCAGAAAATACTTTGTTATAGGGAAACGAAACTTAGAAGCAGGTTTGGGCTCTCAAAGCGGAGTTTAGGGGGTTCAAAGTGGCGTCAGGTTTAGGAGTCAACTATCTCAAAAGCAGATTAATCGGTATAAATATCAGTGTTCATTTTCTTGCAGCAACAACCAATTTTTGTCTTGTAGGATCGATGATAGTTCGTTTACTTTTCTTGGGATTCCTATAGGTTGTAATCCTAAGAAAATAGCGATGTGAAAACTGTTAATTGTGAAGTTTAAGGCTCGGTTAAATAAATGGAAAGGGAGGTTACTAAGTTTTGGTGGAAGAATAACTTTGCTTAAACCTGTTTTATCTAGTATTTCTATCTTTCTAATTTTTTTTCTACTGAGCCCCTGTTTGCTATGAGATCAAGAAGATCCAATCTAATTTTCTGTGAGGGGATAAGGAAGACAAGAGGTAGATTCATTGAGTAGGGTGGGATCATATTTGTTTAGTGTTGGAGAAAGGTGGAATAGGCGTGAAGAAGATTGAGGAGTTCAATGTGGCGTTGCTCTTTAAATGGAGATGGAGGATCCTTAAACTTGAAAATTCTTTATGGATGAATTTATTGATGGCTAGGCACAGTTCGTTGAGGAACCAAATGATCTCTAGAACCGTCTCTAGAACTACATTTTCTAATTCAGCATGGTGGAATGATTTGGTAAAGGTGGAAAATTCTTTACCCAAGCTAGTTTTTGTCAGAAATTTAAAGTTTGAGTTGGACAGTGGGAATTCCATTCTCTTTTAGGAGGTCAAATGGTTAGAGACTCTTGCTTAAATGATACTTTTCTAGGTTTGTATTATATTAGTTCTATGAAGGAAACAGTGGTGGCAAGCATGGGTAGCTAGGAAGCTGGAACTTGGTTGTGGGGAGATTTTGGCCTCGGAATCGATTTGAATCGGGTTGATGCGAGATGGGAGCAGAACCTGTGTGTGATGTTATACTCTGCAGCTCCGGTCAACTATCAATCGGATATGGTGGTTTGGGGGATGGATGTTGACCAGAGTTACACAATAAAAATATGGTATAATTTGGTGGCTCGGTGGCGTGAATTAGCAATCGACGAAGACGGTTTCTAAAAAACGCTTGATTTTCTCTGGAAATTTGAGGTCCCGTTCAACATTAGATCATTTGCGTGGAATCTTCTTCTCTGTAGAGGTATTGCTACTCTGCTTTCTGACCTTAAATGTGTGTTTTGCTTAGAGGAGGAGGAATCGTTACTTCACCTCTTTCTTCTTTGTCCCATTTGGATGACTGTGTGGAAAGAGATTGAAAATTAGATAGGGTTGATGCTGGATCCTGAAGTGTTCTTATGGAAAAATTTCTGCCATTTGTTTACTAGCATCAAGAAGAAGAATGTAAAGGTGAACAAGGAGAGAGTTATTTGGTTTTCTGATATCCTTTAGAACATCAAATTGAAGGCGTGAAAATGGTTTTTTGTCGAAAAATTTCTAACACCAAGTGTAACTTCTATGAATTTTGCAAAAATCCGTTGTTTAATTTGAAGTGGGTTTCAATTGGTTAAAAAAATTTCTTGTTTCGAGCGTTGCTCCCGTCTTTTGTAAGCGTTGTCTTTTGTAAGCGGGTTTGAGTATCTCTAGTATTTAATTCATTGAAATTTTTGTTTATATAGAAAATATGACTCAGATATTTTTATTTTTAAAATTTTGACAAAATAATTTTGTTAAAAAATTAATATATTTTGGAGTTAATTTTATCTTCCTTAAAGTTAAAATTAAAGTTTTTTCAAAGAGATGTCTAAAAATGTCAACACCTAATAAACATGTGGAGCCAAGCCAAACTTTTAACGTCCCATTGAAAAATAGAAAAAAGAAAAAGATGTGGATTCCCATCGGTATTTCGTTTCATATCAGATTTATAAAAGTAACACTTGTCCCAACATTTGATAAAAGTTAAAACGTTAAAAATAGAAATTTCACCGAGGGTAGATGATTAAAGAGTTTATAATATAAAGCCAACTGGTTTAGGCCATTTGGATTATAAAACTCGCAATAAAACTAAAACTTTCTAGATACTATAATTCATTATGATTTTTGAATAATATTGTTCATCGTATGTATAGAGTAATTATAAAAAAATACGTATATATACTTCTAGAGTTCTAAAACTACGCATGCTGCATGGCTTTTAACATGTTAGGCAACTTTTGGAAGGGAAGAAAATGGCCATTTAGAAGTCTCTATATTTTCTTCTACTATTTTCTTTTTTATACTTTCAAGTTTGAAATGATATGTGTCTATTTCAGTGTCATATTCAGATTCAGGGAGGTTTTTTTTGGCATGTTATATTAAATTCTTAACAATATGGACTTTTTTTTCCAGATCTACTATTCTGTTTTTTGTTTTCATATTTTGTGTCGGCACACTTGACATATCAAAATGCAATATTTATCATTATATAATTAGTTCTGAAAATGCAACTATCTTATTTTTAATTACTTTGATTATTATTTATTTGTGTATGATTTAAATATGAAGTTTGTATTTGTTATCATAAATCTTGTGTTTTGTTAACCAAAATATATTTTAAACTAAATAAATAAATAAAAATATATAGCTACAGTACAGGTACTAGAAAAGCTAACATGAAAACCGTTAAGAACAATTAACCTAATTGGTACCAAGTCCTTTCAAAATCTAAGTCTTGGAACATATCTAATGCAATCTCACCAAACAACGACTCAAATGTCTGTAGTTATAACTATAGTCCTTCTTAATTTATGTAAAATACCAAAGGCAACTTAAAATTTGAGACCATTGACATATTAAATATTTTAATGGTTGGCACTATTGTTCCAAAACTTAAAATTATGAAGATTTGGCTTCTAATAATTCTTTATGAATAAATGTAAATTAAGTTATTTAATTAATTTCTTTTCAATTGTCACTTTTTAATATTTTATACATATTAAAATAATTAATAAATATTACTGTTTTAAATATAACTATTTAGCTTTTTTAATAATATTTTTAATTATTTTTCATTTTAATTTATTTTTCACAGTCATAAATAAAATAATTAGAAGTATTGTTGGAAAATTAATAATTAATATTACGTTTAATATTAAAACTAACAAATAAAAATAGTTTTTTTTTATAAAAGCAATGATTAAAAAGGAATTTAGGAAGTAATTAAAAAAGAAATTGAATTCTTTAATTTCAAGATTCGAAGATCCTATATTTCAACAAACTATACCTACCACTACCAAGGACGCTCTCTTCAACAAACATGAAAACATGCATCTTAAATTTCAGTATAATAACTTGGACCAACGCAACCTAACCTTTGGGGTACACTAGTATAGTCGTAATCATTGTAAAAAAAGTCTTATAATTTTGTTTAGAGGACACGTACTAATTAATTTAATTTTGAAAAATTATTTGAAAATGAAGTTTAAAATTTAAAAAATAAAACTAAATATATAACTTTTAAAATAGTATTTCAAAACGGATGACAACGGATTGGGTCGGTTGCGGGTTTCACACTACCCAAATCTGCATCCGAAATCGACATCCGAATCCAAATCCAAACCTAAATACTGTTCGAATGGCAAAATAACACTCACGCTCATTGGGTTCAAGTTTTTTCACCCAAATCCGAACCCGTAGCAAAATACATAAAATACATTTTTTCTACAATTGTTCAAGTGAGAACACTTGATTATTATGAGAAATGAGAACAATGAATCACGACCATTAAATTTTGATTTTGTTGATTTTAATGGACTGAATTGATTTCTCTTTCTATGTTGATTTAAAATAAATATTAAGGATCATAGAAAGAGAAACCAATTCGAGTTGACGGGGTCCTCATATAAAAATATATATATATATATATATATATATATATATATATATATATATATATATATATATATATATATATATATATATATATATATGAGGAGGGTTATATTTACTCCAGGAGTAAGTTATTATAACTTACTCCAAATCTAGACCATTGATTCTTCTCAATCTAATGGTTAAAAATAATAAGTAATAGTTTTCTCTCTCCACATTTAATTACTTATTATTTTTAACCACTAGATTGAAAAGAATCAATGGTTTAGATTTGGAATAAGTTATAATTTACTCCTGGAGTAAATATAACCCTCCTCTCTCTCTCTCTCTATATATATATATATATATATATATATATATATATAAGCAACTATGATTTCAGATGCGGGTTTCACAGTATCCAAACACGCATCCGACATATCGGGTGGCACCCGAACCCAGTCAACTCGAATTTTCACCCGTTGACTCGGGTTAGGGTGCGGGTGGACCCCGCGGGTGCTGGTCTGCTTGCCATCCCTAATTCCAAGCACCATATGCAATATGCTATTGCAGATATATATGGGGCGGGAGGGAACTATGACACTCATTAATTTCACGTGTCTCAGTTAGTTAGTGATGGACAAATTTGAATCGTCTGATTCAAATCGATCGATTTATTGTCTTTTTTATGCAAACGAATCGAGTCGGGTTGGTCGGGTGTCATTCAATTGTTTAATTTGGATAATATAGAGTTGCTTTGGTCGGGCTCAAATGATTATTTTGGAACCGACGAAAACCAAAATCGACTGAACCTAATTAATATTTATTTAAAATATTATTTATTTATTTTTATTACCATATGATTGACTCAATATAAAAATAAAAATGGGGTTCATAATATTATAAGATTATTATTATTTTTATAATTTAATTGTGTCATTGTGTAATCACAAGACTAGATATGCAACATGGACTTTTGAGTATTATTTAATTTGTGGTTTAAAATATGACAATGATCCAATTAACGTCAAATGATATTTGTAATATTATCATATAATAATAATTTTTTTCAATAATAAAGAATACTTTTCATTAACTTATTCTCAAATTTTAATAGTTTTTTAAAAAAATAGTAAAAGTTAAATGTCTCTGAATTTTATAAATGATGAGCCATTTTTATAGATTTACTTAATAAGTGTTAAACCGATCCGATTTACCCACCAAATCAAGTTAACCGAATTCGCCAAAAACCGAAATTTTATCAGTAAAATTGGGCCTTAAAAATGAAATCGCGGTTTACACCGAATTTAAGTTTTTGGCCCGAAACCAATCAGAAGCAACCGATTGTCCAACCCTTGTCCGAGTGGTAAAATTAATTATATTTTTGTATAAGCTTTTTTTTGTGTAAGCAAGAAATTAATATACGGGAGAACTAAGAGTTCTCCAACCTTAATACGTATAAATTAATGAGTTCAACTCTTGATTCCATCAATTTTATATTTATTCTCAAAAAAAAAAATGTTACTAACCACCACATCATCTAATAATACATGTTAATTTTTTAAAACAATTTTTTTACTATATCATTTATTTTTTGGCATGCCCAAAATTTTTCTTCAAGATCCTTCACTAACCAATGTATTTCTCACAAATACTATGTGTATTAGTGAAAAACTACAATCAGGGCCGGCCCAACACATCTCGAGGCCTTAGGCGAAATTTAAAATTAAATATTTTAATATTGTAAAAAATTCTAAAATTAATATAATTTAGATGTTTTAAGGTGTAAAATATTAAATTATTATAATTAATTTTATTTTACTTAATAATAAAATTAACTCATTTAAACACTCTTCTCATTATTTAAAAAAATCATAATTAAAAAACAATGTCACACTTATATAAAATTAGATATCAAGTGCCCTATTATATTAAAGAACTAAAAAACTTATTATCTATACTTGTGATTTTTAAAATAACAAATCAAACAATAATATATATGATAAATGATAAATGTTTGTTATTATTATATATTCAAAATAGGTGTTTTTTGTCAAAAAAAAAAAAGGTGTTATTATTTAAGGAAAAAACTTACCTATATTCATTAGGTGGTTTATGATATTTGTCAATGAAAATTTAATAAGTGAAAATGTAATAAGTGTGCTTTAACATTATTTAAGCAGTGAAAATAGAAAAAATTTATATATGAGTAAAGGAAAATTATACACTTATCATATTTTCATATTAGAAAATAATACAAACCACGTCTAAGAAATTGTATCTATCTATTCTCTATTATTTAATTGATTTATAATATAATTTAAAAATTTATTTTAAAAAATCAATTAAATAAAACTATATAAATATGAAATTAAGATGTGAGGCCCTAGGCGGTAGCCTTGGTGGCCTACCCCTAGGGCCGGCCCTGACTACAATGATATAGTTTTGTGTTTATGGGTTGTACTAAAATATGTTTAGGGCATTTGAACAACACATAAGGTTTGGTCACTCAGAGTAATGAGAAGTTATGTATGTGTGTTTTTAATGGAAAAATGAAGATCTCTTCTTATTCTTGAAATGAGGTATTTATATATGTTTCTCGAGCCTAAGATAAAGAGCTAGAGAGTGGCTTGCCCTAGTTTCGGGATCAAGGAATGTGACCATCAGAGGATTTAATCCCCTTAGAATCGTGAGGAGAGAGGTTTATTCCCTTTCATTGACCTTAAGATAAATTGTATTTGGGATACATCATTTGCCCACGTTCACTACGTGAATGGTGCTAATTCAGGCGACCCAAGTCGAATTAGGCTAACATGTATCAAATTGGACTAGCAGGTACCCCATTAGGCGACTAGGTTCCCATGTCGAATGAGTAGGTATTCAATTAGGTTAATAAGTACCCAGTTGGGCGACTAGATTTTCATGCCAAGTGAGTATGTACCCAATTGGGCTAGCAGGTACTCAATTGGGCAACTAGGTTCTCATGTCAGGCAAGTATGTATCCAATTGGGCTAGTTGGTACCCAATTGAAAGACTAGTTACCTAGCACATTTTCAAGCCATATATTATCCGATGTGAGACTCTTAACATTAACATCTATTTCAGTTTGCAGGGCGTTAAAATATAACGTCTTTTCATTTTCATTGTATTTTTTACTTTAAGTTAGGTTTTTTAGTTGGATAGTTTTATAAGTATGTTATAGTATGTTCTGACCCAAAACACTGCTATAGCCTATACATACAGTAGTGTCACATTTGTATTTTTTTAAAAACTTTTTTAGATTAATAAAATAATTTTTCTCAAATCACATTAATCTAATTGATTATATGTCAAGAGATCCTGTTAGAGATACTTGTTCTAATAAAGAAAATTTTACAATGACATTTAATTATAATTTTACTCATGATAAAGTAAGGAGAGAAATTATACTATCTTAGAAATACATTTCTGGATTTGTTTATATTATTTGACATATTATTGTGTTGTTTTAGACCATTTATTTTTATTGCTTTTGTTTTTTTGTCTCACACTTGTTCATTCTCAACAAAATTAATTATATTAGTGGATTTTCAACAAGAAAGTTGTAGTATAGTTGAACCTTTCAATTTCACATGTCTCTATTGTTAAATCTTTAAAATAAAACAATGGTGGTGTTGGTTGGTGCTGCCGAATGTTGATTGTGCCCTGATTATAGAAGGTTGGAATCATATACTAATTTTCGAAGGAACTTGTGTCATTTATTATTATTCTTGATTATTTCATTAACTTTACCATGATCTGTGTTTTCTTGACTGGAATCTTCATTTCTAATTTTTGCACGTTTATCCAATTTAGCCAAGTTGGAGGGTTGACAATGCCTGTGACCTTATAGCATTCTGCTCTTCTGCATTAAAGTCTATCTCATAGACATGTGATACAAAACTCAGAAGTATGTAATATTATTAGTTTTGATGATAAGCATTAGAAGTAGCTACCTTACTTATATTCTGTCTGGACATTTGGAAGTTGAAACTTGCAAGGGAAAATGAACTGCTTATATTATAGATATGCCTGAATTTAAGCTTTGAAAATCATGTTGGTACGAGCAAGAAAATAAAAAATAAACAAGTTGTTGCTTTTAGGAAAATCCTAAACTGTTTCTTTGTTTTCCATGTTCAAAATCTACAAATTGAGTGTTGCTCAGCATAAAAGAGCCAAAAGCCAACCAAAATAGTTTCTGCAGGTGAGTTCTTTCCTATGCATGTGTTTGGTCCTATAGCTACCAAAATGAATTAAGATTGTTTCTATAAAATTGATTTAGATTTAGTGTGTTTTTGGTAACTCGGTGGCCCATCGCTACCGTGTGTTTAAAAGCATTTCTACCGAGGTTTTGAGAAGCTACAAAGTGTAGCTTCTAGCTAACCTTGATTTTTTGCCGTGATTTCCATGATCACCGATCATAGGCTTAAATTGAGTTGAAGATAAAGTGTTTTATGTTTTGAATATAAAAATGGGTTGAAGAATACGTTTAAGTTAAAAATTACGTTCAAATTCAAAAGATACAAATTGTAGCTTAAAATAAAATCAACTCAAATACCATAATCAATTTTATTTCAAAAGAACCAAACTCGTCAAAATGAATTCTACATCTCTAGAATTGTTAACCAAACATACACTATATAACATTTATGCCTTAGCAAAGTTGTTATATCTTTTTGATGAATAAAGAAAATCTCACAGCTAAAGTTGCCAATGGTTTGTTAGTAAGTAGTCAATTCTCTCTCCTATTTCAATGCTTATTCTTGTTTCATATACTATTGTAACTCTAATTTTTATTTCAACTTCCTTTTGCATATGGTTGACAGTTATAAAATATGTTGGCTTATTATACAACAAGGGTGGCTTATACAATGTTTAGTACTCAATAAAGAAGATAAATATATAAATTAAAAATAAGAAAAATAAATAAACTTAACCTTCAATTTTTAGTACTGTCCTGACTTTGGTCCTACACCCCTTTGACAGTACTCTTGGCACATTAGAACCTTTCAATTGTAGTAGACACACTTTTTGTTTGCAGAAGATTAAGTGTCTTTGATTAAATTGATTTAGAATGAATTGATTTCATAAGGTTTATTTTGATTAAAAGGGAGTTAAGATGATAAGCAATGCTACATTAGATCCTAATCAACATTCACACAAAAAAAAAATAATAAGCATAATCAAACAAAAGAGTTAAAAAGCCAAAAAACAAAATGTGGATTCTAATCCAAGTCACCCATATCATAAACCACTTTCTCAGTCTCAGTAGTCTTACTCTAATCTTCTCGTTTCCCTTTGTTTAGGTATTGAAGAATGTTTTGGAGAAGGTCTCCATCCAGTTCACCATCCAAGCAATTTCCTCATCTTTCATGTCAGTTATGGGCGGGTCGTTGCGGCGAAGGCCTTCATACATCTGTCTTGAGATGTCTTTCAATCTCTGTCTACTCTCTGTATACACTTGTCCAAATCTTAGCAGGGCTTCTCGGTTATGGAAAATATGAGCCTTTTTCGTCTCGTATTCTTCACTTTGATCTTCCTCTTCTGAATCATCATCTTCTTGACTCCCTTCACTTTCATATTCCCCTTCAAATGGTCTCCAGTCAACAAACTCATCAACTTCCTCCGCTGTCCTTTTTCTCATCGGTATGACATTGAGGTTGAGCGCTTGCCACAAATTTCTCAAAAGATCTTCTATTCTCTGGTCATTCTCCATACCAACCTGACACTTGCGACACAAGACTTCCATTTCATGGGGAATAGAATCCCAATTTTGCATATCTGTATCAGGCTTTTGGTTTTGAGCCCTAAGACGCCTCCAATTTGGCTTCACCCTCAGAAGCATTCCTCGTTTACGCGTAGTCACATAATACTCTTCACACTTCTTAGAGCGAAATTGGTCACTGTCAAAGTTAGGTACGCTCGATGATGAGTCACTTGTCTTCCTCTTTTGATCTCTTACAATAGGAAATCTGGGAGCCCTGATTTTCACCTACATAATATCCAAGAAACCACTCAAAGGAAAACACAATTTCACAAACCGTATTACAAACCAAATGATGTGATTCTGAAAGATACGTATCGATATGGCTTGGAAAATAATTTTAATTTAATTTATCAATACATGTAATACTTCACAAGATTCAAGAATATCAATAAACCTCATTGTAGTGGCAACATCATGAAATTTCAACTAATGCAGAGAGATTCGTAAACTAAGAATCCAATTCCAACTAACGAACATGAAATTTCCACAAATCACAGTTAGGAACACATTAGTTATAAGTCTAATTTCAAATCGATAACATCAATTTAGGTAAACAGAAATAGTAAACAAAAAGGTAACAAATAAGGTCATGATCACATTCTAAGAATCGTGTATTACCGTGAGTATTAAAGTATACCTAAAACATAAAAGAACGTACCAGAATTAAAGAAAAAAGTTGCAATGGGGTTACCTATTGAAGAGAAGAACGGTGAAGGAGAAAGAAAGACTGAAGGAAACAAAGGAGAGAAGAGAGGATGATGAATAGTAACGTAACGGTAAATGTTAGTGCGGGCGTGCAAGAGGAAAATGGAAGGTTTTGGTGCTTTATTATACTTGTGAGAAAGGGTAGGAGCGCCAATTTAACTTCCCGCCAAGTAGGGTTGTCGTATTCTCTTTGGGCCGTGTAGTGGCCCAAAATCAAAAGGGCAATATTAATCAATTTCCTACATGGTGAGACACCCCCTTAAAACTCGGGGAATGCTTATTGCACCCTAAGCATTGTTTCATCATTCTAGTTAAAAAGCAAAATTATCCATAAAATCTAGAAATGAATCTCTAGACGTATCTTATTCATATTTATTTTTTAGCCAAGTTCTAAACGCTATTTTAAAAAGAATTATGAAATGCATCTCTGCATAACTTACGGAGATGCATCTCCAAACGCTATTTTAATCAAAATACACGTCAGAGTCTCTTCTTCTTCCTCACTTCTCAAAACTCTAAAATTTTAAACGTACATATATCACCGTGAGACGCGTACCTTGTACGTCATAACCTTCTATTCTGGATGGTTGGATTGCGGATCACATCTGATATATCCACATCTTCCTGAACGCATCATGCGACAGTTCGACTACATTCAGTTTATTCCCGGAGAACCTTATGAGCCCTTCCCACCCACTATGACACATAGAGATGTCAGTGCTATGTATGATTATAACCTTAATCATTTAGTATCAGATGCCTTATGTGGTACTTTAGCTCCAAATGACTGGAGTGTTGCATACAACTACATCCAGTGGAATTTCAAGGTATCATATCCTTATATGACACTAGATGCTCCATAATCTCCACCTATGTCAACTCATCAGGAGATACTAGAGGAGAAGTAGGCTAGAGCATATCGTGTTGTTGATGTGTTTCCTAGATGTTTTCATATCATTGAGCTAGGGAAAATGGGTATAGACAGACGAGTCTTTTCTGAATGACTTTAAGAAGAGGGACATTCTAGATTCCATCATGGAGGAGGCACAAGTATCACTGCAGTATATGAGGCATCATAGGAATAAGGGGCTTGACATTACTCAATAGTATATATAGTATCTGTCCTAGGAGCATTATCATTTGCTTTATTTTGACTTTATTGTGTATATATATATATATATATATATATATATATATATATATATATATATATATATATATATATCATTTTCATATTATTTGATTAGTGTATGGTTTAATTTTTATATAACTGAATATGATATTATAGCTATAATATATTGTCAATTAAATTAGTGTATTTCTAAAACAAAGTAAAAAATTATTGTCTAATGTGAATACGGAAATGCATCTCTGGATTCTATATGGTGTGAATACGGAGATGCGTATCCAGATCAATATATGTCAAAATAAGAGTGTTTCAGTGAGGAATGCATAGGGTGTGTATGGGGTGGAATCAATGATGCATGTTCGGATTAACTTTTGGAAAACATATGGGGTGAGACTCATTTTAAGACGTGTTTTAATGTGAAATAAATGCGTCCAAAAATGCATTTTCGAAATTTGAAGGAACATTTTTTAATTTCTTTAGGATGTTTTTTCACAACTTAGGGTGGGATAATCAATTCCCTAAAACTTTAATTCAACCATTTATAAAAAAAACTTTTACAATGTTTATTTTTCTAATTTTGAAGGCCTTGAAAGGTCTTTTATGTTTTTTTTATTATTATTGTTTTTTTTTTTCAGTCATGAAGTATTTTTTATGATGAATATGGTTAGGTTTAGGTAGTCTCGGGTTTGAAGATCGTATGCGTCTTTGTTGTTTTAGGTGGATTGAGGGTGATACATGCAAATGTTATGATGTTCAAATTAATAACTATTGGATATGATATGTATAAAGTTTAGAAAATTTGTGTGTAGTTTGATTTGATACATGAGGTCCATTATATAAGGTTTAACTAGAGTTTTTGGAGACCTATAACATTTTGTTCTGATGGTTAACTTAGCAAGTGTACTAAATTATCGTCAAGTAATAAATTAAATATTTGTATCCACATGAATTGTTACAACTATCGTACTAAAGTTGTTAATTAGGGGTTTTGCATAAGAGTTTGGTTTGCAGATATGAGAATTAAAATAGATTAAATTTGATCATGATTAAAAATAATCAGGCCTTTTCGAATTCTTTATCTCTCAATATTTGGTAATTATGTCTATTCTCTAAAACTACTTCTCAAGTACAACGATGAAATAACAAATAATTTATGATCAATAACAAAGGCACATAACCATCTCTTTTAATTACAACCCCATAACGTCGTAGGAGAGATCGCAATCAAAAGACGTTTTACTGAATGCTAATTCCTTCTATCACAATTGAATAATTCAATATGTCTAAAGTAATTGATAATTGAACAAAAAAATTAGATCGAATTTCAAAAGTCGTGGTTAATAATCATTTTTCATTTGAATTCAATTCATACATTCGTCAACATATAGAAGGTTTTAAGCACAATTTTAACTGAAAAATACTAGGATTGTAATTTTATCGAATAATACTCAACAACTACTCATAGTATAATCATAAAGAATTAGTTTAAGAACTTATACATGGATTACAGATGAAATATAAGCTTTAATGGTGTAGAAACATCAATCCTTATTCTTTATAACCTTGAAACCACCTATCATGTCCTCAAAATTTACACCATGATTCTTTCATTAATCCATTATCCATCTAGCATAACTCAATTAATTAGAGCATCACACCACGATATTATTCTTTAGTCCATCTAATATCACATCATTGACAGAGCATTGCACCACCATGTTATCTCATCCACCAATATTTCTATCAAACCGTGCCACAATTTAAACATAGACCAATATTTTTTCCTTTCTTCAAAATCTCGCCATGATGTTATCTCATCGTGCCACGATTTCTATTAAATCCTACCACGATTTAAACTGAGACCAATCTTTTTTCCTTGCTTCAAAATTGTACCCCGATGCTATATGACCACCCCCATGATTTAAACAAAGACAAATATTATTTTATGCCTATTTGTCAGCTTTATGTGATGTTTCAATTATTGTGAAAAATCATCTTCAAACCATGCATTTACACACAAAATACTACTAAAAAAAAATTCTAAAATGCCTAACCAAACTATAATATGAAAGACTGTCATCACAAGCCGAAATTTAAGTTGTTACTTGTTCTTAAAACATGCTTGAAAAATGAAAATTTATAGTAAAATAACATTCCTACTCGACCAATGATAACCACAAGTTCAAGCTTCTTACTGTCACCTCAAAGATCTAGTTCAAATGTCGCTTCTATTCTTTACTTCCATTCAGGCAAGTCCAAATAATATTTTTCAGCTTCAGTTATACTACACTTTACTCTCTTTCTCACACTTTCGCTCAAGTAAATATTAGGGTACTCACTCAATCAACTCAAAACAACTATTTTATCCTAAATTTGAAATTTGCCTAAACAGTAAATCAATGTCAATATTGTAGATTTACGTGCTTGTACAATTGTCAAATAACTTTAGTGATTTTCATGATGACAACACCTAATGTTAAATAGAATTTGGTGAATTCCTTAGAGCATCTTCAATGGTGCAACCCATTTTTGGGTTCTTTATGGGTCCCACTAGCCACATCATCTTAAAATAATTTTTATAATTTTTATTTTAATTGTATAATTCTAAAAAGTTATTATTGGGCCCACAACTTTACCTCATAAACTAATTTGATTGGGTACCACAATTTTTTCATAGTTGCATTGCAATGCAATGGTACTATGATGTGGCATGTCTAGGTGGAGAACTTATTAGAAGGAACTACCATTGGAGATGATCTTAGTGATCTCAGGTCCAACAACATTTGATGATGGTGTCTATCAAATAAACTATATCAAGTCTCATCAATTATAACAATCAAGTCTTAGATGAAGTGCTAAGTCAATTATGAATCAAACAATTAATCTTAAAGCTTCAAGGTTGTAAAAGAGAGGAAGTATGAAAATATGTTTGGTCTTGTGTTTGAGTGGCCAGTGTAATGTAAAGGTATAAAAGTAACTCTCGAGATACTAAGGAGGCTCACAAACACACTTAAAAATGATTTGAAGCATCTTTTATATTAATATGCACCTAAAAATGTTTGTATATATTTACTAAGTTATTACTAACTTACTTAAACTATTATAAGTAATTTTTACACTAGTTAATCGATTAACACATTAGGATTAATCAATTACCTCATTTTTAACACCTCCAAAATTTTTAAGGAGACCTTTAATCAATTAGTGACGACCGATTTAAAAAACCTTCCTTATTCAGCTTATCTAATATATTAACAACAAAGGTTAATCGATTAGATCATTAAAAAAGCTCATGGATCTTTTCCTTTTTAAACAAAAACTTCTCCTATAAATAGAAGATTTCTCCTCATTCTTATTTTACACCAGCTTTCAAAATTGAAATTATACTATACTATTTTGTATTATTTTCTTCACTATTTTCTTATTCTTCAGGATAGTTGCCTTAGTGCCAAGAGGGTGAAGAATACTTGTGAGAGTTTGATTGTACTAGTGTGATGCTACATTTCTTATTGTTCAAGTATGTGATTCTCTTGCTCAATATTCTTGTTCGGTTCTTGAGATTAACCTATTAAAATCTCAGTTTGATTCTTGAGATCAACCAGTTAAAATATCTACTTGGTTTGTGAGTACAACCTCTTAAAAACTCTATTTGGTCTAGGGTTCTACTTGTGTAAAGTTTATTATTATTGTAAAAAAATTGTGGGCATATATTTAAAAGTCCAAGACTTATTATCAATGGAACTCTTAAAAGGAAAATCTTGGGGACAAGAGTAGGCCAAATTGTAGTTCAAACCTTCCTCCTCATTAGTCACACAAGCTATAACTTCAACCCATTTAGTGACATGATCAACACAAAATAGAATATAAAAGTTGGAGTAAGATGAAGGAGAAGGACACATGAAGTCGATGCTAGAGTATACATGGCATGGAAAATTTTCTTATTTTGTTGGTCAAGCATGACAGTTGGCGTCAATTGTACTTACGGTGAGTACAATTGTGAATGAATCTACTCAATTTGTTTGTCTGAGTATTTATAGATGGAATCCCAATAAAGGAGTTAGTGAGGAGACCGATTCTTATGCCTATAAAACCAACTAATACTTTTGTTATCCCTTGAGGGAATTTCGTTCAACTTGCTTAGCATGTGACTTGACACGTCTTCCCATAAGACAAAGTGGGCCAGACTTGATTCCTTGTTTTGATATCGCTACTTGATATCCTGGTGCTTGTCAAGTTATTTAAGAGTTGGATAGTTGGTGGGCCGGGCCCTTTGGGTCTTTGCCAAAGATATCCAAATCCACACTTTCTTAAGTACGAGACATATAAGGGAGAAGTGATTTGAGCCGATATATGCCAATCCACCGTCTCTCAAGCACGACAAGTGTAGGGGAGAATTGATTAAGGTATGGTTGAAGGTGACACCAATTTGAGTGTTTATTTACGTGCATCGCCTTATTTAATTTTGGGTTAAATAAGTTTTTGGTCCCTATAAAATTACCAAATTTCGTTTTAAGTCCCTCTAAAATTTTCCTTCAAATTTCAGTCCCTACAAAATATTCCGTCTAAAGAAATGGTCCCTGACGTTAAAAGCCACTAACGGCTGCTGACGTGTCAAGACAGGTGGAAATTTTTTAAACCAATTGTTAATTGTTTTAATCCAGCCTTATCTTTAACATGATCTTCTTCTTCTTCTGGTCCCTCCTCTTTCTCTAATCTTCATCGTGGTCCCTCTTCTCTCATCCATTCTTGTCCCTTTCATTCAAGTGGTCCCAACAACGACAACTCCTGGTTTTGAGTGCTCCGGTCCCAAAAAACGACAAGGTAAGTCCCACTTTCTGATTCTATTGTTTAATAATTGCGACATTTCTGTCTTGAAACTTGTTTAGGGTTGTGCGTTCCTTGCATGCAATATACCATTATTTAGGGTTCTATTTTTGTTGTCAAGTCACTGTCTGATATACCATTGAAATGTGTAGGGAATGGGGTTATTTAAGGTTGTCTTTTTTACCAAAGGAAAATTTGTAAGAGATGAAGGGGTAACATATGAAGGGGGCGATGTTTGTGCTATAGCTGGTCAGGACCCAGATTTCTGGTCATATTTTGAAGCATGTGATTTACTTAAGTCTTTGGATGCTTCATTTATAAAGGAAGATGTGAAAATGTGGTGGAAGTCCGAACATGGCTCACTTGAAAATGATCTAAAACCACTTGTTAATGATGAGGATGCAACATTGTTAGCTATGTGTGCTGAGGAGACAAAGTCTGATATTGAGATATATACTGAGCCAAAAGACAATGTTAATTCAGAAGATAGTGAAGATAGTGAATCAAGTGAAGACTCTTTGGATGGCATACATTTTGAAGATAGTGAAGAGGAGAGGATGAATGATAATGATGAAGATGTAGGTGAAGAGATCAACAATTCTGGTGCAGGTGGAGTAGAAGATGGTGCAGTTATGGATGGAGTAGAAAATGGTGCAGGTGGAGCAGAAAATGGTGCAGGTGGTATACATACAGGAATGATGACAGCAGAGATGGAAAGGGAACACATAATTGATGATGACTACTTAACAGATGAGCTTGATAGTGGGGCAGATGATGATAGTGATGGTGGTAGGCCTTCAGTGGTAAAGTTTAGGGATGATGAAAAACTTAGAAAGGAATTTAAGTTCAAGGTTGGAATGGAATTTTCATCTCTGAAGCAATTTAAAAAGGCTGTACTGGAACACAATGTGTTGAATGGGAGGGAAGTTAAGTTTGCCAAAAATGATGGGGAAAGGTGCAGGGTTATTTGTAAGGATAAACAACAATGTGGTTACACTGTTTTATGCAGTAGAGTGTTGAGAACTGAATCATTCAGGATTAAGACTTTAATTCAGAAGCACAAATGTGGAAGAAAGTTCTTCAACAAGAATGCTAATGCTGATTGGGTGTCTAGAATAATTGTGGACAAGTTGAAGAACAATTCAGGTATGAAATTGAATGAGATTGTTTCTGATGTTAGATTGAGGTTTGCCACATAAATTACTGGATGTAGGGCTTTCAAAGCAAGGCAAATAGCTAGAAGGGTTGTTGAAGGTGACTCAGCCAAGCAGTATACTATGTTATGGTCATATGGAGCTGAATTGAGAAGGGCATGTATAGGTAATACATTTAAGTTGAACATTTCTGGTTTGCCACCTAAGTTTGAAAGGTGCTACATGTGCTTTGATGGTACAAAGAGAGCATTCAAGAATGGTTGTAGACCTTTCATAGGATTGGATGGTTGTCACTTAAAGAACAAATATGGTGGAATATTGTTGATAGCTGTCAGTAGGGATGCTAATGATCAGTATCTTCCACTTGCCTTTGGTGTTGTGGAGACTGAGTGTAGGGACTCTTGGAGCTGGTTTATGAGGTTGCTTCTTGAAGACATAGGTTTTGATAATAGGTGTTGCTTCATTTCTGATCAGCAAAAGGTGTTATTTGTTAATCTTTCTTTCCTTATATGTGATTATATGTGATTTTAAGTATTAACTTAGGTCTTTATATGCAGGGATTGGTGAATGTATTTGAGGAAGACTATCCTGAATTTGAGCACAGGTTTTGCTTAAGACATTTGTATGCTAACTTCAAGAAGAAGTTTGGGGGTGGTACACTCTATAGAGATCTAATAATGGCTGCAGCAAAGGCAACCTATTTTGAAGACCATGAGGCTAAGATGAATCAAATTAAAGAGGCAAATCCAGATGCCTATGAATGGATGAATGCTATTCCCAAGAATAAGTGGTGTAAGCATGCCTTTCCCTTCTACTCTAAGTGTGATGTTCTTATGAACAACCTAAGTGAATCTTTTAATGCTACTATTTTGATGCAAAGGGATAAACCTATACTAACCATGTTTGAATGGATTAGGAACTATCTAATGGGTAGGTTTGCCACTCTTAGGGAGAAGGTAGAGAATTACAAAGGAGTGATTATGTCTAAGCCACTTAGAAGGTTAGATAGGGAGATAGAAAAAAGTGCTAGTTGGCTGCCCACTTATGCAGGTAGATTAACATTTCAGGTTACTCATGTAATGTTCACAGATAGTTTTGTTGTGGACTTGGCAAAACATACATGTTCTTGTAATTTTTGGGACTTGGTAGGGATCCCATGTAGACATGCTGTTGCAGCCATTCATAGGAAGGTAGATAACCCCATTAACTATGTACACAAGTGTTATCATAAGTCTACCTATGTAACATGTTACAATGAAGTTATCAGTCCTATTAATGGCCAAAACAAATGGCCAAAGACCACTGACCCTGAAATCTTGCCACCTAGTTATAAGAGAGGCCCTGGCAGACCAAAGAAATTGAGAAGAAGAGAGGCTGATGAAGAAAGTCAAACAAGGTGGCAAAGGACTAACACAAGTCATAGGTGCAAGATTTGCTTTGAATATGGACATAACAAAAGGACTTGTAAGAAAAACAAACAGCTAGCAGTTATTGTTGGTGAAGTACCAAGAGATGTATCAAGAGATGTACCAACAGATGTACCAACAGGTGTTGCACCCACCCAAGGAAGCCAAACACCTAATGTGGGAACTTCTGGAGTCAAAAAAAGGGTAAGTAATTGAACTTAATTGGTTACAGTTATTTTGGTTGATTTTCTTACAATTACATTGGTTGCAGGCTTCTGTGCAAATAGGAGGGAAATCAAAGAAGTCAAAGTCTACTGCAAATATAGGAGGGAAATCAAAGAAGTCAAAGTCTACTGCAAATGTAGGAGGGAAATCAAAGAAGTCAAAGTCTACTGCAAATGTAGGAGGTTCTGTGCAAACTAATGATGTGCCACAACATGAAGCTGTAAGTGAGAATCAAGCTGAAGATGTGCAAGCTGAAGATGTGCCTCATAGCAATGAGAATCAAGCTGAAGATGTGCAAATTAATGATGTGCAAGCTAATGATGTGCCACAACATGAAGCTGTAAGTGAGAATCAAGTTGAAGATGTGCCTCCTAGCAATGAAGCTGTAAGTGAGAATCAAGCTAATGATGTGCCTGCTAATGATGTGCCTCATACCAATGAAGATGTGCCTCATTCACAAAACACTGTCAGTTCAGCTGAGGCAATGAAAAAGTATTGTGGAATTGATCCTGATGAATTGGAGGCCTTGTTAGATGATGAGGAAATACTTGATATTGCACCATTGAGAATTGATACTAGTCCTGTCAAGAGTAAAAGATCTGGTCCCAAGACCTTTATTGGGAAATGCCCCAAGGTTCCAAAACCTGTCAAACCATCCATTGCTCCAAAGGTGTCCAAAGCTGCCAACAAGCCAACTATGTCAACTATGAGTGACCCTGTAAGTTTGTAACAAGTGGTGATATACCTTGGCATGCTATGTTTATAAACCATTGTTAACTGTTTTTTGTCTTAACAGGTAAAGGTAATGATATCACCAAGGAAAAAGTCCAATCTTGCTGCATCTCCAATTAGAAAGAGTGATAGACTAAGGACTTTGAAGGCAAAAAATATACCGGGGCCTGGAAGGGATCAAAATGATCCACTTGAAATTCCTGATGAAGACTCTACTGTGAGCAGTGCTAGTGGGAGCAAGCCATGGGCTGACATCCAAAAGAGCATGACTCAGTGATCCAAAATTGTCCTACTATTTTGTTATTTACTTTGAAACATTTGTGTGATGTATGATGAACCACTTTTGGATGTATCTCTTTTGTGTTGAACTGAATCTAAGCTGTATTATGAAGATGTATTATGAACCACTTTTGGATGTATCTCTTTTGTTTTGTACTGAATCTAAGAGCTTTGGTTTTATCAGTTGCTTTGGTTTTTATCAGTTGCTTTGGTTTTTATCAGTTGCTTTGGTATTATGAACCATTTTATCAGTTGCTTTGATTTTTCATTTATGTGTATCATAACAAACAAAATTGAAACAAGAACTACATTGTATTTCATTAAACCAGAACATCAAACAAGAACATCAAACAAATACATCAAACAATGAACATAACCAAACTACATTATCAAGTGTTCACAAGCCTAAACAACTCAGTAATTACACTTGAACACAAAATACAAATTAATCATACATGACACAACAAGAACCAACATCTTTATTTTTCCATGAAATTCCAATATTTTCAACTTGGCCTTTAAGTTCTTGTTCTTCTTCCTTGCATCCTCATACAATGACTTCATATATCCCACAGATTCCATGACATCAAACTCTGAATTCGTAATGGTAAGATCTTCATTTCCAGAATTTTCACCAACATCTTCAGCCCATATGAATAGATTACAAGTATCAGCATTCTTCCAGTAAGGACATCTCCAAAATAACACTACGCCAAATTTAATCTTTAACAGCACCCCTACTAAAGCGCTTCTAGTAAAAAGCGCTCTTATAGGTTGCACTAAAAACAAAATAAAAAAACACGCTAAAAAAGCGCTCTTAAAGGGGGGGGGGTATGAGAGCGCTTCTGAAAAGCGCTGTGGTAGGGGGGGTGTATGAGAGCGCTTTTGAAAAGCGCTTTGGTAAGGGGGGGTATGAGAGCGCTTTTCAAAGTGCTGCTATAGGGGGGTTTAATGAGAGCGCTTTTTGCTAAAAAGCGCTGGTATAGACCAGGCTATGAGAGCGCTTTTCAAAAGCGCTTTAGTAGCCTTTATTAGTAAAAGTTAAAAACAAAAACACGCTTTCACTTTCTCACTTTCTCTCTTTCGTTTTCTTTTTATTACTGTTTCTCACTTTCTCTGCAACCGAAAAACCCTCCGTCGTCGCCAGCCACAGCCACCACCGTTCGTCCCTCCGTCGCTAGCCACCACCGTTCGTCCCTCCGTCGCCAGCCACCACGAGCAACCTCCGCCGTTCTTCTTCCTTTCAGATCCAAAACACACGAGTTTATGGTGAGTTGAGGTTCGTGTTGTTGCTGAGTTCGGTTTCGATTCTGAATCTACAAACCAAAACCGGGTGAGACCTTTCTGAGTTTATTTCTTATTCTCTCTTCCTCTCTCAAATTTCTGAAGGGTTTGTTTGATTAGGAAAGTGATGAACAAATGTTTGGGTTTGATGAATGTTTGTCTGGTTATGTTTGATGATGATTTGTGAATGGTTTTGTTTCTGATGAATGGTTATGTATGAGAAAGATGAACAATTAGGGTTTTGGTTAGTGTTTGCGGCTGTGTATTGTGATTGTTGTTGGATGAATATGAACAATGTATTTACAGTTTCTGGAGAGGTTTTTCGAAGATGATGAACAGAATTTTTTTTAGGGTTTTTGGTTGTTGGCTCTACGGCTCTACGGCTGATTTTTTTTAGGGTTTTTGGTTGTTGGCTCAATTGACTTGTTCTTTTATCAAAAACTATTTTTATGTGCATGTGGTTGTTAATTGATTTCTTATAAATTGGTTTCTGTTCTGGTATAGCACTATTTTTATTAACTATTTTGTCTTTTGTTCGGAGATGAGGAAATTTTTGGTTGATAGAGAAAATATTGAGAATGTGAATGTTGTGTAAATAATCACGTTTTTCTATTGTAGGTTGAGCTTCAAACAGTGGATGGACTGGTAAAGGATAGAACACAATGTGCCCCTGCCGATTATGTTCCACAGAATAAGAATCAAGTAATGTACCCCGAAGCTAAGTCTTCTGTGGCAGGATCGTTCGGGGTACAGTTATTTGATTCATATTCTGTGACACAATACAACATAGCTCAGGTGACTATTGGTTCTCCACTAAAGCATCAATACAACATAGCTCCAGATAATACAGGAAGCGTACATTGGTTGCATAAGAACTCGGAAGTTGTTTCCCATTTAGTTGTTTTGGTTTAGAAATATGTGAATTGGTTTAGTTGTTTTGGTTTATAAATATGTATATATGTATTTTGATTTACATTAATGGTATATAATATAATACTTTTTTGTATATAATCGATATCGATTATAATGGTATTTATCGATTTGAAATAATAAATTATAGGTTCATGAAAAAATACTGCCAAAAAATAGTAAATTACAGGTTCTAAAATATTGCTGCCAAAAGTGCAGGTTTAGAAATAATAAAAAGCATAAAAAAAAAAAAAAAAACGCAACATACGAAAGCGCTTTTGAAAAAAGCGCTCTTATAGGGGTGCCTACCAGAGCGCTTTTTCTTGAAAAGCGCTCTTAAAGGGGGGCCTACAAGAGCGCTTTTTCCAGAAAAGCGCTCTTATAGGGGGGCCTACCAGAGCGCTTTTAAAAGCGCTTTCGTAGCCTATGCCTGCGCTGGCTTTGGCAGCGCTTTAAAGCGCTGTTAAAGGCCAAAAAAAGCGCTTTTAAAAGCCTTGCGCGTTGTAGTGTAACCTCCCCTTATTTGGTCCATTGTTACATTGATACATCACCATCCGAGCTTGACACCCACAAAACCTTCCACCAAATCGCGATTTCACTGAAACAGACGACATAGGTCACGATGAACGAAGAATAACTTGAAGGAATGAACGAAGAAGAAGCACAAAGTGACACTGAATGAGGGAGGAATTAGGGCAAAAGAAGAAGAGGAACTAGGACACGATGGAGGCAGAAGATGAAGAAGAGGAATTAGGGCAAAGGATTTGCAAAGGAATGACACTGTGTGGTCCCTTTAATAACACGCTGGATTAAAACAATTAACAATTGGTTTAAAAAATTTCCACCTGTCTTGACACGTCAGCAGCCGTTAGTGGCTTTTAACGTCAGAGACCATTTCTTTAGACGAAATATTTTGTAGGGACTGAAATTTGAAGGAAAATTTTAGAGGGACTTAAAACGAAATTTGGTAATTTTATAGGGACCAAAAACTTATTTAACCCTTTAATTTTTGATCGTGATGTTTTTGTGAGAACTAGGTTGCAACTTGCATAGGAGCAACAATTAAGCTTCAGGTGGTGGATTTTATGCGATAAAATGATTAAAACTGTATTGTAAATGATCAAACAATCATAGTTGTTTTTCCATTTTGCATGCCTGTGATAATGGCATTGATGTTCTACATAGTAATAATGGCTATGACCCTGACCAAAACAAGAAATTTACGCGGGTTTTACCACCTCTGCTACATGAAGCTTTCAAAATTTTGAGGCCTACTTTATTTATATAAATAATAATCTCATTTTTTATATGAGACATAAATACCTTTAAGAAAGAAAACCAAATTGAAGAGACTTAAAGCAAGAGTTTGAACTGCCTTATGCTTGGGACGACCCTGATACTGTATTATATATATATATATATATATATATATATATATATATATATATATATATATATATATATATATATATATATATATATATATATATATATATATATATATATATATGCGCTGAAATATACAGCTTAGTTTGTGATATATGATTAGCATGTATGTTTTTTATTTTGTGTAATCAAAGTTTTCTGAAAGCATAAGGTTCAGAAGTTTTGAGAAATTAAGAAGTAAAAAGCTGTCACATATGCAGATTTAGATATGTGAATCTGAAATGGATTCATTTAGTCTAATTCAGTAGTAAAATAAAATACATAAGACTAATTTGAAGGGTGATAACATTTAATAACCATGGTAGTATCCATGTATGTTAGGCCTAAGAGATGGTTGATAATGATAACCATATTCACCAATAGTTGATGACACTCCAAGGATGTTATGTGGCCTTTCTTGATTCCATAAGCCAGAATAATTAATTCCACCATTCTCTTGAAAATTTGCAGGCCACATCCATTTTGGATAATCACTGATTCTGATAGCATTTTCATTTTCTCTATTGTTAAAACTTTCAAAAAACAATGGTGGTGTTGGTGCTGCCAAATGTTGATTAATATCTTGGCCATAGAAGGTTGGAATCATATACTGATTTTCATAGGCACTCGTGTCATTCATTATATATTCTTCATTGTTGTCTTTGACATTATTCTCATCATCTATGTGTTCTTGGCTGTAATCTTCTTCATTCCAAATTTCTGCATGTTTACCCAATTTGGCTAACTTTTGGACCAAAGTTAAAGGATTCACAATGCCTGTCACTATCACTTCTTGCTCTTCTGCATTAATGTCAACTCCATAGACACCTGATACACAATGGTTCTTCTATAACTTCTTAAAAATGATAAATATAGAAATTGAAAATATGAGTTAAATTTTAATAAAATTTACCTTCAACTTTTCTAAGTACTTTCTTGACTTTAGCCCTACACCCTTCACAGTTCATATGTACTTTGAGAACCAAAGTTTGTACCTTAAGTATTAACAAATAAATACATCTCAGAAAAATATAAATACATTTAGTTATTATAATAAAAATGAAATGAATAAATGAAAAAAGATTAGAAGATGCAAGTACCTCAATATTCAATAACTCATGTTCATTTGTTGACATTTTTGACAATGTTGCAGCTAGAATATCAGATAAAAACAAAGCCTTCTTTGTTTTCTTCTATATTTTGTGTGTGATAGGAACAGCCGAACACAGTAGTAGTAGTACTAATAGACAAGGTTTGCACTAAAGGTGTTTTAAAGGACAAAGAATATAAAGAGACAAATGGTTGTGTTTTGGGTTGGTAAACGTTTTTTTGACTGAGTTATGATCTTGTGGTTTGGTCAGGCAAGGATTTTGTGCATGTACGATAGACAGTAGTTTGATCTTAAGAAATGATTCTGCACAGTGATCATGTGATAGAGTTGTACGATGGATGCAGTCTAGTCCTGCACATTTGACTCTTTCAAACTGAGTAGAACACATTCATTTGAAGGGGTTTAATTTGGAAAAGAATTATGTTTCGTATTTTACTTCATGATAATGATAAGAATGGTAAACATATAGACATATGAAGGAGAAAGAACAACATTCAGTAACTTGGAGTTTTAATAGACTAATTAATCAAAAGTGGTTGAATAAGTGTTAGAGTATAAATATTAGAAACATGAAAAGCCTAAACAATCATTACTAAAATACAATAAAAATCATATTTAACGAATAATATTATCTACGTTTTCTCAAACTCACCATGCATTAATAGGGTGCATAGTTAGGGGTGGCAAAACGGGCCCGGCCTGTTGGGCATGCTCGTTTTACCCGCACTTTAGTGCGGGACGGGCCAAGGTTTTAGGCCCTCACCCTCTAATGTGACCGCCCCGCCCCGTTTTCTATGCGGGCTTTTGCGGGCATGTGCATTTTCATAAATTTTTATGTTTTTAGGCTTAAAAGGTGCAATGCCCGCGGGCTTTGCCCGCCCCGCCCTCACTTTTTTGCGGGGCGGGGCTAGGTTTTAGGCCCGCATCTTCAACTATGCCCGCCCCGCTCCGTTTATTTGCGGGCTTTTGCGGGGCGGGCTAAACGGGCGCGGGCATGCCCGTTTGCCACCCCTATGCATAGTGTTGAAAAAAGTTGTTTTCTGTCTCATATCAATTGGTGTAACCGGTTACGGGATATGGTGTAACCGGTTACGAGCCTGATAATCAGAGACATATTGATTTGGTTATGTTGTAATCGGTCATGTCTGCAACTGTCAATTTTTCTGTTACTGTTTTAATTATTTTTAGCTCCTCAATCATTTTGTAACTTGATGTATATAAGGGGTTTAATGTTCCCTATTATGGTTAATGCCAATTTTAACTCTCTCTCTCTCTCTCTCTCTCTCTCTCTCTCTCTCTCTCTCTCTCTCTCTCTCTCTCTCTCTCAATTCTCTAAACTTCATCTTCTCTAAATAAATCCAATTCTCCATTGATTCACCTTAATTGATTTTGTATGTTTTGACATTTGGCATCAAAAGTCGGGTTCTGATCCATTTCTGTTGCAACAATGAGTACCGTTTCCAACGACCGGATTCCCACCAACCTATTGATTCTTGAATCAGAGAATTATGACAAGTGGTCCAAATAAATGAAAGTTTTTTTGGGTATCAAGAAGTTCTCGACATCGCCAACAATGGAGTTACACCACTTGGGGCTAAGGCTACAAATGTACATCGAGCTACATTCAAGGAAGAGAAGAAAAAAGACTACAAGGCACATTTACTTGATTCAGTATTGTGTTGATAGCAATAACTTTGAAAAGGTCGGCGATTGTGAGTCGGCAAAGCAAGCTTGGGAGGTTTTGGAGAAAGCTTATGCAGGGGCTGATAAGGCTAAGGTGGTGAGGTTACAAACTCACAAAAGGAAATTTGAGTTAACGCAGATGGAAGTGAAGGAAACGATCAACGATTATGTGACACGTATTACGCGTTTGGTGAATCAAATTAAGGCTTGTGGAGAAACCATTTTATAGCAGAATGTTGTGTCGAAGATTTTGCGTTCTTTAACGTCAATATTTGATAACATTGTAGTGGTTATCAAAGAATGGAAGGATTTTGCAACGTTGAGCATGGATGAGCTTCAAAGTTCATTAGAGGTGCATGAACAAAGAATGGACGAGAGAGAAAACGATAAGGCAAAGGCGGAGATAGCTTTACAAGCTCGTTTCAACGAGAAGAGTAAAGGATCGAAAGGAAAATGAGCTTCTAAAGAGAAGTAAACTTTTTAGAATTTTGGTGGAGGTGATTAACAAAATTCGAAGGTTTTGACGGGGCAAAAAGGTGAGAGCAGCAACTCCAATAGATATGGTGATCAAGGTAACACGAGAGGTGGAAAACCAAGGGATAAAAGTAAAGTGCAGTGCTGGAAATGTAAGAAATTGGGACATCTCTCGAATGAATATGGTGCAAAACAGAGGGATTCCCAAGGGGATGAAGCTAAGGTTGCTAGGCAAGAGGTAGATGATGAAGATATGCTCTTAGTGATGATTACTGGGGAGTTTGATGGCAGTTCAGAGGTACTGGCCAGCAGCTGCAACTCCCGGGACAGCAACTGCAGTAGTTCGGAAAACGGGACAAATTTGCACTGGGAACAAAATGTAATGATCTCGGTGCGAGATGGAGTTCAAGGAAGCGATGAATGGTACTTGGAATCCGGTTGTTCAACGCATATGACGGGGAGAAAGGATTTGTTTGCGCAAATCAATCAAGTCGCAAAAAGTAGAGTTAAATTTGTGGATGATTCCACTCTTGCGGTCGAAGGTGTCGGTGATGTCTTGGTCGAGAAAAAGAATGATGGACATTTTATGATCAAATATGTGTTTTATATTTTGGTTATTAAGTGTAATATTTTGAGTGTTGGCCAATTTCTTGAGAATGGTTATAAAATACGCTTGAAAGACAAGATTTTGCACGTTGTGGATGCTAGTGGAGTGTTGATCCTTAAGGCTCTTATGGCTTCCAATAGGACTTTCAAAATGGAGTTGAAAGTGTTGGAGCATAGGTGCTTAGCTACAGCGGCAAGTCGATAAGAGTGGCTATGACACTACCGTCTTGGGCATTTGAATTTTCGTGATCTCAAAGTGTTGCAACAAAACGAAATGGTTACCGGGCTGCCACATAATAACATTCTAGTTGAGTTGTGTGAGGAATGTGTGAAGGAAAAGAAACAGAAGGGGAGTTTTAGCAAGGATGCGGGTCATAGGACCAAAACTCACCTTGAGGTGATGTATTCCGATGTTTGTAGGCCAATGCAAGTTGAAACATTTGGTGGCAATAGGTATTTTGTCACATTTATCGATGATTATCAAGAGGAAGGATGGGGTGTTTGATGTGTTCAAGAAGTTTAAGTCCATGGTGGAGAGGAAATGTGGTCACAAGTTTAAGATTCTCAAAATGGATGGTGGAAGTGAGTATACCTCGGATGTGTTTGGGAAATATTGTGATGATGAGGGTATAGTGCGTGAGATTGTGCCACCATATATGCCTCAGCAAAATGTTATTGTCGATAGGAAAAATCGCTCGATTATGAACATGGTTCGAAGCATGAGCGGTAAAAATTTACCGAAGGAACTATGGGGACAAGCTGTTTCTACAGCCACTTACTTGTTGAATAGATGTCCTACCAAGAAGCTTGAGAAGCTTACATCGGAAAAGGTATGGTTCGGATTCAAACTGAATCTAATCCATTTGAGAGTTTTTGGTTCGGTAGCGTATAGACATGTGTCGGATCAACTTACTAATAAGTTGGACGACAAAGGAGGGGATATTATTTTTGTTGGATATCATTCTAAAGGTGGTTACAAGCTGTTTGATGCGAAAAATCGAAGGATTGCGATAAGCTGGGATGTTATTTTTAAAGAAATTGGTACTGTCATTCCCAGTGTAACCGATTACCATTAGGGAGTGCAATCTGATGTAACCGCTTACCAGCAGAAAAAACAGACATCCAGATCTGCAGAAGGTGTAACCGGTTACACCCAGTCAGTTCATTCTGGTGTAACCGGTTACCAGCAGAACAGAACCCTAACAACTTTGTTTTTAATGATCCTGTCAGTTCTGAAACTGTCGTGCAGCCCCCAAATGAGGTTCTAAACGAGGATAATCTTAGAAGATCAACAAGGCAAAGGGTCTTTCCTTTAGGACTCCAAGAGTGCGAGAGATTTCAAGATAACGAAGTCAATAATGAATGTGATTTCTTTCACTTTGCCCTTATGGCTGAATCTGAAGCAGTGAATACGGAGGAGGCTCTAAGTGATCCAAAGTGGACTTGTGCAATGAAAGAGGAGATGGAATCTATTGAAAAGAATGGCACTTGGGATTTATTTGATATATCGCTTAGAAAGAAGCCAATTGGTGTGCGTTGGGTCTATAAAGTGAAGGCAAATCCCAAAGGCAAGATAATCATGTATAAGGATCGATTGGTAGCGAAGGGATTTTTACAACTTGAAGGTATAAACTTTGAGGAAGTGTTTGCAGATGTGGCTAGGCTTGAGACCATCTGATTAATTGTTGGTATTGGGGGATATATCAAATGTACGTCAAATCTCCATTTTTGAACTGTCTGCTCGATGAAGATGTTTATGTAGAGCAGCCCCCGGATTTGTAGTGAAGAACCAAGAGATGAGATACTACAAATTTCATAAAGCATTGTATAGTTTGAACCAAGCTCCAAGAGCTTGGAACAAACATATTGATGACAGTCTTTGAAAATTCTAGTAACACACGCTCGATGTCAAACTGGATGTTATGACATCCACCATTATGCAGCACAGAAAGTAATAACAAAACAGTAAAGAACACACAAAATTGTTTACCCAGTTCGGTTCAAACAACCTACTCTGGGGGCTACCAAGCCAGGGATGAAGTCCACTATCAGTAGTATCAATTCAAAGCTAAACTCCCCCGTTTACAACTTCTCACTTAATCACTACCCAATGACCCTTCAACCTAGGTTCTACCTAGATATGGAATATCTCCATTCCACTCCCCCTCAATCACAACAGTGATTACACATAAACAATAAACAATTACAGATAGAAGACACTCTTCAAAAACACACCTTGATCTACTTAAAAGCTTCAATCAAGAGACACACACTCGTGCTTAAAAGCTTAGAGTGACATTACAAAAACACAAACTAATTCCAACGCAATCATCAAAGACAATAGCGTGGATCACACGAGACAGTTACAGAACAGCCGTTCTTCACAAAATAAAATCTTCTGTCTGCATTCCAAATTAGGATTGCAGTCCTTTTTATATGCAGTCTTGGGCCTTGGGCTTTTTAAGAAACACCTTAGGGTTAACAAAGTTAACCTAATTCACACGCCAACTGTCTGTTACACAATGTGCTATCAGTAGGATCTTCTGGACGAAATATGCAGCACTCAATAATAAGTTTCCTAAACTGATAAAAGGGATAAATCGGGAAACACAACTAATAAACAACAACAGCTCCTGGTGTCACACACGGATGTGATGACATCGATCATGACATTCACTACAAAACCTGTATTAGCTTCACACATATATGCAACCTGCATATACAAAATCAACCAGGTATGTTTTACCAATAATGCAGCCAACATGAATACACCTTCAATCTCCCCCTTTGACAAATTTTTGGCTAAAACAACCTGTCACACCATACTAGAGAAAAACTTGCAGCGGATAACCAAAACACAATAACACAAGCTAATACAAACAAACAGCATACATCACCAGTATGCACACAGTGCTCAAACAAAAACAGACAGACAGCCACAAGAGTAGCACAAGCACAAACAGATCAACACAAAAATAAGCAAATTAGAATTGTTGATAACACACAACCACCATTCTTGTTGTTCTGGGGTGACATATTACTTCTCCCCCTGTTTGGCCACAAATGTTGCCAAAGCCTAAAAAAAACTTCTCCTCCTCCAAGTTTAAATAAGTCCAAAAATTTAAACTGACCGAAATTAAATAAAACTAAAAGCAAAAGAAACAAATCAAACAAAACAAAAAAACAAAAACAAAAACAAACAGGACTCCAGCTGGAATTACTGCCCAGATTCAGACCCACTTGAGGTGTCTGAAGAACTTTCTTTCTCAGAGGCATCAGCCGGACTAACATTTTCTTCTTCCCCTTCTTGTTTATCTTTGTCTTCCATCTCTTCAGTATCTGCAAACTCCTCATTCTCATCCATTTCCAGAGTACGTATCATTTTTTCAAGAGATATTTTTCTTGATTCCAATTCTTTGCAAGTCTCTTTTAGCATTGCTATGACTTCTGCTTTGTTGACTGATGTTCCAGATTTGGAAGTTTCAGCTGATGTCATGACAATGTCTGGAACATGCTTACCCTGAAACAGTTTGTAATGGAAGGCCAAGGGACTTTCTCTTTTGCACACTACATCATGTTCATTGAGAATGTTTGAATACTGCTCCAGAATTATACCACACAAGAAGGATGGAAAGGTAATTGGACCCTTAATACTGAAGCTTCCAGCATGCTTTATGGTTTGGTCAAAAATATATGCTCCATAATCAAACTTTGCCTTTGTTCCTACAGCATACAAAAAGCTACCAAGCACAGTTGAGATAGCGGACTTGTAATTTGTTGGAACCCAATTAGCTGCTCCTATCTTGTGAAGCATTGCATACTTGATGCTTAGCTTGCTTGCAGTTAGCTTCTCTTTTATGGGCCAACTTTTTACTTGCTTGGCTGTGATCACTTGACAGACTTGGTTGTCTGTTACTTCCAGCTCGGTTTGAGCTTCATCTGTTCTTTCCAAGAATTTATTAATCACAAAAGGAGAGAACGATACACACTTACCTCTTACAAACACCTTTTTGTAGTATGCACTCCTGCTGTTGCCACAATCTTCAGATAGGTTTACCACAAATTCTTTTACCAGTTTCTCATAACATTTGGGAAGATTGCACACAGTTTTTAGCAGTCCAGCTTCTTGAATCAACTCTAAGACCTCCTTGTTTTCAAGAGCATTTGGAGCCAATTCCCTTTCAACAACCAATCTCTTTTGGAGAACATACTTCCATCTGCTGGCACTAGAGGCATAGTGGAAAGACACATTATCAATGGGAACTTCAGGAATACAGGAACAAGCTTACTGGTTGTAGGCTTCTTCCTCGATGGAATGTCAGGGACATTCACTTCAACATCAGATTCAGGTTCAACGATTTCCCGCTCTTTTCTTTTCTTTGGAATGACCCTGCTCCAAGATTTTGATGGACCAACCCCTTTACTCTTGGTTACAGCTTTGCTCTTGACAGATCCTGCAGAAGTACTCTTCTTCCTGACAGTGTCTTTGGCAGGGTTGTTCACTTGAGTGCTCCTTTTAGGAGATCCTTGGACAACAGCTTTGCCTTTTGTTCTTGTCATTAGCCTGTTGGCTACACTAGGATTCAAGGAGGTAAGTAATTCGTCGTCAAAGTACTCATCTAAGTCAACCACATTAGTATCAGTTTCAGTATTGGCCTTAGGGTGCTCATTATTGTCAATGTCATTGACATCTTCGGTGACATTGGTATTCTTAGTAAACCCTTGTTCATCCTTGTAGATTTCTAGGTTACTATCAACGGTGTTAACAGCCTCAGCCTTACTGGTGTTATTGAGGGGATCATCCATATGGTTTGAAGAGGAATAGATATTCCAGGCACTTGATGATTCTCCTTCAGAATACGAGTAACAATCCTGGTAATTGCGCTATCGACATATTTGGATCCTTCTTTAGTAAGTTCCTCTATGGTAGCTGATGCTGAGGATTTGGTACCCTTGTTGTGAATACCCTCCTTGGGCCATTTTGCATGAGTCATTTTAGGCTTTGTGGCCTTTACTTCGTCACTGCTAATCGTCCTTAAATGGACAACCTTAAGAACTCTATTAGGGTTAGAGGACTCTTCCGGTGTTGCCGAGTCTGAAACGGGAGATTCATCACTCGATTGCTGAGACATCACAATCTTTAAAAATCTTGTATCTCTTTGTCAAGGCACGCGAAAACAATCTTTAAAAATTAACAATTTTCTCATCAACAGATCTTAAGGACTCGTCTAATTATATTGGTTTTGGAGAAAGTAATTGAGATTTGACTAGAAATCTTAAATCCAGTTAAGTGAAACCTTATGTGTTTACTAAGATTTGGAAACAAGAAAACTGAGAAAGTAATTGATATGGCAGGGATTACAAGAGGTAATTTGAAATAAATAGTTCGTCCATATGTCTTCATCGTAAAACATAGTATCCAACAACTTTTAGTTCTTTGGGAGTTCTTATTGGAAGTCCTTGTTAATTCAAATGCATTTTAAAAACTTTTGAGATCGTTTAGTGGAAAGCAGCTTATTTGAAAAACAATTTTGAAAGTATGGAAAAATAAAATATCAAAGTGGAAATCGGTTACCCTAAACAGGGATAATCAATTTACTGAGAATTGTATCAAAGACTTGTGATATATATTAAGGAGTTTTAGAGGTTTTAAATAAAATTTTCAAATTTAATTTATGATATATATTACAAGAATTTTAAAACTTAAAATATAGAGTTTAATGGTAGTGGACTGTTAGTGTAAAAAAGTATTAAATAGACATTCAATCATATTATTTTAAAGTGTCAAATCATATTAGTAATTTAAAATTTAAGTGATGACTTGGTAAGATACATGGTTGTCATTGGTTGACAGTGTAAAAGTAATTTACACTTTCGGTGCACATCCCATTTTCTCTAAAATATAGGGTTAATAGTAATTCATCCCCCTATAATGTTAGTGAATTTTGATTTTCCCCCCTCCCTACCTTTTCGCAACGGTTTTTTCAAAAAAAATCGTTGCTAAAACCTGCCTTTGGCAACGGTGGGGGTAAACCGAAACACGCTCATATTACCAGGGGATAAATTACTATTAACCCTAAAATATATCACAAAAACATTTTTTAGAAAAAAAAAATCTTCTTTTAAGTCTTTTTTTCTCCAAAGACTTCATTTCCTCTCTCCTTCAAACTTTAAAACAAAGAATAAAAGACTTTGATGCCACGTCATAACTTAAAATGATGGAGAGTCTGAAAAGCATGGAAGCATGAATAAGTAAATCTTCTAAAGAACGAAGGTTTATAAAATATGAGGAAAGATATTTTGACAATTTTTTTAGAGTAATGTTATTCTTACACCCATATTATACATCAATATTTACATCAAACACTGTTCACCATATTTATACGGTGAACACTGTTTTTAAAAATAAAATAATAATATTTATAAAAAATATTTTTTTTAAAATTACAGATGATACTGTTCATGTACGGACGTGCATTAACCAACTTCATTACTGTATTAACCAAGTTTGATGACTGTTAAAAATTATTTTTAATACCTGGATGTTGCATTAACCAACTTCATTACTGCATTAATCAAATTTTTACACTGCATTAACCAAGTTTGGTGACTACTAAAAATTATTTTTAATACCTGAATGTTGCATTAACCAACTTCATTACTGCATTAACCAAGTTTGGTGACTGCTAAAAATTATTTTTAATACCTGGATGTTGCATTAACCAACTTCATTACTGCATTAACCAAATTTGGTGACTACTGTAATGTACTGTTTATGAATAGTAACGTGAACAGTTTCATCCGTACATAAATAGTAGTCGTCCTTACATACGTTAATTTTTAAAATAAAAATTATTGTTTATAAATATTATTATTTTATTTTAAAAATATTATTCATCGTATAAATAGGTGAATAGTATTTGGTGTAAGTATTGATGTATAATATGAATGTAAGAATAACATTACTTTTTTTTTTAACATTGCACCTTCAGCAACTGTACATAAATACAAGAGATTTGATAATTTCGCCTTTTTAAAAGGATACTTTTGTCATTTTAAGTTAAACTTTATTGATCATTTTATTCTCTTTCATTTAAACCACTTTCTCTTTCCTGTTGCATTAAAAGAATTTTTTTTTTGAATAACAAGTTTTTTTAAAAAAAATTCAGAAATAACCAAGTTTTCAAAAAAATTCTCCAAATGTCACTTTTTTACTACCTGCACCACGTTGTCGCCAGGGGGGGTGGCGACAACACTAAGCCCAGAACGTCGTCGCCAGTGGGCCTGGCGCCTACATGCAAATTTTAGGTGTTGTCGCCACCCCCCCTGGCGACAACACCCCCCCATATTTTTTTTTGTTATTTTTTTCTTTAACATATTTTCTCTTAAATTTTTTTATATTATATTTTTCAAATATTCTTTCAACATTATTTTTTTATATAATTTTTTCGGTAATTTTTTTTTCCATGGTAATTTTTTTCGGTAATTTTTTTCTTTCAACATTAATGTTTTCGGTAATATTTTCTCTTAAATGTTTGTAAATATTATGGGTTCCAAATATTTTTTCCATGGTAATATTTGGTAATTTCTTTCAATATGTCTCCTGGATCCATTATTTTTTTGGTAATGTTTTTTGTGTTGTAACCCATAAAATCTATGAAAAAAGTTCATTTCATTGAAAAAGTAAATTACAAATATCATCGAAACTAAAAACTATGTTGTGGAGCTAGATCCACGATTGGGACATTTGGTCCTATTATGTCCTACCTCACGACATATACTACACTTCCTCTGCATTTTTTCAGTTACGTCCATCTCGGTTCTAATACGCCTGCTGTTTGGTCGACCGCTTTTATTCCGACGCATTAAATCGTTATGCCAAACTGTTTCCCCCTCGTACACAGGCCAATATGCTTCCATTGCTACCACCGGAAAGTAATTGTCGTATACGTTGATACCTTGTAAATTTTTGATACCAAAGATAATGCATCAAAGTGAGTATGTGAACATGCTGCAAGGACATGGGAGCAAGGAATGTGATATGCTTGAAATTGGCCACAGTCGCACCAACGATCTGGGATATTGACGCGATACTGTTGTCGTGGAAGTCCCTGGTTGTGGTCAATTGTTTCCTTTACACTGAAGGTGTGGCCATGACGGTTGAACTCGGTCACTCGGTGAGTGTTACCCTTGGCAGATTCCTGTTGTATATATTTCATACACACATCGCTGTAGACCTGTTGTGTTTGTAACACTGAATTCCACCGCTTACCTCTAGCTCGGAGATTCTTCAGAAAGAAACTCCAAGCAGCAGCTGTTTCTCCTTCTACCAGAGCAAAGGCTATCGGAAAAATGTTGCTGTTTCCATCCTGCGCGACCGCCATCAGCAAAGTTCCCTTGTATTTCCCATACAGCCATGTTCCATCAATTTGAATAATCGGCTTGCAAAAACCAAAACCGACGATGCATGGTCGAAACGCCCAGAACAGTCTATGGAAGATTCCATTACCTTCGAGAGGGGTTCCGTCTTGGGACTGTGCCGGCAGTGTCTCCAATATAGTAACAGTCCCAAGTGAATACAATTGCAGTGCAGCCAGGTAGCGAGGAAGTTGTTGGTACGATTCCTCCCAGTTGCCGTAGACTTTTTCAATTGCTTTCTGTTTCGCCAACCAAGCCTTTTTGTACGAAGGTCTGTATTTGAACACAGAAACGCAATGAGAAATAATTGTCTTCACCTTCAGTGATGGGTCAGTTTCGACCAGAGGAATGATGGTATGACATATCATGTCATGACTGAGTTTTCGATGATCTTGCGCTATGTTAGTGGTGACGCAGGTGTGGGCTTGAGATATCGAACGTATCACCCACGCATTAAATTTCTTTCTGAATGATGCCTTCAGCATGTATCCATTTTCAAAATATATTTATAAAATTTACTATCTTCTATACTTTGAAATTAATATTATTTGCTTTGCAGTTTATTTGGAGACCTTACTTGGAATTGGATCACGTACCCGACCTTGACGAGGCGGCTATTTGGACGACAAAATCACCCATCATACGGTTCACCACTGTGGAGATGCACCAAAGTGACCGTGTGAAGCTCCAATTCGGCATGCATCAAGGTATCCCTGACCCACCTGAACCTGACTGTTTGGGACGTTGGCATCTGGCGAAGGTTAGCGAACAGTGGTACGTAGAAAATTACAAGACGTTTGCTATAGATCAGCGTAAAATATGGGCTCGTCGTTCCAAATATGTTCTAGAATTTCCTGTGGCGCCGCAAGAAATGAAGCCAACTGTTGAATATGTCAACTGGTACAGATCGGTCACAAATCCTGAAATGATTGTGTCTGCCCCTTTCTATTTAGCTGACCCGCGAGCACAACCTCCATATTTTGGAGGACAACAACAACCACCACCAAATTACCACCAACAACAACAACAACCATCACCACCAAATTACCAACAACAACAACAACCACCGCCAAATTACCAACAACAGCATTACCCACGGCAACACCAACAACAACAACAAAGTTACCACCAACAACCAATCCAACCACAAACACCTTTTTACCAACAACATTCCCAACAATACCACCAATTTTTTCCATCCCAAACTCAACCACAAAATCAAGAATTCCATGTAGGGAGCTCTTCCAGATCACATTTCCAAGAATTCCATGCGGGGATCTCTTCAAGATCACCACCAATAACCCCCGACATGGGCATAGAAGAAGAATACCCGCAATACACCACATTCGACCAACCAACGTCACAGTACACCAACCAACCATTTGACCTCAACACACCACCACAACCATTGTATTTTAACCAAACCGGATCCACCACCAACTTCCAAAACTTCCAGGCCGCACCCACTAGGAGAAATTTCAACCCGCCTAGACAAAGCTTTGACAGCGCCGCGGGCACCCGCCTATCCTATGGAGGGAATTCTAGAGGTCAAGGACGGCCCACAGATTTTGAAGACCCATATTTCATTGAGGGGCCGTCGACTCAAGCACAAGACGAACCAAATAGAGGGGGGCGTCGTCGCAGGAATAGGGGGCATTACCAACTCGTGACCCGTCTACACGACCTATTAGACAACCTGAATGTGGATCGTACCATGGTCCACGTGGCGCGCAATAGGATTTTTATTTGTATCGTTACTGTATTTTGAGTTGTTTTTCATTTTAATGTATTTTGTGTTGTTTTTCATTTCAATGTATTTTGTATTTTGGTTATGTTTAATTTATTGCTATTATATTTCCATCTTAAAAAAAATAAAAAAACAACTAAAAAAGTAATATAAAAAAAAAAGAAAAAAAAAAGAAAAAAAAATAGGGGGGTGTTGTCGCCAGGGGGGCTGGCGACAACACCTAAACAATACAAGGGAGGCGCCAATGGACCTGGCGACATCACTTAAGCCCAGAACGTTGTCGCCACCCCCCCTGGCGACAACGTGTTATTTTTATAAAAAAAAACATTTTCGTAATTATTTTGAAAACCTTGTTATTTCTGGAATTTTTTTTAAAAAAATGATTATTCAAAAAAAAATTCGCATTAAAACTCTAAAATTTCCTCTCCCCTATCAAAATAAAACTAATAGTTGAAACCACTATTTATATTAACCATATTTCAATATATATTAACTAATTTTTTACATACAATTAACCAATTTTATCGTATTTATTATTATTTTTATATTTACAAATTCATTAACCAACTTCTGAAATGATTTAATCAATTTTTTTATAGATGATTAATCAACATTATTTTATTTCTACTTTACTTCCTATGTTTTTTATGGTTGAAAACTCATTAACCAATTTCTTAGACTTATTAACCAACATTTTACACTTAATTAATTTGATATTACTTATAATTTACTATAATTTTTTTAATGTCTAAAGTTCTGCTAACCAATATTTGAACTCTTTTAACCAACTTCTCGTTTTAATCTTTAAGAATTTATTAACATTCATAAAGAAAAAAAAATATCACAAATCACAAATCCACACTATTTTTTGATAAATTGCAAAGTTATTGAAGATGTAATTTGTATTTATTTTCTTTCATACTTCTCTTAAATCATTATATTTATATATATAACAAAATTGGGTAAAGCTAACATGTGCCCTAAGGGCACATGTTAAAAAACATATTAATAGAAAGTTTATCTTGAAACAAAGCAATGAAAATATTAATTATAAATTTTTAATAAAAATATTGCACAATTTCCAATAAAAAAACTTCTACATTTAGCTCTTAACATGTGTCTTTAGGGCACATATTAGCATTACTCAACAAAATTAAACCAAAATTACAATAAAGTAGAGGAATGGGTAAAAAAGAAAAAAAGAAAAATATGATTGAAGAAATGAGGGATGTTGTAATGGAAGGAATCAGAGTTGCAGTGGGTGTTGGAAGAAATTAGTTAACGGAGAAGAAAAAAAAAGTTGGAAGAGATAAATAACTTATCGTGGTTGTTGGAAAAAAATGGTAAGTGATAAGAAAGAAGAAGGTGCAAAGTTAAATAATAATAATAATAATAAACAATATGTATTTGTAAGTATTATTCGGGGTGTAGGTGTAACTAGTAGTGTGAAAATAGCATTCCTGAAAAAATATTTAATAAAGCATTTGAATTCGAGTGGTAAACAGGTGTTTTTAAGAAATAAATGTTTGAAAAATATTGAGTTCGATTTCGGTTAAAAATAATACCCAGTCAGTGTCATGACCTCTCGGCAAGAATTCTGAATTACTTGGACCTCTTTCTCCTACATCCTAAGTAGGGGTGTTCACGGTGCGGTTTGGACGATTTTAATGCTAAAAATCATTCAAACCGAAAGAGAAAAAAACTTGTGGTTTGATTTGGTTTGATTGGCTTTTAAAAATAAAATCAAACCAAACAAAACCAAATTAATGCGGTTTGAGTTGGTTCGACTTTTTACAAAAACAAGTTATTGAGTCATACATACATATAGAGGAAAATATAATTTTGTGTTTCATCATTCATCCATTACCATGAAGAGTTTTTAATTGTCAAAATAAGTTTAAAATTTGATACATAAAATTGCGTCTTATAAGTTCTTAAGTCTAAAGAAAGATATACATGAAATTGGATTCTTAAATAAGTATACGATAAAATTTATTTTATCAAAATAGTATTTATAAATGAATAATATTTTGTTTTTTTGTTGATATATAAATTAAAATAAATATCATACAAAGAATAATATGATAAAATATACACACAATGTCAATTGATTTCTCTAAAGAATTAAAGAAATATATATTGGTTAGTAAGATTTTGTAACATAATCGGTTTGGTTTGATTTGGTTCGGTTTGCAAAATATAAATCGCAAACCAAACTGAACTGCGCAGTTCTGTTAGAAAATGGTTCAAACACATCCGAACTAAATACAATTTTTTACGATTTTGGTTTTGCGATTTTTTTTGGTCGATTTAGTTTTGAACACCCCAACTAAAAAACAAAATTTCTAAAACTATAAAAGGAATCGGCATATGAGCAATAAATGAAAATAAAATTTTACTATTTATTTACCTATTAGCAGGAAAAAATGTTATTTTTATATGTTTAAAAAAAATACTGGTGAAATTAATTGCTCTATAAAATAGGTGGATTTATTATAAATTTGTTGGAATCTTTTAATTTACTAATCATATTTATAAAAGAAAAAAAAGTTGATTGTTTATATTTATTTAATAATTAATGTATTTGTTCTATTATGTTATTGATTATTCAATAAGCTTAAAATATATTCTTTTTATATAAATAGAATAAAAGGGAGTATTTATGATGTTTTTTTAAATAATTAATTACCTAATTGATAGATGAACAACCTTTTATTGTTTACTTAAAACATAAATAAATATTTTTTAAAAACATTTTTACTTAAAAAATAATTAATTAATTGACTAATTAACTAATTAAAAGTAAATAATGGAAAACCGTGTTGTAGAATGATGTAGATTAACCTTAAATTGGAATGTTTTTAAATGTTGTAGATTATCTTAAAATGGAGTTTTTCATTACTCCTAACTAACCGTGTTTTTCCTTTATAAGAAAACCGTGTTTTTGCCCTTCTTCCTTCTTCACTGACAGGAAATCCTCCGCAAACCATTTAATCTTCCCATCCACGTTCACTCTTTCTCACAGAATCAGAGCCACCAGCTTCCTTCGTTTGTTTCATCCTCTAACGTTTTCTTCAACGTTTCAATTTCTGCATTACTCTTTACGACACTTCCAGCAACATGTTCATGGGTCGCTTCTTTAGTGCATGGTTCAAAACTAAGCACAGTCCTCCGTATTATCGTAATGCAACATTCTTATTCACATTGAATGAATATATATATATATATATATATATATATATATATATATATATATATATATATATATATATATATATATATATATATATATATATGGGGAATGCTATAACACACCCACTCATTTTAATGAAGGTGTGTATTAGCATGATGCACCTTCTTAATTTAAGATTAAATGCTCTTCTCTCTCTTAATTAATTATGATTTATATAATTTTATTTTCAATTATTTTTATACCTAAAAACTCATTTTCTCTCTCTTTTTTCACTCAATTTATTTATGTCATGTAATTATTTGACATTTAACTATCAATTGAATAATAAAAGTCCTTTAACATTGCTCATTGTCATTCTAATCATATATTCTATTTTATTTTTTGACAAAAACAGTTTTGAAATTAAATTAATGCATACGTGACTTTTATAGCACTAACATTTATAATTAAAAGAAAATATGTTCAGTAATTTCTTTTCTTGAAATGCAGCTCATGGAAAAAAATTTCAACTTTTTTACTAAAACTTTAGTGTATGATAAAAGAAAACATTAAAAAAAACATTTTTCCAATTTTTTTTAGGTACAATTAGTTTTTTTTATATAAAAAAAAAAAACAACTTATAATGTTTTCTTTAACAAAAGAAATCCTTTTATTTTTGAGTAATCAATTTTTTTATAATTTATTTTTAAATAAAAAATTTCTTTTGTAATGTATTTCAAGAAATAGCTTCATTGTAAAATTGTTTTCGTTAAAAATACAACTGATAGTTAAAATACATTGTAAAACAATATATTTACTCGTTATATATTTTTAAAAAAAAATAATGGTTAAAACACACTACAAATTGTTATTACATGTACTTTAAATACCCTATAAAATAATTTCCTTTAAGCTGTATTTACATAAATTGATAGTACTAAATTGATAGTTTATATTTTACCTGCACTGTAGATGCCAAATAATTACTCCGTATATAAAATAAATTGAGGGAAAAATAGAGAAAGAGAGAGAGAAAATGAGTTTTTAGGTATAAAAATAATTGAAAATGAAATTATATAAATCATAATTAAGAGAGAGAAGAGCATTTAATCTTAAATTAAGAAGGTGCATCATGCTAATACACACCTTCATTAAAATGAGTGGGTGTGTTATAACATTCCCCTATATATATATATATATAGGACATATCATATGAGAATGACATATTTATATGAGAATGTGAGAATGAATCCGAACCATTGGACTTTAAAATAAATGGTGGAGATTATGATTGAATCTTTTTTTTCTCTCTCCTACTTCATTTATTTCAAGATACAGGAGAGAGAAAAAAAATTCACTCATAATCTTCACCATTTATTTTAAAATTCAATGGTTCAGATTCATTCTCACATTCTCATATAAATATGTCATTCTCATATGATATGCCCTCATATATATATATATATATATATATATATATATATATATATATATATATATATATATATATATATATATATATATATATATATATATATATATATATACTTGCCTAAGTTGTTAATTCATATTAAATTTTTGTTACGGACAGGTTTGAATGATAGAGAAGATGGTACATTGAAGTGCTTCAGTTTAAATGATATAAAAACTGCTACAAGGAACTTAATTCAAGGGAGAGATGACAAGCTTTGTTGTGTAATTACTGTCAGGAAGGGGTGGATTGATGAGCATACATTAGCCCCCAGTAAACCAGATTCAGGTTTTGCAATTACTGTCCGGAAGCTTAACCAATTGTGCCATCAGGATCACAATGAATTGTTGGTGAGTTTCATTCAAAAAACTTCTACTCAAAGTTTAAGATATATTTTGATATGTTTAATTGTCATCTTACTTCATTATAGAGAATAATCAGTATTATGGGACAACTGAGTCATCCTAATCTTGCGAAACTTATTGGTTATTGCTTAGAGGATATCCACCCCATTTTGGTATACGATTTTTCGCCCGAGGGAAGTTTGGACAATCATTTGTATAAAAGTATGTCACTTATTGTTGTTGTTGCCTTTTTTTTTTCAAAAATATTTATTAGATAACTTCATTTACAAGTTATCTACCTGACTTGTATGGATCAGGATCTTCTAATGTTCAGCCGCTATCATGGAAAAGCCGCATGAAGATAGCTCTTGATGCTGCTACGGCTCTTGCATATCTTCACGGTGATGAAGTCAACGTGATACATGGAGAATTAAATACTTCTAATATCTTAATAGATTCAGTAAGTGGTTTCTTTTATCTAACAAACTTACAAATGAAGAGTTTAATTACGGTTAGACCGGGTTTGTAAATTCTTATACGTAAATGACAGAATCACAATGCAAAGATATTCGATTTCGGATTGAATAAAAATGAAAGGTTTAGGAGGTGCCAAGATTTTGCAGTAATTTACGCAGCACCTGAGTACATAATGACAGGTAACTGATTATTCTTACTACATAATAAAAATTAGCAATACCTTTCAATATTCCTAACTTTTCTTGCCATTGTCTTTTTATTTAAGGTTATCAAACCAAAATGGGTGATGTATACAGTTTTGGACTTGTTCTGTTGGAAATTATGTCTGGCAAATGTGTATTTGATAGAAATAGGCCACGAAATGAACGTAATTTAATCGAATGGGCCAAGCCGTTACTCTTGAACAAATGCAAGATATTCAAAGTCATGGATTGCTATATAGAAGGGCGAGTATTCAAAGTCATGGATTGCTATATAGAAGGGCAATACTCGCCGCGTGAAGCAATGAGAGTAGCTTGCATTGTAATTTGTTGTCTGTCAAAAACACCAAAAAATAGACCAAACATGGATGAGGTGGTGACAGCATTGGAACAGCTTCAGGATTCTGATGACACAATTGGAACAGCTTCTCCACTTTGTGGAAATTGACATTATTTTCATTTTTGAATAAATATTAGAAAGCATCACCTCTATTTATTCTTTAAATAATATAAACTTTTTGAGGCATGTGTATTAAGTCCATAAATTTTCACTTAAATATTCATCAACACTTTTTCCATGCTGTTCTAAACCATTGCTGCTTGAGATATGACCATTTGTTTTGATGGTTGGTTATTTGATGTTGAGATTTAAACATTCCTTCTCCACCAAAATATTACAGTCAGTGAGTGTATATAAATAGGTGCTTGTCTGTCTGTCTCTGGTTGGTTAGAAAGATATGTAGGAAGCTTCATACCTGCCTATTATGTTCTTCACATGACATTTCTACCATCTTGCAACCCTGAATAACACAATATTACATAATAGATCAATCATCCGAATGAAACAAGTAATCAAAACTGCTATAGTTGAATGTGATAGTCAATAGGTTTTCTCGAACGAATTGACTAAAACTAGTTAAATAATTGCATGCATAGTTGTTTCATTTGAAGTTTTAGACAATGTATCTTAGTCAAAATCTAGTTTTCCTAGCTCAAAACTTCCTTTGTAATATGGCAACCATAATTCCTCTTGATGTATGCATTTAGATTAGGATTTAAAGCAACAATGATTGTCTTGTTTCTTGAAAATGAATAACAAGTCTTAGAATATGAAACGCTGCTTGTAACAAGTCTTACAATGCAAATTACCAAGATCTTGCATATGAAACGCTGCTTGTAACTGTTGTTTAAGGCTTTGAATGGAAGCATGATCAAAACCAGTAATAATCATATCATCAACATACAGAAGAAGTAGGACAATTCCAATAGACGTTCTATGAATAAATAGAGAAGAATCATACTGACTTTGAGTAAAAGAAAACCCAAGTAGAGTGGAGCGAAATTTTTCATACCATGCTCTAGGCGCTTGTTTCAAACCGTATAAGGAGCGTTTGAGCTTGCACACACCCTTAGATGATGGAAATAAACCTTGAGGAGGAGTCATATAAATATCTTTCGCCAGGTCACCATGAAGAAAAGCATTTTTCACATCTAATTGATGAAGAGCCCACCCGTTAGAAGCATCTATAGAGAGTACCGTACGAACAGATATCATTTTGGAAACCGGTGAAAATGTCTCATCATAATCAATTCCATATTCCTGCTTGTTTCCTAAGACAACCAAGCGAGCCTTGAAACGGTTGAGGGACCCATCATAATTAAATTTCACAGAATACACCCATTTGCGGCCAATTAGTTTGACATCAGGAGGACAAGAGACAATATCCCATGTGAAATTCTCTTGAAGAGCATGAAGTTCCTCATTCATTGCATTTATCCAACGTACATCTTTAACAGCCTGTGAATAGCAAGTAGGAATAGATATGCCAGAGAGTGTGGCGGTCAGAGAAGTATGTAAGGAATCATACCTGTCTGGTGAATATCTATCTGGTGCTCTAGATATTCGATCTGAACGTCGTGGTTCAACCGTTACAGGATCAGGTGGCGATTCAGCGTCGGGAAGGGGTATGGGAACCTGCTGTTTGTGTTTTCTGACATATACATGACCTGATTTATAACATTCTATAGATTGATGCATAACATAAAACTTAGGAAGAGTAACAATATCATTCATGATAGGAGAAACACATGGAAACATAAACTGATTATCAAAAATGTCACATTCCTAGAAATGTGAAAACGATGGTTAGTGACATCATAACACACAAATCCCTTATGAGAGTGACTATACCCCATAAGCGCACATTGAACAGACTGCGCTCCAAGATTATGCCTTTCGAATGGAGGTAAGTGAACAAAACAAACACATCAAAAAGTATGTAAATCTTTATAATTAGGCTGAATTTTAAAAAGATGAAAAAAAGGAGAATCGAGATCAATAACCGTAGAAGGAAGACGATTGATCAAGAAGACAGATGTGGAAAGAGACTCCACCTAAAACCGTGGTGGTACAGAAGCTTGAAGAAGTAAAGTGTGTGTCACATCAAGAAAATGACGATTCTTGCGTTTTGCCATCCCATTTTGTTGGGGGGGTATTAGGACAAGATCGTTGAGAAAAAATGCCTTTTTGTTGAAGAAGTTCTTGAAACTCACGAGACATGTACTCACCACCAGAATCAGAGCGAAAAATTTAAACACTTACATGAAATTGAGTTTCAATATATGTCAGAAATTTCTTAAACATAGAAAACACTTCAGACTTAGACCGAAGAAAATATATCCAAGTAAAACGACTATAATCATTAATAAATGTGATAAAATATTTATAGCGAGTATGAGAAACTACAGGAGACATACCCCATACATCACTAGAATCATTTCAAAACAAGAGGAAGCCCGATAAGCACTCAACGGAAAAGGAAGTGTTTTACTTTTAGCCAATTTGCAAACAGAACATGAAAGAGAGGCATTAGAAACAACATTTTTATTTCCCAACAAACCATTTTTAAATAAATGAGATAAAACAGCAGAGTTGGGATGACCCAATTTTCTATGTCAATCCTCATAAGAATTCAAGACATTATTACAAACAAGAGATAAATGATTAGAAATAAACTGAACTGGAAACAATCTTCCCGCTTTAGGCCCCTTCGCAACCACCTTCCCCGACACCTGTTCTTGCACAAGACAACCATCACGAGAAAAATTTACATTACAGTTATTATCAACCAATTGACAAACAAATAATAAATTGGAAGCAAGTCGATGTGATACAAACACATCCCGGAAATCAGAGTTGAGTTCACCAACATTAGTGATAGAGAGAGCATTATCATCCGCAATTTGAATTTTTTGATTACCTTGGTAAGAATATAAATTGTGCAAGTATTCAGAAGAGGCTGTCATATGATTGGATGCACCAGAATCAAGAAACTACGGGCAGGAAACATTTGAAGACTTACCCTGAATTCCCAAGGTTGAAAGAGCGGAAAGTGCCATCTATTGGATTATTTTAGGTTGGAGAGCACCACCATTAGATGGATTGGTGATGGAAGGACCAACTGCAGAGCTTGTACTAGCAGGAAATGCTTGCACCGAACATTGTGCTGATCGTGGAGGACGGGTGAAACAACCAGAGATAATATGGTCCCGCTGCTTGCAATAATTACAAAACTTCTTACTGCAACTCTGAGCAAGATGTCCAAATTTTTTGCAAGAGAAACATTGAACATGTCGAATATCATGACCTTTACCTCTACTATGAGGAGCATATGCAAACATAGCAGACTCAGAAATGACAACATCATGAGACATGGATCCTTGAGTAGCAAGATGTTGTTCCTCTCTGAGAAGTTCACCAACACATGTATCTAAAGAAGGAACAGGATTCCTATTCAGCAAAGCACCTCTGACAACCTCAAATTATGCACATAGCTTCTTGAGAAATTGATCCCGCCTACTAGTATTGTAGACCTCTTGGACATCCGCGAGAGAACTCTTAGGAACCGCAACATGTATAATCGCAGAGTGTTCTGTCCACAAATTCAAAAAACCAGAATAATATTCTTGAACAGACAGATTGCCTTGTTTGTAATTGGCAATGTCTAGCACCAACTAAAAACGTTTGGCCGCATTGTCTAAGTTATAGATACGCTTCAAGTAGTTTCACATTTCTTGAGCAGTGGAAAAGATCACAAATTATTAATCATGTGAGGATCAATAGTACCAAGAATCCAAGTGATAATCTGAGCATCTTTTATTTCCCATGCATCTAAGTCAGTTGTCTCTAACGGTGCCAAAGAGATTGTAACTTATGAGCACTGCCAGAAACACGATTGTAAGCACCAGAGATTAGAATCGCAATCTTGGAAGAGATTACCGAGAATCGAGATGATTTCAATAACCGAGAAACGAGATCTACCGATATGATTTCAAGAGCGACCCAGTGGGGTGTCGCTGAATATAGCCAAAGTTAACCTAAACTCACAGGTTTGATCGAAAACCTACTGATACCATGTCAATAATGCTTGGATTGATACTTTTCTTATTATTATTTCTCATATATATAGAGGTTACATGGCTATATCGGTAATTACACTAAATAATTACATTTAAACTAATTCTTATTCACATTGACTAGAAATCTTGAATGCAGTTAAGTAAAACCTTATGTGTTTACTACTAACTTTTTTTTTTACTTTAGAAAATTACTGTATATGCAATGAAAGAGAATGCAGAACATCTTTACTACCTGTAATTGAACATAGAGAAAAGAGATGGTGCACTGACAGTATAAATAATTTTTACACTGTCAACCAATGACAACCATGTAAAGCACTAAGTTACACTAAAATTTAAAATACTTTTATTATTTGGCACTTTAAAATATTTTGATTGGATGTTTGTGTAAAAAAATTTACACCGACAGTGTACTGCCATTAACCTCTTGAACATATACTATTCCTTTCTGTTTTGTGGCCATACTTAGATTTGGAAAAAAGAAAACTGAGAAAGTAATTGATATGGAAGGGATTACAAGAGGTAATTTGAAATAAATAGTTCGTCCATATGTCATCATCACAAAACATAGTATCCATCAACTTTCAGTTCTTTTGGGAGTTCTTATTAGAAGTCCTTGATAATTCAAATGCATTTTAGAAGCTTTTGAGATTGTTTCGTGGAAAGCAGTTTATTTGGAAAACAATTCTGGAAGTATGGAAAAATAAAATATCGAAGTGGAAATCAGGTTTTTAGTTTATTTATGGATATGTTTGGTTCTAACTTGTATTAGATGTATCCTATATATACTTCCTCATGTAATATGTTCGAAAATAATGCCATTTGTGAATATTCTCTTCAATATCTCTAAATTCACTTCATCTTCTCAAATTAACTCTCCCCGCCCACCAAAGCTCTCCCCGCCAAAGTCCGGTGTTTGCTAAAACTTGCCTCCCCTATTCGTTCAGCCCGTCTCGCCTTAAGTCCGTCTTTTTTAGTTAATTCTTGTAATTCTAATTTTTGACGGTTTTAATTTATACATTTATTTATGTATTAGTTTTTTAAGTAAAATTTATTAAAAAGATAAAAAATTGTTTTAAAAAATAAGTGAAAAATTTAATTTAAATGTAAATAAAGTCTATTAATCTATTAAAATAATATATATATATATATATATATATATATAATAAACGGGCAAATCCGCCAATTTGGTGGGACGGACATGTTTTTTATGCGCCATTTTATTTGGCGGACTTGCTCATCCCGCTCGTTTTTTGACGGGTTTAAGACAATGCGCAGCGGCCCGTTTTACCACCTCTACTCTGAATTAGTATGAGGAATCGACATATGAGCAATAAATGAGAATAAAATTTTATTTATTTATTTACCAATGAGCAATAACAAATATTATTTTTGATAAGTCTACAAAAAATACTTGTGAAATTAATTGCTCAATAAAATAGTTAGGGATTTTTTATAAATTTATTGAAATTCTTTAATTTACTAGTCTTATTTATAAAAGAAGTTGATTTTTTTTATATTTATTTAATAATTAATATATTTGTTCTATTATATTATTAATTATACAATAAACTTAAAATATAATTATTTTTTTATAAATAGAATCGAAGGTATATTTATGATGTTTTGTAAACATTTGTTACTTGAAAAATAATTAATTAATTAACTAATTAAAAGATGAGCAATCTTTTATTGTTTACTTAAAACATAAATAAATATTTTTTTTAAACATTTTTTACTTAAAAAAAATTAATTAATCGACTAATTAAAAGTAAATAATAGAAAACCGTGTTGTAGATAAATGATGTAGAATAATCTTAATTGGAATGTTTTTAAATGTTGTACTTGTAGAGTTATCTTAAAATGGAGTTTTTCATTAGTTGAGAGTTGGCCTCTAGTCTTCTTCACTACTAACCGTCTTTTTCCTTTATAAGAAAACCGTGTTTTCGCCTTCTTCCTTCTTCACTTCCTCATCCAACACTCACACGGAATCCTCCGCAAACCATTTAATCTTCACTCTTTCCCAGTTCCTTCGTTTGTTTCATCCTCTAACGTTTCCTTCAACGTTTCAATTTCTGCATTACTCTTTCCTTCTGTGGTACTTCTTCCTCATCAACAACACCCAACAACATGTTCATGGGTGGCTTCTTTACTGCATGGTTCAAAACTCAGAAGCACAGTCATCCGTATTATCGTAATGCAACATTCTTATTCACATTGGATGAATATATATACTTGCCTAACTTGTTTATTCATATTTAATTTTTGTTATGGACAGGTTTGAATGATAGAGAAGATGGTACATTGAAGTGCTTCACTTTAAAGGATTTAAAAGCTGCCACAAGGAACTTAATTCAAGGGAAAGATGATGAGCTTTGTTGTGCAATGGGGTGGATTGATGAGCATACATTAGCCCAGGTTCAGGTTTTGCAATTACTGTCAGGAAGCTTAACCAAGTGTGCTATCAGGAACATGATGAATTGTTGTTGAGTTTCAACAACATGGGGCAATTGAGTCATCCCAATCTTGCCAAACTCATTGGTTATTGCTTAGAGGATATCCACCCCATTTTGGTATACGATTTTTCGCCCGAGGGAAGCTTGGACAATTATTTGTATAAAAGTATGTCACTTATTGTTATTGTTGTTGTCTTTTTTAAATTCAAAAAAAAAATTATTAGATAACTTCATTTACAAGTTACCTACCTGACTTGTATGGATCAGGATCTTCTAATGTTCAGCCGCTATCGTGGAAAAGCAGAATGCAAATAGCTCTTGATGTTGCTAAGGCTCTTGCATATCTTCACAGTGATGAAGTCAAAGTGATACGTGGAGATTTAAATACTTCTAATATCTTAATTGATTCAGTAAGTGATTTCTTTTTTATCTAACAAACTTACAAATGTAGAGTTTAATTACCGGTTTGACCGGGTTTGTAAATTCTTCTATGTGAATGACAGAATCACAATGCAAAGATATTCGACTTCGGATTGGATAAAAATGAAGGGGTTACTAGGTGCTATGATTATGCAGCAATTTACTCAGCACCTGACTACTTTATGACAGGTAACTGATTATTCTTACTACATAATAAAAATTAGCAATAACCCTCAATATTCTTAACTTTTTTTGCCATTGTGTTTATTTAAGGTCAACAAACCAAAAAGGGTGATGTATACAGTTTTGGAGTTGTTCTGTTGGAAATCATGTCTGGCAAATGTGTATTTGATAGAAATAGGCCACAATATGAACGTAATTTAATTGAATGGGCCAAGCCGTTACTCTTGAACAAATGCAAGATCTTCCAAGTCATGGATTGCTATATTGAAGGGCAATACTCGCCGCGTGAAGCAATGAAAGTAGCTCGCATTGCAATTTGTTGTCTGTCTGAAACACCAAGAAATAGACCAAACATGGATGAGGTGGTGACAGCATTGGAACAGCTTCAGGATTCTAATGACACAATTGGAACAGCTTCTCCACTTTGTGGAAATTGACATGATTTTGCATTTTTTGAATAAACATTAGGAGACTAAAACATCTTCTGCTATCTGTGTCACGCCATGTTGACATTAAGAGTATATGACTTCACTAATACTAATCCTATAATTTAAGTAGTACGGTTCTCTTTTACATTGATAGGTATCATATAACTTTATTGCAAATTGCAATATCATGTAATACATTGAAATTCATATATTATTTATTTGAAGCATGTCTTAATCTTTGATGTAATTAGATAACTAGTGGTATAAATAGGTTGTTGCAAGCTATTCTATTTGACCATTGGCTAGTTTATTAGACTTTTTTTTTCTGTTCCTTCTATTAGTCATAGTTGTATATACACATTTTATGTAGCTAATGAATTATAACAATTGATAAAGTTCTCCTATAATTTCTCCGGACTCAACATAAACAAATGAGCAAGTTTCAATTCTCCATTTTCATGTCTTCTCAAGATTTTGCAATTTCAGTTTTTAAAAACCATTTTAATAAGACCTTTGTATGGAGTAGACTCTTTGACTCCAAAACACACCTAAACCCTCTCTTAGCCTTCTGGTGTTTTTGAAGCATGCATGGGATGAAAGGAACAAATAGTACCGACAATATTAAAGGCAAAACCATAATAGATCTGTTTTCAGAAGTCCTCAGAAACACACCATTCATGCTTAAGTTATTTACTCAAGCATATGCTCCAAAAACACACCAAAACCCTCTCTTAAACAATATATGTTCCCTTTAATATTGTCAGTACTATATGATCTAAGCATGAATAGATCAGGTAATCTTGTTCAACACCAATACACAAAATACATGGGTATTCATTTTGTGTGTGAAAATGACTAGGTTCGCATTCCACATATTTTGTAACGCTAAATAGTTGAGATTTTTACAAAAAGGTTTTTCACTGCACTTGTCGATGATTTAAAAAATAGTCTCAATATATTAAATATTAAATATTTGTAAGCTTTAGTAATACTTTAACATAAACTAAATATATTTTATGTAAATTGAATAGCATTTAGTAATATTTTAATATAACTTAAATAGGTTATAATTTAGTAGAATCTGATTCAAAACTTTTATTACTATTTAACTACTCTGTTTTTCCCCCCTTAGCATTAAAAACAAATAAATACTCTCTCCGTTTTTTATTATAAGTGTTTTGGAAAAAAAAATTGTATTTAAATATAAGTCGCTTTACAATTCCAATGAATAATTAATGCTACTTTTCCTATTATATCCTTAAATATTTGTTATTCTCTCTCCTTTCAATTATATAAATTTATCTTCCATATGTCATTAATGAAGGATAATTTTGTAAAAACCTTCATAATTTCTCATTTTCATACAACAATTATTATTTTTCTTAAACGGTGTGAAAAGTCTAAAACGAGTTATAATAAAAAAAGGATGGAGTAATAAACTAGTACTACGCGGTTTGTCTGCCACATCTGTTTAAACTAGCAACCAGGAATGGATAAACATGTTGGTCAAACAAAAAATATTTCAAAGTTATAAAGTGGTGATTGACGCTAAATTTGATAGGAAAAATTACAGTTCGATTTTCCGCAACTGCGATTAAGAGATGACTGCAATTGGAGGGGTGCGATTGAAAGAGAACTGAAACTATTTGATGTCAAAACTGACCCCAAACCAGACCATACCGGTATTGAAAAGCAAAAATAATAATAATAACAATAAAATATTTCAAAGAACCCCATTCACACACTCCACGTACTTTTCAACACCTAATTATTATCATAATCACACAACAACATTGGCGTTGAATTCGCAGTTATGTCCTCAAGTGACAGTGACACCTAGCTTTCACACGTTGAAAAATACTTGTTTTCACACGTGTGTATATTTGATTTTCTTCTCTTCCAAAGCCCTGCTTTTGAAAACTTCTCTCTATCAAAAATTTGTAGTTGATCTTCTCCTTCCACTGAAAATTAACAAGAGACAAGACAGGGTCCAATAGTTCTATGTTGATGGGTTGTTGCTTTAGTGCAAAGGTCAAAGCTGAGAGTCCTACTCCTACACATAATGGTATCATTCTTATTCTATTTTTTACTTGATCAAATTGTATATCAACTCTATTTGATAAGAGATCGTTTGGATTTGAGTTCTGATTCTTCTGAATGATTCAATATATGTATTTCTATGAATAGATTTTGCACTTTTAGATCCAATTGTATTACATAGTTGCAGTAATGTTATAGAAAAATCATCAATGTAAAAGAGAACTATATAACTGAAATTATAGGATTAATCTTATTGGTAGAAAGATTGTCTCTGTAGCACTGACACCACTGAAACAAGATGTCAGTGTTGGTGTCGTGGTCGGTGTCTGTCGTAGAAAATTGTTGCTATAATAAGGGCTAAGAAGTTAATTGATGTTTTTATTGTGAGATAAACAGGTTTGAATTCAAAGGTTGTTGGGAAAGAAGAGGATGTTTTGAGTGGTTTAAGCAGGAGGGCCTCTTCATCTTCACACATGCTTCTAACTTCTAGAACTGAGGGTGAGATATTAGAATGCATCAATTTGAAGTGTTTCACAATCAATGAGGTAAGAACCGCGACAAGGAACTTTCGTCCGGATAGTATGGTGGGTGAAGGTGGATTTGGTTGTGTGTTTAAAGGTTGGATCGACGAACATACTCTTGCTCCGACTAAACCAGGTACTGGTTTTGTCATTGCGGTGAAGAGGCTTAACCAAGAAAGCAGTCAGGGACATAGTGAATGGTTGGTGAGTCTCATTTTAGGCTCTCAAGATTTGAGAATTCAATTGCATTTTGAAGTTAGGAAATATTCAAATCAGTTAAGGATTTTAGGCTTGAATAATCTTTGAATTCCATGATCAAATCTCGTGCGTTCTTCATTTGCGTTTTTTGTATCTATTTTCTTTTGATTCGTTGTCGTTGTTCTAATATCAACCTTGTAATTTATAGACAGAGATCAACTATCTCGGACAGCTGCGTCATCCTAATCTTGTGAAACTAATTGGTTACTGCTTAGAGGATGATTACCAGATTTTGGTATATGAATTTGTAACCAAGGGAAGTTTGGATAACCATTTGTTTAGAAGTATGTTATTGATTTTCCACCATCTATTATCGTCTCGTTTTTTCGATAAGCTGATTTCATTTAGTGTTAGTATATTAAACTCCTCATGTTTATGGAGCAGGGGCTTCTTACTTTCAGCCACTCTCTTGGAAAATCCGGATGAAGATAGCTCTTGATGCTGCTAAAGGTCTTGCATTTCTTCATAGTGATGAAGTCGATGTGATATATCGAGACTTCAAAACTTCGAATATCTTGATTGATTCTGTAAGTGGCTTATTACATTGATCTTACTAGCAGGAGATAAGAGGTTACTCATAAGACTTGTTTTGTAAAACTCCTCTTTGTTGATAACAGAACTATAATGCAAAACTCTCTGATTTTGGGATGGTAAAAGATGGGCCCGAAGGCGGTAAAAGCCACGTATCGACAAGGATAATGGGCACCCCAGGTTATGCAGCTCCCGAGTACCTAGCTACAGGTATCTCAGCCTTTTCTGTGAATTGATAAAACACCGCATTTTTTCATTGATGTACACGGACTAAATCATTTTACATTCAACTCATTTTTTACTATAGTCAGTTCATTCAAAATCAATTTTATTCGGCCTATAATTTCACTCCTAATCTTTTTCTCTATTTTTTGTTGTTGTGAAGGTCACCTAACCAAAAAGAGTGACGTATACAGTTTCGGAGTTGTTCTCTTGGAGATTATGTCAGGCAAGCGCACATTGGATACAAACCGGCCCTCTGGGGAGCATAATTTAGTCGAGTGGGCCAAACCATTACTCGTGAGCAAACGCAAGATCTCTCAAGTCATGGATGCTCGTATAGAAGGCCAGTACTCGTTACGTGAAGCAGTGAAAGTGGCTCACATTGCCATTCTATGCTTGTCGGCAGAACAAAAATATAGACCAAACATTGACGAGGTTGTGAGATCGTTGGAACAACTTCAGGATTCTAATGACAAAACAGATGGCCATAGCTCAAGTAGCAGTGGCTTAAAACAACATGGAAAAAGAGTCAATGAATCTTTAAGCGGAGAAGGTACTTCTAATCTAAGTTCATCATCACCTTCTCCTCTTCACAAGTAAAAGAGTAAATTTTTGGAGTATTACATATATCTCAGACAGTATACATTGTTTTAAAGAATATATACAAAGATAGTGTTTTCTATATTCATGAGCCAAATTTTTCAATCACACAGTTACTGACTTGTTGTACAGATTTTCATGTCAAAATGTTAGTAACAGAAGTGTTTAATTTTTTGTCATTCCAACATCTTTCTCATCAGGCTCTATCTTCTGTGAATATGTAAGTGAGTACAAGAGATAAGTGTAACAATGATAAGTGCTTATTTGAATCAGCTGTAATCACTCATTTGAGTGCTTCTCAATGCATGCGTGCTCTGATTTTGTTCAAGGTTAAAAATGTTCTCTTTTATATTACCATGATTTTGCACATGGCTTTGTCTTGTTAATAGCAAGAACTTCTCAATTTTTTGAAAGCCCTCTCTAGGTTAGTCATGATTTAATCATGAAAAAATAATTAGAGACCCTATTTAACTCCATTTTAATAGTTTCAATGATTTATGAGGCCCTATTTAGTTACATTTTAACCGTAAAAAAATTGAGACTCTGTGCGGTAGCCCGCCTTACACACGCCTTCAAAGACGACCCTGGTTAATAGAAACGTGTCAAATTCATTGTTAATCCAAACATATATATATATATATATATATATATATATATATATATATATATATATATATATATATATATATATATATATATATATATATATATATATATATATATATATATATATATATATATATATATATATATATATATATATATATATATATATATATAGTAAATGCAATATCATTATTTTCCATGCAAGTTATACAAATATGTGCACTCCCTGAGGAGGAAAAATGAATCAAATAAAATTTATATATTTGGTCTAAATTTTAGACTAAATATGTCAACTTTTTTACTCATTGTATAGTGTGTTACGGAGTATACTCGCACTAAACCAATTACATGTTAAGTGGTCTTATAAAAGAGTGGTGAAATTGAAATGTTTAAAAGTTGATATTGTATAACATTGTATAAAATAAAAATATACTATTTATAGTTGCTAATGTGATAGTTCAGAGTAAGAATCATTGCGATAGTTTTACTTTTATGTATGAAGTTTTTCTTGCTCATGGATATATGAAGTATTTGTAGTCTTTGGGTTCAGAAATCTTGTAGTTGTTTGTTCCTAGTTCGTCCCAACAAATTTGAACGTCTCAGACAAAAATTTATATAATTTTTTAAAAATATTACCAGGATCGGCCCAAGGGCCAAGCTACCCAAGTTAAGGCTTTAGGCCTCAAAAGTTTGGGCTTAAAAAAGGCCTAAATTTTTTTCATTTAGTTATAAGAATATATAATGACACTTGAGTTATATATATTATTGTAGTTGAGTTGGTAAAATATAGGTCTCTATGCTTTTTGGTATTGAGTTCAACTTTTAGCAACCACAAAATTAATATTTTAAAATACATTTGAAAGACATCACTTTAAAATTTGCTTTAGGCCTCTAAACGAGTTGGACCGACCCTGAATATTACTATATAATTATCTTACATATATATCTCCAACAACCTAAGAACGACATCATGAACGGCATCAGGTGCATCAATATGGACCGGTGGAGACGGCATCAGGTGCATCAATATGGACCGGTGGAGATTTTGGGATAGCAGCAGGTGACATTTGCCTTCGGGAAGACCATCTTGCCTAAAATAGTAGAGGGTGCCGTCATAAATACTAAATAAAAAATATTATAATTAAAATTTATAAAAGTCATTTATATAATTTATAATTATGATTTTTATGTTTTATCTTTAAAAAATTGACAATTATTAATAAAATTAAAATTTTATTTATTTTAACCAATGCTAATAAAAATAATAAATAATTGATCATAATTATACAAAATTTAAATTAATAAATTTCATTAATTTTATTATGTTTAATTTCAAAAATCAAATCCAAGAGCCTAACACCGTTACTGTTGTTAATTATATTAGACTTGGTATAGTTACAAATAAAGAGTAAGAAGGAAAGAAATGAAGGTGAAAATAAGTAATAAATATATGAGAAATATAAACAATTGATATATTATTTAGATTTAATACCTTTTGGTCTTGTACGGTTAATTATAGGGTCTTTTAAATTTATATACAGTCTATGTTAATCTTTTAACTCTTCAATATATAGTATATTAGTCTATTTTATTTATTTAGCGAAGAATTTAATGTTTGATTTCTGAATTTTTTGATTGTCAATTAGACGAAAAAAATTAGCATAATATATTTTAAAAAGTTAAATGATAAATATAGATATTATTTAAATTTAAAAATTAAAATAAACTATGAAGTTAACTTAGCTTTTAGGATTAGAAAAAATATTGAACTTATCATTTAATATATTAAAAGACATAAAAAATAGTAATTGTTTTAATGTACTTTAAATATAAAAAAATCGTATCAAAATTTAAATTAATTTTTTACTCCTAATTCATTATTTAATTTTATTAATTAGATTAATTTAGGTTTTTTCTTCACCCACCTCCTAACCTTCTTGCCCACCCCTGGTGAATTTACCACAATACCCCTTGTTTCGGAAGTTCATTTCCGAAACGGTACTTTTTTTGGAAAAAAGGTGTTTTCGGAAATGAACTTCCGAAAACGTGTTTTTTTTAATATAAAATATTGATTTCGGAGATGCATCTCCGAAATAAAGTCACTTTTCAGAAAATGTGGTGTTTTGGAAGTTCATCTCCGAGCGCACCCCCCTTGGAGGAATTCGGAAATGCACTTCCGAAAATAGGTCTGGACAGAAGAAAATGAACAATTCGCTTTATTTAATCGGGTGAAAATTACAACGATAATATTACATAAAATTAAAGTTACATATTGTTAAACACGGGTAGGTGGGGATGAGAGAGTGGTGGGGGAAAAAAAAGGCTTCCAAATTTCAAAAGGTTTATTTATTATTTTAATAAAAATACGTACAACTGAAAGTAACAAATGACGGAGGAGGTGTAACCGGAGCCGAAACATATGACGGAGGAGGTGGATGTCCGGAGGAAGAAGACCCGGAGGTACGTCCACCGCGAGACAAAGGAGCCAATCACTGTAAGCTATAATTTATCATTATCATCAGGGGACGTCATTACAAAAAATTGGAAAAAAAATCTTATTATTTTTAATCTTGATTTTTTAGAAATGACGTCCCCAGATGATAATCATAAACTATAGCTTACATTGATTGGCTACTTTGTCTCGTGGTGGACGTATCTCCAGTTCTACTTCCTCCTGACATCCACCTCATCCGTCATATGTTCCGACCCCGGTTACCACTTCCAAAAACTAACATGATAAATCCAATACAAATACACTGTGCGATACAATCCGAAATTAGAACAAAACAAAACAAAAACATGTTATTCTGCCCGACGAGCGTTACAAAATACACATCAAACAAAAAAAAAACACGTTATTCTTCCCGACGAGCGAACTCCTCCGAATGAAGATAATTATACCAATCCTCATCCCACTCAGTCTCAGAACCATCAGCGTTGATCACGACTCTCACGCCTGAAGACTGAGCTTGAGCATCCGGGCCCCCTGGGAACGAGAAGTAGAGTCGGTCGAAACCTTCTTCTTCTCCTTCACCTCCTTCACCTCTTTCTTTGAAGAATCCTTTCTTCCCTTAGCGCCCTCTCTAGAAGACATGTTCCTGTAAACAATTGAAATCGATTAATATGCGAGACAAAATAAAAAACAAAAAAATTTGAACTTCTGATATATTTCGGAAGTTCATTTCCGAAAACTGGGATGGAGGTGTTTTCGGAAATGAACTTCCGAAACACCCCTGCGATGCAATTTCCTGCAACTTCCATGGCAGACCCCTAAATCAACCTTCAAACCAAATCAAAATGCTTCTAAACAACCTAAATACTACTAACAACCTAGCCATATATCATTTATGCAATTAAAACCCTAAATAACATGCATTTGAATAATAGATCTAAAAATTTCAAAACTTACAAAGTGTTAGGATTGAGGGCTTTTGAATGTTGTTTAGTAGTGTGATTGGAGCCTTGATGCAGCTTTGGAATTCTGTTTGCACAAATTTTCGCCTCTGCCACTTTTTGTTTTGATTTAGGGTAAATGATTGGGGGAGGGGGAGTGTTTTGATAAATCTGCAGAAATCGCAGTATTTCGGAAGTGAACTTCCGAAATAATTGTTTCGGAAATGAACTTCCGAAGTAAGTCAATTTTTTTAAAAAACACGCTTTCGGAAATGAACTTCCGAAGCAGGGGTAGTTTTGGTTTTTCGCAGGAGGTGACCACCCATAGGGAGGTGGGTAAAGAAATTTTCTTAATTTATCTAACTTTTCATTTAAATTATTTTTAATAAGAAAATATTGTTCTCTCTCGCACCTTTAAAACTTTCAATACGACATAATTTCTTTTTGAAAATTTCTTAACAGACCTCCTAACCTTCTTGGCCACCCCTGGCGAAATTCCCAGAATGCCCCTATATTTTGGAAATGCATCTCCGAAATCACTTTTTTTCTGAAAAAAAAGGGTGATTTCGGAAGTGCACTTCCGAAAACACGAAAAAAAAGGTGTTTTCGGATATGCATTTCCGAAAACACCCCTTTTTTGAGTTTTCGAAGATGCATTTTCGAAAAATCCCCTTTTTGGGAAAGGGGGTGTGTTCGGAGATGCATATCCGAAATATTCTAAGACCAAATTGGTCTTGTAATGTTTCGGATATACACTTCCGAAAGAATTCAATAATTATTAAAAAATTAAAATCAAAGTGAATCAATACAATTAATAGGTATAAAATCAAGGTGAATCAATAAAATGAAGGTGAATCAATAAAATCAAGGTGAATCAAAATTTCCTAAACAATTTTAAAGTTAAAAATTATTTTACTAACTTATATAAATCAAAAACATTTTAAATTCATAATTAAATTTTGATTATTTAGAATTAAATATAAAATTTATTCTTTAAATAAAATTAAGACAAAATCTTTTTTTAATTTTTTTAAACTAAATAAAAATTTATAACTCATTTTTAATTATGAATCAGAATAGAAATATATAAATATATAATAATAATTATTAATTTTATAAGTGAAATATATAAATATATAATAATTATTATATAAATATATAATAATATAATAATTATTATAAATTAAAACACTATTTTTTTTTAATTTTTTTAATTATTATATAAATATATAAATATATTTATAATTAATATATAATAATTATTATTTAAATATATAAATATATAATTATTATTATATAAATATATAAATATATAAATTAAAACACTCATTTTTTTATTTTTTTTGTAAATATATAATAATTATTATAAATATATAAATAAAAAATTATAAATCATTTTGTAAGTGAAATTATTTTAATTTTTTTAATTAAAATTATTTTAAATTTTAAAATATGAATCAGAATAGAAATATATAATTATTATTATTCATAACTCATAAATTATATCAAAATATATAATTATTATTATTCATTACTCATAAATTATATCAAATTTATGATATATGAATTAATTAATATCATAAAATTAATTTTTGGGATTTTTTTAGATTTTTTTTTTGTTGTTTCGGAGATGCATCTCCGAATTTGTCAAAATCTCAATTTTTGGGATTTTTTCGGAAATGCACTTCCGAAGTCTGAAAAAATTTTGAAAAAAAAATATTTCGGAAATGCATTTCCGAAGCGGGGTAAAATTGGGTTTTCGCAGGGGGTGACCCCCATAGGGAGGTGGGTAAAGAAATTTTCTTTCTTCTTATCCTTTAACATCCACACTCAATATAACTAATCATAATAATGAACATGTTAACTTTTTATTTGTCACTATCTAAGTTTGTCTATCCCACCACATTAAATTAAACTAAAACAAGGATCTAATTCATTTTTCAAAACTATTCAATTTCCTCCAAAAATATTCTATACTCTCTACCCATACAAACTACCAATGTCCATCCTATCATCTTAACTTTACTTTTCTTCTCGGTATATTAAAAAAAAATGAAAAAATGAGGGGTGCCACTGCACCCTTGGGCTCCTCTTAAGATCCGCCATTGGGGAAGACAAAGCAGAAGACACTTGAACTCTAGAAATGAACGCTTCTACATCAAATGAACTGACACCAATCAACGGTCGCGAGGGTCTAGCTATTTTTTTGCTAATAGATGCATGCTAGGACACTCTACCATTCCTCAATCGATCTTGATTGTCATCTATTTTACCTATAATTAAATCTGAAAAAAATAAGCAAAGCAAACAAAATCAAACCTAGATGACAAACATGCAAAATCAAACAATACAGACATAATACAGAAGTGCACTTTCGTAACTCAGGAAAATCAAATTTAGACAAAATACAAAAGTGCACTTTTGTATTTTCCTAAAACGAAGAAATGAAAGAAAACATAGAAATGCCTCATGACCTATACTCTAAATGCCAATGCATGCATCAATAAACTATGTATTACGAGTGTAACTTTAAATAATCTTTTTAGTAATGCATGCATCACAAATAAAAAAATAGAGGAAAATAAAAAAACTTATCAAATGTGAGAAGTGTGGATTGACCGGACTTGAGTACTAATTGATAAAGCTCTTGGGTTATGCGCAATGCAGTAGAAAGTTTGAGGGGAAAATGGTGAATTTGGGGTTTCACACACACACTTTTTGTTGTTTTAGAATGAGTTATGCTAGAAATGAGGAGGGGGGGGGGGGGGGGGGGGGGGTATGACACGCTAATATCACTCAAAACATGTTCGGAGATATACTTCTATAAATTTTACGGAGATGCATCTTCATACTAATTTGCGGAAAATGAGGGTCGCTCACTTACTAATGAATGTGGTGTGGAGTTTTGGTGCGTACGAAAAATGGATCTTTGTATTTTAAGAACATTTTTTATTTTTCTCTAGGGTGTTTGAGCACCACTGAGGGTGCAATAAGCAATTCCCATTATGAAACTTGTATTTAATGTGGCCTTTTTGCCTAGTCTAAAATATGAGTAGCCCAATCGGATCGACTCGATGCGTGCCTAATACCTTATTTTTCCAACTCTAGAAATATCTGCATATTCATTTAAATATTATCTTGCTACATCAAGACAAATATAAAAACCTCTAAAATGTAGTGCTGATAATCAATTGGAAATTCCATTTAGTTGAGAACTAGATGAACTTTCTGTCGATATGCTTTGTACCATGACAAAGGGTTGGTTAAAAATAAAGCTCAATCGATGGAGAATTTTATCTTTGCCCCACTGAGCACACATATTCACATTTCTTAACAAAAGATACAAGATGAATGATCATAAGAAGCTTCTAAAGAATAAATCCAAGAGTACTCTAAAAATGCTTTAATTAAGGTAAAGTACAATGCATATTGTTTGAGATTAATTTTAGTACTAATGTTATGTCACAATTTATTTTATTATTGAATTAAAATGTTACCCATGTTCTATTTTATGTCCCATTTCATCTTTGTTCTCGAAAATATAATGTTTCTTCTTCCTATCTTGAAACTTTCGTTCAACTTCATCTCAGTCCATTTTGTATCACCCACATGCCTCTTCTTCATTCCCTATTGTAGGCCTCTTCTTCATTACGTATCGTAGCCATTTTTTAACCAAAAATTGTTACAGTTTACAAATGGGAGGAAGTAAACATTCATCAAGTGAGAATTCAAATGGAAGAGAACTATCCATATGTGGCTGTAATCTAGTCGTGGAGATGTGGGTTACAAATATCCATGAAAACCCTAAGAGAAAATTCTAAATATGTAGAAGTTTTAGAAAGGTATGTATGCATCAATAAAATTATTACAATGAATTGTAAATCTCATTATTCTCCGAACTCTTGATATAGAGTTTATTATTGATTGCAGCCAAATATAAGTTGTGAGGTATTTATCTAGGATGATGAACTAGATGAAATAACATGGAAATTTATAAATAAGGAACTTCCCATAAGTCTAGATACTTAATACAATAATTATGAAGCTATACTTTATTTTAGAGAGTTTAGCAAGGAATTTGGCAAAGAATATAACAAAGATTCAAGCTCAAAGAAGATTCAAAATGTTGGTGTAAGCCCTAAAGGCCAATATTTTTGGTACTTGTATCGAATTATTTATTAATAATAAAAGGCATTTATTTATTATGTTTGTTTTTCCAAAATAATAAAGTCCCTAGAATAGCTAGTCCGTTTAATGAAATGTTAAGTGTGACTTAATCATGAGACCTCATTAAACATAAGGACATTATTCTTAAATTATCCACAGTCGAGCTTTGTGGTGAAGTGGGATAACATTAAAACATTGAGACTATTATGAAAATAGACTGATGATCACATCTCATGGATTATGGATAAGGAGCTATCAAGTCTTGACATAGGTATGAATATTAGGAGTAATATTTATACAGGATTGACCCGCTATGAGAATACTACATAGAATGTTATGCAAAGTGTCATAAGTTATTCTCATGGTGATATGTGGTGTATGGTATTCTTCGACCTGAAACCACTATGAACTCTAGATGTAGAGTCGAGTACTTTATTCATGTTCTAACGTTGTCCATAATTGGATTACCATAAAGATAGTTAATGGATACTCCACAAAGCATGTTGAGGGACATTATTGGCCTAAATGGAATTTGTCCATCCTACGTAATAGGATAAATGTCTAAGGGTCCAATATTAAGTTGGACAAGGGTGACACGATGTATGCCTTGTGTTCAATATAGACATAAGGGCAAAAGGATAATTGTACACACAAGTATTATCACGATAAGGTTTTGTCATATCACATGACATTTTCGTGACTTGGATAGCAGTGATGTGTTTCTAGATATCGCTCACTGTTTATTATGTTAAATGTGATTTAATATAATTGTCAACGTCACGAGAACCTACAGGGTCACACACATAAGGATAGATTTATGAGAGATAGAGTAAATAAGAAACATCCTAAAGTACGGTGCACTTAAGTAAATTATATAACATCGTAAGATACGATGTACTTAAGTAGAATACGAAATATGGTAAGGTACCACGAGCTTAAGTGATATACAGTACACCATAAGGTATGGTGCCCGTGCACTTAAGTGGGTTTTTTTGCTAGCAACCCACACAAGTGGTTCTATAAATAGAACCCTTGTGTAGAAGCATTCAGTCTTGATGAAAATTCAGTCTGTGAAACCCTAGCCGTATTTTCCTTAGATCTCACTCAAATCCTTCTTTGGTATCAGCTAGCACTGAGATTGAAGACATTTTTTTGTGTGGACTGGGTAGAGGTGTTGTTCTTCATCAACGCTCGTTGTAACGCCCCGAATTTAATTAATTGGTTAATTAAAATTAATTAAGGATTTAATTATTGGAAAATTGTCGAAGTTGGGATTTATCGGTATGATTCTAATAGGCGTAATTGAATTATTAAGTTGTTTGAGCGGTTAAGTGAACAGGCCCGGCCCAAGCATAAGGCCAGTAAGGCAAGGGCTTTAGGCCTCATAAATTTGGGCCTCTATTTAGGCCTCAAATGCTAAAAAAAATAGGCCTTAATTTTTAAATAATTTATAAATGACCTAAATGCTAGCCATAATATCAAGTGGTGTAGCGGTAATAAACTTTTTCTAGATACCATCGATACTTTATGGTACTGTTTTCCTATTTTTAAATATGTTTATACATCACATGATGCATACATCTATACTACCTCAGAATTCAGTGTTTTGTTTGGTTTGGGGTCTTATGAATACTTATAGGGTAAAATATTTGTAGACTGTCAATTAATGAAGGAGCGTGTATTCTGTCAAATTACATTTTTATTTTCAAAATACTAATATGACATAGTTGAGTGATAAAATCCTATTAAATGATTGTGTAAAATAATTTTACAAAGTTAGTGCATTATCTTTAATCTCTATTTTAATTTTAAAAAATATTAATATTCTATTATTGTTTATAAACAATAAAAGCTACCATTAATCATAAAAATTATACTTTTAAATATACAAAATTTTAAATAAAATATTTACTTATATTTCGCCTTAGGCCTCCAAATATGTTGGGCTGGCCCTGTAAGTGAATAGTCGGGTAAATTTGTCGGAGAAATATTAATTGCAAGTTGGTATTATTTAAAATTATGGATCGATTGTAGTTGTGAAATATTATTGGAAATAATATTCGATTATGTTATGTGACTATGTAATTATTTGGAGTTTAGTTGTAGTAAATCGGAGGTGTGCAGATAATAGGCCTAATTAGGAGGTTATGAGAAAGTAATATTATTGGGTTAAGTTGAATAAAAGAATAGAAATTAGGTTTTTAGTTGTATCAGGAAGAAGAGAAAAAGAGAAGAATAAGGATTTTGGAGAAAAGAGAACGTGAATGTTGCTGAGAGAAGAGGAAGGAGCGTGGAAGCCATGTGTTGCTGTGGTGAGGCATAGGGACAAAGAGGCAAAGCTAAGTTTGGAAATTCGACCGGATAATTATAGATAGACCGTCAATCAAAGAAAATTGTTAGGTGCAGAGTTGCTAGAAAATGTAGGAAGAAGATGAAGTTTGAAGTTTCTGGCGGGGGCCACAAAATAAAGGGTGGGCGCCCCTGTGAGTGATTTAAGGGGACGGGGGCCATATAAACTAAGGGTGGGCACCCATTAGCTCTGGGGTGGGCGCCCTTTGTGTTTGGGGTGAGGGCCACACGTTATTTTTTTTTATGGTTTTGTTAATTAGGCACCTGTAGATGATTCTTAGGATAATTCTCCATCAATTTCATTCCCATTTCTTTTAGTAACACTAGTGTACTGGTACTTAGTAATCGATGTATATTAACTAGGTGTGGAAGTTAATAATAGAATTTTAGTGGAGCTTTCAGTGGAAAATCGAGACATGAAAATCTGTAGAGTGGACATCAGTTTTAATAGCAGAGAATTTAGCAGCAGAGATAATTTTGTAACCGTTTCAGAAATAATACTTAGTAGGAATATTTTAGTAGCAATGTTGTACTAGTTTCACAGTGAGAACCTTATCAGCAGTAGCAGAATAATGGTGTTATGATGTAGCAGAATGAGTGACCTGCTATCGCGCACAGATCAAAAACGAGTATTTTGTAAAACGTAGTTTAGCGGTAACGACAACTCGGATATCGTCTCACAAAGATTCTTAGTTATTACTAACCGACTGGAATTAGAATTAAGGGGGGGTTGATTCGTGTTCAATTATAAAAATGCAGAAAATAAGTTATTATGAAAAAGTGATTATCTGAATAAGCTGAAACGAATCAACCCACTGTATCAACTTCCGACTTACCATTGATCCCTATAAAATTCCAATTCCCTAAACGGGTCTGATCCTATTGGACTACAAAAACTACTGACAAGCGCAATAGCAATTATACAAAGTCTGTCCCTGAATTCCGGATAAAGCAAACGGATTAAAAGCTATTGTGAATTAAGCAAACATAATATGATCGAACGCGATAATTCAAAAGCTACACTAATCACAAAATTGATTCAAGAACAGACAACAATCAAATTAAAGAATTCTATCATATAAAAACAATTAAATTAAGCAAGCAATTGTAATTATAAATTGGATTCAAAGGAACAGATTAATGGAAAATTATAAAAGAACCTCAAAGCGGTATCTTATTGCAGTGAATTGATCCTCGAGGTTTAGTTCTCCATTACAATTGTCAAGCTCTCAAAAATTCGTGAATAGAAAACGTGAATAGTGTCTGTACGGCCAGACCTAGACTCCAGAGAAGAAAAAAAGTAAAACCGGGTCATAATAACCCAACTGGGTCAAAAGCATCCAGAACCCGGCCCACAATTGACCAAAATTACTTAAACAAACTAAGGCTGCAACTTAAAACGAAAATTGGAAATTATGCGCTCCAAATTTGACTTCGACTCCAATACGAAATTCGTAGCTCTCTCTCTTAGCTTTCCGGCGATTATTAAAACGCCTCAATCGGATTCTTGGAACTCCAGTTATGATCGTTTCCGTGAAAGCTGTCAAAGCTGAAAAATAAAATACGAAAATCAAATAAGTATAAAAATAAACTAAATTATAAAAACATATTAAAAGGGAAAAATAACCAAAATAAAACATGGAAATGTAAAAGTATAAACATAGAGGATCGTGTATCAAAATACACTGATCAATGAGCAACACGAATAATATTAGTTATAGTAGGGATCTATTAGTAGTAGTAGTAGAATAATCTAATAGTAGAAATAGTGGCAGGCTAAATAAAATAGCAGGGTTGGATTTTAATGACAGAGTAGTTTGGCCAGCAGAGAATAGTTATATCAGTGCACCAAAAATTAATAGAAGTTGTATAATAATCAGTAGTAATGCAGGAAGTAAAAAATGGTACCAATTTAGCAGAATTAGCCTAACTAAGCGGTAAACAGTTGTGCGGAATTAATCGAAATTTGTCGGAGTAACTAGTATATGTTAGTAGGTATTTTTGGTTGGTTTATTTGGTTGGAATTAGGTAGAATGTGTTGATTTACATGTACAGTTGAATAAGTTGAATTGTTCTGATTTATGGACATATTTGAGTTGTAGGTCTGATGACTGATAAGTGCCAATTTTTAGTGCTTTTGTATATATGTTTTGTGGCACGTATCGAGACTTTTGTTGATATTCGTTGAATAATTCCTCGTTTTGTGTATAAATACGTATACTTTGTAAATAATTGTATTTTCATATACTTTTATACCGTTTGATAGTTTTTGTGTCTTTTTGTAGGTATTCTTGCGTATTTGGAGCATGAGCAATAAAGTGTCGAAGACACGGTTCAAACGCGCGATTTTGAGCAGTGGAACCAATTCATCAAAGAATAAGGCTCAAAATAAAGATGATAAAAATCATCAATTTTAGTTGTCATTTTGTCATTGTTAGATAGAGCATTGAATAAACCTTCCAACACTTCGAACCGGGCGTAAATCAGAGTTACGGTTCTCAAGTTATGGCCGAAATAGTGCAGAATTTTATGCTGTCTCTGGTGTAATTCGCCGGGAGAATTTTGGGCTCGCCAGGCGAGGCTGACTGACCAAAAAACGTGATAAAGTTGTTGTGTTAAGCCGTCGGGCGAGCCGTATAGCCGCCGAGCGAAGCGGTCTGGACAGAAACACGTTTTAAGGGCCAAAAACACGTTTTTTTAGGTTATGGTTTGGGTATTTTTTGCTCTCACGCCATCACCAAACATTTTTTTAGGTAGATTAGCTTAGAAAACAACTTTGGAGGTTGCATACGGATGATCCGGGGTGGATTGATAATCAATCGGAGCTGGCAAACCGGGAGATTTTCGGTTCATTTTTCTTCTTCTTTGTGTATTTCTCTTTGGTTGGGTTTTGTATATGATTTTACTTTGAACTCATGTATATTTGTTGATCATGGTGTTGTATAAAGTTTGCTTTACAAATAATTATTGATGTCTTCCTTAATCTTTTTGCTTTATGTATGGATTTGGGTTGTTATAGACATATACCTCACAAATCTTGATTAGGGATGGATATCTATTAGTTCTAAACTCTAGAGATAGTTTTTCGAGCTAATATTCGCCGTGAGTATCGAAGCTTAATGCCTCTGTGTTGTTTGTGTTGGTTGAGAGATCGTCGATGCGAGCAATACGGTTGTCTGTTATGTTGTTGAGGTGGCTGAGAGATCGTTGTCGAGATGATATAGTAGTTATCTCTACTTTGGGTTAGAAATGACTTAGGGTGTGAGCGATGCTTGATGATATTGATGAGTATTGCAGGTTGAGTATAACTGATCGATAAGTTTAAGTTTGTGAGAAGTAGGTTATATGCAATGCCTGATAAGTCTCTTCTTTCTGAAAAATAAATTCTTTTTGTGTTGATATTTAATTTTCTGTTTTAATACTTTACCAATTCAATCCACACTCATAACTTTGGAAACTATTGAACGGCAGTTCAATGCACTAGTCTCTGTGGACACGATAATTTCCCAGCTAAATATTTTCAAAACTTTTGTTGCTTGCCGCTTTACCGCTCCAACAATGACCAATGTTGATTAAGTTGTTGCAATTTATGTATATTTTATGTTGTTGTTGTTGTTGTTGTTGTTGTTGTATGACATTCATAATGGTTGCATACATCGCATTTTCTAAGATGGAGCTAATGCTCACCACGTTGGCCTGGATTGGCAAAAAGTTGAAAGTTGAAGGCTTATGCCTTGATGCCTCTATTAACTGGCAATTTTATAAGTTGGGAGTTCTGCTCCAATGGTATCACATGCATGTGCACAGTTGAGTCGCATCTTGAGTTGTGTGTTAAAGTTGTTGTTGTTATTAAGTTGTGTTGATTTAAGTTGTTATGTTGATGTGATGGTTGATCAAAGTTGACTTGTTGCTGTTATTAAGTTGTTTGTTGGTTGTTGCATAATTGTTGTTATGAAGTGGTGTAATTTGTATGATTCTAATCTAATATACTGTTTATCATACACTTGTTTATATTAGTTGATATCTCACCTCTTTCATTTGTTTTCGTCGTTGCCTTTTATACTGGTAACATGCAGGTATTCGAGAATGAAGAATTAGTTGTTGTTAGTCCAAGTCGGTTTAGTTGCTCTGATACATAACACTCGGGGGGGTGAACGATAGTTGTTTCTTTTGTGGTTTAATTGTTGTTATTACCTTAGATGTTGAATTAAAAGTTGACGTTTGTGAAAATACTTGTTGTTGCCTTATACTAAGTTGAATTGGAACATGATGTTATGAATTATAATAAGTTGAATTAGTTGATTCTATTGTGTAGTAATAATAAATGGTTTTGTGTTCAAGAAGATTAATACAGGTTGTTTGAGGTTCATCCAAATATGTTGTGCTATGTATCTATGTGCTAAAAGTGATTAATTGTCATTGTTTTAAGCTGAAAATGTATCATCCCATGTTGTGTTGGAATTTTTATAACTCTGATTTTCGTTATTATTACCGGTTATTCGTTGGGTAGAATTAGGGTGTTACACTCGTGATCACTCCTTCAATAGTGCATCAAAGGTTTTAATCACCATAAGAGATAACTGTCTCTATCACTAATCATGCCCATTCATAAGGATCACTAAACAAAAACAATATTTTCTATTGCGCATTGTATCGCAACTTTCCTTAGAAAAAACAGACAAGATGCTACAAAATGAAAAAGAGGAAATGTTATTGGCTAATGTTATTGTATCGTAACTTGTTCACAAAAATTGTGGTGACAAACAATTGTAGAAAAAAATGGCGTTCATTCTTTAAGTGTTGTAAAAGAAAATGGTGTGCTTTCTTGCTAGTGTTAGAAGATTGTAAGTGAGTCTTAGTGTGAGACTCTACAAATATTTAACATAGTAAAAACCCTTCACAGGGTATGAAGGTACTAGATGTATAATTGGTTATTAGGAGAACTAATATAATCATGTATGTTGTTTGCTTTTCTGCACTTTTATTTTTCTGCATTTTTATTCTAAGTTCATCATTGTTATTTTGAAAAACTAAAAGAAAATGAACATATGCAAAATAACAAGAAAAATTCATAAAATCTAACTCGCAACATCTACAGCTTAATCATCCATGTTAACTTCAAAATAGTTATATATATATATATATATATATATATATATATATATATATATATATATATATATATATATATATATATATATATATATATATATATATATATATATATATATACACTTTTAAGTTTGCTCTAAACCCTAAACTCATTTCTTTCTGTACCCCGGTCAAAAACCAACTGAAACACCTCTGAAAAACTTCCCCCGTGATGTAAAGCAACACTGAACATACTCATACTATGTTTCAGAACGACATGCATCAGAGTTGTTGTCTACTACACACACAACAAAAATTCACAAAAATACTGAGAATAGCTTCATTCGAAGTTCTTGGATGAATTGAGCTAAGTAACCAATGTAGACAGTTACATTGAGCCTTTCCCAAACCAATTATCTTCTTCTCTTTTGCAAGTTTTATCGTCAATGATTTTTTTCAATTGCTATTTAGGGCTTAATGGGGAGGACGATAATATAAATGAGTGTTTTTAATTCTTTTTATTTTGATTCAATAAACAGTTCAATAATAAAATAAATTATGATATGACATTAGTTGTTCCAGATGTAATAAAAAATTGTAAAACTAAAGAAAATTGTCTTCAACAAGACATGTAGGCATCAAGACTGATTCAGATAACTTAAAGGTCTAAATAAACAGAATCTTCATGTGATAAAATTGAAATTTAATTTTTTTTATAAGAGAAAATAAAAATTCTTCTATAAATTAGAGTACAAAATACCTATTAACCATTAATTTTATAAATATAAAAACATAATATATATTTAGGTTCGTTAGAGGTTCATAATATTAGGGGTGTTCAAATCCAAACTGATCTAAATAAAAACCGCAAATTGATCCAAAGAAATCGAAAATCGCAAAAAATCGAATATTAGTGGATGTGTTTGGATGTCATTTTGTAAAAACTGCACAGTTCGGATCAAATTTCGGATTGATTTTTCAAAACCGATCCAAATCAAACCAAACCAGAAGTATATATTTTATACTTATTCATTTTTTATTAATAGGATATGTTGTGTTAATTTTTTAGCCGATGATACTTATTTTCTTAATACTATTTCTTAGTTTAGTTAAATCTATTTATTTTTATTATTTCATTTGTTTCAACCGTAATTAATCATTTTCATTTTGTAATATTAATTTTTAATATATTATAAGTTATATATTATATCAAATATATTATTTATTAGCATTTTGATAATTTTAATCAATAATAAAATGAGGTTAAAGGTAGTGCACTGACAGTGTAAAAAAGTTTTACACTATCATCCAATAGAAACAAAACGTTTTGCCATGTCATATAAACTTTTTTAAAATTACAGTCTGATTTGTCCTGATTCATGGTCGTGATTGGTTGACTGTGTAAAACTTTTTTACACTGTCAGTGCATCACCTATTTTCTCTAATAAGATTTATAATTTGGATATCCAAAAACCGATCCAAAATAAACTGCATGAAATTGGATCGGATGATATTTTTTTTAATTAATCATCCAAAACCGAACTGAACTGCGAATAAATTTATCTTTAATTTAGATGAACTTTTACCTCAAAACCGATTCAAACCGAATTACAAACACCCTTAATTCATATAATGCTCATTCACTCCCATTCCACGCAACATAGAGATTTTCTCATCAACATAAGATTTTTTTGGTAAATTCTTTAAATTTTATGAATAATATCAACCTACTTCTACCATATCCCCTTACTCAACTTTCTTCACTAACTCATTGACATCCAAAAACCATTGGGATAAATCAAAATTTTTAAATAAGTTTGAGTGAATATCCATATTCTTTTTCAAAATTGGTATGTATTTTTAGAATTGATGGGGTAACACAAATTTGGAACATAATATTAGAGTTGATGTCGTTAAATGACATTGATTAGTTTTCAAGTTTAAAATATTTTTACCTTGTATAAGATATTTTATAAGGTTATTCTAAATTTTTGAAATGATTGAATACATATAATTGTTGTGATTGTTTATTAAAATATGATTAAAAAATATTATATGCAAATTTGACTATTTTGTAATTTTAAATTTCTTTCATAGATTAATTAAAATTTATACAAGCTATATATTTCATTTATTAAAAAAATTCTTTATAAATTTTACGGATATTAAAAAAAATAGTTGTAATAATAAATTTGTAAAAAAAATGTGTTAGGTATCATTATGGATTCGAGATAGACTTTGTCAAGTCTGAGTCTATATGTTTAAAAATTTAAAGCCTAAGCGTAGTTTATAACAGAAAATTATTCCTCATACCCCTATAATTATCCCTCTACCCCTACATTTTTTAAAATATTCCAAATCTACCCTTTTAATTTATAAAATAATTTTATTATTTAATACTGACCATTTTACACCCCTACCAAAGTGCACCGGATAACTTGCAATCAAGTTTTCCGGTTTGTAATTTTTCTTCATCGGATAACTTGCAATCAAGTTTTCCGATTTGTAATTTTTCTTCACCGGATAACTTGCAGTCAAGTTTTGCGGTTTGTAATTTTTCTTCACCGGATAACTTGTAGTCAAGTTTTCCGGTTTGTAAATTTTCTTCACCGGATAACTTGCAGTCAAGTTTTCCAGTTTGTAAATTTTCTTCACCGGATAACTTGCACTCAAGTTTTTCGGTCTATAATAGTGTAGATAACAATTTTATTTACTTTTGGCCACGGTTTTTCCTTGTTTCCTAAACTTTTTAATTTTTTTAATTTTCGGATTAGTTAAAAGCTATGCACTATCATCATTTCTAAATGGTTTTAGATGTTTTTCCTAACAACATTTTTCATGTTTCCATCACATTTTGACTTTATCAAGAATAAATGTAGTGTCTGTAACGCTCCAAACTACGCTCCAACACGAGTCTTTTCATCATACTTTTTGCTCACTACACTTAATCTTGATGAAGTCAAAATGTGATGGAAACATGAAAAGGATTGTTAGGAAAAAGATCTAAAATCATTTAGAAATGATGATGATGCATAATTTTTAACTAACCCGAAATTTTTTTAAAAAAAGTTTAGCCAACAAGAAAAACTGTGGTCAAAAGTAAATAAAATAGTTATCTACAATATTAGACAACTGTTCTCAAGCGTGGGATATACAAATTTTCATAAGTTGCACTTGCAAAAACCGTGTCTATTAGAATAGGCCACGGTTTTATTTACTTTATGACTTGAATTTTAATTGTTGCATAAGTTACTTGAAAAAAAATTACATACCGAAAAACTTGATTGCAAGTTATCTGGTGAATAAAAATTACATAGGGGAAAACTTGACAACAAGTTATCCGGTGAAGAAAGACTACAAACCGAAAAACTTGATTGCAAGTTATGCGGTGTACTTTAATAGAGGTGTGAAATGGTAAATATTAAATAATAAAATTATTTGATAAATTAAAAGGATAAAATTGGAATATTTTTAAACATGTAGGGGGTAGAGGAATAATGGTAGGGGTATGAGGTAAAATTTTCCTTGTAGTATATCATAGGCTTATTTCTAAGTATGAGCCTAGCCTTTTCGAATGCTTGATTGACCTACTATCATACCTAAAAGCCTATTTCATTTGAATATTGGTATAGACTAACAATTTAAAAAATCAACGGGCATAAACGTTTATTTTCATTGTCTCATCCGAGTTTACCTATTAGCATAAAATTTATGATATTATTTGTTAGAGAAAACGTATTGAAACAACTTATGACAACGACTTATAAGATTGTTCACAAGGAGTTTTCAAGTTATTTTCATAATATGTTCAATATAAATATAATTTATTTTACGTATTTTAATTCAAAATATAAATTATAATATAACAGTAATAAATTTATTCGTATTTAAATGGGTTTTTATATGGTTTGTGACCTAGTCTTCTTGCTAAATAGACTTTTAAAAAAGTCTAAACATTTTTTATTTAAAAAAAAAAAGTCTAAATATTTTTTATTTAAAAAAAAAAGTCTAACCTGACCTGAATCTGTGTAGATTAGACTTTAGGTCTCTTTTAATTAGTTATATGTATCATATTTATGATTAATAATACAATAAGATTTTTTGTTTTGTTTTTCAATTATAAATTTAATATAAATATTAGTAAAAAAAGTTATCAATGTATTTAAAAGTTTATAAAAAATATTTTATTGAAAAAATGGAAAGTGATTCTTACAAATATAGGCAAAACGAGTGATTATTGATTAAACTATAGAAAATGTTAATGAGGAAGTTTTGTTTTTTTTAAAACAGATGAGGAAGTTTTGTTAATTGAGGATTTTTTTGCTAATTTAAGAATTTTAACGTTCATCTAGTTGTCGCTTGTCAGCACAATAGAAAATAGTAAAACAAGTGTAGGGTTTCATTGCATTTAATAGCCACGTGTCACTATCATGCACTCTCATCATTGACTCTAGATTCATTCCCCAATCAAAAATCATCACTCAATTTTCCACACGCCACGTGTATCTTCGCATGGTAAATGCATTATCAAAGTGAAGACCACGAATATGAGGAAGACCGCACCGTACACAAATATTCCCCTTACTGTAGCTTCGATTGTGTAAAATCAGTCGCATTCATTAGTACAGTGTAGCTGAACATAACAGAAATTCATTATCAAATCCCTAAAATCAGAACGTTATAATCGAGTTCTTATGATTTCTCTCTCGTAGATCAAGGTCACACCCCCTTGTTCCAGATCCTTCACCGAGCTTCTAGTTTTTCTTCCGGTGAAAATCTCTCCGCATTTTTCGGTAAAATCGTCAAAACCATTTCTGCATTTCTGTTTTCTCAAGCTCAATATCATGGCTAATCATTTCCCCCTTTCTTTTTTGTTTATAATTGGGTTTTATATCAAGCTATGCATGTGAATTTCAATTATTTTTAGGTTTGACATAAGATTGTGTTATTTGTATTCCAGGTGCTATAATGTCTCACTCTTCTGAGGAGGATACTGATATCAGTGATTCTGAAATAGGTGAATACGAAGATAAATGTTACGAGGAACTAAAAAATGGAAGTCAGAGTGTGAAGACTTCGGACGAGAAATTCACCTGTCCATACTGTCCGAAGAAAAGAAAACGAGATTATTTATACAAGGAGCTTCTGCAACATGCTTCTGGGGTGGGTCAGAGTAGTTCATCAAAGCGAAAGCCAAGAGAAAAGGCTACTCATTTGGCTTTAGTGAAATATTTAGAAAAGGATCTTATGAATGTAGATGCTCCAACGGAACCAGTTGATGATGATAAAAGTGAAACTCGCATTGATTCTGATGAGCAGTTTGTATGGCCTTGGATGGGGATAGTAGTTAACATTCCAACTAGCAAAACTGAAGACGGGCGCAAGGTCGGGGCGAGTGGTTCCAAGATTAGAGATGAGTATAGAAGTAGGGGTTTCAATCCGGTACGAGTAAACCCTTTGTGGAATTACAAAGGTCACTCTGGAACTGCTCTTGTGGAGTTCAATAAAAACTGGCCTGGCTTAGATAATGCACTTGCATTTGAAAAAGCGTATGCGTTAGAACATCATGGGAAAAAGGATTGGTTTGTTAATACCGGGCCAAAGACAGGTCTTTATGGATGGGTTGCCCGAGCAGATGACTACAATGTGAATAACATTATTGGTGAACATTTGCGAAAGATGGCTGATGTTAAAACTATACCGGAGCTTATGGAAGAGGAGGCTCGGAGGCAAGATAGACTCGTCTCCAATTTGACCAACATTATTCAAGTGAAAGCCAAGCACTTATCTGAGATTGAAGCAAGATGCACCGAGACTACGGCGAAAATGAATTCTGCCATGACAGAAAAAGATTTACTCATTCAATCTTATAATGAAGGTAGATAGTATATGTTGTGGTTGTGGGTGTTTAGTTTTTCATGTTTCTGATTTGCGACTGGTGCTTTGGTTACACATATAACTGCCAGTGTGGTGGTGCCAAATATTGCTAGAATCATTGCAATGATTGCACCCTAAAATATGGCATAGTTTAATTGATTTCGAATGAATATTACTATGCTTGAACTTTATTTTACAATTTTAAGAATTGATTATTAATTCTAAATTTCGTGATCTTTGAATTTAGAGATGAAGAAAGTACAGGCAAGTGCTAAGGATCACTTCCAAAGGATTTTTAATGATCACGAAAAGCTTAAATCGCAACTGGAATCTCAGAAAAGTGAGCTTGAATTGCGGAGAATTGCTTTGGAAAAACGTGAAGCACATAATGAAAGTGAAAGAAAAAAGTTGGCAGAGGAGATTGAGGAGGTATAGTGTTTTTATTTTGCTCCATCCCCTATGATTGGGATTCATGAAAAATTTATATTGATGAAACAACTTTTTTTTGTGTACGATATAGATTACTATTCATATGATTTTTTTGACAAATGTTTGTCCACATGATTGATACTTAGATGTTTTAGTGCTTTCAATGAAGGATTTATCAACCAAGCTTAATCAATATCCACTTTGCTTATCATGTTTAAAATCATGGAATGATTGGTTGGGAGTTTATTTTCTGTTGAATCTTTGGATAGTTAATTCTGAAAATACAGGCATTATGATAAAACTGGTGTTTATTCGAGTAGTACCTCGTTGAAGATTGTGAATCCAGAACAAGTTTGTGTACGGATTGCAGGTGTATTTACTTTAAAAGGGAAAGTAGCTCATGATTGAATTCTTAATGGAACCTTATAATCTATGTATAGACTATTTGTGCACTTCGACTAAGTGTGTCTCTGATCTTAGTCTTGGTAGTGCTCCCTTGCTTGTTACTTTAAGTCCCTGGTGATGTGGGAGAAGATAGTAATAGTACCAATATTTAACAGTAATTGTTGACTCTAATTAAAATGGTAAACTCCAATGTGTGGTTATATTCTATGCTTTTAATGATATGAAATTATGTTCTTACCGTGTCTGCGAAGTCATTTAAATAATATTTTGCTTCAGAAGCTTGTAGAAGGCTTTGTTTAACTCTGCTGGCATTTATTGTTTATGCAGAATACAACGAAAAATAGCTCTCTTCAGATGGCTTCAATAGAGCAACTGAAAGCAGATCAAAATGTTTTGAAACTGGCTGAAGATCAAAAGGTCAGTACTGCCTTTCTATTAGTTTTGTTAATGATCAAAATTGTGCTTGTCAGGATCAGAGTAACGTAGTATTTATTTATGCTATTTGAATGTCTATTATACAGAAACAAAAAGAAGAACTCCATGCTAAAATCATTCAGCTTGAAAAACAACTGGATATGAAACAAAAGCTGGAATTGGAGATTCAGCAACTTAGAGGATCACTAAGTGTGTTGAAGCACATAGAAGACGATGACGATGAAGAAGTTTTGAAGAAGGTAGATGAACTGCAAAAGGGTTTAAGGGAGAAGGAACAGGCATCTGAAGACTTAGATGCATTGAACCAAACACTAATAATCAAGGAGCGTAAGAGTAACGATGAGCTGCAGGAGGCTCGAAAAGAATTGATTAATGTAAGAGTACTTTTTTTCCAGATACGTCTCTGCATTTTAGTTAATTGACTCATTATATTAATTTGGAAGATCATCTATGCAAAGGGGGGCAGGTTTCCAATTCTTTCATACTTTAATTACTTGGCAAATTGGCCTTTTTAAATGATTTTATTTGCTTGCATAAAGTGTTCTATGAAACACAGACGTGGTATATATATGTGGGTGTCTTTTCTATTTGGTCAACTCTATTATTAACTTTTATAGTCTAGACCAAGGTAACAAAAGTGACTTGAGTAAAATTATAATCTCATTGTATCATCTTACTGACTCATATTGGTCAAAATGCTTTGAATGGTCAATAATTTGATTATGCAGACGAGACCAAGTTGTCATTGTGCCAATATTCACTGCTTATTTGTTACATTACTTTTATAATGGACTTAATGTTTCAAAAACTCTTGCAATTTTTGAAGCTTTCCTATACATTTTACTGTTCAATATTGCTTGAAAGATTTAGTAATAATGTTGTTTTGTATCTTGTAGGCTATTAAAGAGATAGCAACTCGAGCCCAAATTGGTGTGAAGAGAATGGGGGAACTTGACACTGAGCCATTCCTTGAAGCTATGAAGCAAAGATATAATGAGGAGGAAGCTGAAGACAAAGCTACAGAACTGTGTTCATTGTGGGAAGAGTATCTAAAAGACCCAGATTGGCATCCGTTCAAAGTTGTCATGATTGACGGGAAAGAAAGAGTATGTTTCTGTTAAACATGGTTCTCTTTTTATATATTTATATTACCTCTTCATGAAGAGGGTGAATATTTGGCCTTTTGAACCTATAATTGTGTCACTTTTTCCGTCATCTAAGGGACTTACTGGTGTCGAGCCTTGTTTGGAAATGTCATAGGGGAAAGGATGAATAGACAACCTTGTAGTATGAATTCTTTGAGAATCGCATTTTCTCCTTGTTGCATTTTTACCCACCTTGTTCTTTTCTCTGTTTATATCGGCTCAAGGAAGTTTAATTTGTGAATAGGTTACAATGGCTTCAGGTTCCTTTTAATCTACAATTATCCTCTGCTGTTTCTGATTTGGTGAAACTTCTAACAATCACACTTGGTTATCTGGTTTCACGCATGTTTTGATTCAGGAATTTATTAAAGAAGATGATGAAAAACTGAATGGACTGAGAGAAGAAGTGGGTGAAAAGGCATATAATGCAGTGGTGGCAGCTTTAACAGAGATTAATGAATATAATCCTAGTGGGCGATATGTAACATCTGAATTATGGAACTACAAAACTGGAAAAAGAGCAACTTTGAAGGAAGGAGTACAATTTTTGTTGAACACATGGAAACGCAAGAAAGGAATGTTGTGAAGGTTTGTATAACTTAATTACTTCATATTCAGGTTACTGAAATTTTCTTAACTTGTGAAAAAAATAAGAAAAGAAATTGATGACCAATTGTTTTGTCTTACACCCTTTCCATATGAATACTGCTACTGTTTTAATAACAATTTCATGTTACAATGGCTTTATTGCAGAAAGGATGGTTGATGTTGATGGCGCAAATATAATAACTTATGCATGGCAGCTGGTTTGCACACATCCATATTTATAGAGCTGTGAACTTAAGGTTATCTATGTTTAAGTGATCTATGGATATGTTAAACTAGTTAGTTTCACTAGACAATTGGTAATTTTCAAGACTCAAACTGCTTTTGCTCTTAGAGTGACAGTCTTTGTATTATCTCTAGCTCTAGCGTGTACGACATGTATGACTATATATTATTAGCCTTTTAATTATCATGTTTCTTTCTTCTTCTTCTTCTCTTCGAATGAAGAAGTGAGGGTCTAAAAACAACCCACCAGATCAAAAAGCAGCAAGATGTTACTTTCTATGAGTAAGAGCATTTTGTTAAGATTTTAGTGTGTATGGGGATGCATAAGGCATCTTTTAGCTTTCTTGCCAAGGCATTGTTATACTGTTAAGACAAAAAATTGGTAGTGAATCTCTGAATTTGTCAAAATTGTTTAATTAGTGAATCTCTGAATTTGTCAAAATTGTTTAATTAGTGAATCTCTGAATTTGTCAAAATTGTTTTAGTGAATCTCTTGGTCTTTCAGTGCATGAAGCTTATGCGTCACCCCTGTCAAGTTCACTGCCAAACCCATTCTATTTGTCAGGCACTCTAATCTGTTTTAGTTCGGTTTGGATCAGTGGCCCCTATTTCAGGGATGTTGCTTTTGTTTTGTGTTTTGTTATTTCACATTTCATTTTTTGACGCCGTTATATTCAATTTATGTCAAAGATGTGTTCATGTAACTCCTAGAGAATGAGACTAACAAATATGGAGCTATTGTTAGTAGTCTCATTTTCTCTGCTATCGCAGGTTATCGTTATAACATTCAAGAATCCCAAGGATTAAATCTGTAAATTGGCCAGTTGTGTAAACATGAGGTTTCTTAGACAAAAATTCTTGCATCATAAAGAGTTGTGTTGAATGAGAGCGAGTAGACTGTTGATTAATATCTGATATGACAATCCATGAGTCTTTTCTGTTGGTTCATTATCTTTCTTTCTTTTTTTTTTTGACGAGCTGTTGGTTCATTATCACTTGTATACAACTTGCTATAATATTTGAAAAAAATGACAAAATGTATATTCTAGTGACCTTCAACACCTTTATGATGCACCCTTTTGATGACCGATGTCGACATCATATTTTATGTTATTCGAGTCAAATAAGTTGTAAACATGTTTCAATTTCTTGTTACAAATGATGATTCAAAGAATATGATTGAGAAATTAGATAGTGTCTACATAATTTATGTATTCTTGGCCTTCTTAAGAATTATGAGTTAGTTCGGAGCCATATCCTTTTCTGAGCTTGAGATTCCACCAACCTCACCAATTATGCTTTTTATTTTACACATCGTGGAGGAAGTTTTGGTCATGGAGATGCCCAAAAAAGTTGTAGTGGATACTGGAACTGTAAGGCTTTAAATGCTTCATCATCGACAAGAATAGCTCACGTTGTTAGTACTACCCTCTCATTTAGAACATGTTCATATCAATTTGTCTCACTTATAATAAAGAAAATCTGAACATAAACTCACATTATAGTTTGAGACAGATAAAAAACAAAATTAAGTGACATTGGTCAGGTCACTCCTCTTCCATCTTTATCTCTTGACTTTGTCCTTTTAGTTTTCAATTGTCTATTCAATCTAACTGAATATTTTTTTTAAAGCACTCCTATGCCTTTTTAGAGATTCTTGGGCAAAAACTTTTAAATACCCTTACAATTCAAATATGCATTTTTGAATTCACCACATCACCTTTTTAGAGGATTTTTGGATATGCATATTTGAAACAATTTTTTTTTTCAAAATTAGGGGATTTCGCATATGCATCTCCGAATCAACCCTATAATTTAAGTTAAGGGGGGGTTTTAGAAATGCATATTTGAACCTGGTTTAAGTATATATTTAACTCAGACAGAACCCGTCATACTTCATTTTCATTCAACTCTTTCTATTCCATTCACAAAATCTCTGAATCCTTCATTTTGAGCTAGTTATTAAAGCAAGTTTTGCGATACTTCGATGAAGTAAATGTTACCGAAGCAAGTGTTTCCTCTACTCATTTCAACAAGTTTTCGAAAGTTTCGAGTTTGAGTAAGTTTCTCCGAATCGTTTGTTGTACATTGTATGTATGTAATAAGTAGTTTATTATAATTTAAAATTATTAGATAGAAGTTTAATTGAAAAATTAGTGGGATACCTGTACGTTCGTGCAGGTACTGGTGTGGTACCCTGTAATGACACCATTTTTAATGGTTATTGAAAAAAATTAATTGAATGCATAATTAATGAAAAAATATTTTGATCAGTAACTTCATGTTTCTGATAATATCCAATATTTTGTTCAATAACTTCATATTTCCGTTAATATTTAATATTTTGATCAGTATCTTCACGTTCCCGTTAATATTTAATATTTTGACCGGTAACTTCATGTTCCCGTTATTATATTTTAGAACTCAAGAATACTTTGCATTCTTTCAACAAATTTTTATTACCAATACACTTTGTGTAATGTGTTCAATACAGTTACAATCACATATAAGGTATTTAACCTGTACAACGCTATTGGTCAAAAGCTAACAGAATCTACCAATGACTAATTGCCTAATAACAGTCTAAGTATGCCTATCAAGTAGCAACATCTAGCATACACATATGATATAGTGAAAATGTAAATATATCAAATATACACCTAATACCCCCCACAAGCTCAAGGTGGTGAATGTAGCACAACTTTGAGCTTGTTTCTTAAATCCTGGAAGGTAATGCTTTGCAAGGGCTTGGTCATAATGTCTGCAAGCGGAGCTGAAACTGGTACATGCTGTATCTTGAGCTTGCTAGCCATTACTCTCTCTCTCTCTCTCTCTCTCTCTCTCTCTCTCTCTCTCTGTAACAAAGTGGATATTCAATTATATATCCTTTGTTCTAGCATGTAAGATTGGATTATGTGAAAATAGAACAACACTGAGATTATCACAAAGTAGTATAGGTGAGAAATATTTGATTTTTCAGTTCAGTAAGTAAGGATTCAAGCCAGAGTACCTCTAAAGTAGCATGTGCCAAAGTCCTATATTCTGCTTATGCACTAGACTTAGCAACAAGTGTCTGCTTCTTTGAGCTCCATGAAATCAAATTAGGACCAATGAAGATATAGGTTCCTAAAGTTGATCTTCTATCATCTAGGTCATTAGCCCAATCAGAATCGGTGTAGGCTCTGAGAGACAAAGGTTGACTTGGAGTTGCTGGAGATAAAAGCAAACCCATTGTAGCAGAGCCACTTAGATAGTGCTAGATCCTTTTTACCATGCTCCAATGACTTTGCAAAGGAGTAACCATGAATTGACATACCTTGTTAACACAATAAGCTATATATGTTCTGGTAAGTGTAATATATTATAAAGCTCCCACAACATATCTGTAAATGTGAGGCTCTTCCAAGAAGTCAGTACCAAACTTACTTGGTTTGCAATGATTTCATTTGTAGTTTCCGTATTTACTCTGGAGAGCAGATCATTGATGTATTTTGTTTGTGTTAGCACAAGAGAGCCATTGCTTTAATAATGACTTCCAGACCTAGAAAATATTCAGGCTTGCCAAGCTTCTTTAAAGAAAACTGATCATGAAGTTGGTTGATCAACTTGTGAATCAAATGTATAGATGACCTTGTAACCAGAATGTCATCAACATACACCAGAACATAAAGGGTAACACCTTGATGATTGTATATGAACAATGAATGATCACACCTGCTTGCAATAAAACCAAAATAAAAGAGTGTTTAATGTAGTTTTTCATACCAGGACATAGGTGCCTGCTTTAGCCCATACAAAGCTTTATTCAGTTTACAAACCAGAGCTTTATTTTCATTTTCAAAGCCAGGTGGTTGTTGCATATGTAGAACTCCATTGAGGAAGGCATTATTTATGTCTATTTGTTGCACATCCCAACTGTAGGTTAGGGCTAAGTTGAGGATAACTTTGATTGTGGCTGGTTTCACAACTGGACTGAATGTTTCATGGAAATCAAGGCCATATTTTTGGTTAAAACCTTTTGCCACAAGTTTGGATTTGTGTTTGTTGACAGTACCATCAGAATTTTCTTTTAGTTTAAATACTCATCTGCAGCCTATAACTTTCCTATGGGAGGGTAAAGAAGTGAGGGTCCAGATGTTTTTGGATAGAAGAACATTATACTCTTATTGCATAGCTTCAAACCATTTTGGTTTAGCTAAGGCTTGTTTGAGATTAGTTGGTTCTCACACAGCTACAAATGTTTTGGGCTTGAGATTTCCTGTTTTCCCTATTAATCATAGAGTGTTTGTTAGTAACTAAGGTGGAAGTAGAAGGATTATTTTAAGTTGAGGGGTTTGAAGAAATATTAGACTCATGGTTAGTGTTGTTATGCTGCAGAAGTATGGTATTAGTAGAGGAAGGACTTGAATCATTTTGTGATGGTTGAGTATGAAAGGATGGACTTAGAGAACCCTCATTATCTATACTTAAGGTGTTGTTTTGAGTGGGAGAACTATGTTGGTCATGGGAAGAAACCAAGGTCTGTTCAATGGGGACATACTAGTTATGTTACAGACTTAGAGAGGGAATGGCCATAATGATGTTGACAGGTCCATCAGAGTGTAGATTAACTCAAGCAGTTTGATTGCCACTAGTTAATATGTTGTCACACTCAGTTGTCCTAGTATTGTACTTTACGGAGAGAGGGATGGACTTAGAGAGAGATGAGATACAAGCCTGATTTTTGTCAGATAGAATAATTGAATAGGGAAAGACTTTTTCATTGAAACTGACATCTTTTGAAATGTACAACCTACCCTCTTTGCTAAGACACTTATACCCTTTATGTTGGGGGAAATACCAAGGCACGCATTCGTAGCTTCTCATTTGCAGATTGTTTTTGTTGTAGGGTCTTAAGTGTGGAAAACAAGAGCAGCCAAAAACTCTAAGGGTTGAGTAGTCAGGCACCTTCTTAAAAAGGGCATGAAAGGGGGATATGGAATTAGGAAGTGTGGTGGTAGGAAGCCTGCTAATAAGGTGGACAGATGCAGTAAAGATCCCAGTACTTAATAGGCATTTTTGCATGAGCAAGTAAGGTTATGCCCATTTAAACTATGTTCCTATGTTTCCTCTCAACAGTGCCATTTTGGTGTGAAGTATGTGGGCAAGTTAACCTATGGATAATGCCTAAATCATTAAGGTATTAGGTAAAGGGTCTGTACTCACCTCCAAAAGCAAATTGAATGACATTAATATCTATGTGAAGCTGTGTCTTAACATAAGCCAAAAAATGTTTAAAGATACCTAAGGCATCCGATTTTTGTCTAAGGAAGTACACCCAAGTGTATTTGGTGTACACATCTACAAAGGCTATATAGTAGGAGAAGCCTTGACTGGATGGATTTGGGGAAGGTCCCCACAAGTCAATATGGATTAGTTCAAAAGGACTAGAATACACAGTAGATGTTAGAGGAGCATGCAACCTATGAGATTTGCCTATGCAACAAGAATTACAAAATTCAATACTATCTTTATTTCTCTAGAAAACATTACAGAGTTTAAGTACAGATTTAACAACAAGATAATTAGCATGGCCAAGCCTAGTATGCCAAAGAGAAAATTTATTAGACAAGGAATCTAGGTTGTCTGTGACTTGAGTAGTGGCAGACACACAAGCTGAGTTGACAATAGGTTGCAGGGATGACTCCAAATTGAGGTTGGGAAAACAATACAATCCACCAGCATCAAGGGAACCTTCTAAGAGAACCTCGTTAGATGCTTAAGATTTGACAAAACATCTATTAGAATGGAATTCAAAGAAGACATTATTGTCTTTAGAAAATTTAGAAACAAATAATAGATTACGTGTAATAGTAGGAACATGAAGCCAATTGTTTAGAGATAAAAAAAGGATATGGTTCATTCTTAGCTCTAAATTGTGCTATCCCTATGGATTTAATCTTAATTCCTTGGCCATTTCCAACAAGGACCTCATTTGAGCCATAATAGGCTTGTGTGTGCTAAGAGTTTAAACTATTTGAAGTAATATGATAGGAAGCACCTGAATCTACGAACCACACTTGTGATTAAGGATTTGACAGGATGTTGAACTCCTCCTGATGTGCTAGAAATGCATATGATTATGTGGAACTATAGGCTTTGTTATTTTGATCATCCTTTGTTTGTGTGGACTCCAGATTTGTTTTAGATGCAGTAGGATCTAAGTTCTCATCATACATGTGCCAACAATCAATCACAGAGTGGCCATACTTACCACACAGTTGGCAGGTTGGTCTATTCCCCGGAGTGTACGAGCCACGAGCTCTGCCACGGCCACGGCCCCTGGAGTTGTAGCCTCGTCCCCTTGATTGTTGAAAGCCACCTCTGGTGGACTTGACATTTGTAGTCTCCTTAGTGTGTGAAAGATTGGTTATGGCAGTGTTAAGAGAGAGTTCTTGACGATACTTGTCAATTTGGGCTTGCTGAACATATAAAAGAGCTTCAATATCATAAATGGAGGATAGTTCATATTTGCCATAGGTCATCATGACAAAGGGATTGTATTCCTCTAGAAGACCCTGCAGAATTGCATCGATTTGATCTCTTTGAGATATGGGATCCCCAATCGCTAAAAGAGCATCTACAATCGCACGAATATGGAGAACATATTCAGAGATCGAAAGATTCGCTTTCTTCATGGTTTTCAACTCATATCGAAGTTGATGAACCCTAGCTTTCATAATTTCATTGAAATGCTTGTGAATCTGATACCAGATTTGATACGAATGCTTGCAAGATAGAACACGAGGGAGCACCGATTCAGATATTGTTGAGAGGAGCCATGAGAAGAGCGCTTGATTTTGCATGATCTAGGTTTCATATGCATTTGAAACTTTGTCTGCAAGTTGATCTTCATCGGAGTTGAAAATTGGGGGAATCTGAGGGTTAGTAACGAACTTATGAAGCTTATGAGATATGATGATTCCTTCAACCTATTGATTCCATAGGAGAAAATTGTTTTTCTGAAGCTTGATTGAGAGTTTCAGTCCAAAGATGTTGCCGCCATTGGAGAAGGTTGAACCTTGAAGGTCTTGACTATCATTCATCATGGTGGGAGAGGTGCGAAAAGAAGAATGAAATCTTGAATCGGAGCTTCTATGAAGCTCAGAACACAATCAAGAACGATGATGATGAGAAAGAACGTGGTAGAGAAAGAGCGATTTGATCGAACGTGACAGACACCATCTTAGAACTCAAGAATGCTCTGCATTCTTTCAACAAATTTCATCACCAATACACTTTGTGTAATATGTTCAATACAGTTACAATCATAGATAAGGTATTTAACCTGTACAACACTATTGGTCAAAAGCTAACAGAATCTACCAATGATTAACTGCCTAATAACAGTCTAAACCAGCCTATCAAGTAGCAACAGCTGGCATACACATATGATATAGTGAAAATGTAAATATATCAAATATACACCTAATATTATTCAATATTTTGATTAGTAACTTCGTACTCCCATTAATATTCAATATTTTGATCAGTAATTTCATGTTCTCGTTAATATTCAATAATTTGATCAACAACTTCATGCTCCCGTTAATATTCAATATTTTGATCAATGACTTCATGTTCCCGTTATAATTTCTATTATTTAATATTTGTATCAATAGTAAAGTTATAATCGTTTATAAAAACATTTCGATCATAATACATTTATTTACCTATATAAAAATATTTGGATGACTAACTTCAAAGAAAAAAAGTGAGGATAAATTTTGAAACGCGTAGAGTTCAAATGAAAAAGGAAATATTATTAGTTATTTTAAAATAATAGCCACTAATGAGTATTTAAATTTGTAATAGGATACCAATTTCCACTTCTTTAAGTGCTAACAAAATAAAAGCGTGTAGTACCCATCAGGCCCTTGTAGAAATCAATAACTATGAGAGAAGGCCCTCATCTGAACATGGAGCAAAGACAGAGCTTGATTAGTCCCATCAGTGAACTAGAGGTTGAAAATGCCTTGAAAGGTATAGGAGATCTCAAAGCACCTGGTATTGATGGGTTTGGGGCAAAGTTTTTTAAGGCTAGCTGGAAGGTTATTAAGCATGATGTGATGAAGGCTATTAGAGAATTCTTTGATTATGGGAAGATGTATAGGGCTGTTAATTGTACAGTTGTCACATTGATTCCCAAGAATAATGAGGCTAGGACAATTAAAGATTTTAGACCCATAGTAGGGTGCACCACCCTGTACAAGATTATTTCAAGAATTCTGACTGGCAGACTAGCAAAGGTCATTGGTAGTGTTATAAATCATAGCCAAGCAGCATTTGTTCCTGGACAATTAATTCAGAACCACATTCTCCTCACTTATGAACTTTTGAAAGGATATTCTAGGAAGGGAGGACCCCCCAGATGCATGATGCAATTAGACTTACAAAAAGCCTATGATATGGTTGATTGGGGAGCTTTGGAAACCATCATGAAAGAGTTAGGTCTACCTCATCAATTTGTATATTGGGTTATGCTTACAGTGAAGACAGTCTCATACAGATTTAATGTGAATGGAGCTTATACCAGTAGTATGCCAGCAATGAGAGGGATTAGACAAGGAGATCCATTATCTCCTATGCTCTTTGTAATTATGATGGAATACTTGAATAGGCTTCTCCATAAAATGCAAGCTAATTCTGATTTCAAGTATCACTATAGGTGCAAAGAATTGAAGATTACTCATGTGGCATTTGCAGATGATGTGCTCTTATTTTCCAGGGCTGATCCTCATTCAGTTAGCCTTATGTTAAAAGTTTTACAAGACTTCTCCCATTCCACAGGGCTAGTGGTTAACCCTAGAAAATGCAGGGTGTTTTTTGGAGGGACTTCCAGTGATGTTAAGACTCAGCTGAGGGAGTTGACAACATTTTAGGAGGGTGTTCTCCCTTTCAAATACCTGGGTATACCAATGACAAGTAGGAGACTTGAGATTCACCATTATATGCCCCTTGTTGAAAAAATCACTGCAAGAATTACTCATTGGAGCAGCAGGTTATTGAGCTATGCTGGGAAAGTTCAATTGGTGAAGAGTGTGTGTTTTGCAACAGCTAACTACTGGCTCCAATGTCTACCTTTGCGCAAACATATTATTCATCTCATTGATGTTGTGTGTCGATCTTTTATTTGGACAGGTAGTGCAAGCATCTCAAGGAAGAGTCCTGTTGCTTGGAAAAGTGTCTGCAAACCAAGAAAACATGGAGGACTGAATATCATTGATTTGCAGGTATGGAATAATGTCACTATGATGAAACTGCTCTGGAATATCCATAAGAAGAAGGACAACATGTGGGTCAAGTGGATCAGTTGTTATTATCTAAAGGGGCAAGAGATTATGCAGGTGGAGGATAGCACTCAATACTCATGGATCTTTAAGGCAATTTTGAGGCAAAGAGAAGAAGCTGGTGGTATGCAGAACTGGACTGCCATGGATTATTTTAAAACTGCTAAGGTTTACAAGATGATACATGCAGGTGATACACAGGTGCATTGGTATAGATTATTCTGTGGGAACAGTGTGAGGCCTCGAGCCCTCATCACTCTTTGGCAAGCATGTCATGAGAAGCTTGCTACTAGGAGTAGGCTCTATAGATTTGGTATGGTGGGTTTCAATACTTGTAGCTTTTGTATGCAGGAGGAAACACAAGATCATCTACTGTTTGATTGCATTAAAACCAGGGACATGTGGAAGCAAGTTCTTGTGTGGAGCGGGTTCAACCATGATCCCAAGAGATGGGCTGAAGAGCTACCATGGGTTATTAGTATATGTAAAGGCAAGTCTGCTAGATCCAGCCTACTGAAATTGGCTTTTGCTGAGACAGTTTATGGAGTATGGACTTTTAGAAACGCTGTTAGCTTTGGGAATGTGGTAGATGAAAATAGAATTGCTTTGAACATTATTGATATGTTGGTTTATAGGGGATGGACCAAAGATAAGCTTAGGCCATACTTGGCTCTCTTGATGCTATAGTATTCATTGATTAGCTGGACCATGTTGGTCGCTTTGTGTAAACAGTTTTTTTGAATTAATATATTTGTAATTTGATTAAAAAAAATATAAAAGCGTGTAAAATATTTAATTTGGCACAATAAAAATTGAGTTGTAGTGAATACAAAGCTAAAAGCAAGTGTTATGATGTTTAGTAAAAAACTTGTATCGATGGTAATGTTGCTAGTTGCTGCAGTGCTTTGTAAATTATAGTTAGGATAAAGCAAATGTCAAATCATGGCACAATAATTATTAAACTATTGGATTATATCTATACTCAAGAGGAATTAGAGTATTATTTTTTTAACATAACATTGGTCAAATGAAATTTATGGCAAGAGACTTAATACCCAATAAGAACTCAACGAAATTGTTATCATCTATGAGCATGTTTACAAATTTTGAAAACTTTAAATTATATAAATTATAATTAGTGACACACATTATTCCTGAAAAATTATTTTCAACCCGTAAAATTATTATTAATTAATTGTTATTATAATAGAATATTTTAAATTATTGTATCCTAAATAAAAAACGGTTCTAAATTAGTTAGTTTTTAAAAAAGATTTTAAAGATGTTAAATGAAAGAGTGAAGATCCATTTTGGTCCCTCACAAATATTACACGAGTCAAATTAGTCCCTCATAAAAAAATTTGACCAAACTTAATCTCTTACAAATTTTAACTGGATCATATTAGTCCTTCTGCTAATATTTTTCTCAAATCGGTTTTTTCCTACCTCTAAACCGGTTCTTTTCATACTTTTAAACCGTGACTGAACTCACACGTTGGATTTTTCTTATTTTTTATTTTTTAAATACTAAATTAATTTTTATTTTTAATTTCATTTTTAAACAGTTATTAATGAATAATATCAAAAAAGTCAAAATTATTTCTTATAAAGTAATTTTTAAATAAATAATTTTCATGATTTCTACTAATATTAACAAATTTTATACATAAATTTTTATCTATGAGGTCTCAAATCCAAGTCTCTTCAAGTTAAATGATTTTCACTTTACAACTAGACAAATCAACTTCTATCGTTAATAAAGTGACTATCATTTACAACTAGAAAAATCAATTTCTATTGTTAGTAAAATGACTATTATTTACAACAAGACAAATCAATTTCTATTGTTAGTAAAGTGACTATCATTTACAACTAGATAAATCAATTTCTATTGTTAATAAAGTGATTATCATTTACAACTAGACAAATTAATTTCTACGGTTAGTAAAGTGTCTATCAATAACAACCAGACAAATCACTTTCTATTGTTAGTAAAGTGACTATCATTTACAAATAGACAAATCAATTTCTATTTTATTAAATTGACTGTCATTTAATCTGAAGAGATTTAGGTTCGAGACCATATTGATACAAATTTTATATTTTTTATTTTAAATTTAGAATTGTTTAAGATTAACCACATGGGCCTGAGTTCAACTCCTTATAAGAAACAATTTTTGCTTTTTATATTATTAATTTATAATTGTTTAAAAATGAAATTAAAAATAAAAATTTAAAAAATAAAAATAAAATAAAATCCAACGTGGCAATCCAGTCACGGTTTAAAACTAGAAAAAAACCGGTTTGAAAAAAATATTAACAGAAGGACTTATATGATCCGTTTAAATTTTATAAGGGATTAAATTGAGTCTATTTTATTGTGAAGGATTAATTTGACCCGTGTAATATTTGTGAGGGACCAAAATGAGTCTTCACTCTAAATGAAATTAACCATAATTTTTAGTGATCATAATAGAATTTGATTTTGATTGAAAATTAAGAGTTTTATGAGAATAAGTGAATTAATTTAATTAATTTTGAATTCTATAAATAAGAATGTTAATTGATTTATGTTACATAAATAAAATGTAATAACAAAATTACCATTAATAAATATGATATGGAAGAAAAAAAAGCCAAAAAAATTTATAAAAAAATTAAAATACAAATAAGTGTAAAGCAATGAATCATATTTCACACGAATGCCATTTTTTTAATAAGCAATTTGTACCTAGCGGGTTTCGAACTTGAGCCCTTGAGAAAAGCACACTCTCAGAACCCAAGCGTTTCACCGCTAGATCACACACGCACACTTTTTCCCATGCCATTAACTCTGCACATGCAATATTAAATACTAAAGAACATCTTCACACTTTATAGGGAAGTAATTTTTCATTGGTTGCAATATATTACATTCTGATATATTATCCTTATCCTTATCTTCTTGTAATCTCATCTTTCTATGGTCAATTAGACACTCGTTGATATTAATCTGCATTTATCCTTGAGCTGCTTCTCACAGAGTAAGACAATTTTCATCTCTCATTTTTTCACAAATTCTCTTCCTTTTCATTCTCTCACCAGCATCTATAAATATTATATTTAATTATTAACTCCTATTTTTTCTCTCATTAAATTGTGATTTGTCTAAAAATTGTTAAGGAAACAAATTTAGATCTAAAATATTGATAATTAATTACTTGTAAAAATAAAAAGAATTCTTAGTTTATGAAACTCAACACATAATAACAATGTTTATACAGAAATAGCTTTAGGTTAAAATAGATAAATCAATTTAGTATTTTTCTTCTTTATAGAAATATTTTTTATTTAAAAATCATATAAAAAATAATTTTTTTATTACTATTACTTTGAATATGAAAAATATTATTAAAAATTAGTGTTTAATTTTATAATAATGATCATTAAGTATCATTTGATTTTGTAAAATGGAAAAATATGTAAAATTGATTCCAAATCTACATATACATATAAAACTATTATTAGAAACGTGGGGGAAACTATTTCTTGTTTTTCCTGCTGTACAACTCATCCATAATAACTACACCGCTACTTTTTCTAGAAGACCCGCGTGAATTGAATTTAAAGTTTCAAAATCTCTTCTTCCAAACTCTTGGGCCCCTCACCCCTCCCCTTCTTAAACCTTGCTCATAAACTTTAACCTCCAAAAATTTAATATAGTAAAAAATACAAACTATAAAAATAGCTAAAAAAATACATAACTATAAATAACTAATATCACATTAAATATGTCCTTCAATATAAAGAAATAGAAACTTAAAAAAAAAACTAATATCACATAAAAAAAATTATGAAACTTAAACAAATAAAAATTTAAGGCATAAACATTTAATTTGATAAATCTTTTGGAGGAAATAGAATACAAATATTTAGAAGGTATCTTATAAAATTTATTTTCAGCATAAAATATGTTCTCAACAATAATGAAATAAATGTTGCACAAACTGTTTCAGAAAAAATCAGTAAAAAATATTACTGAAATGGAACAAAAGGCTTAAAGATTTTATTTTTACATGATTTGATGAAACAAAGACCATAAAAACTCAACATAATATTCATAAAAACTTAAAAAGAAACAAAAATAAAAATCAGACATGCAGAAAATAAAATTCACCTTAATATCTATATTTCTTTATTTCCTTTCACCTTAAGATGGATAGATATGAAGATAAAATAGGTAGATCTGAAGGTAAAAAAACCTAGTCTCTTGTGAAAGATCTGCAAAAATCAAAACAAATATGATCAAAAAAAATTATATAAAATTAGATAGAAGAGAACATATAATAATAGGAGAAAGTGAGAAAAAGATGAGGTGAGAAGAGAAGATCAGAGAGAAAGCTTCACAATCTGGTCTTCGTATAGATCTACAACCCTGAAAAAACAACAAACATAAAGGAAAAATAAAAATAAATCACAAAATATAAAACATAGATGAAGATAAAAAGATGAGAGGCGATGAGGTCTTAAAGCCAGATTCAGTCTTTGTATAAATCTAATGCCTGAGAAAACAAAAAAAAAATAAACAAAAAGGAAAAAGATAAAGAAATTTGAAAGGTGCAAAACATTGATGAATAAAAATAGATGAGATAAAAGGAAGAAGAAGTAATAGAGAGGGGTGATATGACAGAGACAACAAGCAAAGTGAGAAAGGAGAGAAAGAAAACTTGTTGGGGAAATTTTGAGTGAGAGAGAGAGCGTGAGGAAAAACGAAAAAGAGAGAGAAGAAGTTGGAAATGAGTAGAAAAATTGAAATAGGCGTATATAAAATGATCGCCATAATATAATAATAATAAAATCAAACTAAAAAGTGAGAAAAAACAATAAATAAGCGAAATTGAGTAGGTGTTGGCAAAAGGGCAAGGGGAAATAATGTCTTTTCCAGGTACATTTGTTTTCTTATATTATAGATGTGTCTATTTGGATCATTATTTAATGTTTTTTAGGGGCATTTATGGCAAGAACACGCACCTATACATAAATGGATGTTCACAGGGGTGTTCAGATGTGCATATTTGAATCCCCTGTGAGGAATTTTTGGATATGCCTTTGAGTGTTAATTATATCCACCTATTTTTGTTAGGATTATGGCTAATACCCTAAATTGAGACTTGGCAGGTCAAGCCAAGCAGCATCCGCTCGGCGTGTGAGAGCTGAGCAGTCTAGAAGGGTCCCGAGGAGTCGTCTGACTGTTGTGTCATCATCTCAGGCTAATGAGTAGGAACCCGAGGAGGAACACTTTCAAGCACAGACTGCTCCTGACACGCATGTTGCTCCTGATACACAAGTTGCACGACTACGTGCAACAATGACGCAGGCTTCTGAGAGGTCTATCCAAGAGTACCCAAGAGTGCCTTATGGCACCTCCCTTTTGATATATTACGACATCCATGTCACTCCACATGTTTAGGAAGGAGATGTATTTTTGTTTACACATTAATATTAACGATTAACATTGATATTAATTTTTATTTTTAATAACTAACATTGATATTAATTTTTATTTTTACAGGAAAGGTAAGTTATAAAGTCCATGAACCACACGCAAAAAATATTTGATCTTGTTTAGCCCCGGGAGGATTGGTTCAAGGAGGCCATCCTTGGCTCCAGACTTGTCGGACTATGTTGTTCCGGTTAGGGGGCTATCATCCACGATATACAGGGGGGCATTTTGCGAGAGATAGTGAAATTCTCTGGTACAAGCATAACACATGCTAACACAACTGTCTTACATGATGTCAAGACATATGTTACAACATCTAGAAACAAACCAGTTTCATCATACTGAATTTAATACTGAAACATAAAATTGCATAATGATAAATAACACATAGAGATGTTAACCTAGTTCAATGCAAACAACACCTAATCTAGAGGTCACCAAGTCAGGAAGGAAGTTCACTATCAATAGTATTAGTTCAAAGCTAAACAATCTCAATTTACAACTTCTCGCCTAATCACTACCTAACGTTACTTATGCCTAGACGTCGATATCTAGACCTGGGAAGTCGACATCCCACAACCTAAATCACAGCAGTGATATCTAACAGTCTCAATTCCAGTGACTGTATCAAAAACAAACCAATTTAAAATATCACACTTCTAATACAAGAAATCAACTTTTTTGATTAAAATCTTTAAGAGTGAGAATAAATAACTCAACTCATTACCTAAGGGCTTCTGAGTGGAAATAAACATCCTGAAAAATAGTTAAGCAACATACAGTCTGCCACATAGTGTCAAAAGATACGTGGGAGACTTGAAACACAAGAGACTCTCAAAACCTAAGCTTTCCAACCTTCCCCTAATTTTACAATTGTGAAAATTTAGTTAGGTTAGGTCTAGGGATCTCTTTAAATAGTCTTTAACAATCCATGGGCTTCGATACACTTTACTTGATCCACGAGCTGAGAGTTACAACAAATCCTCAGAGAAGTCTTTTTGAATATTGAAAATAAATATTGTTTCAATCTTCTAATTTTAGAAACTTTAATTCTGGTGAAAATTTGATTCCTTTATTCTAGATTAAATATTCTTGACCTGCGTAAATCACTGAAATATATTCAAAGAAAACATCACAGAATAAATTTAAAACAAATCAAATATGTCAAGATTCCAAACTGCCTGCGCAGATCTTCTGATACCGGGTGTCACGACATCAGACATGACATCTGGTTTTTTCTGTAAGCTCACACTCAGTTGTAACAAGAGATCAAGATGTTATAACATATTTCTTAACATCCTTCAAGCATTGTATTTTAGCAAAATTGTATCAACTCCAAAAAGAAGGAGCTAACATACGGCACAAGGAAACCTCATCTTTCCACTTTCCTGCCGGGGAGATGACGATCACATTAGATGACGCCGTATGCCTTCTACACCTTCCTATTATAGGGAGGTTTCTTAACCACTATCAGATCAGTCGTAACGATACAATTGAATGGATGGTCAAATGTCGGGGAGCTTAACTAGAAGACGCTTATGGCCAGTGTGCCTCAACTAATGCAGCTCATGCCAAGTTCTCCTTCCCGGAGACACTATTTGAAGAGCACCTGAATGCGGTAGAAGCATCCGCGAGCGAGGATAATGATTTTTAAGTACAGTACCGCCGTGCTTGTGCTTTACAGTGTTACTTTATGTTCTTGATTGACACGTCCATTTTTATGGACAAAAGTGCAACCTACTTGGATGTTGTATACCTATAATAATTCTTTGATTTGGATTCAGTTTGCGAGTGGAACTGGGGGCCGACTGTTTAATATAGCTACACCAAAAGCTGAACGAAGCTTCTAACTAGAGGACAAGGAAGTTGACGGGCTCTTGTACACTATTGACTATACTTTTCATTCAAACTATTAATTTTAATTTAGTTTCAATATTTTGTTCTTACATAGCTCTTATTCGTTTTTTATGGATGGATCATTTCCCACTTCTACCATATTTACGAGTTCTACATTGATGAGGAGTATCGTGAAGAGTTACTGCGGGCTGCCATGTATCTCTTGCAGAAAGGGAATAATGTTGTGTCGTCGTTTCAGGTGTATCTTTACCGGACTGTTCACGATGACATCAACTGAATGCCTTACGAGGATCACAAGGAAATGGTCCATTTCGACCATATCTCATTATACTGAGAGTGGCTGGCAGTGGAAGTAATATTATGGCTAGGTATCTTCCTGAGTGATGCATGCGACAATTTGGTTATGTGTAGACCATCCCCAAATCTACCTTTCAGGTGGCTCCTGACAATATTGTCTGTCGCGATCTCGACGACATCTTTCAGGATTGGAGCATCATATGGTGCTAAAGAAATATTAGATAATGTCATCACCGAGTAGTTGACATTGTGCGGAAGGATACATGACATGGTTCTACAAAGTGTCACACCCTATTATGACACCAGACACGCCTAGTCGTCCACCTAGGCCAGCTTATAAGGAGATCTTGGAGAACCAGCAAGCCCATGATGATCATGTCTCTGATGTCTTTCCAATTTGTCAGTGTATACAATTGCTTGAGTAAGAAGCTTTGGACTTAAGTGTAATTGAGAGAGACAGTCCTGAAGCGGTGACCATCGTAGAAAGGATGATTAAGGAGACATTGAGTGTTGTAGGATACAGAAGGAAGATGAGGGGTCATTGGGTTAGGCTAAGACATGCGCAGTAGGCTATGCCTTTCCTTTTTTAGTTGTTGATGAATTAATATTACATTACGTACTTTCTGAACAACATTTGTATTATGTTTTGCTATATCAGAATAATATTACCTATCTTCGCTGTGTTTGTTTTATTGTTTTTCGTTTGCGTGTTTATTAACGGTTTAACCAAATTACTGATCAAACTAATATTGATTCTTTAAAAAAAAAGTCAAAAACAATAATGTTTCTGCCAACTATTCTTTCCAGCCAAACGTCTCTGGGTGTTTTCGGATACGCGTATCCGAACTAATTTTTCTAAACTTCTTTGTGGTTCGTTCGAAGATGCATCTCTAAAGGACAATTTATGATTTTCATAGGTGTTTTTCACCCCATAAAAATGTATTAAAAATTCCAATTTAATTTATGGTAGTCATTTTAACTTGAAGTCTAAATTGACACATAATTTTCACTCCTGATTCGATTGTTATAATTGGTGCATGTTATGAGTCATATGGATTTTATTACATTCACACTTCACCTACAATTGTTTTCACTTCTACTACAAAATTTTCAAATTTTTTCAATGATGATTAGGTCACCAAAGTCTAAAAAAATCCTCACTTGTCTCATTTGTAATTTTTAGATTATGAATCCTGATAGCTTTGGTAGCATGTCCGGTCTTTCTTCCTTAATAGTATCAGAAATAAACTAATTATCTTTTTTTTTTTATGTCGTTTGATATATGGGAACTAAGTCAAACTTCAATGATAAGAAATATATTTTTGTCCTTTTTAGATGTATGTAGATTTATATTTCAAAACTATTAGATGTATTTCAATTTTTTTAAAGAAAATTCAAAATTAGTTTTATGATTCTATTCACATTTTGCTAGTGATAATTCTTGTATGGTTAAAAGTGCATCAAGTCATCAACCATATAATACATCAATAATGTTGTTCATATACTCCATCAACCATATAATACATCCATAATCTTGTTCCTATAGTCTACAATAAAATAATATTATTGAACGTAAGCACGGTCATATAATTGAAAATACTTTTCTTATACATTGCTAATTTAAAACATATTTGGACTAAGTACCTTAAAAAATATCAGTACAAAATATATTTTTAAAGATTTTAAATTCACTATTCATAAAATATATATTTTTGATTCTCTACTCTATATTTATCTTTCTTTTATATTATAATTATAATAATAATATAATAATAATAATAATGATAATAATAATAATAATAATAATAATAATAATAATAATAAATAATTGTAATTAATTTTTATTTATAAAATAATTTTGTTACATACATTTAATTAAATCAGATCTTACCTTAATCTTCTAAATCAGATCTTACCTTATTCTTTTAAATCAAATCTTTTAAATCAGATCTTACCTTAATCTTTTAAATCAAATCTTTTAAATCAGATTTTGTATATATTAAAATATTTTAGGAAAAGTGAAAGCTTAAAACTGGCCGCCGGTGCTCTATTCTGTATAATCGTGTTCGTGGGTTAAATTCTATTGTCACTACCTTCAGCTATTCTGTTGAAGGTCGAAACGAAAGGGGCAATGATTATAATGAGAGAGGCCTTTAGTAGGAAATACCCAATTCCAATTCCATCTCAAAATCAAGAAAATAAGAAGAAAAAAAAATATAGGTCAGAATTTGAAGGTGCCGCCATCCCTTTTCAACGAAGGGGTTTGGCTTTGGTATCTCATATTCTGCCGTCCTCTTCTTTCTCCGCTTCATCTTTCCGTCCCTTCAAATTGAATTGAGTTTTTTCCTACTGTGATATGAGCCCCGAAACTTTACGAATTCTTGATTTTTATGAAATTTGTTTTTTCTTTAAGATCTGTTGTCGTTTTTTTGCACTTATTTGATGTTTGGATGGGGAAACAGATGCATGTTGTTTTCTCCTTGAAGAATCGGTGCGTATATAAAAAGCTTGATTAACATGTTTTCAGAAATTTGGTGATTTTGTTGTAATTGAGCAGCGGTCAGGCAACCGTAGGGATGGAATCCGCAGATGCTGAGTTTTTTTTCCTACTGTGATAGATCTTTCAAAATTAACACTTGATATGCTCCGTAACTTTTCATTTTCTTTACGAATGTTAATTTTTATGAAATTTGTTTTTGCTATCGGTCTTGATTTGAAACTATACGTTGGCGGATAAATGTGTGTACCTGGTATTGGTATTGGTGGGCTATTGGTCTTGATTCGAAACTATGCATTGGCGGATAAATGTGTGTACCTAATATCGGTATTGGTTGGCTATCGGTCTTGATTCGAAACTATGTGTTGGCGGATAACTGTGTGTACCTTTTATTGGTATTGGTTGGCTATCGGTCTTATGTGTGTACTTGGTATCATTATTGGTGGGCTATCAGTCTTGATTCGAAACTATGCGTTGGCGGATAAATGTGTGTACCTGGTATAGGTATTGGTGGGCTATCGGTCTTGATTCGAAACTATGCATTGGTGGATAAATGTGTGTACCTAATATCGGTATTGGTTGGCTATCGGTCTTGATTCGAAACTATGTGTTGGCGGATAAATGTGTGTACCTTGTATTGGTATTGGTTGGCTATCGGTCTTGATTCGAAACTATGCGTTGGAGGATAAATGTGTGTACCTGGTATTGGTATTGGTGGGCTATCGGTCTTGATTCGAAACTATGCATTGGCGGATAAATGTGTGTACCTTGTATTGGTATTGGTTGGCTATCGGTCTTGATTTGAAACTATGCATTGGCGGATAAATGTGTGTACCTGGTATTGGTATTGATGGGCTATCAGTATTGATTCGAAACTATGCGTTGTCGGATAAATGTGTGTACCTGGTATTGGTATTGGTGGGCTATCGGTCTTGATTCGAAACTATGCGTTGGCGGATAAATGTGTGTACCTTGTATTGGTATTGGTTGGCTATCGGTCTTGATTCGAAACTATGCGTTGGCGGATAAATGTGTGTACCTTGTATTGGTATTGGTGGGCTATCAATCTTGATTCGAAATTATGCGTTGTCGGGTGTGGTATACTGGAAATCATATCTCACCATTTTTATGGTGTCCTATTTTTTCATGCATATGGTATATTGTTAGAAATTGGCTCAGAATTTTCACGATGAAAAAGTATTCAAACATCAAGGATGTCTTAGAGGAACAAAAAGAATTGGATAAACTTCTGACTGACTTTTCCGTAATAATGTTTTCACATTTTATTTTGTTCCAGAATTGGATCAACTGCTGACTGACTCTTTCCCAATAATGTTTTCACATTTCATTTTGTTCCATAATTTGAATTTTCATAGTGTTGATTCAGCTCTATGATGGAACCAATTTGTTTGGTGTGGATATTGGTAGAGTCATCAGATAAGCCTAGATAGTTGATCTTTTTCAGTTGATGGGATCTGTGGGTACTTTAATTTGGTCGGATAGTGGATGAAGTCTGCTGTGTGGATCAGGCTGTTTTGATTGTGGTTGTAACTGGATCAGAAAATCAGTAGTTGACTCTCACTATTTTAGAGCATCCTGATAGCATTTTGCAGCAATTTTAATCTTGTGTGGTACTGGTGGTTTAAGCTGACTGGAGTAGTTTTGCTTTGAAGCATAGCTGTCCTGCGCAGGCTCGCATAGTGGTTTTTGTGCAGCTTTGTACTTGTCAATAGCTTGGGATGATTTTGGTGTTATAGTGGGAAAGCTTGGCACATTTGAAGCGGTTCACCGCTAGAATCGATAACGGCAGAGTATTTTCTAGGATAGTCGGCATAATTTGGTACACTTCCAAGGGATCCTAAAGAATTAAAGTAATCTCTTGTCGAGCTGGATAAAACTAAAGATAAAGGCATTGTTTAGTAATCGGATATCCAATACCTAATGGACATGGCCCAATTGGCCGACAAAGTTCCACAAATCGAACAATTAAAGGCTTAGAAGGTCAAAACGATAAAGTTTAGTAAAAAGAAAGTAACTTATGGCGAGATAGATGATGCAGAAAATGCTTTTGACTCAGATTATGAGTACGTCGAAGATGGCTGATGTCAAAACCCTACCGGAACTTATGGAAGAGGAGGCTCGGAGGCAAGATAAACTCGTGTCCAATTTGACCAACATTATTCAAGTGAAAAACAAGCACTTATTTGAGATTGAAGCAAGATGCACCTAGACTAGACTACGGAAAATATGAATTCTGCTATGACAGAAAACAATTTACTCATTCTTATAATAAAGGTAGATTTATTGAGCCTGAGTTACTTTTCATTAATTTGGATCAGGACTTGTATGTGTTGTGGATGTGGGTGTTTAGCTTTTCGTGTTTCTGATTTGCAACTTGTGCTTTTGTTACACATACAACTGCCAGTTTAATTAAATTGATTTCGGACGAATATTATGCTTGAACTTTATTTTACAATTGTCAGAATTGATTATTAATTCTAAATTTCGTGATATTTGAATTTAGAGATGAAGAAAATACAGGCAAGTGCTAAGGATCACTTCCAAAGGATTTTTAATGATCACAAAAAGCTTAAATCGAAACTGGAATTTCAGAAAAGTGAGCTTGATTTGCGGAGAATTGCTTTGGAAAAACGTGAAGCACATAATGAAAGTGAGAGAAAAAAGTTGACACTGAGCCATTCCTTGAAGCTATGAAGCAAAGATATAATGAGGAAGCCGAAGACAAAGCTACAGAACTATGTTCATTGTGGGAAGAGTATATAAAAGACCCAAATTGGCATCCGTTCAAAGTTGTCATGATTGACGGGAAAGAAAGAGTATGTTTCTGTTAAACATGGTTCTCTTTTTATCTATTTGGCCTTTTGAACCTATAATTCTGTCACTTTTTGTTATCTCAGGGGCTTAATGGTGTCGAGCCCTGTTTGGAAATGTCATAGCGGATCAATAGGAGAAAGAAAGAATAGACAACCATGAATTAAAGATGAGTATAGAAGTAGGGGTTTCAATACGATTCGAGTCAATCCTTTATGGAATTACAGAGGTCTCTCTGGAACTGTTCTTGTGGATTCAATAAAAACTGGCATGACTTAGATAATGCACTTGCATTTTAAAAAGCGTATGCGTTAGAACATCATGGGAAAAAGGATTGGTTTGTTAATACCGGGCCGAAGACGGGTCTTTATGGATGGGTTGCCCGAGCAGATGATAAACTCGTGTCCAATTGACCAACATTATTTAAGTTAAAAACAAGCACTTATTTGAGATTGAAGCAAGATGCACCAAGACTACGGCGAAAATGAATTCTGCCATGACAGAAAAAGATTTACTCATTCAATATTATAATGAAGGTAGATAGTATATGTTGTGGTTGTGGGTGTTTAGTTTTTCATGTTTCTGATTTGCGACTGGTGCTTTGGTTACACATACAACTGCCACTGTGGTGGTGCCAAATATTGCTAGAATCATTGCAATGATTGCACCCTAAAATATGGCATAGTTTAATTGATTTCGGATGAATATTATGCTTGAACTTTGTTTTAAAATTTTAAGAATTGATTATTAATTCTAAATTTCGTGATCTTTTGAATTTAGAGATGAAGAAAGTACAGGCAAGTGCTAAGGATCACTTCCAAAGGATTTTTAATGATCACGAAAAGCTTAAATCGCAACTAAAATCTCAGAAAAGTGAGCTTGAATTGCGGAGAATTGCTTTGGAAAAACGTGAAGCACATAATGAAAGTGAAAGAAAAAAGTTGGCAGAGGAGATTGAGGAGGTATAGTGTTTTTATTTTGCTCCATCCTCTATGATTGGGATTCATGAAAACTTTATATTTAATGAAACAGTTTTTTTGTGTAAGCTATTGATTATTACTCATATGGTTGTTTTGACAAATGTTTGTCCATATGATTGATACTTAGATGTGTTAGTGCTTTCAATGAAGGATTTATCAACCAAGCTTAATCAATATCCACTTTGCTTATCATGTTTAAAATCATGGAATGATTGGTTGGGAGTTTATTTTCCGTTGAATCTTCGGATAGTTAATTCTGAAAATATTGGAAATATGATAAACCTGGTAATTGTTCGAGTAGTACCTCGTTGAAGGTTGTGAATACAGAACAAGTTAGTGTTTGGATTGCAGGTGTATTTACTTTAAAAGGAAAAGTACCTCATGATTGAATTCTTATTGGAATCTTATAATCTTTGTATAGGTCAGAATTTGAAGGTGCCGCCATCCCTTTTCATCGAAGGGGTTTGGCTTTGGTAACTCATATTCTTCCGTCTTCTTCTTTCTCCCCTTGGTCTTTCCGTCCCTTCAAATTGAATTGAGTTTTTTCCTACTGGGATAGATCTTTCCAAATTTACACTTGATATGAGCCCCGAAACTTTACGAATTCTTGATTCCTACGAAATTTGTTTTTTCTTTACAAACTTTTTGCACTTATTTGATTTTTGGATGGGAAACAGTTGCATGTTGTTTTCCCGTTGAAGAATCGGTGCGTATATAAAAAGCTTGATTAACATGTTTTAGAAATTTGGTGATTTTGTTGTAATTGAGCAGCGGTCAGACAACCGTAGGGATGGAATCCACGGATGCTGAGTTTTTTTCTTACTGTGATCGATCTTTCAAAATGTACACTTGATATGAGCTCCGTAACTTTTCATTTTCTTTATGAATGTTGATTTTTATGAAGTTTGTTTTTGCTATCGGTCTTGATTCGAAACTATGCATTTGCGGATAAATGTGTACCTGATATTGGTATTGGTGGGATATCGGTCTTGATTCGAAACTATGCGTTGGCGGATAAATGTGTGTACCTAGTTTTGGTATTGGTGGGTTATCAGTCTTGATTCGAAACTATGCGTTGGCGGATAAATGTGTGTACCTAGTTTTTGTATTGGTGGGCTATCGGTCTTGATTCTAATGCATTGGTGGATAAATGTGTGTACCTGATATTGATAGGCTATCAGTCTTGATTCGAGACTATGCGTTGGCGGATAAATGTGTGTGCCTAGTATTGGTATTGGTGGGCTATTGGTCTTGATTCGAAACAATGCGTTGGCGAATAAATGTGTGTACCTGGTATTGGTATTGGTGGGCTATCGGTCTTGATTTGAAACTATGCGTTTGCGGATAAATGTGTGTACCTGATGTTGATATTGGTGGGCTATCGGTCTTGATTCAAAACTAGCGTTGGCGGATAAATGTGTGTACCTGATGTTGGTATTGGTGGGCTATCGGTCTTGATTCGAAACTATGCATTGGCGGATAAATGTGTGTACATGGTATTGGTATTGGTGGGCTATCAGTCTTGATTCGAAACTATGCATTGGCGGATAAATGTGTGTACTTGGCATTGGTATTGATGGGCTATTGGTAATTGGCTCGTAATTTCTACGATATTTCAAAGAGAGTTGTTGGTATACTGGAAATCATATCTCACAGTTTTTATGGTGTGCTATGTTTTCATGCATATGGTATATTGTTAGTAATTGGGTCGGAATTTCTACGATATTTCAAAGATAGTAGTTGGTATACTGGAAATCATATCTAACAATTTCTATGGTGTGCTATGTTTTCATGCATATGGTATATTGTTAGTAATTGGCTCGAATTTCCACGATATTTCAAAGAGAGTATTTGGTATACTGGAAATCATATCTCACCATATTTATTGCGTCCTATTTTTTCATGCATATGGTATATTGTTAGTAATTGGCTCGGAATTTTCACGATGAAAAAGTATTCAAACAACAAGGATGTCTTAGAGGAACAAAAAGAATTGGATCAACTGCTGACTGACTGTTCCACAATAATGTTTTCACATTTCATTTTGTTCCAGAATTTGAATTGTCATAGTGTTGATTCAGCTTTATGATGGAACCAGTTTGTTTGGCGTGGATATTGGTAGAGTCATCAGATAAGCCTAGACATTTGATCTTTTTCAGTTGTTGATGGGATCTGTGGGTACTTTAATTTGGTCGAATAGTGGATGTAGTGGATGAACTCGGCTGTGTGGATCAGGCTGTTTTGATTGTGGTTGTAACCACTGGATCAGAAAATCGGTAGTTGACTCTCGCTGTATTGGAGCATCCTAACAGCATTTTGCAGCAATTTTAATCCCGTGTGGTACTGGTGGTTTAAGCTGACTGCAGCAGTTTTGCTTTGAAGCATAGTTGTCCTGCGCAGGCTCGCATAATGGTTGTTGTGCAGCTGTGTACTTGTCAATAGCTTGGGATGATTTTGGTGTTACAATGGGAAAGCTTGGCACATTTGGAGCGATTCACCGCTAGAATCGATAACGGCAGAGTATTTTCTAGAATAGCCAGCATAATTTGGTTCACTTCCAAGGGATCCTAAAGAATTAAAGTGATCTCTTGTGCAGAAAGATGTTGCACGGCAGTTTTGGAACTACTATTATTGTCGAGCTGGATAAAACTAAAGATAAAGGCATTGTTTATTTCCAGTTTCTATTCAGAGGCTGGATGGTCAAGAACTGTGTTGGTCTTGGAATATCAGTCCTGGCACATTATGCTGACTACCGATTAAGAGGTTTTGCTGCATTAAAGTGATATTGTTTTGCTGGTTTTAGTCTAGGTAGTATCTGCCTCTTGAAGTTGAGTTTTTTTTATTATATAGTTTGGTTTGCTTCAATGCCTTTATGGCTGACTCTATTTTTGTTCTGTATTGGCATAGCTTATGCCATGGATATATTTTAATTATAAATAAATGATTTTTGGCTTTTTAAAATTTTGTTTACTTCATTGTCGCCATTTTTATTCTTTTAATTTGATGAAAGAAGTGCTTCAAATATATTAGTCAATAGTGAGAAAGATTGCAGGTTAAGCATTGGTCCTAGAAATTGGTTAAAATTGTGTGATTATGGAAATAGAGATTGCTTGAATTAAAAGATTCAGCATAAAGTGTAAGCGAAGTTGAATGGACTGAGAAAAGAAGTGGGTGAAAAAGCATATAATGCAGTGGTGGCAGCTTTGACAGAGACGATATGTAACCGCTGAATTATGGAATTACCAAACTGGTATTGGGGGGCTATCGGTCTTGATTCGAAACTATGCGTTGACGGATAAATGGTTGTACCTGGTATTGGTATTGGTGGGCTATCGGTCTTGATTCGAAACTATGCGTTGGCGGATAAATATGTGTACCTGGTATTGGTATTGGTGGGCTATCAGTCTTGATTCAAAACTATGCGTTGGCGGATAAATATGTGTACCTGGTTTTGGTGGGCTATCGATCTTGATTTGGAAATATGCGTTGGCGGATAAATGTGTACCTGGTATCGGTATTCGTGGGCTATCGGTCTTGATTCAAAATTTACACTTGATATGAGCCCCGAAGCTTTTCATATTCTTTACGAATTCTTGATTTTTATGAAATTTGTTTTTTCTTTTAGATCTGTATTTGTGTTTTTGCAATGATTTGATTTTGGATGGGGAAACATATGAATCTTGTTTTCTCATTGAATAATCGGTGCGTATATAAAAAGCTTGATCGCAGCAACTGCTTGTTACTGATGTTTTCAGAAATTTGGTGGATTTGTTGTGTGATTGGGCAGCGGCCAGACGACCGTAGGAATGGAATCCATAGATACTGAGTTTTTTTGTCTCATCATTCTACTAATTCCATCTCACATTTTCTTATCTTCAGCTTAAATTTAACTGTTCAATTTTCTGTAGTTTTTTTAAACCTAAATTTTTGGGGTTTTATAATAAGTAGAAAAACATTCGTTTGCAAATGTTAACCGAGTTTGAATCTATCTTCAAACAGGTCTTTTGGACGAAGTCCTCTTTGGTTAAATGGGAGTAGAAGATCAGATTTGAGAGGAGACAAGTGAAACAGTTCATGGTGGTGGAAAGAGTAATCCATAACTTTTGGGCATTTGTGGCATGTATCTGCAGAACAATATTTTATTAAAACAGAGTTATATGGCCAAGTTCTTAGAAAATAGGCTTCATTCTAATGCTCATTGAACAAAGTTTGAAATTGTTTGGTTCACATAAAAATATCATTGTATGAGTTTAAAAAAATTAAAAAATAGTGTCATGATTCAGTAATAAAGAAATTAAAATACATACAGATATTAGATTGATATATGAAAAAATCATAAATTTCACTCACAATTGAATAATCAGAAAAATGAAGTACCACAACTATAGTACATGGTATCCGATAAATGTGTGTACTTGGTATTAGTGGGCTATCTGTCTTGATTTGAAACTATGTGTTGGCGAATAAATGTGTGTACCAGGTAATTGTATTGGTGGGCTATCAGTCTTGATTCGAAATTATGCGTAGGTGGATAAACGTGTGTTCCTGGTATTGGTGGGCTATCGGTTTGATTCGAAATTATGCGTTGGCGGATAAATGTATGTACTTGGTATTGGTATTGGTGGGCTATCAAACTTGGATCGAAATTATGTGTTGGCAGATAAATGTGTGTACTCGGTAATGGTATTGGTGGGCTATCAATTTGATTCGAAATTATGCGTTGGCGGATAAATGTGTGTACCTGGTATTGGTATTGGGGGGCTATCGGTCTTGAATCGAAACTATGTGTTGGCGGATAAATGTGTGTACCCGGTATTGGTATTGGTGGGCTATCGATCTTGATTCAAAACTATGCGTTGGCGGATAAATGTGTGTACCCGATATTGGTATTGGTGGGCTATCGGTCTTGATTCAAAACTATGTGTTAGCGGATAAATGTGTGTACCCAGTATTGATATTGGTGGGCTATCGGTTTTAATTCGAAACTATGCGTTGGCGGATAAATGTTTGTACCCGATATTGGTATTGGTGGGCTTTGGTCTTCATTTGAAACTATGCGTTAGCGGATAAACGTGTGTACGTGGTATTAGTATTGGTGGGCTATCAGTCTTGATTTGAAACTATGTGTTGGCGGATGAATGTGTGTACCTGGTATTGGTGGGCTATTGGTCTTGATTCAAAACTATGCGTTGGCGGATAAATGTGTGTACCTGGTATTGGTATTGGTGGGCTATCAGTCTGTATTCGAAACTATGCGTTGGCGGATAAATGTGTGTACTTGGTATTGGTATTGGTGGACTATCGGTCTTGATTCGAAATTATGGGTTGGCGGATTAATGTGTCTACCTGGTATTGATATTGGTATTGATGGGCTATCGGTCTTGATTCAAAATTATACGTTGGCGGATAAATGTGTGTACCTGATATTGGTATTGGTGGGCTATTAGTCTTGATTCGAAACTATACGTTGGCGGATAAATGTGTGTACCCGGTATTGGTATTGGTGGGCTATCGGTCTTGATTCAAAATTATGCGTTGGTAGATAAATGTGTGTACCTGGCATTGATATTGGTGGGCTATCGGTCTTGATTTGAAACTATGCGTTGGCGGATAAACGTTGTTTACCTGACATTGGTATTGGTGAGCTATCAGTCTTGATTCGAAACTATGCGTTGGCGAATAAATGCGTGTACCTGGTATTGGTATTGGTGGGCTATCGGTTGATTCAAAATTATGCGTTGGCGGATAAATGTGTGTACCTGGCATTGGTATTGGTGGGCTATCGGTCTTGATTCGGATCAACTGCTGACTGACTGTTTCACAATAATGTTTTCGTATTTCATTTTGTTCCAGAATTGGATCAACTGCTTACTGACGACTGTTTCACAATAATGTTTTTCACATTTCATTTTGTTCCAGAATTGGATCAACTGCTGACTGACTGTTTCACAATATTTTTACTTTTCATTTTGTTCCAGAATTTGGATCAACTGCTGATTGACGGTTTCACAATAATGTTTTCACATTTCATTTTGTTCCAGAATTGGATCAACTGCTGATTGACTGTTTCACAATAATGTTTTCACGTTTCATTTTGTTCCAAAATTTAGATTGTCATAGTGTTGATTCAACAATATGATGGAACCAGTTTGTTTGGTGTGGATATTGGTAGAGTCATCAGATAAGCCTAGACGTTTGATCTTTTTCAGTTGATGGGATCTGTGGGTACTTTAATTTGGTCGGGTAGTGGATGAACTCTGCTGTGTGGATCAGGCTGTTTTGATTGTGGTTGTTACTGGATTAGAAAATCGGTAGTTTACTCTCGCTGTGTTAGAGCATCCCTACAGCATTTTGCAGTGATTTTAATTCTGTGGTACTGGTGGTTTAAGCTGACTAGAGCAGTTCTGCTTTGAAGCAAAACTGTCCTGCGCAGGCTCGCGTCGCGGTTTTTGTACAGTTGTGTACTTGTCTATAGCTTGGGATGATTTTGGTTTTACAGTGGGAAAGCTTGGCACATTTGGAGCGGTTCACCGCTAGAATCAATAACGATAAAGTATTTTCTAGGATAGTCACATAATTTGGTTCACTTCCAAGTGATCCTAAAGAATTAAAGTGATCTCTAGTACAGAAAGATGTTGCACGACAGTTTTCGAACTGCTATTATTGTCGAGCAATATGGATTCAGTTGATAATTTGACTGGAATGAGCAAAGCACTGAATAAAACTGAAGATAATGGCATTGTTTATTTCCACTTTCCAATCAGAGGCTTGATTGGTTAAGAGCACTAAGGAAATTTTGAGCTTGGTTGATCTTGGAATAACAGTCCTGGCACATTATGCCAATCACCTATCAAGAGGTTTTGTAGAATTAATGTCATACTGGGTTGCTAGTTTTAGTCTAGGTGTGTCTGGTTGCTTGCTTGCCTTGGATCTATGTTAGTTATAAATAAATTACTTTTTGGCTTTTAATTTTTTTTTACTTCATTTTCACTATTTTTATTCTTTTAATTTGATGAAAGAAGTGCTTCAAATAGTAATCAATACTGAGAAAGGTTCAGGTTAAGCATTGATCCTAGAAATTGGTTAGATTGTGTGATTATCGAAATAGAGATTGCTCTTATTGTCTTCCAATAAACACTAGTAAATTTGACTTTACCTACTCATTTGATTTGGCTTAAATGACTAAAAAGGGGGCAAACTCTGGATTCTTCCACCGATGTGTAATGATTAGAAGGAAGACAAATGAGATATGTAGCTTAGAGTCTCAAGATGCTTTGATAAGTGGGGTTCAAGAAATAAAACAATAAATTTATGATCACTTCTCAAAAGTGTTTCAGAGGCAAAACGGTGAATAGACCAGTTCTAAATGAGTTTGAGTTTAGAAAGATCAAAGCGTAGGATAATATTGTGCTTACAGGGGAATTTTTAGAGGAAGATATTTGAAGACAGTTTGGGATTGTGATTGTTCGAAGAATTTAGGTCCAGAGGTTCAGATGATGTATCGTTTGGATTTATTAAAGAGTTCTGGGATGTGATTAAGAGTGACTTCATTAGATTAATTGGAGAGTTTCATATGAATGGGAGGATAGTTCGTGGTGCTAGATTGCATTCTTATAGCAAATGAGTTGGTAGACGATGCTAGGCGTAGAAAAAAATTTTGGTGTTGGTAAATGGGAGACCAACTAAAGAATTTGTAGTCGGGATAGGTCTTAGGCAAGGGGACCCGTTGTCTCTGTTTTTGTTACTGATAGCGGCAGAGGGTCTGAATCTAATGATGTCCAAAAGTGTAAAAAAGAACCTTTTTGACGGATATCAGTTTGGAAATGGCGAGGTGAAGATTTCACATATTCAATACGCATATGATACAACTATAGTATGTGAGAGAAGCTGGAAGAATATCTTGGCAGTTAAGGCAATCTTGCAGTTATTTGAATTGGTGTCTGGGTTGAAAGTGAATTTTCACAAGAGTTCGTTAACAGGGGTTAATTTAAAACAATCTTGGCTGGAGGAGGCAACAATTGCTTTAAATTGTAAAGTGGGGGAGTAAACTTTTAGTATTTAGGGCTGCCGGTGGGAAGCAATCATCGGAGTGAACGAGAGTGGATACCCGTGGTGGAAACAGTTAGAAATAGTAGTCTTCGTGGAACAATTAACATATTTCAGTGGGTGGCTGTATTATCCTACTGAAAGTTGTCTTGTATGCCTTACCGGTCTACTATCTTTCTTCAAAGCTTCAACATGTATTATCGCTATGCTAGAATCTACTTTTAAATTTTTTCTGTGGGGTGGAGGGATAGAAAGTAGAAAAAGTGAATTGGGTTAAGTGGGAGAAGGTGTGTCGTGCGAAGGAAGAATGGGGTTTGGGGATAAAATCCTTAAGAGATTTAATTTGGCCTTATTGGGAAGTAGAGATAAGAGATGGGAGACATGTGTGGATTAATAGATGGCATGGAATGGTTGTTGAGGATAACAAGAAGTTAGAGGAAGAAATTATAGAAAAGGTGCAAAGAGTCAGAATGAGAGTTGACACGAAGGATAGATGGAGATGGATAAAAAACGAGTATTCTGTCAAAGAAGCTTATGTAGTGATCATTGATGGCCGGGAAGCAGAATCTAATGAAGATAGGTTTTTTCTGATGCTTGGTGTAATTTGGTGCCGCCAAAAGTCTTCGCTTTTGTCTAGAGATGTAGCACAACAAAGTCCCGACGAGAGATAATTTGATCAAAAGAGGCATCTTGGTTGAATCTCGAAATTCTCGCGTGTTTGGCTACGGAAGAGAGGAGAGTGTTGAGCAATTGTTCTTCTAATGTCTGATAGATTTTGAGGCTTGGAACGAGATCCTAAGATGGATGAATTGTCACAGGGGGCTGCATAATTCCGCAGCTTCAAACTTTTTTCAGTTCAGATGGCTGTTTGTGGGGGCAATGTCATCATGGAGAGGTATTTAGTAATTTGGTTTGTATTCATTTGGATTTAGTTTGAGTAGCGTATCTCTAAGGATTCGGTTGCATGGTGTGGTGTAGGTTGCTGTTAGGGAGAGGGTCTGGTTTTTGCCTCTGCTTAACTGTTTTATTCCAGTGTTGCATTCTTATAGCTCGGGATGATTTTGGTGTTACAGTGGGAAAGCTTGGCACATTCGGAGCGGTTCACCGCTAGAATCGATAAAGGCAGAGTATTTTCTAGGGTAGTCAGCATAATTTGGTTCACTTCCAAGGGATCCTAAAGAATTAAAGTGATCTCTTGAACAAAAAGATGTTGCACGACAGTTTTGGAACATTGTGAGCTGTGTTGGTTTTGGAATATCAATCCTGGCACATTATGCCGATCACCAATCAAGAGGTTTTCAGAATTAATGTGATACTGGTTTGCTGGTTTTAGTCTAGGTGGTGTCAGGTTTCTTGCTTGCTTGCCTTGGGATCTATTTTAGTTATAAATAAATTACTTCTTTGGTTTTTAAATTTTTTTTACTTCATTTTCACTATTTTTATTCTTTTAATTTGATGTAAGAAGTGCTTCAAATATTAATCAATATTCAATACTGAGAAAGGTTGCAGGTTAGCATTGATCCTAAAAATTGGTTAGATTGTGTCATTATCGAAATCGAGATTGCTTGATTTAAAAGATTTGGCATATACATGAAATTGAACGTTAAATCAAAATCAAGTAAAATTGGTTGAAAGATTTTATGTTTGAATCTAGTTTTGTAGGAATGATTAAGATTTGGAAGTATAGTCGGAAACATTGAGGGGGGGGGGGGGGGGGGGGGGGGGGGGATGATTAAAATGTGAGAAATGTAAATGTTGCTCAATTTAAATGTGCAAAAAATTTAATTTTCTAATTGGGTGTGTTGGTTTGACGTTAAGAGTTTAGAATAAAAAAATGTAGGTTTCAATGCTTAAGAACTTAAAAATTCTAGCATAGTTTCGATGTCATTTTGCTGTGAATATAAGAAGTTAAAAATTTTAGAATTTAAGAACTTAGAAATTCTAGCTGTTTAGAACAAAAAACCCAGGTTTCAATGCTTAAGAACAAAGAAATTCTAGCATGATTTCGATGTCATTTTGACCGAGAGTTTAAGAGCATAGCTAGTTAGACGTGCGTTTGTGGCATATTCCATTGTGAAAAAAACACATTATATATAAAGACAAGAATCACAAATTGCTCTATTCATAAAATGCATCATGGTGAAAAAATTTAGAAGTAAAAACCATAAAATTTTAACTTTAAACATATGTAAAAGAATAAGAGAATTAATAGAAGGAAAGTGAGTTATTTTGAATGCGAAGATTATTTGGATTTTTTTGTTGGCAGAGGAGATTGAGGAGGTATAGTGTTTTTATTTTGCTCCATCCCCTATGATTGGGATTCAAGAAAAATTTATATTTATATTTGATGAAGCAACTTTTTTGTGTATGGTATTGATTACTATTCATATGGTTTTTTGACAAATGTTTGTCCACATGATTGATACTTTGATGTGTTAGTGCTTTCAATGAAGGATTTATCAACCAAGGTTAATCAATATCCACTTTGCTTTTCATGTTTAAAAATCATGGAATGATTGGTTGGGAGTTTATTTTCTGTTGAATCTTTGGATAGTTAATTCTGAAAATACGGGCATCATGATAAAACTGGTTTTTATTCGAGTAGTACCTCGTTGAAGGTTGTGAATCCAGAACAAGGTATTTACTTTAAAAGGGAAAGTAGCCCATGATTGAATTCTTAATGGAACTTTATAATCTATGTATAGACTATTTGTGCACTTCGACTGAGTGTGTCTTTGATCTTAATCTTGGTAGTGCTCCCTTGCTTGTTACTTAAGTCCTTGATGATGTGGGAGAAGATAGTACCAATATTTAACAGTAATTGTTACTGAAAGCAGATCAAAATGTTCTTAAGTAACAGTAATTGTTACTTAAGTCCTTGATGATGTGTGGTTATATTCTATGCTCTTAATGATATGAAATTATGTTCTTACTGTGTCTGCGAAGTCATTTAAATAATATTTTGCTTCAATAGAGCAACTGAAAGCAGATCAAAATGTTTTGAAACTGGCTGAAGATCAAAAGGTCAGTACTGCCTTTTTATTAGTTTTGTTAATGAACATAAGTGTGCTTGTCAGGTTCAGAGTAACGTAGTATTTATGCTATTTGAATGTCTATTATACAGAAACAAAAGGAACTCCATGCTAAAATCATTCAGATTGAAAAACAATTGGATATGAAACAAAAGCTGGAATTATACCTAGATTAATGAATATAATCCTAGTGGGCGATATGTAACCTCCGAATTATGGAACTACAAAACTGGAAAAAGAGAAACTTTGAAGGAAGGAGTACAATTTTTGTTGAACACATGGAAACGCAAGAAAGGAATGTTGCGAAGGTTTGTATACAATTTTGTTACTCTATATTCATGTTACTGAAATTTACCTAAAACTGGTGGAAAAAAAAGAAAAGAAATCTATGACCAATTATTGTGTCTTACCCCTTTCCATATGAATACTGCTACTGTTTTAATAACAATTTCATGTTACAATGGATGGTTGATGTTGATGGCGCAAATATAATAACTTATGCATGGCAGCTGGTTTGCACACATCCATATTTGTAGAGCTGTGAACTCATGGTTAATGTATGTTTAAGTGATCTATGGATATGTTAAACTAGTTAGTTTCACTATTTCACTAGACAGATGGTAATTTTCAAGACTCAAAACTGCTTTTGCTCTAGAGTGAGTGACAGTCTTTGGTATTATCTCTAGCATGGAAGACACATATTTTGATAAGAAACTTGTATGACAATATATTACTAGCCTTTTAATTATCAAGTTTCTTTCTTCTTCTCTTTGACTGATGAAGTGAGGGTCCAAAAACAACCCACCAGATCAAAAAGCAGGCAAGATGTTACTTTCTATGAGTAAAGAGCATTTTGGTAAGGTTTTAGTGTGTGTTGAATAAACTGTCATGTATGCCAAAGCTTTGTCATACTGTTGAGACAAAAATTTCGTAGTGAATCTATGAATTTGTCAAAATTGTTTAATCAGTGAATCTCTTGGTCTATCAGCGTTATGCCTCACCCCGTGTCAAGGTCTGCCAAACCCATTGCATTTGTAAGACACTCTAATCTATTTTAGCTCGGTTTGGGTCAGTGGCTTCTATTTTAGGAATGTTATTTGTTATTTCACCTTTCATTTGTTGATGCTGTTATATTCAATTTATGTCTAAGATGTGTTCATAATTCTTAGGGAATGAGACTAACAAGTATGGATCTATTGTTAAAGAGTCTCATTTTCTCAGTAATCTCGGGTTATTGTTATAACATTCAAGAAAATCAACTATTGAAACTATTTAAACTGGCCAGTTGGGTAAACATGAGGTTTCTTAGACAAAAATTCTTAAGTCATCTCACTAAGAAGTCAAAAGAAACTCAAAAGTTATGTGTTGAATGAGTGAGCAAGTGGACTGTTAATTAGTCTCTTACATGATAATATAATCCATTTAGTAATTTCTATTGGTTTGATTAGCACTTTATACAACATGCTATAATATTTGAAAAGAAGACAAAATGCTATAATATTTAACAAAAAGACAAAATGTATAGTCTAGTGATATACTGATATTCAACACCTTTATGCTGTTAGTTCGGAGCCATATCCTTTTTTGAACTTAAGAAAGGTGAAGTGGAGATTGTCCTAAGTGCATTTATTGCAACAGATTTGGTCATAATATTGGTTATAAGCATTATCGTGTTGGCTTGAGTGCCTTCTTCATCGGGCCTTGTTGCAGCTTCGTAAACAGGAGCTAAGGCATAAGATCTAAGAATACTGCCATCAAAGCTTAAAACTTCAGTTCTACATCGTTGTCGAGTTGCAAGTTTTAACCTTTGATTCTCACTTGATGCCCCTGAAATGGGAGAGAAAGGGTCCACAAGTGGATTCCATCTTCCACTAGCATAGTTCATAAGCTGCCGTGAGGATTCCTTAAATTGTTCCTTCTGGTAAAGTACCTTAGCAGCAGGCCCTGTTGCTTGGTACTCTGAAGAAATGTCATGTAACTTTCTCCTTAAGCTTTGCATTGCATGATGGTGTTACCAAATGATCCAGATTGAAGCAATTCAGATGACACCACCCTTCTACATATATCATTACATACGATGGGCTAAATAATGGCATCCCAAACTCGACACTCAACGGAACCCAATCATACTTTTCATCAGGTGAAAACTGGTCAGGCTCTATATCATTAAACAATTTAAGTAAGCGGATGTATCCAACTGTCCATAGTTCCATCGTGTCTGCCAAATCGCTCAATAGAGACTTCACCTTTGAACTTTCTTCTTCGGATATTCCCGACTCTTTTCCAACAGGAGCAATTGAGCCATCGGCGTTCTTTAAAAGCAAAGCGATATCCATAGTAATCAGTTTTCCAGATTTATCAAGATCAAACTTATTGAGAGGCAGCACCAGTACGGCTGAATGCTTAAGAAGTGAATTTAAACAATGCAAAAGTATACTTCCCTTCACTAAACTTCCCTCCTAACCCTCTTATTGTGGAACCATCCCAAGACCATATGAGAGCTTTCTCACAGCCAGCCAATGGAGCAGGAAGCGAGCGCAGACACCGTCCTTTCATCAGAACAACTGACAGAGGCCCACTTGTTACAGTTGAATATAATACTAATTTCATCCAAGTACTCATAGAAGAATACGAGGGAGGACCAAAATGAACAGGAACCCCAGGTCTAGGAAGAACTGATGAATGAGGAAGAGGCAATATGGACACAACTATAATATAGTCACGAAGAAACAAATGATCAAGGGTTGCTGGTGAAAGAGAAGCCAAGCTTTCACAACGGAGAATATCTACACAGTATTTTTTTTCCTCTTTAGCATTTCTGTTCCAACATTTGACCCTTCAACCATTAGTTTCTCATTGTTTTGGAGATTTTCATCATTACTGGAATCCAGTATGTCATTGCCATCACCTTCCAATGTAATAGAACTGGTTCCATCACTAGGAAAACCTTCATAGGAAACAGAAACCTCAGTAGACTTCTCCAAATCTAAACTCAATAAATCATCATTATTTATCTCAGCTTCTGTAACCCCAGAGTCTCCTAATTTTTCAGACAAGGATTTTTCAGCTGTTTGAGAGCTTGGTTCATCATTGCTTGGAGTAGCCATATTTATCTTATCAAGTCCTTCCTCGACTTTCACATCAGAAGCAACTCCGCCTGATTGTAGACATTCTAATACACATCGCAGGCTCAATACGTGATTGGCAAATTCCTGCAGTTCTCCCTCAAATTTTGCACCTTCCAGAGGGCTTAGATCCTTGCAAAGATAAAAAATGCTGGCATGACCTAATTTACCCGCTTCATAAAGCGTAACAGCATGAGAATTCAGACCCGGTGAAACAGAACCATCATAAGATAGGATGTTATATTGGCATCAACTATGAAGGCAACACGTGTATAGGCCGAAAGAGGACCATGGTTGCTTGAACCCGAAGCATCCGCTTGAATATCATTATCAATATGGATATTGTCAAACCATGACTAGCAAGAGAAACATCTTCATCACTAAATACATTTCTTGGAGACCCGGGTATACTTGTATCTTGAAGCATAGAAGATGGATCAATGACTTTTGTTGCCATCCTAATCAACATACAAATGATGCAGTAGCCTGCAGTTGTGACAAGTCAGACTGTAGGGTTGTTGCCAACTCAGCAACAGATGCATTTTCATTTGAAACAACACAAACTGCATACAGTAACTCTTCAATAGGATCTTCATAAAGACTAGTAACTCTTCAATAGGATCTTCATAAGACTGCTCCCTGTTGGATACAAAACCTTCAAGCCTTGAAACTTTGAACCGATCCTCGGGATACACTGGAACATCAAAATAGATCAATCCGCGTCTATAGAGATCCTTTATAACTTCAGGATCAAACAGGATAAATGAATTTGTATCCACCAATGATAATGGAAGATAATATGAATTGAGATACACTACAATGTGGTATATGATTATTTGTACAGTTTAAGGCTTCACGTGATTCATCATCGACAAGAATTACTCACATTGCTAGTTTCTACCATCTCGTTATCCCAACCCTTGTTTGCTAGCCCTTGGGTTTAGACTTTGAAGTTTTTGAACATGTTTATATTAATTCGTCTCTATTATATAAAAAAGAAAAATTCAACCTAAACTCACACATCACATTATAGTTTGAGACAGGTAAAAACAAAAGTCAATGGTATTCGTCAAGTCATTTCTCTATCGTGTTTTTCTCTTAATTTTGTTCGTTTAGTTTTCAATATATCAAATTTCATCTACGATTGTTTTCACTTCTATTAGATTATCCAAATTTTAAAAAGTTCAAAGTTATCGTTCTTCACTTGTCCTAGTTGCATCTTTTAGATTGTAAATCGTGATAGTATAGAAGCGTTTCTTTCCTTAATAGTACTCAATAATAAAGTAATCATCTTTTTTTACGTCATTTCACTAGTAATATACCCGTGCATCGCACGGGTAAAAATTATTTAGTGTAAAATTATTTAGTAGTATAAAATTATACTGTAAATATAGACAATTATTAATTAAATAAAATAGATATTTTACTGATAATATTCCGTGAGAAAAATAAAAATTTTGACATTTAAAAATAAGCATTTCGTGTCTCAAATGAAGACAATTGTTAATTAAAATAATTTTGTATGGTAAATTTGTATTCAAATGCACATTAAAAGCAATATTTATCAATGTTTTTTTTTTTTAATTTAACTAGTCGTGTCCCGCTATAAATTTTAAAATGTTATTTGATATTTTTGATAATATTTTTAAATATATATTAGAAATAATATTTGTATATGATTTTTTGGTTGAATGTAATTGATTGTATCCCGTATTATTTCATAAATTATTTCAATCAAATTTTTAACATTAAAAAAATGCAAATGGTTGATAGTCTAAAATGATTCAATAACACTTTAAGTCTGTGAACATGGTTTAAAAAAATAGAATTGTAAGTATATGATAAATTTTTATGAAAGAGAGTGAAATAATAATATATTAGATCTATCATAATATATTAGATCCCTATGATAGTAGTAGTGGTATTCAAAATCTGTACTTTTTTTCAAAAGATTGTGTTAATGCTATTTTGTTTTCTTTTGACCATCATTTACTCATTTGTTAGACTAACTTTATGTATATTTCAATGTGTACATATCACTTAATATTGCATTGTCAATTTTTACAGTACACTTTATAGCGATGTTGATGTTGATATTAGAGAAAGATTTAGATAAAGTCATCCAATTACACACTTCAGTTATCATTGGACTATTTACTAATTGAGCAAGCTACTTAATCTTCCATAATCTCCCCTTTTACAATATCTAAAACTGTTGTACAAATTAAAATTAGTTCTTGACAATATGTAACACTGTTTGCATTTGCATGTCTTCCACTTTGAGGCTATTTAATAAGACCAATTAGGACATTTTTACAGCAAAGCATTTTCCTTAATCAATTAAAAAACAAAAAATTTGCTATATAAAACTTTCATATATAGCTTCGTTCTTAAATAAATTTTATCATTAAGATATTTAATCAAAAAATAAAATTGTCATTCATTAATGTAAAATAGAAGACGAATCAATGACTTTTGTTGCCTATCCCAATCGACATACAAATGATGCAGCAGCCTGCAGTTGTGACAAGTCAGCCTGTAGGGCTGTTGCCAACTCCGCAACAGATGCATTTTCATTTGAAACAACACAAACTGCATACAATAACTCTTCAATAGGATCTTCATAAGACTGCTCCCTGTTGGATACAAAACCTTCAAGCCTTGAAATTTTAAACTGATCCTCGGGATACACTGGAACATCAAAATAGATCAATCCGCGTCTATAGAGATCCTTTATAACTTCAGGATCAAACAGGATAAATGAATTTGTATCCACTAGTGATAATGGAAGATAATATGAATTGAGATACACTAAATACAATGTGGCTTCACGTGCTTCATCATCGACAAGAATTACTCACATTGCTAGTTCTACCATCTCGTTATCCCAGCCCTCGTTTGCTAGCCATTGGGTTTAGACTTTGAAGTTTTTGAACATGTTTATATTAATTCAACCTAGACTCACATCATATTATAGTTTGAGACAGGTAAAAACAAAAGTCAATGGTATTGGTCAAGTCATTTCTCTTTCATGTTTATCTCTTAATTTTGTTTGTTTAGTTTTCAATTGTCCATTTAATTTAATTTAATTTATGTTAGTCATTTAACTTGAAGTCAAAATTGGCAGGTAGCTTTTACTCCATGCTATGATTCACATGGACTTTATTATATCCAAATTTCATCTACGATTGTTTTCACTTCTATTAGGTTATCCAAATTTTAAAAAGTTCAAAGTTATCGTTCTTCACTTGTATTAGTTGCATCTTTTAGATTGTAAATCCTGATAGTATAGAAGCGGTTCAATTTTATTTCCTTAATAGTACTCAATAATAAACTAATCATCTTTTTTATGTCATTCACTAGTAATATACTCGTGCGCCTGTTTACCCAGAAAAATGGTAAACAAGCGCTAGTTTCCTTTTTAAAGGTTACTTTTGCGTAATCAACTAGAATACTCCAGGACTAATTGCTTTATTTTGTTATATTATGTGTATCTGGTTTGTATTAAATGCAACAGTAACTTTAAAATAAAAGTAAACACTGAAATTAAAGGCTTTAAAGTAAATCAAAGCAATAAAAAAGCAGTAAATGTGCACTGAAAGATGAGATATAACGTAAAATGATTGCATTAATTAAACTGGTACGCATACGTACATTCCAAAGTTGCACTCGTTACTCATTTTTGCACAGAGATTTGAGTTTACTTGTGTTTATGTAGAAAATGCGGACCCCTAACTATTCCTATGGAACTTGCTTAAATAGTAAAAATAAAATAACTACTACTAACGGTCGACTGGTTATCAGTCAACACGTGTCTTCGACATGCAAGATCTTCAATTGTGAGACCTCCACGCGTCCTGTAAGAACTGCCAGAAAACTGCTTGAAACTGCCTCTTAACTTCTAATACCTCTCGACTTCCACTTCAGTTTCTGCAGCAAAATTCTTAAGTCTTCGCATACTTTTGATCGAACGCTGAAGCCTCTGATCATCTTTCTAGTCGAACAGCTTCGACTACTAAGCATTACTTAGTCGAACCACTTCGACCCAAATGGCAATGTAATTATTTAATTGAGGCCCAATTACCAATTTAGGGCCTTTTTACCAAATTGAGGCCCAATTACCAATTTTGAGCCCCAGTTGCCTATTTGTTGGTAAGTCGAAAACCTAGGGTAACAAATTGCCCCCCAAGCGACTTCTTTCGACTTACTTTAGGAAAGAGAAAAGATGGCGTTTCAGTTCTTTCTTGGGTTTCGACTTTTGTTAATTCCCATTACGCCATGATTACATTTCATTTTCCCAGACACTAATTATTACCTAAACACTAGGTTAGTGGGCTATAACTGCTCCCAGCTTGCTTGTGTCAGTTTCCAAGATATTTAATACGACCTTTGATTTTCTAACTTCCTTTCCCACGTTTGTCTTGCTGAAGTAACTACATATTCTCTATATATATAGCCTCATTCCTTCCATTTCCTTTTGCATTTCCCTACGCACAACATCTTAAACATTTTCATCCTTCAATCTTTGTCTTCACACCATGGCACAACCTTTAACAAATTCCAACATAAGATCCTGCATCAAGAAAGAATTTAAACTTTCTGAAGAAGAGTTTGATGCGAACCACATCAATGTTCGTGCTCTTTATGCTAGTCAGGGACTTGAATTTTATCCTGAAATTTTAGATGGTAACATCTATCCCTGCATGCTGATTGAATTCTGGAGATTTGCATCTTTGCGCATAGATCCAGAAGGGAGGACTACTATAACCTCTAACATTCGAGGGGCTCATGTCATCATCACTCTCTCAACAATCTCTGATTTGTTGAAATGCAGCAATACCGGTGAAACTTTTGATGACAATATTTTCGACATGAACACTTCTAATATGTTAAGGGACCTCATGGACAATGATCCCTTTTGTGCCAAAGTAATCAAAATTTGGCACCAACTTTTGGTGGGCAACTTTCGTCCACGCAACCATGATGAAAATAGCATCATGGTGGAAGACTTGGAATTCATTTCCTGTGCCCTTCAGGGGAAGAAAATCAACTTTCCTCTATTGATTTTTAAGCAACTTGTGGAGGCTGTCTCTTTGACTGCCTCCCGTCAAGGAATGGTGACTCATCTTCCTTATGGAAGATTTTTATCCTACCTATTTCTCAAGCAAGGTGTGGTGAGGAAAATGCGCAAGACTGGACGCATGGATATGTTCGAAGCCGAAAGTCTGCCTCTATTATCCTTGGAAGACATCGACCGAAGAGTTAACTAATATTGGATATTTTAGTGGCTTTGGGTTTTTTTTTTTTTTGTAATGACTGCGCATTTTATGAAGGAACTTTTTGTAATGACTGGCAAAGTTTTGGCCATTTAATATAATCTCTTAGTTTTTACTCTCTTATGTGAATTTCTTGAAGCATAGGTTTATATTTTTTCAAATATTTACCATTTATCCTCAAGATTCGACCATCTGAATTTAGTTCTTCAATTTCATATGCATTGTTTGAAAACACTTGCAAAATTTTAAACGGTCCTTCCCAACTCGGGGACCATTTACCCAATAACTTATTCCTTTGATCCATGGGCAGAATAACTTTTCATACATAATTACCTACCATGAATGTCTTCTCTTTGACTTTCTTGTTGTAAGCCTTCGCCACTTTTTCTTTTTGTCTTATTAACCTATCCAACGCTATTAGCCTTTCTTCGTCTAATTCTACTAATTCATCTAACATCATATTCCAGTATTCGTCAGACGAGAGACTATTTTGTCGTTGAATTCTTGTCGACTGTAGATGAATCTCTGCAGGCAATACAGCATCATGCCCAAAAGTCAAACGAAATGGGGTAGTATTTATTGCTTCCTTTAGTGACGTCCGACAAGCCCAAAGGATTTGGTCGAGCGTTTGATGCCAATTTCTTGGCTTTTTCCCCACATGCTTCTTTATCAAATTTATAATAACTTTATTAGCAGCCTCGACTTGACCATTAGCCTGAGCATAATACGGAGTGGATGTTAGCAATTTAAATCTTGTCTCTGCTGCAAAAGCTTGCATCTTTCGACCAACAAAAACTGATCCTTGATCAGTAGTAATAGTTTCTGGAATCCCATATCTATAGATAATGTGTTTTTGTATGAAACTAATCACTGCTTCTTGATCAGCATTAATTAGTGGGATTGCCTCTATCCATTTAGTAAAATAATCTATTCCTACTAAAATGAATCTTTGTTGCTTAGAAGATGCAGGTTTGATTTCTCCTATTAAATCCAAAGCCCATCCTCTAAAAGGCCAAGGTTTGACAATGGCATGCAATCCACTGGCTGGAACATGTTGAATGCCTGAAAATTTCTGGCACTCTTGGCATCCTCTTGCATATTGAATACAATCTTTTAACATTGTTGGCCAATATAAACCTTGTCTAAACAACAACCACTTCATCTTATGGCCTGATTGATGAGCTCCACAAACACCACTATGAACTTCTGACACAACCAAATATGCTTCAGCTTCACTTAAGCATTTCAACAATACACCCTCGGCTGTTTTCTTGTATAAATCATTTCCTAATATCACATAGTTTAGAGCTCTATATTTAATCTTTCGATCAGTTCCTCCGACTGGATTATTTAGGTATTGGACCAATGGGTTTCTCCAATCAGCATCAGTCATATTGTCGATGGCAAAAATTTCCAAGGCATACAAATCTTTACTTTCAACTTTACTTTCAACATTATCATCTACCCCCTCAAATTTTGACGTCGACAATTGACCTAACTGGTCTAATACTTCATGGGTTTCTTTATTCTTGATCTCGACCATATCTTCTAACTTGTCTTTAGAAACTCTATACCCAGAAGCAATTTGTGCCAATTCATTGGCAATGCAATTGTTAGATCTTGGTACATGCAAGATCTCAACATGTTCGAATTTTTCTAATAAGCGTATCACAATTGCATAATACATTATTAGATTTTCTTTGATGCATTTATACTCTTTTTTGATTTGTCAAATTATTAGCTCAGAATCACCTTGAATCTCAACTCGTTTTGCCCCTAAATCTATTAGGGCCTTCAAACCAGTTATCAAGGCTTCATATTCGACCTCATTGTTAGAGCATACTTCTTTCATTTTATAATGGAACTTTGTTGGAAGTCCTTTGGGAGAAATAATCAAGACTCCAATGCCTGGTCCATTTTTGTGACTAGAACCGTCAAAAAACAGTTTCCAGTTAGTTCGTTCGACTTGATTTACAGACAATTCGACTAACCCATGGTCGACTATAAAATCAGCCACAACTTGTCCTTTCATAGCTTTTAAAGGGACATATGTCAAGGAAAATTCAGTTAGCGCTAAGGCCCACTTACCAATTCGACTATGCAAAATTGGTTTAGACAACATATGTTTAATAATATCAAAATGAGAAGACACATACACATCAACAAGCTTTATATATTGCTTAAGTTTGTTACATGAGAAATACAAGCATAAGCATAATTTTTCAATATCATTATACCTAGTTTCAGCATCTACTAGGGTTCGACTTAGATAATATATGGCTCTTTCGACGCCATTATCATCTTCTTGGGCCAACATACTCCCAATTGTCGAGCCTGGTGCAGCTATGTATAACTTCATACTTTTTGTCCTATTGGGGGGTAACAAAATAGGAGGCTTAGTTAAATAAGCTTTTATTTGGTCGAATGCCTGTTGATGTTCTTGTTCCCATTTGAATTGATCTTGGTTCTTGAGTTTCACAAGTGGTGAAAATATCTTCGTTTTGCCACTTAGATTTGAGATGAATCTCCTCAAGAAATTAATCTTCCCCAACAATGACTGGAGTTGTTTCTTTGTTTCTGGCGCCTTTAGCTCCAAGATTGCTTTCGTCTTATTTTGGTTTATCTCAATGCCTTTCTTGTGAACCACGAAGCCTAGGAAATCCCCTGCATGTACACCAAAAGCACATTTTAAAGGGTTCATTTTGAGTCCATATTTCCTCATTTCCTCATACGTTCAAAAGATTGTCGAAGATGGTCTAAGTGACCATTTTCAGAGTTAGATTTTATTACAATATCATCAATATAAACCTGCATAAACTTGTCAATAAAATCATGAAACATGGAATTCATGGCTCGTTGGTATGTAGCTCCAGCATTTTTTAAACCAAAAGGCATTACCACCCATTCATAAGTTCCTAAAGCACCTGGGCATCGAAACGCCGTCTTAGTTACATCTTCGTCAGCTATAAAAATTTGGTTATAACCTGAATATCCATCCAATAAACTGAGATATTCAAATCCGGGTGCAGAGTCGACTAACATTTCAGCAACTGGCATGGGATATTCATCTTTAGGAGTAGCCTTATTTAAATCTCTGAAATCTATGCATACACGAAGGCTACCATTTTTCTTTATGAAAGGCACTATATTAGCTAACCATTCGACATACCTCGCAGTTCGAATAAACTTGCTTTTCAGCAATCTTTCAATTTCTATTTTGATTTTTTCCATAACCTCTGGCGCAAATCTTCTAGGAAGATGCTTGATAGGTTTCTTCCCTGGGTTTAGTGGTAGTCGATGTTCCACCACATGTCGACTTAAACCAGGCATTTCATTGTAATCCCATGCAAAACAATCTTTGTATTCTTTCAAAAGTCGAATCAACTTGGTCTTTAGGTCACTTGTAAGCCTTGTACTTACATAAGTAGGCCTTTTAATGACTCCATCACCTAAGTCAATTTCCTCAAGAGGATCTTGAGCTTGCATCCTTTTTACCGATCCTGATGGATCCATTTCGAAACCTAAAGGTTCGTCATCGTATATCCCGTCAAGTCGTTCGACTTGGTGATCAACTTCTTGATTGTTTTCATTTTTTACTATCATGGCCTCAATCGTCATATTTTTCTCTAGTTCGGCTTCTAAAGCCGCTTTTTCTTTGTTTTCGGCCAAATAGGTCGTTATTCGAGCCAGGTATTCTGACTCAGTGGTCATCGTCTTTGATTGTTGTCCTCTGCTCTTGAGGACTTTCATGGTTCAATGGTTCTTTAGGATCTTCTTTATTCCAAATGAAACCATAATTTGGGTCTAAGTTCAGATACTTAGACACACTTTCATCAGAAGGATATACATCTTCTGCTTTGTAGCAAGGAGCTACATTTGCCAAATGTTGGTCGAAGTGTCTGCGACCACTTTCAGTTTTGTAATAACTTTGGTCGGCTTCAATATTCTCCACTATACCATCTGACCTCCAAATGGCCACACGCTGATGTAAGGTGGAAGGAACTGCCCCAATACCATGGATCCATTCTCGACCCAACAGCAGTTTAAAATTTGCCTGCGATGCAATCACCATGAAGACGGTTGACCTGACAGACGAACCAACAGCTAGTTTTACTTGAATTACTCCAAGTATTACACTTGTCTTGCCCTTATAATTTGACAGTACCATATTATGGGGTCTTAAGTCTTTATCAGACTTTCCCACTTTCTGAAGTGAAGAATAGGGCATTAAGTTTACAGCAGCCCCACCATTGACAAACACTTTGTTTATTGGAACACCATCCACTTTCGCCCTTATGAATAAAGGCTTCAAATGATACATCATTCTTCGACCTGGCCTCTCGAACACAGCCTTTTGCTCTTCTACCACCCCTTTTCCCATTACATAGTAACAGACAGGTGTTTCTTCCACATTCTCGTTAGGAAGAAAATCATCTTCGTTCTCAGATACCTCAGATACTCTGTCGAACTCTGCTGGAAGTACAGAGACAATTCCACAGTCGATTAGCAACTCATCTGACTCTATGTCAAAGTTATCGTCGACCTCTTCGTCCGACAGTGGAGAATATTCAGTCTCTTTCCTCGTATTGAGAGCCGGAGCATCATCATCAACTAGTTCTTTGATGAGTTTCTTTCCTAGGATCATCCCAGCAGCTAATCTTTCATTTGCTATTTTAGCCTGTTCTTCAGTCAACTTCCTGTGAAAAGGTTTTGACTGATAGTGAGAAAATCCTGCCTGCACCATTTTCGAACCTTCTTGTCCATTCTTGTGGCTTCTTTGGTAACGTCTCCACTGCGTTCGAGTCATGGGGTTCTTTCCTTTGTAGTTTGGAGATATGTAATCTTTTCTTTTAGATCCACTATCAGTCCAAGAACCTTCAGCATTGGTTCCATCGCCTTGAATCTGCCATTCTGGACGTTTACCTCTGAAGTTAATGGGTTTCACCCATTTGTGTTCAGGGACATCCGTCTTGGGACGGAAAGTCCTTGGTTTTCCAAACATCTTCCTGTATTCTCCAGCCCTTCGACCACTGTTTTCTCCTGTATACATGAATTGACAATTCTTGCCTCGACGAGGGTCGAACCTCACTTTGTTTGCAGCATCGACATTGAAAACAGCATCACACCTTGGGCATAATCCAACTTGGGAGTTGTTATTGTGGCATCTCTCAAGGAATTTCAAAAGACTTTCTTTTGGTTCAGGATAAACCAAGTTCAAAACTTTGCCATCAGTAGCGCCGTTTTGCTTTCTAACGAAACCATCAGTAGTCTCGACCATCATCACATCAGCAAGCTCAGTATAGTGAGCCTCTTCGACTTGCAAAGGATCAGTATCAACTTGCATTGATGACTTTGGCTTTTCTCCAAACTGTAACCTTCCTTCTTTCAAAGCTTTTTACACTAAATCCCTGAAAAGGACACATTGAGAAGTTTTATGACCCAAGAAATTATGAAATTTACAAAATCCTCTTTTTTTCTTTTGTTCAAGAGGAGGATTTTTAAGTCCCGGGGGTACTATGATTTGCCCATCAGAAACCAACAAATCAAATATTTCATCACATTTTGTTATATCAAATGAATACGTTTTACTAGAAAATTTTTCATTCTTACTTTCAACCAGATTTTTATCTTTTGAAGGTTTAAGCAATTTACAGATATATGGTGGCCCTGGCTTTAATTCAGCCACGTTGACCTCTCCCTCTTCGTATTCACTGTCGCTATTAGAGTTGAACTCACTTGTAGTAACATAAGCTATTTTTTCTTTCTTATGATATTTACTAGCTCTGGCTTTTTTAGCTTTTAGCCTTTCGACCTGGCGTACTCTATCTGCCAGTTGTGCCATATCTCTCAAATGTTGGGTGTCTAATTTCTTCCTTATGGAATAATCTAACCCACCTGCAGCCATTTCGACTAACTCATGTTCAGGAATTTGTGTAAAACATCTAGCTTTCAGTAACCTAAAACGGTTTAGATAGTCATCAACTGGTTCTGTACCCTTTCGTCTAACTCCAGCTAATTCTTTCAAGCTGATTTTCGACTGTCCCATATAAAATTGTTCATGAAACAATCGTTCTAATTGGTTCCATGAGAACAAAGATTGGGGAGATAAGGTCGTGAACCAAGTAAATGCATTTTTCGTTAAAGAACTTGGAAAATACTTCATCTTTAGATTTTCATTGTTTGCTATTTCTCCAGCCTCTGTCTGGAACCTAGCAATATGTTCGACCGTCGACTCGCCTGTCTCACCAGCAAATTTGGTGAATTTTGGGACTTTCCACCCCCTAGGCAATTCTGTTTGCCTTACATATTCTGACAACGGGGAAACGAAATTTGGTCTATGCAAACCTACATTTATTCCATTCTGAACTAAAATTTGTTCAACTACATTAGAGATATTATTGTGTCCAATATTGACATCTTCCTGGATGTTCCTAAGAACCTGGTCAGCATCTTGATGCCTTTGTACTATTCTAGGGATCCTGGCTCAATTTGATCTCCTTGTCCTATAGGTTCGACCCCTCTCACATTCGACCCTTGAGTAGTCGAAAGGTTTGGTTGTGGGGGCGCTCCAAAGAAATCTGCAATTCTGGCCATTTGTCCCGCCAATATTTCATAACTTTGATTCGTGTTATTTATCATGGGAGTAAAAACAGTTCCCATTTGTTGAGTAAGGGCATTCACCATTTCATGATTACTTTCGTCCATTTGTTGTCGAATTGACAACATTGACGTAGTACTTAAAGATGGCAAAACCTGGTGATTATATCCTATGCCTATAGGTCGACCCCCTGGATTTGATGTGCTTGTAGCCATCATGCTGTCAGAATATAATGAAGGATTTGTATGCAAACCTTGCATCATAGACGTGGGCATTCCAAACTGAGGGTTAAAACCTGGTGGAGGCATCATTCCATGAAACAGCGGTCGTAATGGATTCAACGGTGACCGTACATTCGTTGGTGATGATACCATTATTGCTGCCGTCGATCCACCAGTATTTGTTGTTCCCACTGGGGATGAATCTGCGGCATTTTGCGGTGTTGCTCCGGTTAGAACACCTCCTTGATTTCCAGAAAGATCAGAATTATTTGTATTAACTTCAGCCATGTTAGTTAATTTCCGACCACTTCTTAATATCATACATAACTATTGTACTAACAAATATAAAACAAACAGCAATTGACGGGTCCCACTGGGCGTGCCAATTTGTTTACCCAGAAAAATGGTAAACAAGCGCTAGTTTCCTTTTTAAAGGTTACTTTTGCGGAATCAACTAGAATACTCCAGGACTAATTGCTTTATTTTGTTATATTATGTGTATCTGGTTTGTATTAAATGCAACAGTAACTTTAAAATAAAAGTAAACACTGAAATTAAAGGCTTTAAAGTAAATCAAAGCAATAAAAAAGCAGTAAATGTGCACTGAAAGATGAGATATAACGTAAAATGATTGCATTAATTAAACTGGTACGCATACGTACATTCCAAAGCTGCACTCGTTACTCATTTTTGCACAGAGATTTGAGTTTACTTGTGTTTATGTAGAAAATGCGGACCCCTAACTATTCCTATGGAACTTGCTTAAATAGTAAAAATAAAATAACTACTACTAACGGTCGACTGGTTATCAGTCAACACGTGTCTTCGACATGCAAGATCTTCAATTGTGAGACCTCCACGCGTCCTGTAAGAACTGCCAGAAAACTACTTGAAACTGCCTCTTAACTTCTAATACCTCTCGACTTCCACTTCAGTTTCTGCAGCAAAATTCTTAAGTCTTCGCATACTTTTGATCGAACGCTAAAGCCTCTGATCATCTTTCTAGTCGAACAGCTTCGACTACTAAGCATTACTTAGTCGAACCACTTCGACCCAAATGGCAATGTAATTATTAAATTGAGGCCCAATTACCAATTTAGGGCCTTTTTACCAAATTGAGGCCCAATTACCAATTTTGAGCCCCAGTTGCCTATTTGTTGGTAAGTCGAAAACCTAGGGTAACAGCGCCGCACGGGTAGAAATTATTTGATGTAAAATTATTTAGTAGTATAAAATTATACTGTAAATATAGATAATTATTAATTAAATAAAATAGATATTTTACTAATAATGTCCCGTGAGAAAAATAAAATTTTTGACATTTAAAATAAGAATTTCATGTCTCAAATAAAGACAATTGTTAATTAAAATAATTTTGTATGATAAATTTGACATTTATCGATGTTTTTTCTTGAATTTCATTGGTTGTGTCCTACTACAAATTTTAAAATGTTATTTGATATTTTTGATAATATTTTTAAATATACATTAGAAATAATATTTGTATATGATTTTTTGGTCGAATGTAATTGATTGTATCCTGTTTTATTTCATAAATTATTTCAATTAAATTTTTAACATTAAAAAAAATGCCAATGGTTGATAGTCTAAAATGATTCAATAACACTTTAAGTATGTGAACAGTTTGGTTTTACAAAATAGAATTGTAAGTCTATGATAAATTTTTATGAAAGAGAGTGAAATAATAATACAAAAATGCTATTCTTACACCAATTCGTACACCTACACCGTATGTACGGACGATACTGTTCATGTACGGACGACACTGTTTATGTACGGACGAATACTATTCATGTACGGGCAAATACTATTCATGTACGGACATTTATTTTTAGGGTTAAATACATTTTTAATCCTTATAAATATGCGACTCTGCATTTTTAGTCCCTATAAAAATTTTCTTTAATGAATGGTCCTTCTAAAATTTTTATGCATGCAATTTCAGTCCCTGTTATTTTCTAAAATTTTAAAATCTATTTAATTACCCTTTAATTTTTAAATTTTTGAATAATTTTTTTTATATATGTTTAGAATACTGTAAAATATTTATTTACCAAGTTTTAGAATTTTTTAAAACGAGATGAATTAAATATGAATTTTTCAAATTACAAAAAATAATGATAAAAGTAATGAAAATCTCAGCTTAGAAATTAAATTTTGAGTTTCTTTTTTTTCCAGGAACTTTTTAAAACATTATGAACATGTCTGCAAAATAATCATTCTAAAATACACATTAGTTTGACAGTAGGGACTGAAACTATGTGCATAATAATTTTATAAGGACCATTCATTGAAGGAAAATTTTATAGGGACTAAAAATGCAGGATCGCATATTTATAGGGACTAAAAACGTATTTAACCCTTATTTTTAATACCTGGACGTACATTAACCAACTGCATTACTGCATTAACCAAATTTTTACACAACATTAACCAAGTTTGATGACTGCTAAAAATTATTTTTAATACCTGAATGTTGCATTAACCAACTTTATTTTTGCATTAACCAAATTTTTACACTGCATTAACCAAGTTTGATGACTGATAAAAATTATTTTTAATATCTGGATGTTGCATTAACCAACTTCAGTACTGCATTAACCAAATTTTTACATTGGATTAACCAAACACGGTGAACCGTGTTTGGTGTAAGTATTTGGTGTAATAAATGGTGTAAGAATAGCATTGCTCATAATAATATATTATATTATCAGATCTACCATAATATATTAGATCCCTATGATAGTAGTAGTGGTATTCAAAATCTGTACTTTTTTTCAAAAGATTTGTTAATGCTATTTTATTTTCTTTTGACCATCATTTACTTATTTGTTAGACCAACTTTATGTATATTTCACTATCTACATACCACTTAATATTGCACTGTCAATTTTTACAGTACACTTTATAGTGATGTTGATGTTGATATTAGAGAAAGATTTAGATAAAGTCATCCAATTACACACTTCAGTTATCATTGGACTATTTACTAATTGAGCAAGCTACTTAATCTTCCATAATCTCCCTCCTTTACAATATCTAAAACTGTTGTACAAATTAAAATTAGTTCTTGACAATATGTAACACTGTTTTCATTTGCATGTCTTCCACTTTGAGGCTATTTAATAAGACCAGTTAGGACCACTTTTACAGCAAAGCATTTTCCTGAAGGAATTAATCAATTATAAAACAAAAAATTTGCTATATAAAACTTTCATTATAGCTTCTTTCTTAAATAAATTTTATCATTAAGATATTTAATCAAAAAATAAAATTATCATTCAAATGTAAAATAGAATATCAGCACAAACAAAATATGAGTTATCAACACAAGCAAAACATAATGATACTTACATATAGGGGTGGCAAAATGGGCCCAGCCCGCGGGGAAAGCCCGTTTTACCCACACTTTTTCGCGGGGCGGGGAGAGGTTTTAGGCCCGCCCCCTTTAGTGTGCCTGCCCCGCCCCGCCCCGTTTTTTTGTGGGCTTTTGCGGGCATGAGTTTTTTCATACAATTTTACTATTTTTAGGCCTAAAAGGTTCAATGCCTGCGGGCTTTCCCCGCCCCGCCCTCACTTTTTTGCGGGGCGGGGCAAGATTTTAGACCCGCACTCTCTAATATGCCCGCCCCACCCCGCACCGTTTTTTCGCGGGCTTTTGCGGGGCGGGCCTAAACGGGGCGGGCATGCCCGTTTGCCACCCCTACTTACATATACCAAGTCAATGAGACACCTTTGATTTTTTTGTCTTTCAATGCATAATCAATGAGACATTATAATTTAAGTTTACAATCACTTGGTCGGATTTCAGAAAATTTAGCCCAAGGTAACCCACCGAGCCACTGCTGCCAAGGTCCTTTCTAACGTCACTTTGAGAAGCTTTGCAAGTGTAGCTTCTTTGATCCCCAAAGATATGCTAAGATTTTTCGAAATCAATTTGATAACATCTGCAAAATATATGGGTTATACTTTTCATTGTTTAAATTATATTGTCTCTAAGAAAATATAAAAACAGTGCATACAAAACTATTTTCCTGATTCTTGAAAACAAAACAGCATATGCAAGGTTTTATTTTCATTATTATTCAATGTTCTGAACTTCAAATAAAAAATAGACGCACTAAACTGTCAAGAATTCTTGGCTTGATGCTTTTCTCATTATTATTTCTCGTATATATAGAGGTTACACGCCTATACTGGTAATTACACTAAATAATTACATTTTAATGAGAACAAATCAATTTCTAATTTGTTTCCCTTATTCTATAAACAAACCCTTATTCTAGGAACAAACCCTTATTCACATCCCCCCTCAAATTGATGCTGCTTGTCAATAAGCATCAATTTGCTAACAAGAAACTGATGACGTGGACGCGGAACAACCTTGGTAAGAATATCTGCAATCTGCAACTGAGTACTGACATGAGGAAGTGATATGATTCGGTTATCATAAGCATCACGAATTGAGTGACAATCAACTTCAATATGTTTGGTGCGTTCATGAAAAACAGGATTCGCAACAATTTGGATGGCACTTGTATTGTCAGAATAAAGTGAAGTTGGCTCTATTTGTGGAAATCCAAGTTCAGCCAAAAGACCACGAAGCCAAATTATTTCAGAACAAGCAGCAGACATGGCACGATACTCAGATTCAGTAGAAGATTTAGAGACTCTCGCTTGTTTCTTACTTTTCCATGAGATCAATGAAGAGCCAAGAAACATGCACCAACCAGTGACAGATCGTCGAGTATCAGGACACCCTGCCCAATCGACATCACTATAAGCACTCAATTTAGGAGAAACTCCACTAGGAAAGAATAAACCACGATGAGATCTTCCCTTCAAGTAACAAATTATACGACGAACTGCTGCCAAGTGAAGGTGGCGAGGAGAGTGCATGAATTGACTTACTTGTTGAACAGCAAACGATATGTCAGGGCGAGTAATAGTCAAGCAATTAAGGCTACCCACGAGTTGACGATACAATAAGGGATCAGGCAACAGATCACCATCATCACGATGATATTTAACATTAACCTCAAGCGGAGTATCCACTGGATTAGCCGATTGGAGACCAGCCATGGAAATTAAATCTGTGGCATACTTGTGTTGATGGAGGAATATGCCCTTGGATGTAGAATGAACCTCAAGACCAAGAAAATAATGCAAATTACCAAGATCTTTCATATGAAATGCTGCTTGTAACTGCTGTTTAAGGCTTTGAATGGAAGCATGATCAGAACCAGTAATAATCATATCATCAACATACAGAAGAAGTAGGAAGATTCCAGTAGACGTTCTATGAATAAATAGAGAAGAATCATACTGACTCTGAGTAAAGGAGAACCCAAGTAGAGTGGAGTGGAATTTTTCATACCATGCTCTAGGCGCTTGTTTCAAAACGTATAAGGAGCGTTTAAGCTTGCACACACCCTTAGATGATGAAAATAAACCTTGAGGAGGAGTCATATAAATATCTTCCGCGAGGTCACCATGAAGAAAAACATTTTTCACATCCAATTGATGAAGATCCCACCCGTTAGAAGCAGCTATAGCGAGTACTGTACGAACAGATTTCATTTTAGCAACCGGTGCAAATGTCTCATCATAGTCAATTCCATATTCCTGCTTGTTTCCTAAGGCAACCAAACGAGCCTTGAAACGGTTGAGGGACCCATCCAAATTCAATTTCACAAAATACACCCATTTGCAGCCAATGGGTTTGACATCAGGAGAACAAGAGACAATATCCCATGTGAAATTCTCTTGAAGAGCTTGAAGTTCCTCATTCATTGCGTTTATCCAACGTACATCTTTAACAGCCTGTGAATAACAAGTAGGAATAGATATGCCAGAGAGTGTGGCAGTCATAGAAGTATGTGCTGAATCATACCTGTCTGGTGAATATCTGCCTGGTGCTCGAGATATTCGAACAGAATGTCGTGGTTCAACCGTTACAGGATCAGTTGGCGGTTCAGCGTCGGGAAGGGGTGTGGGAACCTGCTATTTGTGTTTTCTGACATATACATGACCTGGTTTATAACGCTCTATAGATTGAGGCATAATAGAGAACTTAGGATGAGTAACAATATCATTCATGACAGGAGAAACGCATGGAAACATAAACTGGTTATCAAAAAATGTCACATTCCTAGAAATGCGAAAACGATGGTTAGTGACATCATAACACACAAATCCCTTATGCGAGTGACTATACCCCATAAACGCACATTGAACAGACTATGCTCCAAGCTTATGTCTTTCAAATGGAGGTAAATGCACAAAACAAACACATCCAAAAGTATGTAAATCATTATAATTAGGCTGAATATTAAAAAGGCGAAAGAAGAGAGAATCAAAATCAATAACCGTAGAAGGAAGGCGATTGATCAAGAATACGGCTGTGGAAAGAGCCTTAACCCAAAATTGGGATGTCACAGAAGCTTGAAGAAGTAAGGTGCGTGTTACATCAAGCAAATGACGATTCTTTCGCTCTTCCATCCCGTTTTGTTGAGGGGTATTGGGACAAGACCGTTGAGACAAGATCCCTTTTTGTTGAAGGTATTCCTGAAATTCATGAGACATATACTCACCTCCAGAGTCAGATCAAAATTTTTTAACACTTGCTTGAAATTGATTTTCAACATATGTCAAAAACTTCTGAAACATAGAAAACACTTCAGACTTAGATCTAAGAAAATATATCCAAGTAAAGAGGCTGTAATCATCAATAAATGTGACAAAATACAGAAGTGAGTCATTCGCATTTTTCCATAAGTTAGTATGGATGTGCATATCCGTAAAAACTACAGAAGTGAGTCACTCATAACTTCCCCTTTTCTCATTTTCATCATAACTTACTCTGAAGCAAAAAGTGCTTGTGAGTGTTATACTGGGATTTTCAGCTAATAGAAAGTCAACGAAGAATGTCACCATAAGGAGACATTCAGGGTTATGAGACATTAATGAAGTGTCAAAGAACATTAAAACCAAGTATTAATGCCAAAGTGTCTTGAAGCTTTAACTATCCAGTCTCGATGGGGCATCGACCATGGAGCCAACAGACGTGGCAGTTCTGGTTCGGAAGAGTTACTGGAACAAACCTGCAAGATTAGGATCACTTGAAAACATGTTCAAAATCTCAAGAAAGACAATTGACGGAAATTATGCATCGACTCAGGTGATGGTCGACAATCACAAAAAAAGTTTTAGGGCCTAGATAATTCTCCATAATCTAAGTGTCAAACAAGGATGATGTCGACGACACGTTTGGTTGTTATCCTCAAGAATTTGTGGAAAGTTTGAAACAATTATTGCAACGTGAGTTGTAAACAAGTCGGAGATCATGGGTGACACGTGTGGGTGATAGTGGAAGCCTGAAGGCTGAGCATGGACGAAACACATGAATCTCCTAGTGGTTAGAACTGTCATCGACAGTTACTTGTAAATATAATAGATAGCAGACTCATACTTTATAACAGCGGTTGCAAAATTTTATATACTCTCTAGACAATTGGAGTACCCAAGTCAAATAGTGAAACAGTGTCCGAGAAACTTGTATGCGTATGCATTCAACCCTTTCATTGTTTTCTTGTTTTGTTAAATGAAATATTTATTGTTTTTGTCTTAAATTTAACCTTTATTTAATGTTATTTAAATCACTTTATCTCCTTGCCATTTATCAAAACATGTCTTCATTCAAGTTTTGTCTTTGCGCCGTCTCTGTACAAAAATCATATTCAAATCACACACACGTGTTTTCATACAAATTATTTGCATAAATTACTTTGGAGATTTTTCGAATTAATCTCACTAGTTTATTAAACTCGCGACTGGTTACCAAAAACACCGATAAATAAATTGGCACGCCTAGTGCGAGCCTTTTGTGTGAATATTTCTAAACATATTTGCAGAAAAATGTGTCTTACTTTTCTTTTGAACGGTTTTTCTCTACATAAAAACTTGATTTTTTGAGATTTTATGTTCATGAAGAGTGACAAGAAAATTCTTGAGATGTCTCGTAGAAATCAATCACCTCCCCAAGGTAATTCTCCAAACCCTAGAGATCAACCAGTAACGACGACTGTCGGCAGTTTTGGGATTCCAACTTCAGTTGAAGAAATTCCCATTGTCATCAGCCATATAGTATCATTGAGTGTATCACCTGATATGGTGGAGGCATCGCTGTAAAATCTAGGAGACCAAAGGACTTCTTGTTAATTTTCACGATACCTCGGAAAGAGCAGCCTTACGGCATGCTAAATGCAATAATGACAAGCTTACACCCGAGTGCGTCAGTATACTCATGATACACTATGGCTAGGTCGTCGCCTTTTAATCTTTATTGGGCCACAAGCTCCACTATGGGCAACTTTGGTTGAGCGAGACAACTGCCAGGAGGTATGAGTTATTTCCCTCCAATAATGTCGCCTCTGATAAATAACTTCGTCTAGGTCATGAGACAACAAATTTGGGCCAAAAGATTAATCTTGACAAGACTCAAATTTGTTTGCCAACAAATAAGATTCCCATCTTTGGTAGAAAATTATGCATCACACATGTTTTGGGAAATCCAATAGCCTAGGAAAGTATCTTGGAGCAAACATTATCCATGATATAAACTATATGAACAAGTTTTGGCATATTATTAAATAGATGCAACGATGGCTGGAAACATCAGTGCTTGAGCTTGGTAGGGAAAATTACGCTCTGTTAATCAATGCTAAGTTGTATCCTTTATTTTAATATGCATTATACTAAAAGCCCCATCAATATTTGTCATGCTTAAAAAAATTTATTAAGAAGGTTTATTTAGGGAGACACATAGATGACCCACAAAACTCATATGATCAATTGGGAGGTTTTTTGTATACCTAAGGGTCAGGTAACTGATGCATCAACCAAGCTCAGTTCATGGATGATGTTTTTCTGTATAATATTTTTTGGAATTTATTGAATAATAATAATGATTTATGGTGTCAGGTTCTTATCAATGTATGGTCGAAAGTAAACCTTTTGGAGAATATGATTTGCAAGCCAAATGCTTTTACTTTATGGAAAGATTTGGAAAATGTGTGGGACAAGTTTCAGAAGAATATTATGTGAAAGCTTAGGGATTGAAAAAAAGGTGAATTTTTGGCTAGATTGTTGGACTACAACTAAATAACCTCTTTTCTATAAGTTGGTCCAAGCTGATACAATTGTGGATACCATCCTCACGGTTAAAGACATAGTTAATGTAGAACGAAAATGGAATTTAGATTCGCTTCAAAACTATTTGATTATCTAGATTTTCAGTTGTATCTTGGTTATCCCTCATTCTCACCCTGAAGGTGGTATGGATAGGCTAAGATGGGGGATTATGGAGACGACAAATTTTCTCTGCGTAATGCATATAATTGTCTTTCTTCTTATTTGGAAGGCACATACACAAATATTGACTAAAATATCATTTGGAAATGGAAGATTCCCCGTTGAATCCAAACATTCGCGTGGATTTGTGGTTCTACATAATTGTAGGTATAGTCAAGAAGTGATCAAAGATAGTGAAGCTTATGGATAATAAGATACAAGTCAATCAACAGCTACTTAGTTTTGATGATGACAACATTTGAAATCAAGTAATTGATGCTGAAATTAGTTTAAGCGGTCAAATATATACAAGGTGGTTGATCAAGCTATCCTTCTGAATCAAACTAAATACATTTTCTTTAAAGTCAACACAGTAGTCCAACGACTCTCAAGTGAAGACTTAGATTTTATGATTACCATCAGTTTAAACTTTCATCATTTTAGATGACAGTAACTATTAAAGAAATACCTCAATTCTCATAAAAAATATTCAAGGATCGTATGTGATTCTAAAAGTAAAGATAATGAAATCATGACTTAAATCCTTAGAGTGTGAAAGAGAGGATGTGTGAAAGCTCGCATGTTCGTGCCTGTTTGAGTGATTAGTGTCTTGTAAACACACAAGGGCATTTTTGAAAGTATTATGACTAAATCACACACACACACATACACGCACACACATACACGCGCGCGCACACACACACACATTCACACACATACACAACATAGAAAAGCCTCTTATATTTTAATTAAAATAACCAAAAAAGGTTTTTGGGACCTAGCCAGTTAATTTGGGAAGTGTTCGATTGATAAAGAGACTTTTTGCAAATGTCTAATTGATTAGATTTTGGCATAATTAACTAGATGATGCCTAATTGAGTAAAAAATTGATTGTGACAATATGTTAATGATTGATAACAACTCTCTATCTAAACCTTCAACTTTGGACTATAATAATCGATTATTTGCATTGTCTAATCAATTAGCCTAATCGATCAGGTCATTTAATTGCTCCATGAATTGTTTCCAAATTTACACCATTTATTGGCCTATAAATATAGAGCGTCTCTATCATTTAAAATCATCCAGAAAACGTGAAAAACCTTACTTTTCATTTCTCTCATCACCTATCTAAATCACTATTTTTTTCTCACATATTTTAGCCAAGAGTATTATTTTAGGCGAGGGTATAATTGTAACTTTACCAAGAGTAGATTTTTTTGAGTAAAGTATTCTTCCTTAGGAAGTGATTATTTTGGTTAGGAGTTAAACCATTTAAAAACTCTTGTTTGTATTTGGGGGATTGATCAAAGTCTCCGCTTGATTCATGAAAAATCGTGAAGATTAACCAATAAAAAAATCTTCTCAACGACTCTTGATGTAACATCCCGGTATTTTTACATACATTAAATATTCCCTTATATGAAATTTATTTGATATATTATTTGATAATTAATTTATGTTAAGTATATAGTTAACTTTTAATTATTTATTTCTGTTATTATATTTTAATATTTTAATTATATGTTTTATGACTAATTATTTTACTAGAATTAGTAATACCAACGTGTTTAGTGTACTCTCCATATTTTGTTAAATTTATAAATGAATTTATTATATTTAATAATAATAATAATATTATATAGGTGGATTGACCAATTTGTTATTCTTACTAATATAAGAGTGATTTTGTATATATAATAATAGTAGTAGTAGAAATAAGAAGCAGTGGTGGTAGAAAATATAGGAGAATAAATCTTTACGTGGCCAGCTGGAGTATTGGGTCAACAAAATCAGTTTTCTTTCCAAAACTTCCTCCACTTTTGACTCAACCTTCACCTATTAAACTCTCACATACTCCACTCACAAACTTTTTACAGAACAAAAATAAATCTATATTTTACGGTAAAATATCTTTGCTTGTTCAATCTCCATCATCAACTACATGTTCATCTGATTCTGGTGTCTTCTGAGTGACTATTCATAGGAATTATCATTAAGGAAAGTATTTAGAGGTAAGGGTTTTTCTTCATGTAACTCTACACTAGATTTGATTTAAGAGTTGGTTAAATATTATATATTTATCTATTGTTTTAGAGATTTAAGATTGGAAATTTTGTAATTGAAAAATAGTTGTGAACCGTTGCTTTGGTTTAATTAATTTTGTGTTAGATTATACCTACCTGATAATTAACAAATTAACGAGTAAATGTATATAATTTAGAGATAGTGTTTAGAAACATGTAGTTATATTTTGTCTGTGCTGATAACCAAATAGTTCTAGAAAAGTAATCACATAAGGTAGTACAATTGTGTGGTTGTTAGTTTCATGTGATCCATATAGCCACAAATTTATTTAATATAATAGGTATATATTCAATTTGTGTTATCTTAGTGGCGGGTAGAAATTCTGCGTGGATGCCTTAGTGGCGGGTAATTTTATTTTCATCATACATAGCATGACATATGCATTTCTGTGTGGTGCCTTAGTGGCAGGTTGTTTTCCTCATTGATATGAGATGAATTCTATGTGGTGCCTTAGTGGCGGGCTGACTATATCCGGATCATATAGCTTAAGAGCATTCATATTTTGCATATGACCGACATAATGTGGATGGTTAATAGTGGTGATCAACTTGAACGCGTTTTCCGTCTTAAGCTGACTGTGCTATTGTTAATAATCATTGATGAGTACTCTTATTAAATTCTCTTGAATATGATATGTGTATTTATATTTGTCTGACTCTTAATTCTTGTTTGGTTTAGTTTGACATGAGTAACTGACCCTTACAACAACATGTTAGGTACAAATGTGAAGTTTCAAGATTGATTGATGTTCTTTGTCGGACGATCGTGGGAAGCAAGGATTTTTAAAATAAAAATATTTCAATAGCTTGTAAATTGATCGCAATATATCTTAAGTTATTTATTTATTTATCTTCCTTTGAATGAATTAGAAATGCGGTGATTTTTCCGCTTATGAATTTGAATTGTCACTGAGTTTGATTAATTTCATAACCTTTTATTTCGTTTAAACAATAATTTTTAATGATTTCTAAGTCATGTCACGGATGAAAATTCGGGGCGTTACAATTGGTATCAGAGCAATAATCCTCGGACAAATATTTTTGGGTTGGGACGAGTGTGTGTGACGCTTGCTTTGAATTATGTGTGAATGTTTTGATGTCCTTGTTCTTGGACTTCTATTATTTTCTTCTTATTACTAGGATGATCAACAGTTATTTGTATTGATAGTATGTTTCGATTTGTGATTTTGGTAATTTTGTGGTCCATGTGTTTGTGAGTGTGTTTATATTTTATGGTTCTAGATATAAAAATGATTGTTATTGTCCATTTGTTTTAATATTTTTGAATATGTAATTTTTGATTTTAATGAAAACATATTTTAGCTTACTTTTTCCGTTTTCAACCTACATAGTAGATCGATTAGTTCGACTAGTTTACTTTAGGTATATATTTAACTATCATATTGATTTGAGATCCAGTGAGTAGAAAAAGTGTGACATTTTATTTTTATTAGTTGTTATAAATTTAAATGAACAATTTACATGAATTTATACTATAAAAAAAAATTTGATTATAGTTTTCAATTATGAATTTATATAAGAGGAGTTGAATAGTCCTAATGTAGTTTTATTTTTTCAAGTGTTTTTTATTTATCTTAATCTTAAAATTTTGAGAATATATGTGGTAATAATGTAAAGTCTGAGACTTATATTTTTTATAACTACATTATTTATGTGTTATAATATTTTAACTTTAGATTATATAAAATTGATTTTACGATCGTTTGAATTTATTTATTAGGAGTTATATCATAACGTGTTAGACTTTTTAGTTTCGAGGACGAAACTATTTTAAGGGGATAAGAATGTAACATCCCGGTATTTTTACATACATTAAATATTCCCTTATATGAAATTTATTTGATATATTATTTGATAATTAATTTATGTTAAGTATATAGTTAACTTTTAATTATTTATTTATGTTATTATATTTTAATATTTTAATTATATGTTTTATGACTAATTATTTTACTAGAATTAGTAATACCAACGTGTTTAGTGTACTCTCCATATTTTGTTAAATTTATAAATGAATTTATTATATTTAATAATAATAATAATAATAATATTATATAGGTGGATTGACCAATTTGTTATTCTTACTAATATAAGAGTGATTTTGTATATATAATAATAGTAGTAGTAGAAATAAGAAGCAGTGGTGGTAGAAAATATAGGAGAATAAATCTTTACGTGGCCAGCTGGAGTATTGGGTCAACAAAATCAGTTTTCTTTCCAAAACTTCCTCCACTTTTGACTCAACCTTCACCTATTAAACTCTCACATACTCCACTCACAAACTTTTTACAGAACAAAAATAAATCTATATTTTACGGTAAAATATCTTTGCTTGTTCAATCTCCATCATCAACTACATGTTCATCTGATTCTGGTGTCTTCTGGGTGACTATTCATAGGAATTATCATTAAGGAAAGTATTTAGAGGTAAGGGTTTTTCTTCATGTAACTCTACACTAGATTTGATTTAAGAGTTGGTTAAATATTATATATTTATCTATTGTTTTAGAGATTTAAGATTGGAAATTTTGTAATTGAAAAATAGTTGTGAACCGTTGCTTTGGTTTAATTAATTTTGTGTTAGATTATACCTACCTGATAATTAACAAATTAACGAGTAAATGTATATAATTTAGAGATAGTGTTTAGAAACATGTAGTTATATTTTGTCTGTGCTGATAACCAAATAGTTCTAGAAAAGTAATCACATAAGGTAGTACAATTGTGTGGTTGTTAGTTTCATGTGATCCATATAGCCACAAATTTATTTAATATAATAGGTATATATTCAATTTGTGTTATCTTAGTGGCGGGTAGAAATTCTGCGTGGATGCCTTAGTGGCGGGTAATTTTATTTTCATCATACATAGCATGACATATGCATTTCTGTGTGGTGCCTTAGTGGCAGGTTGTTTTCCTCATTGATATGAGATGAATTCTATGTGGTGCCTTAGTGGCGGGCTGACTATATCCGGATCATATAGCTTAAGAGCATTCATATTTTGCATATGACCGACATAATGTGGATGGTTAATAGTGGTGATCAACTTGAACGCGTTTTCCGTCTTAAGCTGACTGTGCTATTGTTAATAATCATTGATGAGTACTCTTATTAAATTCTCTTGAATATGATATGTGTATTTATATTTGTCTGACTCTTAATTCTTGTTTGGTTTAGTTTGACATGAGTAACTGACCCTTACAACAACATGTTAGGTACAAATGTGAAGTTTCAAGATTGATTGATGTTCTTTGTCGGACGATCGTGGGAAGCAAGGATTTTTAAAATAAAAATATTTCAATAGCTTGTAAATTGATCGCTGTAATACGGTGAACTGACTTTTTAATAATCGAAATGTCGCGGTAAGCAAGAGTCGCCACCGACTTTTATTTTATCCAAACTAAATCAGAAAGGCAAAAAGAAACAGAAAAAAACCTTTTAAGAAATCTAAGTTCGGGGGGTAATTTATGCAAAGGGAAGGTGTAAGGCACCCTTTGCATCCATGGTTTTCTATGGGCTCTTAATTGCTTTGCTTGCTCGTTTGTTTAGAAAATGTAGATGAAAGAGATAGGGACTTTAGCTTGTGAATAAGCGTTGCCCTTTTGAAAGAATATAATAAAAAGGTTTGAGCATTGCAAGGCAATTAGGGGCAATTACCTTAAACTCAGATGATAGGTCTCTTTTTGCCTTTCAGAATGAAAGGGTCTATCCTTGCCATAAGAGGGCAGGAAGCCTTTCGTTTGGAGGTTGAAGGGTCATCGAAGCATCCTTTGCCATAAGACTGTCCCATGCCATAGAAGGGCAGGTAGTCTAAGGCAAGGACCAGAATAAGCCATTTCGTAGGCAGCCAGAAGATACCTCAGCCTTTTTCCGTAGGCAACATCCGAGGGTCGAGGTCATTTGTGTATCGAAGGCAGCATCATTAGGGTCGTGACCTTTTTATCGAGGCAACATGGCTGAGGTATCCTCGAATTCGGGGGACGTGGCTTATTCTGCAAAAACACAAAGGCAACAGGCAACAAGGCAACAGGCAACAGGCAACAGAGAGGGTTACCTCAAAAAGCGTGCGTGTGTGCATCAATCACGTGATTCAATTCAAATTATATTATCTTGTAAATTAGTGATTCTAGGTTAATTACAATCTTGCACTCCCTAAATTACTAACCACGCAGTACATAATAATATAAAGCAATAAAGGGAAGGGGGAAAATGAAACCAGCGGAGGAGAGGGGAATTGTAACCAGCGGATCCCTTAATAGGGTTTGGCATAAGTAATAATAATACAGAAAAATATTAAAGTCAGGGTTTAGGGTTACCAAACATTCGTAGCTTTGGCAATCATCGAATCCTGAAAAGGCAAACAAAATAAAAATAGGGTGAGTGTATGACTAATTCGGAGGCGAACATCTCTAACCCTAAAATAAGAAGGTTGAGACAATAAATTAAAATGAGCAAATAAATGAAAGGTACTTAGCTTTTTGCATTTGATCTGATATGGTTAATAGGGCGCCTTTAAGGTTAACCCTGAAAAGAAACAAGGCAGAGAAAAATGAAGGCGGAACAAACCCTAATTCTAAAAATAAACCAAATAGTATTTAAATTAAATTAAATAGAGTACTTAACTTCGTATTTTGGATCAGGCGCGTAGTCGGAAGGTGTTTGAAAAATAACCCTGAAAAGGCAAAAAATAAAATGTATTCAGTGTAGGGCATGATCTTTGTAAACCCTGATCAGGGTTCGAATTAAATAAGAAAATATTAACAATTTAATTAATTATTGGTCTCGCGACCTAATTAATTTAATCGTGATAAAAAATAAAATCGAGTGTGAAATATATTTTTTTAGGAATTTTTGTGAATTAAATAATATATATGAATTTTGAACATTTAAATAAATAATACAATTTAAATAAGAAAATAAATATGTAATTAGAATAAATATGTATATTATAAATATTTAAATAAATAAATAAATAAATAATATTATTACAAAAAGAGTTTTTAGAATAAAAGAAAATAAATAGTTATTATTATAGAGAAAAGAAAATAAATTTTAATGATATATATATATATAAATAACATAAAAGTGGCTGTGTAATAAAAAGTAAAAAAAATTATAAAAAACTCAACTTTTGATTCAATGGGGCGCAGGTCTGAATGCCTATGGTGCGTCTGCAGATCTGGATCGTTGGAGAGAGAGATGGCTGGATCAGACGGCAGCGATGAGAGGCACATGTTCCATGCGCGTGGGCTCGTATACACAGGATCCCTCTGAACCAAAATAAATGCGCGCCAAAAGAGGATTCGAACGGACCAATTAGACGACGACACCTCGTCGTCTTCTTCACCTAAAACCTGTATCCAGCTTTTTACACCGCTTTTTGCAGAGAAGCTGTAAAAGAGCAAACTTTCTACACCTGCGAAAATAACGAACAGGCCCAAACATGCAAAGAAATTTGTCGCGAGAGTCTCATTGTGTTCGTATGATTCTCGCGAACCTGTTTATGACATCAATTTGGCCAAAAAACACCTGTATCTAAAAGCCCTAAAAAAAGCTTCGAAAACCCTAGTATGGCATATCGATCATAACAACATAATAACGCGTATAACTATCCAGAATCGATCATCACACATAATAGAACACAAATATGCAATTAAAATTGAATGAAGATGCATGAATAAATGTAATCGATTCAATTTTAGTTTAGACAAACCGTGAGAAATAGAGAGTGATTTTCGATGCTCCTGGCCTTGGATTTGATTGAGAAAGCTTTAGAGGTGCCTTGGGAACGTCTCTGAACCAAAAGAAATTCTTGAAGTGCTCTGAAACTCAGAATTCGATCTTGAATTTTTGATGAATTTTGAGCTCGGATTTTGGATTCTTGTGGCTGCAAACCTTCTCTTCCCAGAGTCTGAATAGCTTGTACATATATATGTGAAGGTTTAGGGCAAGAAAACTCAATCAAATCTCCTTTGAATCTTTAGATTGCATTTTAAGAAATTTGATTGAGATATGCATTCTAATCTTTCCAAAATTTGATTTTCTTGGGCTCCAAGCATCATAACCGAAATTAGTATCATTAGGGGATGAAATCTGATATATTCTTTGGCCTAAAATCAAATCTTACCATATTTTTTATTTTTCATAATTAAATTATGATTTTAAATGATTAATATCACAAAATAATTAAAAAAAAATATGTATAAAATGTGAAAGCATGATCTTTGGGGCGTGCATGGGCTTGTAGTGAAGATTGGGTGAAGAGATCATAGGCCCATTTGGAGAATTTTGGATTTTTAACCTTTTCTCTTCACATCTTTTCTCAAAAGATAGTCCAACTTTGACAAGGTGTATCTCCCTCAATTTTTGAGGTATGGAGGTGTTCTAGGACATTTTGGAAACCTTAGAGAGTCCTTTATCCAATGCCTTTGGTCTCATATCAAAATCCTTTTCCATTCTCATTTTATGTCCTTTTGAAAAGAGTGTCTTTTTGTTGACTTTTGAGAAGGACCTATAATGTTTTGGTCCATATCTCTTAAACCATTGATCTATGGGCTCTAATTCTTGGACAATTGGATAGAGGAATGAATTCCCTTCAACATGAGCTTTGGTGGGAATTTTTCTGATGAAGTATGAATATTTGGCGAATTTTCAAAGTTTGGTTGACTTTTTCAGTTCATGCCCAAAATAGTAACTCTTGACTTTTGACTTCTCTGATCTTTCCTTGCATCATCATGATCAACCCTTGATAAAATGATGATTTTAGGGTTATGAGAATGTTGTTGACCAAATATCTTGAGTTTTGACTGTATAATGACTGTTTTGCCCTTGGGAGTCGACTGTTGACCTAATCAGGATTTGAGGGACTAAATTTGCTCTGTTTGACTTGAAACTTTATATGGAGATGCTTTGGGATGTTAGTGACCTTATGGAACCACCTTGAGCCATTGATTCAATGACTTTCCCTTGAATTAGTCAAACCCTAGTTTAGAGCTTCTGTGTGGGAGACTGTGTTTTGGAGCTTTGTATGATAAATAGCATGGGCAAATTTTGGGGTATGACAGCTGCCCCTGTTCAATTATCTTAAACCTGAAGATGTAGAGTGGTCTGCGCGCCAGTCGGTATCTGAAGGTGGAAGATGATTGAACATAAGAATACCAAGAAATTTGCCCTATTTGAAGTAGGGACTTTTGTCGGAGATGGGCTTGTGGATGCCATCTGGTAGTTGAATTTTGAGAAGATGTTGTTTGCGCGTTGACCGTGTCATTACCGTTCGTGGTAGATGAATTAGATCCTTGGGAATTGATCGTGTCAGTATCGTTCGTGATACTTGAATTAGATCTTGGAAAGATGATCGTGTCTTCATCGTTCGTGATGATAGAATTAGATCTGAGGAGATAATCGTGTCTTCATCGTTCGTGATGATAGAATTAGATTCTCTTGTCGTGTCAGCACCGTTCGTAGTGACTGAATTAGACTGGGAAGGCCAGTGATCGTGTCCACACCGTTCGTGATGATAGACTTAGACCTCTGAAATTTGATCGTGTCAGTACCGTTCGTAGTATCTGAATTAGATCTTCTGTCGTGTCAGTACCGTTCGTAGTAGCTGAATTAGACTGAGAAGGTCAGTGATCGTGTCTACACCGTTCGTGATGATAGAATTAGATCTCTGAGAGTTGACCGTGTCAGTACCGTTCGTAGTAACCGAATTAGATCTTTTGTCGTGTCAGTACTGTTCGTAGTAGCTGAATTAGACTTTGAAAGTGATCGTGTCATTACCGTTCGTGGTAAATGAATTAGATCTTCGAGCATTGATCGTGTCAGTACCATTCGTAGTAGCTGAATTAGATCTTGGAAAGTTGGAGATTTCGTTCATTTGTCGGTACCTGTATTCTGAAAAAGGTAAGGTTAATCTTTATGCAATGTCATGATGCATGGGTTATGTGAGAGCTTTTGCATGTTATGTATGAGTTCATTATGAGGTAATGTATGCAATGTATGAATATGTTTATGACATATGATATGTGAATATGATTTATGTTGTCTTGATTGAGAAAATAAATCTCTATGTCTTCGTGATTTTGATGTTTGATCTTATTTTGAAGATGCTCAGCTAGAGATTTATGATTTCTGCTTGGAGATGATCAGTGACTTGATGCACCCTGATTGGGAATAAAAAATATTAGTAAACCATGTTGGAGAAGAGCGAAGTGTTGAAGAAACCGGTTGTGTTGAAGATGTAAACTCTATTGGGGAGCCATATCTTTGTCGGGACGAGAGCATTTGAAGATATCTTCTTAATGATTGCTCTGTGGGGATATGATCTTGTGAACCTGACTCTGTGGGGGAGACATGGGTGTCTTGAAAGTTGCCCCCAGTATTATAGCTGCCATTCATGGATTTGTATTGGGACACACCGCTGAGTATTGATCAAGATGTCGGACTGGACTTGCATAGATTTGCCCCAGTTAGCTGGAACTTTAGAAAGATTCGCCTCGCGAGGACTTTGTGAGATGTACACCATGGGCGATATGCCCCTAGTAATCGTAGGCTCAAGACAGTGTCCCATGTTGATTGGGGACTAGCTTTAGATATACTTTGGATGTATGCTCCTGATTGTTCGAGCATCCATGAGAGATTCTCGGAATCTTGACTTGATTGCCCCAGATTGATTGGGAAAAACATGTCATGCCCCTTGTATACGTAAGAGACATGGCTTCTTGGAGTGATTTTGTTTGTCGGGATAACTTTCGGTCATTAGCCATACCCTGTGCAAATTTATTCTGATGCTAACATTTGAAATTACGTAGCAGAATATGTTTAATAATGAATTCATGAGATGCAATGCATACGTTTGTCTTGAGTTTTTGAAAAACATTAAAGCAAGAGATGTAAAAGTGTGATGTTTGTAAAAACATGATATTTGTAACGACGTGTTGTTTGTAAAACGTGTTATTTGTAATAACGTGATGTTTGTAAAAAAGAAATATCAACTCAGCATTTTTGGTAAACCTTAAGGAGTCAGGATACCCTTTTGGTGACAGTATGCTTTCGAACTAACCATGCTTCAATTAGGACTTTCAAGGGTTGTAACGTGGCTTGGTTCACGGTTTTAAGAAACAAAGGATAATGGCTCAAAGTTTATTGTACCCACCCCTCTTCGTGACGATCTTCAGTCCTAAGCTCAGCTAAATCAAACTTATGCATTCAGGTTCCAAGAGACTTTTGGATTTGCACCTTTGATAATGATGATGGTTCACAAGCAGAGAGAATTTTTGAGATGGCAGTCACTTCTTCCTTTTAGTAGTCATAACATCGTGTTGTTCAGGAATTTATTAACTTCTTTTTTCATCTTTTTGATATCCCTAACTTTTGCCTGAACTGTCTATTTTGAACTTACAGTCAGCGGGATGCCTTGATTTTTTTTTTTTGCCTAAGTCATCTTTTGATTTTTGACTTAGCAGGCTTTTCTTTGTATATATGTTTTTTCATTTTTTTTCTTAAACATGTTGACTTCCTTGCTTAATGATTGATGAACCATCATTGGCTTTTGATTGACATCTCCAACACTTCTTTGATGTGTGCGGATGAACACTTGTGATTGAAACCTTTGTTGCAAAGTGTACCGAATGATTCTCTTAAAACAGAATGCACAATCAAATTGAACTGAGAACTACCCTGCCCCAGGTTATGATCAAGGGTTAATTAATACAAGAAAGAAACTTCTACTTCTTAGGCTCAAAGGGGTTGACGAGGGATTAACATCCTTATATCTCCACTGTTTAGGAATTGAAACAATGCCTGTACATCGTCAGCATAGTCCATTCAAAAGCATACTGTATGAGGTTGCGGTATCATTTTCGTCATCCTCCCTCAAAAGGTATACAACTTTAGCAGGAGTTGAGTATCACAAAAACATATGCAGAATAAAGACATAATTTAAAATGAGTGATAACGAAATAATTTATTCAAGACAAATATATGCAATGCACTGATGATGATTATTAAAACAAATAATGTCTATCATAATTTGAATGTTTAAACAAACAGAATAGAAATTGCAAATGAAAGTAAATCTAATGATCTAAAGTTCATCCACTATGACATTAATCATTCTTGTCGTGATTGTGCCTGGGAGCAGGGATCACTATAGGAGTCTGGGGATGAGGGAATTCAATTTCACCAGCATCGATCATGTCTTGAATCTTGTTCTTCAATGGCCAACAATCATTTGTATCATGTCCAGGGCTATTGGAGTGGTATGCGCACCTCGCATTGGGCTTATAGCTGGGAGCGGAAGTGTTGGGCTTTACAGGAGGATCTCTTAAAGTAATCAAGTTCTCTCTCAGCAAATGTTGTAATGCCTGAGCCAGTGACATATTGATCTTTGTAAACTGACGTTTAGATGTATCTGACCTGCGTCTTTGTTGCGGAGCTAATGTAGAGGTCAGAATTGTCCCCACAAATTGGTTGGGTTCATTGTGATCTTTCTGGTCGTACACGACGTGAGGTTCCTCAGGAGACTGGCAGTCAATGATTTTGTCATCGATTAAGTCTTGGATCTTATTCTTCAGTGTCCAACAGTTATTAGTGTCATGTCCAGGACTATCAGAGTGATACGCACACCTTGCATTAGGATTATAACGAGAAGAGGAAGTACTAGGATTCCTCGGAGGGTCCTTCAAAGTGATTAGCCCTTTCTTCAGCAATTGTTGCAACGCTTCGGCCAGAGTCATATTGATCTTTGAGAATTGGCGCTTGGGTGTATCTGACTTGTGTCCTTGTTGTGGAACTGGTGTAAAGGTCAGAATTGTCCCCACAGATTGGTTGGGTTCATTGTGACCTTTCCGATTGTATCTAGTATTGGCCATATGAGGTTTCTCAGGTGAAATGACGTCAATGATCTTGCAATCAATGAGGTCTTGGATCATGTGCTTCAATGGTCCACAATCCTCTGTATCGTGACCGGGACTGTTTGAATGATAAGCACATCTTGCATGGTATTTGTACCCAGGAGTGGGATTAGCAGGAAGTGAATATGGAGGCAATAGAGTTATCAAGTTCTGATTGAGCAGTTGTTGCAGAGCTTGAGACAGCGGCATGGGTAACGGAGTGAATGACCGCTTAGGCTTGGACTTCCATTTATCTTGCACACCTTGCCCCCTTTGTTGGTCCTTCTCCTTCTCGGACAGAAGTGCCTTTAATTCTTCTTGCCCCTTGGCCAAGTGAAAGATTATTTTCTGGAACTGGTTGTTCTGAGCTTGGAGATTCTTCAAAGATTGTTCGAGATTCATCTTTGTTACTGAAATAAACAGCACAAAGATGAGGCATTTGATTTTATGAAACCTGCGATGCGATGTTTATGAATGATATGATTATGCATATGCAATGTTTCGAGGACCTTTAGAATTCAAATTTGTTTAAAACAAAACAAAAGGAAATTTTATTAATAATAATTAAGAGAAAGTAATTGTAAATTGTTTTATTGTTGTCTTTTACAATAAGGAAAGTATAAAACTAGAAAATAAAATAAAACTTAGAAAAGATAAATTCTTCAGGTCTCCCATGGACGCTTCCTCTTTGAACCAATGAAGTTGTTGATGCCTTGCTCTGCTTGAAGTAATCTTGTGAGTTCTAACACTTTCTTTTCTTTGTCACGAAACTGAGCTTCGAAAGTGTCTCTTTCTTCCTTTAGTTGAACCCAGGATCTCTTTAATTCTTCGATGTCAGTTGGCATGTCTGGATGAGTAATAACTTGAGGAACTCTTTCCTCGCAATCAGGCTCCACTATCACAGGTAAGACATACGGATAAGGCATGATGAGACGTTGAGCACGAGTGCGTACCCATCTAAGGTAAGGCCCCAAAGGAATGGAGTTTCTTTGTCCCAAGCTTTTGTTATCAATTCTATTTACCATATCCCAAGCTCGTATGAACTTCCGGCGGTGATTCTGAGTGTCATCTTCATAATCAAACACAATCCCTTGTATAAGCATATGGTGAGGACCATCTCTTCGAGCGTAACCAAATTGTCGTAAAGCCAAGCAAGGATTATAAGTGATACCCCCTCGTATGCCAAGTAAAGGCACATTAGGATATTGTCCACAACGGTCGATCATGGTGAAACTTTCCTTGGATAAAGACAGCCAACGGATATCAGAATGTGAAAGTGACATTATTCTCTTGTGCCATTTCAACCTTTGGTCGTTCCTCATTACTGATCGAGGCAAGTGCGAAATAAACCACTTAGATAACAAAGGTATGCAACACATAAGAGTCCCTCGCTTCTTCATAGTACGAGTGTGAAGAGAGTGTAGGATGTCTCCAAGCAAGGTAGGAACTGGATTGCGTGTCAGAAATATCTTTATGGCGTGCACATCAATGAACTGATCAGGATTAGGGAACAACACCAAACCATAGATGAGTAATGCTAATATGTCTTCGAAGGCTTGATAACTCATGGACTTCAGAAACATGCGAGCTTTCCCAAGTAAGAACTTAGCGAGGAATCCCTTGACTCCACTTCTGGTTTCCCAATGACCATCAATATCAGACTTCTTAAGATGTAAAGCGGGAGCAATAACTTCTAATTTTGGAATTTCTTCCAAACCAGTGAACGGAATCTGATCTCGGATGGGGAGTCCAAGTATGTCAGCAAACTCTTCCATAGTAGGTACCAACTGATAATCCGGGAAAGTAAAACAATGATGCTCGGGATCGAAGAATTGAAATAGTACACTCATCATTTCTTCGTCAAAGCCTGAAGTAACTAAACTGGGCAAGAGACCATGTCTTTCAGAGAATCGGGAACCTCCAGGAATCTCTAATACCAATTCTTTCAGTTCGGAAGGTATCTTCACAAAGTTAACTCGAATGGTGTTTCTAGTCTCCATGACCTACAAAACAGAACAAAGATGAATTCCTTGGTCCTCGAATGGTTAGTCATGATGTTATGATGCTTATGATGTTTATGATGTCATGATGTCAAGTAAATAACAAACACAAACAAGTCACACAATTTTGCCTTAAGGTTAGGCTTGCATGTAGTCCAGAGGTGCGTACCCTCCCCCTGAAGTTTAGTCGGTTCAAACCTGTCCTATATAAAGATCGGGTTCTAGGGAGCTCATACCATTGACCTTTCTCGAAGGCGCTTATCTCAGTTCGGCAATCGAATCGCCAACCGAAAAGGTCCTGAAAGTCCAGTCCATATGAGTGTAGCTTCGAGTATCAACCAACTTCAGTCGGAACCAAAGCCAGCCATCTCGCTACTTTCTAAAAGGCCAAAGTCAAGTTCGACTAAGGTTCTAAGGGCGAATTAGTGCTTAATGACACCACGCGGCAGCCAAGCATTTCCTCAGGTCGGATCCCAAGGAACACCAGGACAAACCAATGTGTCACACTAACGATGGCCATCAGATCAACCACATCAGTATACGCTGTGCAGTCTCCTTGATCTCATGCCATATACCTAAGGTACTCAGATCCGGGTTAGGATCTTTCACACAACAGAATACCCAAAACAGCCCTGCAAAATTAAATCAAACAAAGCAAACAATAGAAAACATTTAAATGAATCCTAAACTTTTAAGGTAACCCCTCTTTTATCGAAATTTTCCCCAGCAGAGTCGCCAGTTCTGTAATACGGTGAACTGACTTTTTAATAATCGAAATGTCGCGGTAAGCAAGAGTCGCCACCGACTTTTATTTTATCCAAACTAAATCAGAAAGGCAAAAAGAAACAGAAAAAAACCTTTTAAGAAATCTAAGTTCGGGGGGTAATTTATGCAAAGGGAAGGTGTAAGGCACCCTTTGCATCCATGGTTTTCCATGGGCTCTTAATTGCTTTGCTTGCTCGTTTGTTTAGAAAATGTAGATGAAAGAGATAGGGACTTTAGCTTGTGAATAAGCGTTGCCCTTTTGAAAGAATATAATAAAAAGGTTTGAGCATTGCAAGGCAATTAGGGGCAATTACCTTAAACTCAGATGATAGGTCTCTTTTTGCCTTTCAGAATGAAAGGGTCTATCCTTGCCATAAGAGGGCAGGAAGCCTTTCGTTTGGAGGTTGAAGGGTCATCGAAGCATCCTTTGCCATAAGACTGTCCCATGCCATAGAAGGGCAGGTAGTCTAAGGCAAGGACCAGAATAAGCCATTTCGTAGGCAGCCAGAAGATACCTCAGCCTTTTTCCGTAGGCAACATCCGAGGGTCGAGGTCATTTGTGTATCGAAGGCAGCATCATTAGGCTCGTGACCTTTTTATCGAGGCAACATGGCTGAGGTATCCTCGAATTCGGGGGACGTGGCTTATTCTGCAAAAACACAAAGGCAACAGGCAACAAGGCAACAGGCAACAGGCAACAGAGAGGGTTACCTCAAAAAGCGTGCGTGTGTGCATCAATCACGTGATTCAATTCAAATTATATTATCTTGTAAATTAGTGATTCTAGGTTAATTACAATCTTGCACTCCCTAAATTACTAACCACGCAGTACATAATAATATAAAGCAATAAAGGGAAGGGGGAAAATGAAACCAGCGGAGGAGAGGGGAATTGTAACCAGCGGATCCCTTAATAGGGTTTGGCATAAGTAATAATAATACAGAAAAATATTAAAGTCAGGGTTTAGGGTTACCAAACATTCGTAGCTTTGGCAATCATCGAATCCTGAAAAGGCAAACAAAATAAAAATAGGGTGAGTGTATGACTAATTCGGAGGCGAACATCTCTAACCCTAAAATAAGAAGGTTGAGACAATAAATTAAAATGAGCAAATAAATGAAAGGTACTTAGCTTTTTGCATTTGATCTGATATGGTTAATAGGGCGCCTTTAAGGTTAACCCTGAAAAGAAACAAGGCAGAGAAAAATGAAGGCGGAACAAACCCTAATTCTAAAAATAAACCAAATAGTATTTAAATTAAATTAAATAGAGTACTTAACTTCGTATTTTGGATCAGGCGCGTAGTCGGAAGGTGTTTGAAAAATAACCCTGAAAAGGCAAAAAATAAAATGTATTCAGTGTAGGGCATGATCTTTGTAAACCCTGATCAGGGTTCGAATTAAATAAGAAAATATTAACAATTTAATTAATTATTGGTCTCGCGACCTAATTAATTTAATCGTGATAAAAAATAAAATCGAGTGTGAAATATATTTTTTTAGGAATTTTTGTGAATTAAATAATATATATGAATTTTGAACATTTAAATAAATAATACAATTTAAATAAGAAAATAAATATGTAATTAGAATAAATATGTATATTATAAATATTTAAATAAATAAATAAATAAATAATATTATTACAAAAAGAGTTTTTAGAATAAAAGAAAATAAATAGTTATTATTATAGAGAAAAGAAAATAAATTTTAATGATATATATATATATATATATAAATAACATAAAAGTGGCTGTGTAATAAAAAGTAAAAAAAATTATAAAAAACTCAACTTTTGATTCAATGGGGCGCAGGTCTGAATGCCTATGGTGCGTCTGCAGATCTGGATCGTTGGAGAGAGAGATGGCTGGATCAGACGGCAGCGATGAGAGGCACATGTTCCATGCGCGTGGGCTCGTATACACAGGATCCCTCTGAACCAAAATAAATGCGCGCCAAAAGAGGATTCGAACGGACCAATTAGACGACGACACCTCGTCATCTTCTTCACCTAAAACCTGTATCCAGCTTTTTACACCGCTTTTTGCAGAGAAGCTGTAAAAGAGCAAACTTTCTACACCTGCGAAAATAACGAACAGGCCCAAACATGCAAAGAAATTTGTCGCGAGAGTCTCATTGTGTTCGTATGATTCTCGCGAACCTGTTTATGACATCAATTTGGCCAAAAAACACCTGTATCTAAAAGCCCTAAAAAAAGCTTCGAAAACCCTAGTATGGCATATCGATCATAACAACATAATAACGCGTATAACTATCCAGAATCGATCATCACACATAATAGAACACAAATATGCAATTAAAATTGAATGAAGATGCATGAATAAATGTAATCGATTCAATTTTAGTTTAGACAAACCGTGAGAAATAGAGAGTGATTTTCGATGCTCCTGGCCTTGGATTTGATTGAGAAAGCTTTAGAGGTGCCTTGGGAACGTCTCTGAACCAAAAGAAATTCTTGAAGTGCTCTGAAACTCAGAATTCGATCTTGAATTTTTGATGAATTTTGAGCTCGGATTTTGGATTCTTGTGGCTGCAAACCTTCTCTTCCCAGAGTCTGAATAGCTTGTACATATATATGTGAAGGTTTAGGGCAAGAAAACTCAATCAAATCTCCTTTGAATCTTTAGATTGCATTTTAAGAAATTTGATTGAGATATGCATTCTAATCTTTCCAAAATTTGATTTTCTTGGGCTCCAAGCATCATAACCGAAATTAGTATCATTAGGGGATGAAATCTGATATATTCTTTGGCCTAAAATCAAATCTTACCATATTTTTTATTTTTCATAATTAAATTATGATTTTAAATGATTAATATCACAAAATAATTAAAAAAAATATGTATAAAATGTGAAAGCATGATCTTTGGGGCGTGCATGGGCTTGTAGTGAAGATTGGGTGAAGAGATCATAGGCCCATTTGGAGAATTTTGGATTTTTAACCTTTTCTCTTCACATCTTTTCTCAAAAGATAGTCCAACTTTGACAAGGTGTATCTCCCTCAATTTTTGAGGTATGGAGGTGTTCTAGGACATTTTGGAAACCTTAGAGAGTCCTTTATCCAATGCCTTTGGTCTCATATCAAAATCCTTTTCCATTCTCATTTTATGTCCTTTTGAAAAGAGTGTCTTTTTGTTGACTTTTGAGAAGGACCTATAATGTTTTGGTCCATATCTCTTAAACCATTGATCTATGGGCTCTAATTCTTGGACAATTGGATAGAGGAATGAATTCCCTTCAACATGAGCTTTGGTGGGAATTTTTCTGATGAAGTATGAATATTTGGCGAATTTTCAAAGTTTGGTTGACTTTTTCAGTTCATGCCCAAAATAGTAACTCTTGACTTTTGACTTCTCTGATCTTTCCTTGCATCATCATGATCAACCCTTGATCAAATGATGATTTTAGGGTTATGAGAATGTTGTTGACCAAATATCTTGAGTTTTGACTGTATAATGACTGTTTTGCCCTTGGGAGTCGACTGTTGACCTAATCAGGATTTGAGGGACTAAATTTGCTCTGTTTGACTTGAAACTTTATATGGAGATGCTTTGGGATGTTAGTGACCTTATGGAACCACCTTGAGCCATTGATTCAATGAATTTCCCTTGAATTAGTCAAACCCTAGTTTAGAGCTTCTGTGTGGGAGACTGTGTTTTGGAGCTTTGTATGATAAATAGCATTGGCAAATTTTGGGGTATGACAATCGCAATATATCTTAAGTTATTTATTTATTTATCTTCCTTTGAATGAATTAGAAATGCGGTGATTTTTCCGCTTATGAATTTGAATTGTCACTGAGTTTGATTAATTTCATAACCTTTTATTTCGTTTAAACAATAATTTTTAATGATTTCTAAGTCATGTCACGGATGAAAATTCGGGGCGTTACAATTGGTATCAGAGCAATAATCCTCGGACAAATATTTTTGGGTTGGGACGAGTGTGTGTGACGCTTGCTTTGAATTATGTGTGAATGTTTTGATGTCCTTGTTCTTGGACTTCTATTATTTTCTTCTTATTACTAGGATGATCAACAGTTATTTGTATTGATAGTATGTTTCGATTTGTGATTTTGGTAATTTTGTGGTCCATGTGTTTGTGAGTGTGTTTATATTTTATGGTTCTAGATATAAAAATGATTGTTATTGTCCATTTGTTTTAATATTTTTGAATATGTAATTTTTGATTTTAATGAAAACATATTTTAGCTTACTTTTTCCGTTTTCAACCTACATAGTAGATCGATTAGTCCGACTAGTTTACTTTAGGTATATATTTAACTATCATATTGATTTGAGATCCAGTGAGTAGAAAAAGTGTGACATTTTATTTTTATTAGTTGTTATAAATTTAAATGAACAATTTACATGAATTTATACTATAAAAAAAAATTTGATTATAGTTTTCAATTATGAATTTATATAAGAGGAGTTGAATAGTCCTAATGTAGTTTTATTTTTTCAAGTGTTTTTTATTTATCTTAATCTTAAAATTTTGAGAATATATGTGGTAATAATGTAAAGTCTGAGACTTATATTTTTTATAACTACATTATTTATGTGTTATAATATTTTAACTTTAGATTATATAAAATTGATTTTACGATCGTTTGAATTTATTTATTAGGAGTTATATCATAACGTGTTAGACTTTTTAGTTTCGAGGACGAAACTATTTTAAGGGGATAAGAATGTAACATCCCGGTATTTTTACATACATTAAATATTCCCTTATATGAAATTTATTTGATATATTATTTGATAATTAATTTATGTTAAGTATATAGTTAACTTTTAATTATTTATTTCTGTTATTATATTTTAATATTTTAATTATATGTTTTATGACTAATTATTTTACTAGAATTAGTAATACCAACGTGTTTAGTGTACTCTCCATATTTTGTTAAATTTATAAATGAATTTATTATATTTAATAATAATAATAATAATAATAATATTATATAGGTGGATTGACCAATTTGTTATTCTTACTAATATAAGAGTGATTTTGTATATATAATAATAGTAGTAGTAGAAATAAGAAGCAGTGGTGGTAGAAAATATAGGAGAATAAATCTTTACGTGGCCAGCTGGAGTATTGGGTCAACAAAATCAGTTTTCTTTCCAAAACTTCCTCCACTTTTGACTCAACCTTCACCTATTAAACTCTCACATACTCCACTCACAAACTTTTTACAGAACAAAAATAAATCTATATTTTACGGTAAAATATCTTTGCTTGTTCAATCTCCATCATCAACTACATGTTCATCTGATTCTGGTGTCTTCTGAGTGACTATTCATAGGAATTATCATTAAGGAAAGTATTTAGAGGTAAGGGTTTTTCTTCATGTAACTCTACACTAGATTTGATTTAAGAGTTGGTTAAATATTATATATTTATCTATTGTTTTAGAGATTTAAGATTGGAAATTTTGTAATTGAAAAATAGTTGTGAACCGTTGCTTTGGTTTAATTAATTTTGTGTTAGATTATACCTACCTGATAATTAACAAATTAACGAGTAAATGTATATAATTTAGAGATAGTGTTTAGAAACATGTAGTTATATTTTGTCTGTGCTGATAACCAAATAGTTCTAGAAAAGTAATCACATAAGGTAGTACAATTGTGTGGTTGTTAGTTTCATGTGATCCATATAGCCACAAATTTATTTAATATAATAGGTATATATTCAATTTGTGTTATCTTAGTGGCGGGTAGAAATTCTGCGTGGATGCCTTAGTGGCGGGTAATTTTATTTTCATCATACATAGCATGACATATGCATTTCTGTGTGGTGCCTTAGTGGCAGGTTGTTTTCCTCATTGATATGAGATGAATTCTATGTGGTGCCTTAGTGGCGGGCTGACTATATCCGGATCATATAGCTTAAGAGCATTCATATTTTGCATATGACCGACATAATGTGGATGGTTAATAGTGGTGATCAACTTGAACGCGTTTTCCGTCTTAAGCTGACTGTGCTATTGTTAATAATCATTGATGAGTACTCTTATTAAATTCTCTTGAATATGATATGTGTATTTATATTTGTCTGACTCTTAATTCTTGTTTGGTTTAGTTTGACATGAGTAACTGACCCTTACAACAACATGTTAGGTACAAATGTGAAGTTTCAAGATTGATTGATGTTCTTTGTCGGACGATCGTGGGAAGCAAGGGTTTTTAAAATAAAAATATTTCAATAGCTTGTAAATTGATCGCAATATATCTTAATTTATTTATTTATTTATCTTCCTTTGAATGAATTAGAAATGCGGTGATTTTTCCGCTTATGAATTTGAATTGTCACTGAGTTTGATTAATTTCATAACCTTTTATTTCGTTTAAACAATAATTTTTAATGATTTCTAAGTCATGTCACGGATGAAAATTCGGGGCGTTACACTTGAGCTTAGCCAATTTAAAAGCTCTAAAGGTTCGAGATCTACCTGGGGTAAAATCTCATTCAATTTTTGAGTTCAACCTCGTTAAAAACTCAGTAGAGATCAACCCAATGAAAATCGTGGTTCAATTCATGTTCAACCCATATAAAACTTTGGTTTGGTTCTGAGGATAGCCAACTAAAAACTCCATATTGGTTTGAGATCAGCCATGCAAAATCTACGTTTGGCTTAGAGACTAATTGCTTGAAGCTTTGTTCGTTGTTTGATTTGGAGACTAACCGCTTGAAGCCTGTACTTGTTGTTTGGATAGAAGTTATCCTAAAAACTTCATGAGTTTAACCTTCTAAAAGCACTTAAACAATAATGGATACTCTCAAGATCAATTCTTAGAGAAAAAAGTAGGTCACTTCATTAAACTGAACATGACTATGTTTACTCTATGCCTGACAGGGATTGAATCTCTCACAGTCTTAAAGGAAATGTTACATATTTGCTTAAAGACCACTAGAGGTCAACATTTTTTATATCATGTTGGTATTTATGGAATTTGAGGAACAAAACACTATTTGAGTAAGGCTTTCAGCGACTTGACAACCCAACTAGAACAACTAGACATATGGTAAATGAGACCGAGTTGAGTAGTCGTGTAGGGAACAAAGTTAGGTTCCCTGAACCAGAGATCTAACATTATGTTCTACGGTACCATCCAATGAACAATTGGATGAAGCTGAATTACGATGATACCTACAAAAAGTCTACTTCTACGGCAGGATGCATAAGCTTGTTCCCGAACTCCTAAAGAAATCGGGTGAGAGGATATGCTCGAAAAATTAGTTTGTATGTTACCCTTATGATAGAGATGTAGGCGATGATTCATGAGATTGAGCTAACTTGGGAGGATGTAATTACAAATCTTGTAGTCAAGAGCAACTTTAAAGTCATGATAGATATGGTGAACCGAGAGACTGAGGATGGTCACAACTTCCCCACTTAGTTTGTAGAATTAGAAAAAATCATTATACAAATTAAATAGTCAATTATAACATCACTCTAAACAATAAAAACTCTTCATCCGAATCCTTAGTCTATACTTATTAGAGTGTTTAGTTAATATATATATTTTTTGGGCTTGTAGTCGATTCTTGCTCCAAAATAAAATTGCTTATAAATTTGTATACATCTAATTCTCATATTTTTTAATCTTTATCTTGCTAGGTAACCATCTTAACAAATAATATACTAGTACCAATAAAAAAAATATAAATCTCGATTTTTTTTAATGAGAAGATGGAGAATTTTTACTATAATAAATAAATAAATTTAAAAAAAAAAATGTGAAACCCTAAAAATGGGCAGTGCTTTATATAGTGTATGGGTTGTTGTCCTTGTTTGGGGCCTTCAGCTGCTTAGCTGAAGGTAAAACTAAAGGGGGCGATGATTACAATGAGAGAGGACTCTAGTAGGAAACACCCAATTCCATTGGAAAATCACAACACATCACAACCCTAATTTCCATCTATATCCAAACAAGAAAATGAAAAGAAAATATATAGGTCAGAACTTGAAGGTGCCGCCATACCCTTCTCATCCAAGGGTTTGGTTTTGGTATCTCAGATTCTGCCGTCTACTTCTTTCTCCTCTTCGTCTTTCTGTCCCTTCAAATTGGATTGGGTGTTTTCTTACGGTGACAGATCTGTTAAAATTTACACTTGATATGAGCCCCTAGTTCTTCCGATTTTCCTTTCTGTTTAAATTTTTAAAATTTTTTTCTGCACTGATTTGATTTTGGATGAGAAACACTTGTATGCTAATTTCTTGTTGAAGATCTACACTTTTTTTTTTGCACTGATTTGATTTTGGATCGGGAAACATATGCATGTTGTTTTCTCGTTGAAGAATCGGTGCGAACATGAAAAGCTTGATTGCAGCTACTGCTTGTTCCTGTTTTTTTCAGAAATTTGGTGGATTTGTTGTGATTGGGCAGCGGCCAGACAACCGTAGAGATGGATCCACAGATGCTGAGTTTTTTTCTCATCATTCTACTAATTCCATCTCACATTTTCTTATGTTTAGCTGTTACTTAAATTTAACTGTTGATTTTGATGTGTTGTTTTTTAAATCTGACAAAGAAATTGTGTCTTTGTAATGCAGAAGGAGACATAATGGGATCTACCTTTGAAATCAATTTTCTGCATTTGCATTATTTATGCTTTCCCTTATTTTATGGAAATTTAGAGCTTTCAGATTTATGTTAATCAATACTGAAGAAAAGTATTAAGCATTGATATGAGAATTTGGAATTTGGTGTTTGTACTCATTTGATGATGCAAGAGGTGCAGTGGTGAAAGTTTCAGCTAAAGAAATGCTTGTACCTAATTGGGATGCATCTACCATCTCATACAATGACTATTTTTGTTTACATTTGTTGATCCAGTTCTAATTGGGATGTCAATATTTTTAGTGTCATAATTTGTAAATGGGAAAAGCTAAAGAAATATTTTATTGAAATATGTCATTCAATGTCTCAAAATTTTAAATAGTAATAAATACACAATAGGTTAATATCTACCATGACTATATATATATATATATATATATATATATATATATATATATATATATATATATATATATATATATATATATATATATATATATATATATATATTTGTATTAGATGAAAATAGATGAGTACAAACAGACATAAATAAATTGTGTTTGGGCATTTCCCTTCCACAAATTAACAAGATCACTACTAAAATAATCCCTCCAACTAAGAACATCAACATTCTTTGAGAAATTAGAATCCAAAAGAGTGTTATCAATCCACTTCTCCAATCCAAGCAACCAAACAGAAATCATCCACAGGAGACAAGTGAGATTTGGAACCACTGATCATTTCTTTGACTATCTCACGCACCGTTCGATTATAGAGGTTCTCAAGAAAGATTAAACTCACAAGTTGTGAGGAAATCATTTGTTGACTGGAAAGAGTATGTAGATTTGCAGCAGCCCTTGTTAGATTTTTGCTCAAGAACACATCTCCCTCATTCAAACTTCTTAGAGGCATTTTATCAAACACCTTAAACACAAAATGATAACAACCTAAATCTAAGAATAACACACACACACACCTCAAATAAACACAAACAAGAAACACCAGAAACTTAAGCAACACAAACACAGAAAAGAAAGACATAACAGAAAACCTAACACATAACATCAGAGATTTGATGTCTTCCGATGGTGGAGGCTTCGGTGGGGGTCGAATCTCATGTCCGAACCACTTTGAAGTTACAGTCTTCTAGTGGTTGTTGGCGGAGTGGACGAATTTCTTGATGGCGGTTGGGAAAAAAATAGATGAGCGGTTAATCGTCGAAGCAAGCATGGAAAGGGGGAGACTTACGGTGAGGGATGGACCTCTATTGGAGAGGGGAAGACCACCATATTGGCGGTAGAGAGCTCCGCAGCCGGAGGAAAGACCCCTATTAGAGGGGAGACGATACTCACCAAGAAGAAGAAACCCTAAATTTAGAGAGAGAGGAGAGTTTCTCTCTCTAAACATTTTCAGTATTAATTCAATACCCAACTTTTCTACCACGACTATGTTACCACTCTAGGGAATTGAAAATAAATGGGTTGTCTTCCTAAAGTGTGAGAACACTTTCATGGGACAAATGCGTCCTCTCCTACGATTCTTAGTCTAAACGTTGTGAGAACATCTTTCATGGGAAAGGAGATCAAACAAGTCCGTGAATTCCATTAACTAGTACTAAGGTATAGAATTTGGAATTCCAGTTCTTCTACAATTTGAAAGCATCACAAAGTGCCGGCTAACATGACCAAAGCAAGGATAGTTTTCAAAATGACCGATGGAATATCATATTCTATTGGCAATAGATCTGAAAAATGAAATTTCATTATCATCAGTAATCAACAACCTTTGACGTACTAACACAAACTAATTACCAAACACGACGCCAACACATAAAACATTAGTTATAATTTAAAAAATATTTGAGATTATATAACCACATATCTTGATGATGTGTTAGGTTCAAACATTAACACTAAGAAATAAAGCTAAATTTGAATAACAAAACAAAGGTTCAATTTGCATCTGATATTTATCCTTACAAATTGCATCTGATATGCGATTCGCTTAAAACACTCTAGCAGCAGCCTTAAGCCAATTGAGTAGTAGTGAAATCTTTTGACTTCTCAACTATAGAATTCCACGCATTAATACTTGCTTGTCCAAGTAATTTTTTTCGCGGTCCAGTGCGACAAAAATGTGTCTTGCTTGCACTATCTTTGTGAACAACAAACTTAACAAAGAATCAAAAAATTGAAAATTACAAAAACTAATAACATATTCTTCTTTATTCTTCATACAAAATATAAGATTAGTGAATGTGTTATAAACATGCAGGAAACTTTCCACTGTCTCGACCCACCAGCTTGACGATAACAATACCATTTTCATTTTCAACACTTTCAGCTTCAACATGTGTTGCATATATAGCATACCAAGAAGCCAGTAGAATTATCGATAATCTATTAATCAAGAAAGAGAAGTATAAGAAATTGACCAATTAGTGATGAAAATGGTTATTAATAAACGAATTCAAATCATATGAAGTGGAAAATATATTGTGTAAGAAAAATGACTCACTGGAGTATCATTATCAATGGTTTTGGGAATTCCCACAACCGAACATCAGAGACCACACCTTATGACTTCCTATATCGATAATCAAATTGAACCATTAAAACAAAAATGCCATTATGTAAGAACAAGATTTGGTTTTGCATCTAACCTTTCTTTGATGATAACAATACGTGATATCTTAGAGAATAACTGTGTATCCTAATGGTTTTTTTCTAGTATGTAGCTTTTGCTTTTAGGTTATGACTATGATAGTATGACGTGTGACGTCATCAGTTTTTGAAACTCTCTTTTGACCATATGAAGATATAAAGCGTGCTTTACAAGATAAGGCAAGATCTGTAACGCTCTTTTGACTGTCCTTCTGATAGAATGCAAGTCACTACTTCTGACTGTGACTCTGGTAAGAGAGATTCAGAAGACTCTCAAGATATGACTCTTGGTACAACTTCTGAACACCAAGTTCTGAAGACTCTGAAGATAAGGTTCGGGAGAACAAGTTCTGAAGATCCTGAAGACAAAGTTCTGAATACTTCGTTTCAGCATTTGATGCTTCTAAACATGCTTCACCAATATACATTCTGAAGTCCCTAAATATTAGAAGATACTATCAAAAGTTATGCATGAGAAAAAATAGTACATGGTACAAATCAAATTTTCGTTCCACTTGCATGTTTTGTGGCTCAAGGTTTGTACTATTGTACAATATTGTCTATCATTCTTTGTTGACCGTTATGAAGAAAACAACTATGAGATTTGTGTAATTCCATTTTCACCCTCCAACGGATCTTTTGATGCCTATATAACGAAGACTTGGAAGATTGCAACATTAGCTAAACAACAAACAAATAAACAATTTTTGAATATGATGAAACTGTTAATTTGAAAAGTTGTAAAGCAAGGAACTTTTGTTCATTAACTTGCTCAATCATTGTTGTGTTATCTTTGTATTTCTTGGTGTAATCTGCTTCTAAGCTAATTGGCACCAGAGCTCCGACTATGGTATTGATAGTTATCAAACACTTCATTGTGTTAGATAAAGATCCAGAAATTCCTAAAACACAATGGCAGTTATTCCAGCACCCGCTGTTAATGAAATAGATCATTAAAGTGTGAAACCTCCAGTCTTTAATGGAGAAAAGTTTGATTATTTGGAAAGATAGAATATAAAGTTTCTTTCTTGGTCATAACGTAGATCTATGGGATATGGTAGTTGATGGCTGCACTCATCCTGTTGATGCTAGTGGTAATTTGATTGAAAGAAAAGTGATAACTGATCAATAGAAGAAAGATTATAAGAATCATCACAAAGCAAGAACCATTCTATTGAATGTTATTTTATACACCGAGTATGAAAAGATCACCAACAAAGACACTGTAAGTCCATCTTTGATTCGTTAAAGATGAATCATGAAGGAAACACCCAAGTCAAGGAAACAAAGGCGTTTCCCTTGTTTTAGAAATATGAAGCCCTCAAGATGGAAGATGAAGAAACATTTGATAACATGTTCTCAAGGTTTCAAACTCTTATTGCAGGACTTAAGGTTCTGAACAAAGGGTATTCGACATCATATGAGAAAAATTATCATGTTCCTTATAAAGGACCCTTGGGCAGTTGTCACTCCCCCTTACCCGAAAGAACTTGTCTTTATAGTTCTTATAGTCCGAGGATTACGCTTGGAACACGGCTCGCCTTGGTATCCCTGAAAGCAAAATCCAACCCCTTTTTCCCACACCTTTTAATTCATAAAAAGAAAACATCCATGGTGGGTTTCACACTAAAGGCACCACAAATAACCTTGAAGGATCTAACAAAACCCTAACTAATTGGGTGAAGTTGCATGGGGGTGACGTTCAAGGCGGTTAGCAAGAAGGCCTCAAAATTAGTAAAGGGGATCCCGACCCCAAATGTATCCAGCATGCACTAAAAGCAGTAAAAGTACTCTTCAAGAGATCCGAGAGGGCGATAAGTATAAATCCTCTTGCCCATAACACAAGGCTATAGAATGACGTTGCTCTCCTCGCCGGTAAGCTCCATGGTGTTCTCCACCGGACATGAGGAAGAAGACATTGAGTCAGTGTCACGAAATAAACCACGATCGCCGAAATCCCCATAAACCTCCTCATTTATGAACTCCCAATCAATGTCAATTTCCCTAGAGCTAAACATGTGAATGTACTGCTCCACGAGTCTACGCCTTTCGGGGGAACTTCGTGGAGCAACTACATTTCCCTCTTCATCACACTCACGAATAACAATCATTCCTTAAAGTAAAAAGCGAACGAAGTTCAAAAAAATGCAAGTGAAGTTGAAGAAGTCCCGAAAGCTTTCGGAAGACAAAACACAATAGGAAAAGAAAGGAAACCAAGTGGAAGAAGAATGACTTAAATAGGCTAAGAGGCGTGCAAATAGTCACCTAAAACTTGCTTAACTAGTGGTAATCATAACGACCAATTCCCCATAAAATGCAATCATAACAGTAATGCGAAAAGTTTTATGGGGAATCAACATTCGTAGGAAACGTGTCACGATCCTAGTGGATGGTTCATTCCCCTAAAAGACATTAGGGCGAGTTATATAAAAGCCGATTTAACCTAAGCGATTCGCCCCTCAACGCCTCGCACTTGGGGGGCTATGTACTTCCAAAGACTTAAAAGGAGAACTTGCCCTATCTGACCAGCCATAACACATATTTGCTTAAGCGTTTCACCCTTCAACGCCTTGCGCTTAGGGGGCTTTGTATTGTCATAAACCAAAAGAACGATTATACTTAAGCGTTTCACCACTACATCCCTCACACTTGGGGGGCTATGTACTTCTAGAGAAAATAACCTAGGCCAAGCCAATGGGAATGATCCACGACAAAATGAACTCGCCCCGAGTTTTGTCGAAGTAGGGACCTCCTCAAGGTTGTCGAATCAAAATGCCTAAGGGTCCCCACAAGGTCGCCCAAGTCTGGACCAATCACCAACCCGCCAAGACCTCAGTGAAACGTACGCACTCCAGGCCGCCTATGGTCATCGCCCTTCAATAAACAATTATGATTGCATTAACGACATTGAATACCAGCGATTGTCTTGGAAACAAGGAGGGATACGACATTCATGGCATAAAACATGAGAATTATACCATAACGGGAAGACAATATAAATAGAACCGTCATCTCCTAGAGAGAGGCAAGCAATCCATAAACGTAAAACACAACACTTCATTGCGACTTCTCCCGATCCGCACCAAGGAAGTTAACAATATTGTTATGCAGAAACAAATATTTTTATGTTAGTATTGATAATTATAGAATTTGGCTCTCTTTGTTATGAATCATTGATCCCAATCAAGTAATTTGTATATTTAATTTAATTATTACTAATGTAGCTTCGATATAAAATTTAGTATAAGAGAATTAAATAGAATGAAAAATATCACAATAATTTTATTTATTAAATTTTCAATTTAAAATTATAATTGAAAAAATTCAAAATATATTTTAATCATACTTGTCGCACTAGTATTCTACTAATTACTTCATTCCTTTGTTCTAAGTTATAAATAATTTTGTAAAAAAAATAATCCTAAATTATAAGTTACTTTATAATTTCAATACAATATTAATGACAATTTTTCTATATAACCTCTATTAACAATAATTACTTTTCTATGTATGAAATACTAATTTGAGACATGTAGAATATGGTACAAGTAAGAGAAATAATAGTAAGCATACTAAAAAATTGAAAAAGCCATTCATTTGAAAACAATCTCTCTTTTTTTTGGTAATGAATAGAACACTCATCGTGGAATGAAGAGGAAACTATTTTAAAATTCTATCTTTTGGCTTGATTAAGTGTTTATTTATAGATAAACTCCTCTGTCACTCTTCTAGTTCTATCAATCAATCAGGAAGTTCATTTTAAAGGTGAGAAGCTCACATCCATCTCCATAGAACTGATAGAAGGAAATATCAGAGTCATCTTATCTTGACTACTCACTAGAAGCTCACTGGTATTACTTAAGCAACCATAAGCGTTTTGTTTTTATTTAAATTATTTATATCATAAAAACATTTGTTATGCAGAGAAGATATTGCTTCATCTGGTAAAAAAATGGAGAACAGTAATAATTTGAAAAGGAAGCACGTTGTACACACTAGTGAAAGCAGTGAAAATCATATCATCAATGATCCATCTTGGTTGCAAAGTTCTGATGACATTCAAACTTCTCAACATCATGCACATCACCATCCTCTTGGATGGATTGGAAAAGCAGAAAAATGCTTCAAGGTTGGTTCATTAACCTAATCTTTTCTCTTGTAGTTGTTAAAGTTAATTTCTTGAATGCATACTTGTTAGAATGTAATTTCCCTTTACATTTGTTATTTTTATAATAGAAACAAATAAGTGCAAAAACTATTGAACTTGAAAAGAATATGGATATGCAACAAAATCTTGAAGTTGAGCTTCAACAACTCAAAACATCACTAAACGTGTTGAAGAACTTTGAAGATGATGATGAGGAGGAGGTAGACTTAGAGTCTTTCAACAAAGTTAACGCTTTGGAGAATGAACTGACAGAAAAAGAAGTGTTGATTGAAGAACTTGAAGCTTTGAATCAAGTTTTAATGACTAAAGAGCGTGACATGAATGATGAGTTGCAAAATGCGCGGAAAACTTTAATCAATGTTAGTTCTTTTTTATATATACTTTCATCTATCAGCTTAATCTCATTGTGAGGTATGTTTACTCTATGTAGTTATGTTTTATGGTTCAGAAAGTGGTTTGTGTAAAATAAGTGGAATTTCACTTTCACTTTTTTAGTGGTGAATACAACATATGCTTGTTTGGATCCATGGTCGCACACATTGATTCAGCCCAACTCACAATCAAAATATGCACTTTCGTTATGTCAATATTCTCTGCATTTTTTGTTGCATTTTTGTTGTACATTTTTCTGAGAAATATTGCTTATGAGTTATGACATGTTTGGTTTAGCTTTTTTTATGTTACTCTGACATTCCAGTATGATATTACTATGATTTTACAAAGCTGAAATATCTAACTTTTTCGCATAAGCATGTTTCAGAGACGAAAGTATGCTTAGAAGATCTAATAACATAATGCTTTTTCCTGCCTTGCAGGGCATTGAGGAGTTATCTGTTCCAACTAATATTGCTGTGAAGAGAATGGGAGAACTTGACAGCGAGCCGTTCCTTGAAGCGATGAAGAAGAAATACAAAGAGGAGGAAGCTGAAGTGAGGGCTGCGAACTTGTGTTCATTGTGGGAATTCTATATGAAAGATGCAGAATGGTATCCATTCAAATTAGTCACTGTTGATGGCAAAGAAAGGGTACATTTTAGTTTAATTTAACACACTGTTGTTCTCTTGCTTAATTTTGGTTGGGACAGTTCATTATATAACATCTAGTGTTCGCACTTTGATATCTGGTTTCCTGCATTTTTCATTTCAGGAAGTTATTGATGATGCGGATAAAAAGCTAAATGGGCTTAAGAGAAGCGTTGGTAAAGCGGCATATAACGCGGTGGTGGCAGCTCTAACAGAGTTAAATGAATACAACTCTAGTGGGCGATATGTAACCTCAGAATTATGGAACAATGATGAGGACAGAAGAGCAACTCTGCAAGAAGGAATACAATGTCTGTTAGACAACTCATCAAACAAATGCGAGAAGGGAAAAGAAACAATGGGAAGGTTTGTATATAAGTTAGAATAATCTATACAATGCATTTATTTGGGTATTGCATTTCCTGTCAAGAAGTTACATGTGATTTCTACTTCTAGTATATATTTAGAGTCTCTCAAATTTCCTTCAATATGATTACTGCTTCTGTTTTAAGTACTGTGTCATGCTAATACCGTGTGAATTACAGGAAGGGAGATTGATGATTAAGAAGAAGAAGAAAATCAAGAAAGTGCTTAGTTAAGGAAGAATTTCTTTTGCATCCTAGTCGTGGGTAATTTGTTGCTGGTTAGACCTTTTGTTTATGTAGATAGCTTAAGGAATTTGTGCTATCCTTGAATTAGTTAACTTAACTAGACAATTGGGAGAATCCAACTGCAAAAATATTATCAGCTTTTGTAATATCTATCTCTAGCGAGGGACAATCAGACTGATGTTAAAAGCTTTTGTATAATCTATCTCTTGCTGACAAAATTATAACTAAAATTAATTTACATGTCTATTTCTTAGCAATGAGCATTTTGTTACAAGTGTATTTTTTTCTCCATCCATTGCTTCACGCCAAGACTTTCATCCATTTCAAAGTAGATGCTGAAATATTTTGCCTCTATTATTGGCATATTTTCCATTGAATTAGCACTTAGGGACCTGAATTGAGCCCTAAAATATGTTCCTCACATGTAGTACAGCAGCACCTTCTCAGGTTGAATTATAGGACCACGACATGGTCAACGGTAATGGCATATATTGCACATTAGTGTTACCTACAAATGGCTTCAATTGAGAATAGGTAAGGGCTGAAGCAACCCTGCAAGAAGTGTATGGGCAGTTTGTGCTTGGTGACAGACAGCACAATCGCTTATGAAACTTTAAATATCCTTCTTTATCAATGACCAATGGAATTGAAAACTTACTCTTGCCCGGGTTCTAGTAATTCCTGAGTGCCCTCCTATAGGTGATGTATGTCTACAGGTATTAAGTAAAACTATCGGTTCAGATGCTACGTCTAATTCATACCACACATAAGCAGATATTTCAGGTTGAATTACTTGGATAGTCAAGAGTTAATTTATTGCAGTATTATGTTGTAATCTCTATAATTGGTGTTGTGCTATTTCCAGTTTATTGTTGTGTTCACCCTGCAAGGTGATTTGCCACATGTGTGCCCAAGGTAGCGCGAGTCAAGACACACCTAAAATCCGGAATGTTGACCTGCTCCATAGTTCTTCTCGCAAAAACATAACACGTGACAATAAATAGTCGCATGTCATATATAGTAAGAGAGAACTAAATAAATATACTTATATGGAACCTGAGGTGATACACACTCTAAAATCAGGCCTTCCCTTGCAACCGGTAACAAGTACACAAATACCTTCAATTCATGAACTTATACCAAAACTGGTAGTTATTGAAGAGTAATTCAATATTCAGAAGATAGACTGATCTTCTGATGGTTACTCAGAAGATAGTATTGACCAGAAGATGCTGTCTGGGTCCCATTAGCTTAGCTATTTAGTAGTAAGTGTACTTTTGTATTTTGTAGTACTGTACTGTTTGTACCTTAGACTTGTTCACTAAGTTTACTGTTTTAGGGCTTATGTGGCAAGATTTTCTTTTCTTATAAATAGCCTTGTAATAGCTATCATTAATAGTAGAATACAACATTTATTCTCTCATCTCTTTTGCGCCGTTATTCTATTATTCTCTTTGTCACCATCTTTATTCATTGTGCACCAACAATTGGTATCAGAGCTCCGGTTCTAAACACAGGGAAACACGAGTGAACGTGAGTTTGTGTGACTGTGTGATTGATTTTGTTTCTGGGAAACAAAGTTGTGTTGAATCACATTTTTCTTGGTTGTTTGTGGGTTGGGAAACACTGTGTGAGTGTGAGTGAAATCTATTTTTGTCTGCACAAGCTTAAAGATGAGTGGAAGCAACTTGAATACCAAACTTCCAGTTCTTGATGGTAAAAACTGGGATAGATGGATGATTCAAATGCGTGTATTATTTGGTGCTCAAGATGTTCTAGATCTTGTCACTAGAGGATATGTTCCGGTTGCAGCGGATGCAACGGAAGAACAAAGAGAAGCACAGAGGGAAACGAACAAGAGAGATCAAAAGGCGTTGTTCTTCATTCATCAGTGTGTGGATGTGAATGTGTTTGAGAAGATTTCTGATGCTATGACGTCTAAGGAGGCGTGGGATATACTGGTCAGGTGTTACGGTGGTGACGTATCAGTAAAGAAGGTGAAGCTTCAATCCCTGAGAAAGCAATAGGAAAATCTCAACATGAAGAACAATGAGAAAGTCTCTGAGTATATCTCTAGAGTGATTGTGATCACTAATGAGATGAAGGCTTGTGGAGAAACTCTTTCTGAACAAGTAATCATAGAGAAGATATTGAGGTCACTTACTCCTCAATTTGATTATATTGTTGTATCCATTGAACATTCTAAAGATCTGGAAACCATGAGAATAGAAGAGTTGCAAAGCAGTTTAGAAGCACAAGAGTTGCGTCTGACTGAGAGAACTTCTGAGAGAGAAGTTGAGCAAGCTCTGAAGGCTTCTTTTGTCAAGAAGGACCAGAAGCATAGACGTGGTGATAGATTCCAGAAGGAAGCCTCAACTTCTGATGAGAAGAGATATCAGAAGGGAAAGGATAAGAAGAAAGTTCAATGTTACTGTTGCAAACAGTTTGGCCATTTTGCTAGAGACTGTTTGGCAAACAAAGGAAGGAGATCAGAAGAAGCAAATATAGCCAGAGGAGGATCAGATGATGAACCTGTGCTATTGATGGCTTCAGAGTCGGACAAAAGATGTTCGTCAGAATGGTGGTATATGGACACTGGGTGTTCAAATCACTTGACTGGAAACAAACAATGGCTGATAGACTTTGACTCTGAAAGGAGGACAAAGATCAGATGTGCTGATGATAAGTACCTATATGCAGAAGGTATGGGAAATGTCAAAGCCAAAGTGAAGAATGGAAAGACTGTTCTGATCAAGGATGTTTGGTATGTTCCTGGAATCAAAAGCAATCTGATGAGTGTGGGTCAGCTCATTGAGAAAGGTTTCTCAGTTGTTATGAAGAACAACCTCTTGAAGTTGTATGATTCCAATCAGAAGTTGATTATGCAATCTGAACAGGGAATCAATAGAACATTCAAGGTGAATGTAGAAACAGCTGAAACAGAGTGTCTGAGTGCTGAAGGCTCAGAAGGTGATAGTAAGCTGTGGCACAAGAGGTTGGGGCACTTGAACTATAGAAGCCTGGGGCATCTAAGTTCTAAGAAGCTCGTACGTGGCATTCCAAAGATTGTGAAGCCTGAGAAGTCATGTGAGGTATGCATGAAAGGCAAGCAACCCAGATTGCCATTTGTATCAGAAGTTGCTCCAAGAGCAAAGCATGCTCTGGGAGTAGTGCACTCTGATGTGTGTGGACCATTTCCAGAACCTTCACTTGGAGGAAATAGGTATTTTGTGTCTTTTGTGGATGAGTTCACAAGAATGACGTGGGTAACTCTCATTAAGTTTAAGAATGAGGTGTTTACAGAATTCCAGAAGTTCAAGGTGAAGGCTGAGAAGCAGAGTGATCAGAAGATAAAGATTCTCAGAACGGATGGTGGAGGCGAGTATAACTCTACAGAATTCCAGAAGTTCTGTGATGATAATGGGATTGAGCATGAAGTTACTGCTCCTTATACTCCTCAACACAATGGTCTTGCTGAACGTAGAAACCGTACTCTGCTTGATATGACGAGAAGTATGCTAAAAGAGAAGAAGCTTCCTCATAATTTATGGGGAGAAGCTGTTGCTACTGCAACATATGTGCTCAACAGGTGTCCAACGAAGAGGCTGAAGGAAATTGTTCCTTTAGAGAAGTGGACTAAAGAGAAACAGAGTGTTAGTCATCTGAAGGTTTTTGGTTCTGTGTGTTACAAACACATTCCAGAAGCTAGAAGGAAGAAGCTGGATGATAGAAGCAAAGTGATGTTATTGGTGGGGTACCACAGTACAGGTGCATACAAGCTCTATTGTCCAGAGACTAACAAAGTTGAAGTCAGCAGAGACGTTATTGTGAAGGAATCAGAAGTTTGGGATTGGAGAAAGTCTCAACCAACTTCTGATGTAGAGATAACTTTTGAAGAAAAGTTAGAGTCAGAAGATGAAGAATCTTCTGAAGACGAGTCAGAAGATGAAGCATCTTCTGAAGATGAGTCTGATGGAGAATCTGATTCTGATCCAGATTCTGATGATGATCTAGAGTCTGGTGGTAGTCATGATTCTGGAAGGGAAAACTCTGAAGACATAGGGTCTGGAGGACAAGCTTCTGGAGATGATCATGGAGGTGGTGACTCTGGAGTAGCTGACTCTGAAGTAGCTCAGCGACCACAAAGAGTCAGAACTATACCAAGAAGGTTTGCAGATTTTGACATGTTGCAAGACACAGAAGTTGACTCAGAAGGAGAGGTCATTCAGTGCGCCATGTTGGTAGACTCTGAACTAGTGAGTATAGAAGAAGCGCTCAAGAAGAAGGTCTGGCTGAATGCCATGAAAGAAGAACTTGAGGTTATAGAAAGAAACAAAACTTGGAAGCTGACAGAACTTCCGAAGAAGAAGAAAGCCATCAGCGTCAGATGGGTTTTCAAAGTAAAGCTGAAGCCAGATGGATCAGTTGGTAAACACAAAGCAAGGCTAGTGGCTAGAGGTTTTCTTCAGAAACCTGGACTAGATTACTTTGAGGTGTTTGCTCCTGTAGCTAGACATGAAACAATCAGACTGGTGATTGCGTTAGCTGCGAACAGAGGTTGGTCCTTGATGCATCTGGATGTAAAGTCTGCATATCTGAACGGTCCATTACAAGAGGAGGTATACGTGTCACAACCCCCTGGCTTTGTGAAAAAGAATAAGGAAGGGATGGTGTACAAATTACACAAAGCTCTGTATGGATTGAAGCAAGCGCCCAGAGCTTGGAATTTGAAGATTGATTCATTTTTCAAGAAGCAAGGGTTTCAGAAGTGTGAGATGGAATATGGAGTTTATGTGCAACATTCTGGAAGCAATATGATTCTGCTGTATGTTGATGACATATTGCTTACGGGGAGTTGTCCAGAAGATCTGATGAAGTTCAAGAAGGTGCTGATGAATGAGTTTGAGATTACAGACCTTGGGAAAATGTCATATTTTCTAGGGATGGAGATTCTGTACTCAGAAGATGGTATCATTCTGCATCAGTTGAAGTATGAGTTAGAACTTCTGAAGAAATTCAAGTTGGAGAATTGCAAAGCTGATGTTACACCGTCAGAAGTGAATCAGAAGTTGGACTCTGATTCTGAAGGTGAAGATGTTGATGCTATGGTATTCAAACAGCTGGTTGGTTCTCTAAGGTATTTGTGTAATACCAGGCCTGATATATGCTATGCAGTTGGATTGGTTAGTAGGTTCATGAGTAAACCTAAGTGGTCCCATTACCAAGCTGCTGTCAGAGTCTTGAGATATGTCAAGGGAACTCTGAAGTTTGGCATATTGTTTCCTTCTGGGAGAAAGGAAGAATCAGAGTTATTGAGTTATTCTGATTATGATTGGTGTGGAGACAGAGTTGATAGAAGGAGTACTTCTGGATATTTGTTCATGTTTCTGGGAGGCCCTATCTCTTGGAGCTCCAAGAAGCAACCTGTTGTTGCTCTATCAACCTGTGAAGTTGAGTACATCGCAGGCGTTGTAGCTGCATGTCAAGCTGTGTGGCTTCTGAATCTATTAGAAGACCTGGAGATTAGGGTGAAGAAGCCTCTGAAGCTGATGATTGATAACAAGTCTGCAATCAATCTTGCCAAGAATCCGGTGTTACACGGAAGAAGCAAGCATATTGAGACTAAGTATCATTTCTTGAGAAGCCAAGTCCAGAATGGAACATTAGAAGTTGTGCACTGCAGCACCCAGAAGCAGTTGGCAGATGTTCTGACGAAGGCGATCAAGACGGATCAATTTCTGCTCTTGAGGAATGGAATTGGCGTTGTCAGCTTTGATTGAAGAATATGAATTAAGGGATGTTATTGAAGAGTAATTCAATATTCAGAAGATGGACTGATCTTCTGATGGTTACTCAGAAGATAGTATTGACCAGAAGATGCTGTCTGGGTCCCATTAGCTTAGCTGTTTAGTAGTAAGGGTACTTTAGTATTTTGTAGTACTGTACTGTTTGTACCTTAGACTTGTTCACTAAGTTTATTGTTTTAGGGCTTATGTGGCAAGATTTTCTTTTCTTATAAATAGCCTTGTAATAGCTATCATTAATAGTAGAATACAACATTTATTCTCTCATCTCTTTTGCGCCGTTATTCTATTATTCTCTTTGTCACCATCTTTATTCATTGTGCACCAACAGTAGTTGCTGAATTACCCCTTCTGCACTCACTGATTGACAATTTCCAACTAGTACTTTGAAAAGTGGTGCTGGCTCGATTGGAAGTTTCAAAACATGTGTAATGCTCAGTTGTAAGAAATTACCATAGCTTTCATCATCAATGAAAATTTGGATTCTAATTTCGTTAGAGTTCAAATACCATTACACACTTTTAGAGTGTTTAATGATAAATGGTGCTCTTCACGCTGAATCATAATCTCCTGTGAGATTGGGTCAGGTGGCTTATCTTCTTGTTCACTCAATTTCTCATCATCAGCTTGCAAAAGCATGAGATGTTTATGTTTGAGTTTTTTTGTCTACATATATAGGTCTGATAAGGGGGTGTTTGTAGGATTTGTTTTGGCATAAAACTAATTTGATTTTGTTTTGGTAGGATTAAAGTGAACTCTATTTGAGTAGTTTTGTTTAGTGTTTGTAATTTATATTGGTTTGAGTGAGTTGTATTTCTCCTAATAAACCTTAGCCAAGGCTACTGCCTTAACAATGGTATTTGGAGCATCATTGCTCAGCAGGGTCGGTCCAACAAATTTGAATCTAGTACTAGTTGGTTTGAAAAAGTGACTTTTTTTAATCAAAAAAAGAGGTTTATCATCCGGGGATACTCATCCCAATTATAGGGTGCTTCTACACTACAGTGAAAAGTCATAGCTGACTATATAATACGAAGATGTATCTTTGGACCCTTTTTTTACACAAGTCAGATCAAAATGTCGAGACATCTTTATTTTGTTAAAATTTAGTCCGGAGATGCATCTCTGTACACGCATTAGAGTGAGTCTAGAGATGCATCTCCGTAACAACCCTTAGTTGAATATTCAATGAATTTTTCGGAGATGCATCTCTGGAATATGTCATGTTAGATCTATTGTGATATAATCTAAATTGTGTAGCCTAAGCCCAAGTTAGTCGGGGTTTAGGATTTGTTACTAAGTCTACAAGCACATGTACTCTATGTACTTGGAATAAAGTATAATCAGCTAAGTGTTAGACAACTGGTCGAAAAAGGAGACATCTCTCTCTCTTCTTCCTCTAGAGTGGAAAAGCTTTTTGTTAAATACATGAAATAGCATTTTAAGAGAAAACGCATAGGATTCATTATAATAACGCTAGATAAAAAGCGTTATTTAAGATCTCGTGTAATATTTCTAATAACACTTTACAAATAAGCGCTATTAAATTAACGCTATTATAGGTTAAAATTGTAGTGAGCTTAGTACCCGGACTTTGAGTATTCAACTTGAATTGAGGATTTGTTGGTGTTACGGGAAACTTTGAATTCGACATACCAAATTTGCCGAGAATTTTCCTTAGGTATATATCTTGAGATAAGCACAATCTTGTCTGCTTTCTATCTCTCCAGATATCAATCCCAAGAATCCTGGTGGAAGCTCCCAGATCCTTCATTTCGAATTCTTTACCGAGTTTAACCTTCACCTTCATTACATCCTCGACATTGTCGATTGCTATGAGAATATCATCCACATAAAACAACAAAATAACAAATAAAATTTCAGGTAGAATTCTTAAGTAAACACAATGGTCGAACAGACTCTTAGTGAAACTTATGAGGGCCACAAACTTATCAAATCTCATATTCCACTGTCAAGGAGATTGTTTCAGACCATACAAAGACCTATTCAGCTTGCACACATAATCCTCCTTGCCCTTTTCTGCAGACCCCGTCAGGTTGCTTCATCAGAATTATCTCATCTAGATCACGATACAAGAAGATTGTCTTCACATTCATTTGTTCAAGTTCTAAGTCGAACTTTGCCACCAAAGCCAAGAATATTTGAATGGATATATGCTTTACAACATGTAAGAACACATCATTGGAATCAACGCCTTCTTTCTGAGTGAATCCACTAGCAACAAAATTTCCCTTAAATTTCTTCGACATCACTCCTTCGATTCATTCCTTAACATTGAAAATCTACTTACAATTGACTAACCTAGCTCCTACAGATTCTCAATCATCTCCCAAGTGTGGTTATCATGAAGAGATGTTATCTCATCATCCATGTCTTTTAGCCATTCAATCTTGTTTCGTCTCCTCACAGATTCCTTGTAATCTCTAGGTTTTTCATCAAGTACCTCACTAGTAGATATTACAGCAAACACTATGAGATGTGCATAACCAAGTCTCTGAGGTGGCTTGATGACTTTTATCGACATGTTTGTTGCCAGCAAGTAGTCAATCAACTATTTCCTCAATTTCTTCAGCATCATGTGCTTCTTCCTTGACTTCACATGGGTTATACAATTCAACATCAATATGCTCCACCTCAATAGGAGTCTCTTCATGTTCCATCCGTTCTTAAAAGATCTATGCATTTCGACCAATGTCATCAATTTTCTTGAACGAAATTTTAGCTTCATTAAAATTACATCACGACTTATGATACACCTCTTGTGACCTACTTCTAGGAACCACAACCTCTAAGATTTTACTCCATCAGAATACCCCACGAACATGCATCTTAGAGCTCCACGTTCGACCTTGTCTTGCCTAATATGAGCATAAGCTACACATCAAAACACTCTAAATTTGTCGAGATCTAGCAGGTGACCCGACCAAATTTCTTCAGATGTCTTTATCCCCAAGGCAGACGAGGAACATATATTAATCAGGTATGCTGCAGTCATAACAACATCAACCCAAAACTCCTTCTTCAATCCAACACTAACCAACATGCATCAAACCATTCCCCAAATTGTTCGATTGAACCTCTCAGCCATGCCATTTTGGTGAGGACTAACCCACAATGATCTCGTTCGTTGAAATACCAATAACACAATAATTGTAGAAAGCTTCATTGCAGAACTCAAGGCCATTGTCGACTCTCATCCTCTTGACCTTTCTGCTAATTTGATTTTTACCAGAGTTTTCCAACTTTTTGAAATTTTCAAAAGCTTTATTCTTAGTCCTCTGAACGAATTCCCATAACTTTCGTGAATAATCATCAAATATGGATAGGAAATACCTTGCACCTGAGTTTGAAGGATTCCTTATATGTCCCCAAAGATCAGTATGAATGTAATAAATAGATCCACGTGTTGTTTGTTTGTCTTTGTTAAACTTCACTCTACAAGATTTTCCAAATACACAAGGTTCACAAAACTCCAAATTTTCGACCTTGTCACCACCAAGTAGATTTTGTTTCTCTAATTCAACCAGACCCATTTCATTGACATAACCCAATCTCATGTGCCACAGCCCACAGTTATGTCTTCAAAACAGGTTTCGTGGATGCAAAATCGGTTGAACCACTTACAACTTCAACCTCAAAGGTATACAAACCTTGTTTCTTCACGCATATTAAGACTTCTTTCAACCCCTTTATGTCTTTCAGGATACCTTGTTCTCCAGTGAAAACATATTCTGAATTCACCAAGAGAAATCAAATTTCTTTTAAGATCTAGTACATACCTGACACCAGTCAATAGTTTTGTTGACTCATCTTGGAGTTTGAATCTTACAGATGCAATATCTATAATCTTACAGGCTCTGTTGTTTCCGAACAACACTGATCCATCATCTTGATCACATAATTCCTCAAAACACATCTTTGTTTAGAGTCATGTGTCGAATACACCCTGAATCCATAATCCACTTCTTACTAGAGTCGCTACTTGAAACCACAAGAACATCAGATGATTCAAAATCATCTTGCACAATAGTTGTGTTGCCATTATCCTAACCTCCATGATTATTCAGGCGTTTAAGGCACACCTTTGTTTTGTGACCCCTCTTCTTACAGTGATAACACCTAATTGCAGGAGCATTACATATTCGTTTTGTGTTGATCTTTACCCTTATTCTCAAACTTACCATCCTTCTTCGAGAATTTTCCTTTTACACACAATCCTTCACCAACAAATGATTACTTATTCTCCTTTCTTTTGTTCAAGTCTTTCGAGTACAAGGATGGTTGAACTTCTTCAAAGGCCAAAGACTCTTTTTCATACAAGAGTTTTTCTTTAAAGTGAGCATGATATATGGCCAAAACACACAACAACAATACTTAATCTTCACCACTGATGGTAACATCAATGTTCTCCAGATCAAGAATCAGTTTATTGAACATATTCAGCTGCTCTATCAAAAGTTTGTCTACACTCATCTTGGTCATGTATAATCATAATCCTTCAAGTTTGAGCCACACACCTGCGACCGTTTTCTCCTTCAAGACTTGCCGAGAACCTTATCACAAAGGCTCAAAACAATGGCACTGTGGGCTTTATCGATCATCGCCACCTTCTCCTTCTCTGTTAGGGAATCATCCATCTTCTCCGATCATTTCAACGCTTCTAACAAATCCTGTTGAATCAGAAGAGCTTGCATCTTCAAGCGCCTTATACTGAAATCATTCACTCCGGTGAATTTCTCAATCTCATACTTCATTGACGACATCTTGATCCATGCTCATTGTTGTAACAAAAGGTTGATTTTCTTGATTGACCAAGAAACAATTCCATTAACAAAGGGGAGAGAAGAAGGAAGAAGAAAAAGAAAATATGATTGGTTAAAACTTTTATTCCTTACTTTCTCATTAGAGTTTATGATTACAAGTATTACATAATAACAATCAACCTCAACCTCTCTCAACAACATAAGAGATTAACTTATTTATAGACTACTAGATATGTATGTTGTGTATGATGATATTACACATACATACATGACATATATGGTTAACTTAGACACTAAGGTAACTTAAACAACAAACTAATTTATACAACTGCATACTAGAACAAACTTCAACTACGACACATATATCTTCAACTACAACATGGTAGAACAAATTTCGACTACTACATACACTACTCTGTCAAACCATAGAACCAACCTTATCGTAATTAGAGTTCGATCCAAATACTAACACAATCATAATTATACAAAAAATGTATTGCTATAATCAACTTTTCATTGATTATTCCAAAATCAAACTAAAAATAATATTATACAAGGAAATTTCTTTATCCACCCCTCTGTTTTCTTGGTGACCCCTAGTGAAAACCCCAAAAAGCCCCCTGTTTCAGAAATGCATTTCCGAAATGCAAAAAAATGTTGTTTTCGGAGATGCATCTCCGAAAACGCCTTTTTTTCTTCAAAATTTGTCTTATTTCGGAAATGCATTTTCGAAAACAGGATTTCGGAAGTGCATTTCCGAAATACTGCGCGTTTTGCAGATTTAGCAAAACAGTCCCTCCCCCCAAATCATTTATTCTAAATCACCATCAACACTTCCTCAAAGAGATTTTTTACAAAGGCTGTTTCTACTTGCTCTACTACATTCAAAAGCTTCTCAATCACTTCAATTTGTAAGTTTCATAATCCTTAGATCCATAATTCAAATGCATGTTAGGGTTGTTAGAAATTACAAAAATGATATAGGGGTAGGTTGTTAGTAGTATTTAGGTTGTTTAGAAGCATTATTACTCAGGGAGTGAGGGTTAGACATACACAGTAGGGGTTCGGGTTTATTTTTCTTGTATTCAGATTGTATTTCGCACACTATTACTCGTTTTGTGTGTGTGTATATATATATATATATATATATATAAGATATTGGATCGAACTCTAGTATGGTCGAAGGGTAGCTTCTTGGTTCAACAGGATTAAGCATGAAGTCGAAGGTTGTTCACATGCTTGTGTCGAAGATGCTAGGGTCGTTAGCATGTTAAATTAGGTTTTAGTGTTTAAATCCTAATTTGTTAAGTTAGCTTGTTTATTAAGTTGGCTTGTGTAATGGGCCTTGTGGAAAAAGCCCATTAGTTAGTATGTTAGGTTTTATTATAAATAGCATACTAGTCTCTCATCATTGTAAGCTGCAAATCCTAAATTAGGGTGAGAGAGGTTATTTGTTATTCTTGTAAACTTGTAATCTTGCTTTAAGAGAAAGTAAAAGAATAGCAGTTATAACCAATTCTTGTGTACTTCTTTTCTTCCATAATTCCTATTATACTTTGTTATTAGTATCGTTATTCACAACAAATTGGTGCGGTGAGCATGGAGAAGATGCCTTCAACAAAGTATGAGATTGAAAAGTTCACCAGAGTGAATGATTTTGGTCTGTGGCGCTTGAAGATGAAAGCCCTACTTGTTCAGCAGGGTTGTTTGGAAGCGTTGAAGGGAGAGGCAGCCATGAATGCTGCATTAACGGCAGTGGAGAAGACAACTATGATCGATAAAGCACACAGCGCAATTCTGTTGAGGCTTGGTGATAAGATTCTACGACAAGTATCAAAGGAGACGACGGCATCAGGGTTATGGGCGGAACTTGAAAGTTTGTATATGACCAAATCGCTGGTAAATCGACTCTACCTGAAGCAGGCCTTGTATTCATTCAAGATGGTTGAAGACAAAGTGTTGGCTGAGCAGTTGGATATGTTCAACAAGCTGATTCTTGATCTTGAAAATATTGATGTGAAGATCGATGATGAAGATCAAGCGCTGTTACTATTGTGCGCTTTGCCTCGATCACATGCTCACTTCAAAGAAACTCTCTTGTATGGAAGGGAGTCTCTGACGTTTGAAGAAGTTCAATCAGCCTTGTATTCTAAGGACTTGAATGAACGAAAGGAGCATAAACCTTCGACTGTTGGTGAAGGTTTGGCCGTTAAAGGAAAATTCTTGCGAAAGAATGGTAAGTTCGACAAGAAGGGCAAAAGCCAGTCGAAGTCTTACAGTGGCGAAGCATCTGGCATTCGATGCTATCATTGTAAGAAGGAGGGTCACACAAGAAAGGTGTGCCCTTAACGCCTGAAAGATCATGGAGGTAAGGATAATGGCAATGCAGCCATTGTTCAAGATGATTTTGAATCATATGATGTTCTTGTGGTTTCAAGCAGTGACTCGAGAAGATAGTGGATTATGGATTCAGGTTGCACTTGGCACATGACTCCAAACAAAGACTTGTTCGAGGAATTATGTGATCAAGATGGTGGATCAGTATTGCTGGGAAACAACAAGGCTTGCAAGATTGCAAGTATTGGATCTGTTAGATTCAAGCTCCATGATGAGTCAATAAGGTTGTTGACTGAAGTCAGGTATGTTCCTGATTTGAAGAGAAATCTGCTTTCTATTGGTGAATTCGACAAGAAAGGATATGTTTTCCAAGGAGAGAAAAGTATCCTAAGAGTCATGAAGGGTTCGAAGGAAGTCTTGAGAGGCGTGAAGAAACAAGGCTTGTATACCCTTGAGGCTGAAGGTGTGCATCACATTCTGGGGCAAGGTATTTCCTATCCATAGTAGATGATTATTCCAGAAAATTATGGGTATTCATCCAGAAAACTAAGGATGAAACTTTTGAGAATTTCAAAAGTTGGAAGACTCTGGTTGAAAATCAGACTGTCAGAAAGGTCAAGATGTTGAGAACCGACAATGGCCTTGAATTTTGCAATGAGGCATTCGACAGTTTTTGTGCTGCCTCTAGTATTTCAAGGCATAGAACTACTGCAGGTACTCCACATCAAAATGGTTTGGCTGAAAGGTTTAATCGAACTATTTTGGAGAGAGTCAGATATATGTTGACTAGTGCTGGGTTAAAGAAGGTGTTCTGGGCTGAGGCTGTTTCGACAGCAACATATCTAATAAACAGATGTCCTTCAACAGCGTTAGATATGAAGACACCTGAAGAAGTTTGGTCGGGACATCCACCAGATCTCGACAAACTGAGAGTATTTGGCTGCGTAGCTAAGCTCACATTAGGTAAGACAAGGTCGAACCTAGAGCTCTGAAATGCATGTTCATGGGATACCCTGAAGGAGTCAAAGCTTATAGGTTATGGTTCCTAGAGCCAGGTCACAGGAGGTGTATCACCAGTCGAGATGTAGTTTTCAATGAAGCTGAAATGGCTTTTAAGAAAACTGATGATGTTGGTCGAAGTACAGAAACATCTGACGAAGAGCTGGAACAGGTAAAGATTCATGTTGAGATGGAGCATGTTGATGCGGAATTGCATATCCCTGATGAAGTCGAAGAAGAAGCAGAAGATGCTGAGGAGGATGAGGAAAATGTTGATGACTATCTATTGTCGAGAGATAGGTCGAGAAGAGTCATCAAGGCACCTCAGAGACTTGGGTATGCAGATCTTATAGCTTATGCCTTAACCTCTGCAAGTGAGGTTCTAGACGAAGAACCTAGAGACTACAAGGAAGTTATGAGGAGTCGAAATAAGACTGAATGGTTGAAGGCCATGGATGATGAGATAAAATCTCTTCATGATAATCACACTTCGGAACTGATCAAGAAACCTGCTGGGGCAAGGTTAGTCAGCTGTAAATGGATTTTCAAAGTTAAAGAAAGAATCGAATGAGTGACGTCGAAAAGATACAAGGCAAGGTTAGTTGCAAGGGGTTTCACTCAGAAAGAAGGTGTCGACTTCAATGATGTGTTTTCTCCTGTTGTGAAGCATAGGTCCATTCGAATGTTGCTTGCCATGGTGGCACAGTTCGACCTTGAACTGGAACAGATGGATGTGAAGACTGCGTTCTTGTATGGTGATCTAGATGAAACGATCCTGATGAGGATACCTGAAGGGTATGTCGAAAAGGGGGAGGAAGATTATGTGTGCAAGCTAAAGATATCTTTATATGGGCTGAAACAATCTCCTCGACAGTGGAATAGGAGATTCGACAAGTTCATGGCACGCATAAGTTTCATTAGAAGTCAGTTCGACCACTGCGTTTACTTCAGATTTCGACCTGGTAATTCATTTGTTATTTTGTTGTTTTATGTGGATAATATTCTCATTGCAAGCAACAATGTTGAAGATGTGATGAGGGTGAAGGCTGAACTCAATAAGGAGTTCGATATGAAGGATCTGAGAGCTGTTTCCAGGATTCTTGGAATTGACATTCGAAGAGATAGAAAGAAGTCGAAGTTATGCTTATCTCAAGAGACATATCTACGAAAGATTCTCGAAAAGTTTGGTATGTCGAATTCAAAGCCAGTTGTGACTCCAACAAACCCTCAATTCAAGCTGAATATTGATCAGTGTCCCAGTACAGATGTTGAAAGAGCCTATATGAATAGCATTTCGTATGCTAATATAGTTGGTTCTTTGATGTATGTTATGGTCTGTACTAGACCCGACATAGCATATGCAGTAAGTCTTGTAAGCAGGTACATGGCGAATCCTGGAAAGGCTCACTGGCAAGCATTGAAGTGGATTTTAAGGTACATAAATGGGTTTCTGAACAGAGTCCTAATTTATGGTGGAGCCTTGGGTGAAAATAGTAAAGTAGTAATAGAAGGATATGTCGACTCTGATTATGCAGGTTGTATGGATTCCAAGAAATCTATTTCTGGATATGTTTTCACTATGTTTGACACTGCAATTAGTTGGAAAGCAACACTTCAGAAGGTTGTTGCTCTATCAACCACTGAAGCAGAATATATTGCCCTAACTGAAGCTGTGAAAGAAGCATTGTGGCTTGAAGGTTTTGCGAAGGAGCTGAAACTTCAAGGTCGAGGTATCACTGTTAAATGTGATAGTCAAAGTGCAATACACCTGTCGAAGAATTCAGCCTATCATGAGCGAACTAAGCACATTGATGTGAGGCTGCATTTCGTCAGAGGAGTAATCGAGCATGGAGAAGTCCAAGAGCTAAAGGTTTCGACTGAAGACAATGCTGCTGGTATGATCACCAAGACATTGCCGAGTTGCAAGTTTTCCCACTGTATGCAGTTGATAAAGCTGCATGAAGAAAGCTAGTTTGTTCCCTTGATGTTGTAGAGTTAGATCCAAGGTGGAGATTTGTGAGATATTGGATCGAACTCTAATATGGTCGAAGAGTAGCTTCTTGGTTCGACACGATTAAGCATGAAGTCGAAGGTTGTTCACATGCTTGTGTCGAAGATGCTAGGGTCGTTAGCATGTTAAATTATGTTTTAGTGTTTAAATCCTAATTTGTTAAGTTAGCTTGTTTATTAAATTGGCTTGTGTAATGGGCCTTGTGGAAAAAGCTCATTAGTTAGTATGTTAGGTTTTATTATAAATAGCATACTAGTCTCTCATCATTGTAAGCTGCAAATCCTAAATTAGGATGAGAGGTTATTTGTTATTCTTGTAAACTTGTAATCTTGCTATAAGAGAAAGTAAAAGAATAGCAGTTATAACCAATTCTTGTGTTTTTCTTTTCTTCCTTAATTCTCTTTTATATTTTGTTCTTGACATCGTTTTTCACAACTATATATATATATATATATATTATTTGGATTTTATTTATCGGTATTTTATGTTGATATGTCGTTTATTTTGTTCGGCGTTTTCGTTTAATTAAAAATACGGACTGTTAAGAAAAACATAAAAAAAAAAACACAATTTCTGCATAATTCAGAAGTGCATTTCCGAAATCCCCTAAAATGTGAAAAAAAATGTGTTTTTGGAAGTGCATCTCCGAAAACACCCCCATTTGGTGTTTTCGGAAGTGAACTTTTAAAGTCTGGAAAAAATTTAAAAAAAAAATACTTCAGAGATGCATCTCCGAAGCAGAGGCAAGTTGGAGTTTTCGCTTGGGGTCTCCCGATAGGGAGGTGGATAAATTATTTTTCTTATACAAAGCAATAAGCAATTATTGATGAGTTCCGAAAAAGAAATGAAATAGCAGTGCCAGTAGGTTCTTTTTTTTATAATTTTATGTTAACTGAGTTCAAAATGTATTAATGGTATTTCAAAATATTATCAGAGTGGAGTGGTGGCATCAGTCACGAAACAGTAATAACGAGTGAGACTTTGATTTAATGGGAGGAACATGCATCTGTCACGGAACAGCAAGAATGCTAACAACGCATCAGCTATTCTATAACCTATGGTATAACAATAGAGAGAGTGATGTGTTTTGTTCTATTTATTTCATGGGCTAGGATTAGTTTGATGGGTCTTTATTGATAGAGGAGGTTCTGTTTCTATTTGATTTAATTTTAGTAAATTACCCCTGAATTGGTTAAGTTAATCTACAATATTATTGTGAATTAATTATAAATATCGGTTAACCAAGAAAAACCCATACGATAGGAAAAATTAATATTAAGCCTAAGCAGAACTCCCTTTAGCATGCATAAGAAGAAAAGAAAAAGTATGGCCTCCTCGTTATTTTACTTTTTCTAATCTACCTATCTCTCTACTGTGCCAAACCATAGAAATAAGACATTTCTTCTTTACTTCAACCTCTCTTCCTCGTCTTTATCTCTCTTCAAACAAACAGACCGGTAAAAAAAATGGCGAAAAGGAAAAATCATGCTGTAGACACTGGTGAAAGCAGTGATAATGATAGCATCAACAATCAATCTTGGATGCAAAGTGCTGATATTCAAACTTCTCAACATCATCCTCTTGGATGGGTTGCAAGAGCTGAGAAATGCTTCAAGGTTGATTCATTAACTTAATCTCTTCTCTTGAAGTTGTTAAAGTTATTTTCTATGTTTGTTAGAATGTAATTTCCTTTTGCATTTGTTATTTTTATTATAGAAACAAATGCATGCAAAAACTATTGAACTTGAAAAGCATAAGGGTATACAACAAAATTTGGAAGTTGAGCTTCAACAACTAAAAACATCACTAAACGTGTTGAAGAACTTTGAAGAAGATGATGTTGAGGAGGAGGTTGACTCAGAGTTTTTCAACAAGGTTAACGCTTTGGAGAGTGAACTAATGGAAAAAGAAGCGTTGATTGAAGAACTTGAAGCATTCAATCAAGTTCTAATAACTAAAGAGCGTGATCTAAATGATGAGTTGCAGAATGCACGAAAAACTTTAATCAATGTAAGTTTTTTTTTTTTTATATATATAGTTTATGTAAAAAAGAACTTAATCTCATTGTGAGGTATGTTTACTCTATGTAGTTATGTTTTGTGTTTCAGAAAGTGGTTTGTGTAAAATAAGTGGAATTTCACTTTCACTTTTTTAGCGGTGAATACAACATATGCTTATTTGGATTCAGCCGACTCACTCTCAATCAAAATATGCACTTTCGCTATGTCAATATTCTCTGCATTTTTGTTGCACTTTCGTTATCGTCTAATGATTGAAGGACTGTTGTACATTTTTGTGGCAAATATTGCTTATGACAGGTTTGATTTAGTGTTTTTATGTTATTCTAGCATCCAGTATGATATCACTGTGATTTTCCGAAGCTGAAATTCCTAACTTTTTTGGATAAGCTCGTTTTTGATATGTACACAGCAAATACAAACTTATGCTTAGAAGATCTAATAACATAATATTTTTTTCCTGCCTTGCAGGGTATTGAGGAATTATCTGTTCCAAATAATATTGCTGTGAAGAGAATGGGCGAACTTGACAGCAAGCCATTCCTCGAAGCAATGAAGAAGAAATATAAAGAGGAGGAAGCTGAAGTGAGGGCTGCGAACTTGTGTTCATTGTGGGAATTCCATATGAAAGATGCAGATTGGCATCCATTCAAATTAGTCACTGTTGATGGCAAAGAAAGGGTACATTTTAGTTTAATTTAACACGCTGTTCTCTTGCTTCATTTAGGTTGGAACAGTTTATTTCTAATGTAATAATGTTTGTACAATAGTTTCAGATTCATTTTACAACATCCAGTGTTCGCACTTAGATATCTGGTTTCCTGCATTTTTCATTTCAGGTAATTATTGATGATGCGGATAAAAAGCTAAATGGGCTCAAGAGAAGCGTTGGTAAAGCGGCATATAATGCGGTGGTGGCAGCTCTAACAGAGTTAAATGAATGCAATCCTAGTGGGCAATATGTAACCTCAGAATTATGGAACTATGCTGAGGACAGAAGAGCAACTCTGCAAGAAGGAATACAATGTCTGTTAGACAACTCATCAAACAAACGCGAGAAGGGAAAAGAAACAATGGGAAGGTTTGTATATAAGTTTTAATAATCTATACAATGCATTTATGTGGATCCTGCATTTCCTATCAAGAAGTTACATGTGATTTCTACTTCCAATATATATTTAGAGTCTCTCAAATTTCCTTCAATATGATTACTGCTTCTGTTTTAATTACCAGCCATGCTAATAAAGTTTGAATTAGAGGAAGGGTGATTGATGATTAAGGAAAAGAAGAAACTCAAGAAAGTGTTTAGTTAAGGAAGACCTTTTGTTGCTGATTAGACCTTTTGTTTATATAGATAGCTTAAGGAATTTGGGAATACGTTGAACTAGTTAATGTCACTGGACCGTTGGGAGAATCCAACTGCAAAACTATTATCAGCTTTTGTAAACATCTATCTGTGTGGGACAATCAAACTGATGTTAACAGCTTTTGTATTAACAACTTTTGTATTAACAGCTTTTGTATTATCTATCTCTAGCTTGGGTAACTACAATTATTAGTAATGAGCATTTTGTTACAAGTGTACTTTTTTTATCTCCATCCATAGCTTCATGCCAAGACTTTGATTCTTGTCAAAGTAGATGTTGAAATATTTTATATCAAATTATATTGCAACTCCAAAGTTGCCTCTGTTGCTGGCGTATTTTTCCATTGAATTGGCACTTGAAGGACCTGAATTGAGCCCTAAAATATGTTCCTCGCATGTAGTAGTAACTTCTCAGGTTGGATTATAGGACACCACTGACAGATATGGTTGCATATACCACACATTAGTGTCCTTTACAAATGGTTTCAATTGAGAATTGGTAAGGGCTGAAGTTGCTCTGTAGGACATGTATAGGCAGTTTGTGCTTGTTGACAGATAGCACAATGGCTTTCTTCATTGATGTCCGATGATACTGAAAATTTACTCTTGCCCTCCTATAGGTGATGTATGACACTCTTTAAAAATGATCGCTATTAATGTGTTGTCACGGGGTATTACCAGCTTCTTTTTCCACTCCCCGGCATCTTTTTCCACATCAGTAGGTCTTCCTTGAGAGAGTAATGACGATAAGTAGCTGGTGAAAAGGTGCACTTGTGTCTGAGCTCTTGTAATTTTTAGTCCCTTTGAAAGCTTGTCTCAGGTCCAGTAAATGTCCGAAGCAATGTTTTCCATCTCTGGCTTGTATTCAATAGTAAAATCTTAACCTAAGAATATATGCAACCATCCTTGCTGCTCCGGAGTTTGCAGTGACTGGTACAACAGGCTTCCAAGACTCATATTGGAAAACCTATAGGTATCAGTTCTGATGCTATGTCTACAGGTAATTCAGCCCACGCATAACAGATATTTTAGGTTGAATTACTTGAATAGTAAAGAGTTTAATTAATTGCAGTATTATGTTGCATTCTCTTTAATGGGTGGAATTGTGCTATTTCCAGTTTACTGTTGTGTTCACCCTACCCTGGGAGGTGATGAACTTCCGTTGTTATTATAGTCATTGTAACTTGTAAGTTTGCAACATAGTTTGCCACATGTGGGCCCAAGGTAACGAGTCAAGACACACCTAAAGCAAGGAATGTGGCCTTCCCTTGCAACTGGTAGCAAGTACACGAGTACCTTCAATTCATGACATTGTACCTAAACTTGTAGTTGGTGAGTTACTCCTTCTGCACTCATTTGTTGACAATTTCCAACTAGTACTTTGAAAAGTGGTGCTGGCTCGATTGGAAGTTTCAAAACATGTGTAATGCTAGTTTAGTTTGTAAGCAATTATCAGAGCTTTCATATTTTTATAAAAAAATTAGAGAATTTCTTTATTGTAACAGTGAGTTTTACTTTTTGATAAAAATTTGGGTTTGTTTTCTTTTTTGCGTTGTCCATAACGTAAACCGTAAACACAATCAGAAACTCAAAGGTTTTTTCTTCTGGTTTCTTGTGCCTTTGATATGTTTGGGTCTTTGGGCAGAGCGAAATAAAAGATTGATGTATCCTTCAGTCAGGCATGCGCAGCAATCATGATTACATAAATATAAATACGCAGTCGACAACTCGACATGCAGTTAACCATCATAATTACAAAAGGAAATAAAACGCCACATTCATCATTATAAATTGAGTTTTATGTAGTTAGTCTTTTTGCAAACGGAAACCACACTCTTGTTACTATCAATGGCAACGAAAAATGAGTTCGGAAACTGGATCACTAAGAAAATCTGTTGAACTCTTGAGTTCTGAATTTGGTGAAATGAAGAGCATCGTTGTGGATATGAAACAGTTCCTTGCAAAGTGGATGGAGAAGCAACATATTGATCAATGTGAGAATCATCAAACCAATGAAAAATGGATTCCTTCGCATAATAAGAAACTATTGGAATTAGACTCTCAAACCTTTGAGTAATTCCTTATCGTTAAAGATGACAATGAAGAAAATAGGAACAAAACTAGGATTAGGGTTTGCGGAAATTAAAAGAGAAGAAGGAAGTATTTTCTGCAGAGTTTCTCTCTGCCCACAAACTGTGGAAATTCTGTTATTCACTTGCAACTGCAACTTCTGTGAATACAAGATTAATGACTTGATTACAAATAATGAGGGTTACTCCCTATTTATAGATTTAGGTTAGCCTTCTCCCTAAGCCAAAGCCCAAAACTATAAAAGCCCAAAATACCTATTTTGGAGCTAAATCAAATCTAATCTATTTTAAATCTAAAACAAACTATCTAAATTTAAAACAAACTTATGTGTAACAAACTGTTACACATTTAGACACACCTTGTGTTCGAGTAACAACCTGCCTCGACACAAGGAATTACAAATTAACACACCACCTAATTCATTGTGTCTAAGCTATCCACATTCATCATAGCTCTTAGTCTTCTGAAAATTTCGACCAGCACTCCCTTCGTCATGATATCTGCAATCTGATTCTCAGTTCTGCAGTGTTCCAAATTCATCTTTCCTTTAGCTACCTGCTCTCGAAGATAATGGAACCTCATTTCGATGTGCTTGCTTCGACCATGTGCTATCGGGTTCTTCGCAAGATTGATAGCTGACATGCTGTCAATCTTCATGGTAATTGCTCCATGATCTTTACCTGTTATCTCTTCGACCAAGTTCACCATCCATGTTGCTTGACATGCACAAAGAGAAGCAGCTATGTACTCTGCTTCGCATGATGATAGTGCCACTACTGGTTCCTTTCTCGAACTCCAAGCAACTGGTGCACCACCTAGCATAAACACATATCCTGCTGTGGATTTTCGATCCTCAGCATCACTACACCAACTCGAGTCGGTGTAACCCACTAATTTGCATTCTTTTCCCTTATCAGCTGCAGGAAACAGAATGCCATAGTCGAGAGTTCCTTTCAGATACCTCAGTATCCTCTTCGCCGCTGCTAGGTGTGATACCTTTGGCTTCTGCATGAATCTACTTATCATACCTACACTGTACGCTAAGTCAGGCCTTGTGTGACAAAGGTATCTCAATGACCCAATAAGTCTTCTGTATTGGGTTGGGTCGACATCTTCTTCATCTGGGTTCTTCGACAGTTGCAATCTTGTTTCAGCAGGTGTCGAAGTCGAATTGCATTCTTCCATCTCAAATCTCTTGAGAATTTCACTTGCATACCTTCTTTGATGCATCATCAAACCTCTACTACTCTTGTAGAATTCAATACCAAGGAAGTATGAAATTTCGCCCAAATCTGACATTTCAAATTCCTTGCTGAGATCACCTTTAAAGCCTTCGATCTCTTTCTTGCAGCTACCTGTTATCAACAAGTCGTCGACATAGAGACATAGTATAAGCAATTCACTCTTGCTTCTTCTTACATATACCCCATGTTCAGTTGTGCACTTCACAAATTTTTTCTCCCTTAGGAAACTGTCGATCTTCTTATTCCAAGCTCTTGGAGCTTGCTTCAGCCCATACAGTGCTTTATGCAGTCTGTACACTTTTTTCTCTTCTCCATGTTTCACAAACCCAACTGGTTGTGCAACATAGACTTCTTCGTCCAAGGGTCCATTCAGGAATGCACATTTAACGTCCATCTGACACATGTGCCAATTGTTCATGTTCGCCAGACCAACAACCAACCTGATCGTTTCGATCCTGGCAACAGGTGCAAAGACCTCATCGAAGTCAATTCCTTCCTTCTGAAGAAATCCTTTTGCCACAAGCCTTGCCTTGTATCGAGTCACTTCACCTTTGGGATTACACTTCACCTTGTATACCCACTTCACATCAATTGCCTTCTTGCCTTGAGGCAATTCGACAAGTGACCAAGTATTGTTGTCTTCGATGGACTTCAATTCTTCATTCATAGCTTTCACCCACTTCGAATCCTTCAATGCCTCAGTTGCATTGACAGGTTCGACATCTGCATAGAAAGCGTAATGTACCAGCTCACCTTCATCATTGACTACATCATCTGATGTAATTACACATTCTTGCAACCTTGCAGGCATGTGTCTTGTTCTCTGAGGTCTGCCTGGGCCTGCATCACCTCTGACTTCTTCTTGCCGAACTTCTTCTCTTTCGACTTCAATAGCTGGTTCTTCATAAAGAATTCTCACTGAATCCTTCTTGACATTTTCAGTCCAATCCCATTCTTTAAGCTCATCTATGATCACGTCCCTGCTGATCACTACTTGCTTGTTCACTGGGTCGAACAACTTGTATCCTCCAGTCGAATGATATCCTATAAGTATCATTTGACTCGACTTGTCATCAAGTTTTCTTCTCAACTGATCTGGTACATGTCTATGTGCTATAGATCCAAATACCTTCAGATGACTCAAGCTAGGCTTCACACCAGACCAACATTCTTCTGGAGTAATTCCTTCTAGCTTCTTTGTCGGACATCTGTTTAGAATGTATGTTGCAGTCGACACTGCTTCTCCCCAAAATTCTTTAGGTAAATGCTTGCCTTTTAACATACTTCTTACCATATTCATGATGGTTCGATTCTTCCTTTCTGCAGTTCCATTCTGCTGTGGAGTGTAGGGTGGCACCACCTCATGCACAATCCCTTCTTTCTCACATAACATGTCGAAGTCTTTCGACACATATTCTCCACCACCGTCAGTTCTCAAAACCTTGAGCTTTCGACCACTTTGTCTTTCGACCATAGATTTGAACTTGACAAATACCTCGATCACTTCACTTTTCTTCTTGATCAGGTAAGTCCATAGTTTTCGACTGAAATCATCTATGAATGTAACAAAGTATTTGTTACCTCCATTCGAATCCACCTGGATTGGTCCACATACATCAGAGTATATGATTTCGAGAATAGCCTTCGACTTACTTCCTGCATCCTTGCTGAAGCTATTCTTGTGCTGCTTCGCCTGCACACATTCCTCACATACCTCGTTTGGAATGTCGATTTCTGGCAGTCCTGAAACCATATTCTTTCTTTTCAAGTCTCTGATGTCATTGAAGTTGAGATGCCCTAGTCGATAGTGCCATATCCATTCATCTCTGCTAGCTGCAGTTGCAAGGCACTCGTGCTCCATCACATTGAGTTCGATCTTGAAGGTTCTATTCTGTGACATAGGAGCCTTCAAGATTAACCTCCCACTTGCATCGACAACTCTCATCATCTTGTCTTCGATCGAAACTTTGTAATTCTTTTCGACCAACTGCCCAATGCTGAGTAAGTTGCTCTTCATGCCTGGTATGTACAACACATTGGAAATTACTGACCTCTTTCCATCTTTCCTCGTAATCATTACATCACCAATACCTTCAGCTGCTAAAGTATTGTCATTTGCAAATTTCACCATGTTCTTCATTGAGGGTTTTATGTTGACAAACCAATCTTTTCTTCCAGACATATGTGATGAGCATCCTGAATCCAAGTACCACTGGTCCTTGAATTTATCTTCATCTTTTGTTGTGACCATCAGCAACATCTCTTCTTCTTCTTCTTGTTTTGCAAGCTTTGCATCACTTTCTTGACTTTTATTCTTTTCTGGACAAGCTGTCGAATAGTGACCATACTTCTGACAGTTGAAACATTGAATGTGACTCTTGTCAGGCTTTCGACCACCACCTCTTCCTCTACCTGCAGCACCACCTCTTTGGTATCCTTGGTAAGAAGGTTTTCTCTGATTCGACCAATTTCCTTCTTGCTGATTTCGACCAGTCGAATTGTTGTAGCCACCTCTACCTTTATTTCCAGTCCAGCTTCCTTTGCCTTTCTTTTCGTTTGCTGACTGAGCCTGCAGAGCCACTTCGCTCTTCGACTTGCCTGCAGCTCTTTCAGCCATTCTTTGTTCATGAGATTCAAGTGTCCCTTGAAGCTCTTCTTTTGTCAATTTCGACAAGTCCTTCGACTCTTCTATGGCTACCACGATGTGGTCGAACTTAGGAGCCAAAGATCTCAAAATCTTTGAGACAACAGCTCTTGTTGTTAATACTTCTCCACATATCTTGATTTGATTCACTAGTTTCGTAATCCTAGTGAAGAAATCAGTTATGCTTTCGCTATCTTCCATCTGAAGCAATTCATATGTTCTCTTGTGAGTTTGTAACCTCACCTCTTTCACCTTTTCTGCACCTCCAAAAGATTTTTCAAGAATCTCCCAAGCTTCTTTTGAAGATTCTATATCACTAACCTTTTCAAAATTATCTGGACTCAGACATTGATGGATTATAAAGAGAGCTTTATAATCTTTCTTCTTCAATTCTTTATAAGCAGCTTTTTCTTCCTCCTTCGCACCTTCTGCAAGCGGTTCTACCCCTTCTTTTACAAGATCCCAAAGATCTTGACAACAGAATACAACCTTCATCTGCTTGCACCAATTCTCATAGTTATCTCCTTTCAGAATTGGTAGTGTTGCTGGAAAATGCCCATTCGGATGATTCATTGCCATCGCCATTCTTCTTGCCTTGAATCGATTAACCGGAGCTCTAGATACCAGATATTGGAATTAGACTCTCAAACCTTTGAGTAATTCCTTATCGTTAAAGATGACAATGAAGAAAATAGGAACAAAACTAGGATTAGGGTTTGCGGAAATTAAAAGAGAAGAAGGAAGTATTTTCTGCAGAGTTTCTCTCTGCCCACAAACTGTGGAAATTCTGTTATTCACTTGCAACTGCAACTTCTGTGAATACAAGATTAATGACTTGATTACAAATAATGAGGGTTACTCCCTATTTATAGATTTAGGTTAGCCTTCTCCCTAAGCCAAAGCCCAAAACTATAAAAGCCCAAAATACCTATTTTGGAGCTAAATCAAATCTAATCTATTTTAAATCTAAAACAAACTATCTAAATTTAAAACAAACTTATGTGTAACAAACTGTTACACATTTAGACACACCTTGTGTTCGAGTAACAACCTGCCTCGACACAAGGAATTACAAATTAACAGAAACAACGTGTGGAAGAGTCTGAAGAAGAACCACAACGACATCATCTTGGATGGATTGCTAAAGCTGAAAAATGTTTTGAAGAGAAACTGAAAGCAAAAACCCTAGAGCTTAAAAAGCAAGTGAACATGAAACCAAAGCTTGAACTGGAGATACAACAACTTCAAGTGTCACTAAATCTCTTGAAAGGCTTCGAAGATGACGACGGAGATGAAGAGCTTTTGAAGAAGTTAGAAGCTTCGCAGAAGGATTTAAAGGACAAGGAAGAGTTACTTCGAGACTTAGAAGAACTGAACCAAACACTAATTGTTTTGGAACGAACGCGTAACGATGAGTTACGGAATGCTCGAAAAGAATTACTTAATGCAAACGTTTACTTATTTGGTGAATACCTAGCTTGTAAAGTTTTGTTCTTTTTTATTTAATGATCTTCGTTATTTCTTGGTTATTGTTGTTTTTGCATGTAACATGTGTTTACAGAAATATCAACTAGTGGCTCCGGTGTTGGGGTAAAGAGGATGGGGGAACTCGATCCCACACCATTCCTTGATGTTATGAAGAAAAGATACAACTCAGCTGAAGCTGAAAATAGAGCTGCAAAACTATGCTCTCAGTGGCAAAATAATAAAATGGACTCTATTTGGCATCCATTCAAAGCAGGGCCGGCCCAATCAATCTGGAGGCCCTATTTTAAATTTTAAAAAATAGGAAAAAAATAAAAATTTATATAGAAATTTTGAAAAGATTTTGGAAGTTTTGAAAAAATACATGATTTTACACCTACATTTAAAAATTAGGTGTAAAATATTTTTGAAAGTAATTATTTCATACCTGTATTTTAGAAAATAGGTGTAAAATGTATTGTATTTATAATTAAAAAAAATAAATGGGCCCCCTTAAATTTTGGGGCCCAGAGCTACAGCTCTTGCTGCGCCTCCTAAAGGCCGGCCCTGATTCAAAGTTGTTTCGATCGATTGCCAAACAGTGGTATGTTTTGTATAAATTCAGTTCATTTATTATTATTATTTCTATTACATTTTTATAAGTATAGCACACTATTGATTCACTTTAATTCGTTGAAACTCTTAATGCTTACACTTTTACTATACGTTTGTTATTTTAGCAAGTTGTTAACCAAGAAGATAAAAAGTTAAAGGGACTGAAAAAAAGATTTGGTAGAGCTACATATAATGCTGTGGTGGTAGCCTTGAAAGAGATAAATGAGTATAATCCTAGTGGGGGATATCCAGTATCAGAATTGTGGAACTATGAAGAGGAAAGGGTAGCAACATTGCAAGAAGGAATAAAGTTCCTGTCCAACAACATATCAAAAAAGCGCGAGAGAGGAATAGAAACAGAAAGGGTGATTGATGTTGGTTATTCGAAGAAACATAAAGCATAGTGAGATGGAAACTTTTGGCATTGCAGCTTGGTAGCTTGCTTTCATGTGTGTAGAGCTGTGAGTCCTACATTTTGGTCTTCTGCGTAAGTAGCCAGTTTTACGGAACAATTGGAATGGTCTTTCTGAAAATCAAGTTGCATTTATAGCGTAACAACTTTTGTACTATGTTAATAGCATGGGAGAATAAGACATGCTGAACTTATTATTGTCATTTATCTATGTTTCATTAGAAGTATATTAATTATTATCATTTATATATGTTTCATTAGAAGTATATTAATATGACATTGTTATTATCTTTTGTTTGGTTCTTTTCTGATTAATTTACAGCAGTGCCTCAAAGAAATAAATAAAATTCTCTAAATATATTTATTTGAAATAAAAAATCAATATGTCCTACTTTTTTTAAAATACAATATTAAAGTGTGAATAGACTAAAGTCCATTTGTAAAAGGCAACCTTGACCCATTCATGTTCACGCCATTTTTAATTTCTTTTTTATTTTAAATTTATTAAATAAATTATTAATTAATATAATAGTAAAATAATTTCTTGAATAATAAAATAATATAATAATTTTAAAATTATATTTTAAAAAAATAATTATCTTAAATTAATATTATTTTAAAAATAATATAAATATGATTAAACTCTAAATGACAATGTAAATTAAAAGAAATTTAACTCATAAATGAAATGCAAGTGCATACATTTTTAAATCACTCTTTTCTCTTTAACAATTACTATATACTTTGAGTATGTAAAACTTGTGTGAAATTGTGGACCCTTAATCCTAAATACATGAAGTGTTTATATACTAGTCCCTAACGATGAATTAAGCAATGTCTGACACGTCTTCATTTTCATGCAACTCTCGTTTCTGATAAGCTTCCACGCGTCCCATTATAGTTGGAACAAATGCATTAGCCGGTGTTGGAACATTTAAAGGACCAACCATCGCTCAAATGGTGCTGAATTACTATCACACCCCATTAATTCTACATATGGGAAGTGATAACCTGCCATAGAACACTATAGACAAAGATGACAAACGAAGAAATATAGAAATACTGGAAGCTTACTAAAAATGACCTTCCCATATTCCTCTTAGGTGTTAGCGCTTATCAACAGGAGAGTTTCGATGAGTCGCTACCAACATTTCCTCGAGGTATCATCTCACGTAACAATGCCCTCGACGTAACCCAACTCTTTGAAAAAAGTGACTAACAATTTCTTCAATTATAGCTCCTTATATGACAAATCATCCTCCTTGTAGACATATGAATTGCTCCCCGTTAAAAAGCGACTTTGCCTCTAGAACTTATTAAATAAATACGTGCATTGGTATTCCGATTCACTCAATATGGCATAAATATTTACATGAACCTCTTCATTAAGAGGAGTGACTGAAAACAACCGATCTTTGAAATGTTTCAAGTATCAAAATACACTTCGAAGTAGCAAGTAACCTGCGTCAATGTAAATAAGCTTCAACCTTGCACACAACTCAGTATGCTACGTTGCACCTTGAAAAGGTGAAAAAATAAAGACCAAGATGAATTTCCTCCCTGATAATCACACCAATATAAGATGACTTTGATGAAAGCCCAACTCACTAGATTCAACTACGAACTAGTATTCATTAAATGGTTCAAAATGTAACGCCCGGAAAATAAGTATATAGTTGATTTGGACGTTTGTGACGTTTATTGGAATTTTACCGTTTTTGGGGTCGTTTCAGTCGGTATTAGTTCAGGATGGCGGACTAATATTTAATTGGAGGTTTTCATATTTTTGGTACTAGAAATATTAGTAAGGTAATATTCCGCGTTTTGGGGCGTTTGAACGATATTTGAGCGTAGGGGCATTTTGGTCATTTCCGCGAGGAAGATATTTTTTTTATAAAGAAAACAAAGAAGAGAAAGAAAGGAAAGAAAGAAAGAGAAGAGAGAAAGAAAAAGAGGAAAAGAAGGAAAAAGTGTAGATTGGTGGATTCTCGACCGATTCGAGTTCCGATCGTTGCTATAGCAAGGTAAGGGGGTGAATCTAATTTATCTTGGATGTATGATTCTTATAGTCTTGTTCTTGTTCTTGTCCTTGTTCTTTTCTATGTTTGGACAAAAATGGTGGATTGTGAGTTTTGTGAGTTTAGAAGTTATAAACATGATTTTGTGGTGTGTATGTGTAGTGTGATGATAGATACCTTCATTGATCATGTTTGTTTTCCATTACCATGGCTTGTTTGAGTTTGGAGATAAAGTTAGGTTTTGAGTTAGAGTGATGAATTAACCATGAAAAGTGTGATAATAGGTTGTCTCTATGGTTTGTATGGTGTTGTAATGATGTTTTGGAGTGGTTTTGGTGGGTATAAGGGGGCTAGAACAGTTCTGGTTCGTTCTGGTTTTTTCTGGGTTTACGCAGGTCCGCTGAGCGGAGGTGGGTCCGCTGAGCGGAGGTCCTGTTGCAGAAAATTCTCTGCCAAGGTCTGCTGAGCGGAGCTGAAGCGGATGACAGCTTTTTCTGTTTTTCCAAAACTTTGAAACTTCGTAACTCTTGAACCGTAACTCCGATTTTGTCGCCGTTCGAAGCGTTGGAAAGCTAACGCAATGAACTATATTATTATCTAATTAAATGATTCATAGGATGAAGTATTCCATTATTTTTATTAGGATCAAGTGATGAGTTGTGTAGTGTGTTCAATTATCCAAACTTTGGAACCTTGTAACTTTTGATCCGTAGCTCCGTTTCGTACGCCGTTCGAAGTGTTAGGAAGCTAGTTAGATGTTCTATATGATAGTATAGGCTTGGTTAGTTTGTTATTAATTGGTTATGAGGGTTGTTGATGAAAACACATAATTGTTTATATGCGCGATATGATTAGTAAATAATCATAGTGCTTGGTGGTAATTGTTAATGATGTAGGATGTAGTAGTGGTTGGTTGATTTTCATAAATGGTTTTGTGAACTAGTGCATGATAAATCATGATGATGTGTTGTGTGAATGTTATCGTATTGATATGAGGTATGTGATTAATTATCGATAACATGAGATCATGTTCATATGTGTTATGTATTAATGAATGTTCATTCTTGATATGTGACGATGTTTGGTTGTTTGTTGTTAACATGATGTGTGGCCTTATGGCAAGTAATTGTTGTTATGAGAATGATGTATTGATGGAGTTGTGGGCCAATGGCCAATATTAATTTGAGGTGATGCAATTATGCGATCATTTATGCCGATGTGGCTAGTATGTTTTGACGGTGAATGTGTGCTGTGTGCTTATTAATGCCTGTGTGGTAATTATGGTGTGATGTGATTGATAACGATGTTATTAATTGGTGATGTATCCTTTTGGATAGAATATAAACGATGTAACGTGAGTGTATGATCGTGTTATATTGTTGATGATGTTGTTGTCGTGTAATAGAGTCTTATATTTGCACAGCATAACATTTCAATACGTTAATGGCGGAATGCTGTTAACAGATGGCCTGCGGGCACGGTTACCAGTAGGGGCTTAATGCTCGGTAATGGAATGAGCCTTATTGGCAAGAGGTCATCAGTGGGAGCTGCGTGCTCGATGACGACAGCCTGCGGGCTTCCTGAGTGGAATAAAGTCCCAGCATAATGCTCGGCAGGTGTATTTGTCATAATGACAAGGAGGAGTTTTACTCCGGATTTGGTACCACATGCATATGCATAGTCGAGTCTCATTCATCATCGTCAGTCTTTATAATTTATGTTATCATTCATGTGTCACATTACTTATATATTGATTGTGGTTGAATGAGTGGATTACTTTGTTGTATGATTATTGATGATACTTGTTGGCATTACTATAATTGTCATGCTTTCGTTATGAATTATATTCTCACCCTTCTGCTGATTTGATGCTTGAGTGGAATCCTGCAGATTAGCCGCTTTGGGAGTCTTTTGGAAGAGGTAGTTCTCCAGTTGGTCTTGTCGGTCGCTCTGATACGTAACACCGGGTAGTCGGGAGTCTGTTGTTATTTATTTGTATATGACTCTTTTGAACATGTATATGTGATGACGTGCCATTGTGTATTGTAAACACTTTATTTTGGAAAACTCCTCTTTGAGAGTGAGAGCTATATGTATATATATATGTTCACATCTTCCGTGTGTTATGTATCATTTTATTGGCAGGTGTGTATGCTTTTGGTATCGTTGATGTCCGTTTGTTTTCTAGGTGTTTGTTTGGTTACTTAGTGTAACATCCTAATTGTGTTGTATGAAATTTTAATACTCTGATATTTTCTTGCCTAAATGCTTTGGGTAGAATTGGGGTGTTACACAAAACCTCGACTTCAAAATCGTTGAGAGGCAATTGGAGACCCAAAATCGAGAATGTGCACTCGAAATAAGGGATGACTTACCCGTCATATTCACTGCATATCTTTTCGTCCTTGTGTAGGATCAATACACTCAAATCAAATAAGAGACCCACTTCAAGAAAAGCCCTTTCGAGGTTACCTTCGCAAGCAAAAAATATAAATGATCACTAAATTTCAAGATCTACCCAGTCATCTGAAGTATCTTCCTGATGGGTACCACCTCAATTAATAAAAAAAGTTAGTGTGCTGCAAAGATGCATATGACGAAAAAACAAAAGTGTTAATGATCGATAAAAGCCTCATATCCATTCCCAATGTCCATTCCCAATGATCGTGCAACATCTTACAAAATGGAAGGAAGCAAGCACTATCGAGGATTCACATTTCATTAAAAAGATACTTAAGTACTTCAATCCCCAAAGGCCATTGAGATGAAGTAGGTGCAAAGACATCTAGAGTATGTGGCACATTTAAGGCGCAAGTTCCTCATGACGATGATGTCACATAACGACTTTTCACTTGAACTGAGCTACAATTGACAAAAGAAAAAATGCAACAAAGCCCTCACTCTACGAAGCAGGAGCAAGAGCTTGAAGGACAAACATTTTGGGTTGCGTAGAGGACCCAATAATTACGACACAACGATTAAAACAACTCACTAGATCACGTGCGGAACAAGTGCACCATCCTAAACGAGAAAACTGGTAATCGCAATCCAAGATCAATCGGACGGACATCCACATCTCGCACCGATAAATTAAAAAGCAATTATCACCGCACTACTATATAAAATGGAGAACATGCCATTTATCAAATAGTTTGAATTCAAATCTCATTCACTTCATCTCACATATTAACTTAAGCGTTGAAGTTTTAACATGTAGTTCAGTCTCTCCTCCATTATACTAAAAGCTTGAGTCAATTGTTACAATCTATATCCATTGTTCATTGATCAATTCTATTTTTTGCGAAAAAATAAATTTTATTTATAATTTGATATTGTTCTCCCTGAATTCATAATTTTTAAGAGGATTAATTTTGTTATTTAAGTGATGAAATATTGTTCTCAATATATATATTTTTAAAATAATTGAGTAAGAAATATTTAGATGATGATAAAACGGATTTGGATCCTCTCCTTCAATATTCTCTCCTTCCCTCTCCTTCCTCTCTATCTCTCTCTTAATTTCACTCTCACTCATCATTAAAAAGCATAAAATAATTAAGAGAGAGAATGAGATTAAGAGAGAGATAGAGAGGAAGGAGAGTGAAGGAGAGAATATTGATGGAGAGGATCCAAAGTGTTATAAAACATATATAAACATTTTTTTATTTTATGAAATAGGTAAATGAGAAAATGGATATTTTAAAGTGAAACCCTAATTTGAAATGGGCGATGCTATATAAACCCGAATTGTATTCTTCTATCGTCACTTTCAGGTTCTCAGATCCGAAAGAATGGGCAGTGATTAGAAAGAGAGAGGCCTCGAGTGGGAATACCCAATTCCATAGATAGATAGATAGATACATTATTATTCTCTTTACTCCAAACAAAATCAAACAAAAACAAACAAGGAGCTTAGAACTCGATGGTGCCGCCGACTCACCCTTTTCACCAAATTGGTTTGTTCGGCTTTGGTATCTCAGATTCTTTCTTCGACATCCTTCTTTTTCTCTTTTTCTTTCCGTCCCTTCGAATTGAATTGGGTGTTTTTCTCACAGTGACAGATCTATCTAAATTTACACTTGATATGAGCCCCGAAACTTTTCATTATCTTTACGATTATTGATTTTTGTGAAATTTGTTTTTTCTTTTAGATCTGTAGTTGTTTTTAGTTTTTGCACTGATTTGATTTTGAATGGGAAAACATATGCATGTTGTTTTCTCGTTGAAGAATCGGTGCTTATATAAAAAGCTTGATTATAGCACCTGCTTGTTTCTGATTAACATGTTTTCAGAAATTTGGTGGATTCGCTGTGATTGAGCAGCGGCCAGACAACCGTAGAGATGTAATCCACGGATGATGAGTTTCTCTGTCTCATCATTCTACTAATTCCATCTCACATTATAAATTTTACAGTGAAACCCTAGAAATTGCCTTTGTTTACGATAGAATTGATAGGAGCGATGATTATAATGAAGCCTTTAGTGGAAAATGTCCAATTTCATTTTATCTGGAAATCAAATATCAATATCAAAAATAAAAACAAAATTATAGGTCAGAATTTGAAGGTGCCGCCATCCCTTTTCATCGAAGGGGTTTGGCTCTTTTCATCGAAGGGATTTGGCTATGGTATCTCAGATTCTGCCGTCTTCTTCTTTCTATTAATCGTCTTTCTTTTCCGTTGTTCTACTGTCCCTTAATTGAATTGGAGTTTTCTACGGTGACAGATTTTTTATAATCTACACTTGATATGAGCTCCTGAACCTTTTCATCATTTTGTACCGAGTATTGATTTTTCTTAAGGTGTTTTTTTTATTTGTGTGTTACTATATCTTTTTGCACTGATTTTTATTTTTGATGGGAAACACTTGCATATTGTTTTCTTGTTGAAGAATCAGTGCGTACAGAAAAAGCTTGATAATAGCGACTGCTTGTTTCTGATTAACATTTTCAGAAATATGGTGGATTTGTTGTAATTGGGCAGCGGCCAGACAACCGTAGAGATGGAATCCACAGATGCTGAGTTTTTTTTTCATCATTCTACTAATTCCATCTCACATTTTTGTCTTTTACCGTATGTATTTGTCTCCTTATTTTTCATAAAAATGATAAACTGCTAAATTAAATTTTATTCTTTCATTGATGTTTATTTTACTATAATGTTTTTGGTTTTATCTTAAAAAAGAAATCAACATTAGGACATTGAGCAGGATGCTCATAGATGCTCTTTTTGACATAGCCTTAACTTGTCAAAGCAAATGTAGAGGGAAATGTATAGATTCAAACTGTCAGCTTTGAGTTACTATAACTTGCAGTATATTTGCATTTGTGGATTCTCTTAAATTATTTATCCAACAGTCATTTGTGGATTTCCTTAAATTTATTATCAACATTGAGTTGAGGCTCAAGAGATCAATGAAAGTTTATTCATAAGCTTGCTCAGTATCAGTTCAGTACCTTAGGATTCATTTCAGTCATTTCTCAATATGTTTGTAGCAAACATATTGCAACATATTTCAGATCACTGATTTCTCAATACGTTTGTGGCAAGTGTTGTTTAATAGCCTGTTTGGTTTGATATTTCAGCCGCAAAACTCACATCAAAATGTCAAGCTCCCCAAGGTAGCTATGCGTTAACGGTGAAATCCAGTGTCATTGTACCGTGATTTTAAAGAAGCTACTAGCAGCAAGGATATCAGTTTCAGCATACTAGTAAACAGCACATTTTTTTTAGTACTAGTAATAACTACTAATTATTTATCATTCAAAAAAACAATGATTTCAAGTTAAATTATTACTACTAATTTTTGCTTGATAACAAATCACATCTTAAGGACAAAATTCAAAATGTGGGATTAAATATATTTACAACTATGCCAGGCAATGTAACTGCACAATCATATCTTCAATTGGGCCATTGGGTCATGTTTATGGATATCACCATTTTTGCTCAATTGTAACTTTATTCACCCAATCTATTCTTTAACACCTACTTAAATTTTCAATGAATATACTAAATCCTAAAACAAAAAATTGTATCAAAATATACATATTAGTAATTATCTGTCAAAATGAAGCATTTGGATGATCTATGTTCCAACAAATATATTCCCTGAGGAATCAACCTGGGGATGGCAACGGACATCTACTTTAATTTTCAATGAATATACTAAATCCTAAAATAAAAAATTGTATCAAAATATATTTGTATTTTAATTTAAATTACAAAATATAACAATAATAATAATAATAATAATAATAATAATATTTTTTTGGTAGACCAAAGTTAAAAGTTAACATACATACATGATTAAAAAGGATATAATTAAGCCTCAAATATATTTTAAATACATACTGTTAAATAACTTTAATGCAATTTTTTTGATGAACAATTCAAAAAACTTAAAAAGAAGTTATTTGGTGAAATTAATATAACACTTGGAACCGAGTTACTCACCAATTTTAAAAAGGTTAAATGAGAGAATAAATAATTATATGGTGAATAGTGATGTTATAGAAAGATTAAAATTAGTATTTTCAAATTTTGTGTTAATGTAAAAACATAAGGGTGTGTGACAATTTTTTTTATTCATATTTAATTCACGAGGTGAATGAAATTTACTTCTTCAAACAAACGACAATCTCTCTTTTAATTATGTTCAGATTTATGGTACTTAGATAGTTTTTTATTAAAAATGCAGGTAATCAGATATGATATGAATATAGGTATCTATACGTATACGGGTTCAAGCATTGATGACTGTGCAGATATAGATTCAGGTACAATTTTTTTTTCTAACGACAGATATAGAGACATGTACTATGTTTAAATTATGTCTATTATCATCTCTAGTTACAAACATTTTATTACTAAAAAGATCAGGTTGAAATTAAAAAAAAAAAAAGACCAAAACAAATACTACTGTTAAGGTGCAAAACAGAGAAAAGAGAAAGGTAAAGAATCATTGTATTGATATGAATCTGTACTTACAAAGAGGAAAGAGCAGAAGCAAATATATACAACTTGCTCTTAACTGAAAGGCCTAAAAATAACAGTAGTAGTTACCAACAGTAAAAACTACTCACTAAGAAAGGTAAATGGGCCTAAAGAGATACAAGAATGGGCCAAAAGACAGAAAAGAGCCCAAATATATTTAACATCCCCCCTCAAGGTGGACTGTGTAAGTTACAAAGGCCAAGCTTGGTAAGATTGTTGAGTAAAGCAGGAGCATGCAGTGGCTTAGTGAACAAGTCAGCCAATTGATTATTACTTGAAACAGGGAGGAGATGGATGAGTTTAGAATTTATTTTTTCTCGAATCACATGACAATCAAGTTCAATGTGTTTGGTCCTTTCGTGAAATGAAGGATTGTGAGCTAAGTAAATGGCTGATTGATTGTCACAGTATATAGAAGCAGGTGCAGAAAAGTTAATACGGAAATCGTGAAACAAATTGCATAACCATTGTAATTCACATGTGAGGGAAGCCAGTGATCTGTATTCTGCCTCTGTAGAAGATTGTGATACAATATGTTGTTTCTTTGATTTCCATGTGATTAAGGAGGAGCCAAGGAGAACACAAAATCCTGAAACTGACCCGCGAGTATCAGGGCATCTTGCCCAGTCTGAATCAGCAAAGGCATTAAGCTTAAGCTTACTAGATGCTGAAAAGAGAATGCCACGGGAGGGAGAGGATTTGAGGTATCTAATAAGGCGTATGGCCGCATCATAATGAGGTTGGAGAGGTTTTGATAGAAACTGGCTAAGATGTTGCACAATAAAAAAAATATCAGGTCTGCTATTTGTTAGGTAAATCAAGCGGCCAATAAGCCTTCTGTAAATGGTTGGGTCAACAATGGGAGTGCCATCAGAGGAAGGCAGTTTTAAAGAGGGATCAAAGGGGGTGGAGGAGGGTTTGGAAGCAAGGTGGCCCGTGTCTTGCAAGAGTTCAAGGGTATACTGTCTTTGATTGAAAAAAATACCCGAGGCATTTCTGTCAACTTCAAAACCCAAGAAGTATCTTAGGATACCTAAATCTTTGATTTTGAATTTTGTATCCAAGGCATGTTTGACAGAAGAAATTTCTTCCATAGAGTCACCAGCCAAAATAAGGTCATCGACATAAACAAGAAGGATTGTAAAAGTATGAGGTGTGGATTTTGTGTAAAGTGAATGGTCAGGTTCAGAATACCTGAAACCAAGGGAAATAAGGAAGGAAGATAGTTTGGAGTACCATTGCCGGCTGGCTTGCTTCAGACCATAGATTGATTTGTGGAGCTTGCAGACCTGAGAATGAAAAGAAGCAGAATAGCCAGGTGGGATGGTCATGTAGACTTCTTCCTTGAGGTCTCCATGTAAGAAAGCATTGTTGACATCAAGCTAGGCTAAGTGCCAACCTTTAATAGCTGCAATAGAAAGAAGAACACGAATAGTAGTGATCTTGGCTACAGGTGAGTAAGTATCAAAATAATCAACACCTTCAAGTTGAGTATAACCCTTTGCAACCAAACGGGCTTTGTACCTGTCAATACAGCCATCAGAGTTATATTTAATTTTATAAACCCACCTACAACCAATGGGAACTTTTCCATGGGGAAGATTCACAATAGACCAAGTGTGATTGTCAGCAAGAGCTTGTAGCTCAGCACTCATAACTTGCTTCCAACACTCAAGTTTAATGGATTGGGAAAAGGTTTTGGGTTCTTGTTGGGAGGATAGAGAGAAACAAAATTTTTTGTAGGATGAGGAGCAATGGTCATATGAAAGAACAGAGGATAAAGGATAAGGGATTTTAGAAGGAGGATGAGTGGTAGAATGGAGGCAGTGATAGTCTGCAAGATAAGAAGGAGGATTAGAGATTCTTGTGGAATGTCTAGTGGGTAAAAGTGTGTTTGGTGTAACACCCCTTTTCTAACCCCAAATATATCATACAATCAAGCAGAGTAAGCATGCATAAAGGAAAAAGGGCGTCACATGTTATTTTCATCACAATGAAAACCTAAAATAAAACATCCAATATTCTTAATATGCAAAGATCATATTTGTAACACAAATGTATATCTCATGCTTTCATACATTATGCATAAACGCTTGCAAAAAACAATTGAATTGCTATTAAAATTTCAATGAATATATCCCATACTATATTCATCTACCAAATTCGAATAACATTTAAATCCACAATCTTGGCCACATAGCCTTAAACAACATATCCGAGATCTCAAACAAATACATCTGAATATCCAACAAAACATAGAGAATAGCAATATCCAAACATAAGCATAAGATTAAATAAAACCCCCCAAGTGTTACATGATCAGAGCATATGACTCGCTACCTAATCCAATAACAAACTCAGGAGCTCCTCAGCTAAATCCTCGGACAAGCTACTACTCGTCGGAACCTGCACGTTATCAACGAAGGATAACATTCAAACAGAAGGGTGAGAATTCAACTTCTTATAGAAAACGTAATAATGGGAAATGTAAACATAACAAGCATACATTTTACTATTCATCACACTTCTCAATTAAGCAATTCACATATCATATACCAATCATCACTCCAAAACAAATCACATGTATACAAGACAATCACATAACACACAATGTGACTCGAAATGCAACAAATGTAACTCAATGCATGTGGTACCCAATGTGAATCCAATGTTTCACCGCTTTCCGATTCAATGTTTAGAATCCAAGCCACGCTCCCGATCCGGACAAGATCAAAGCCAATACGCCTATCTCCAATTAAGGATCACGTCTTCTACGCCTATTTCCATTCAAGGATCAACGTCTCTTACCATGTGAACCCAAGTTTCACCGCTTCCACCATAAAGCCGACCATGCTATGAATGTATGTACAAATACCAACAATTTATGCAATTAAGATTATCTCATCAATCTTAACTTACCGCATATCACCATAATCCAACTCTATGAATTATCCGCCAATTGTACACAACATTCACACACACAATTAACAATTGCAACAAGGCATAACAACCATCATATACCCAATCACATACATCATGAATACATCTACACAAAGTGTTCCAACAATTGTTATACATCACATACAAATATAACACACATAAGACAATCACATGACATTCCATATAATAACGTCACAATTAATCAATCAAGTTCAATTAAATCCTATACTATCATATAGAATATCACGATAGCTTTCTAACGCTTCGAACGGCGCATAAAACGGAGCTACGGATCAAACGTTATGGCCTTTCAAAGTTTGGAAAAAGTTCTGTAAAACAGGGTTCGCGGCGCGAACTGAGTGAATCAAATATTCCTGAGTTTCTGCCAAGCAGTTTGCGGCTCGAACAATAGTTCGCGGCGCGAACTGGCGATTTCAGAAAATCCCAAATCTCAGAAAACAGCATGCGAATTTCATCCCAAAACCCTTAAACTCAACCCAAATCAAACTGAAAACACCAACCATCATGAACAACAATAGAATACATGTTATAACCACAAATATAGCACACATTTATGGGCCTTCTAACATCATAACATCATCAAACATCAATTAAAACACAGTCCAAATCATCAATTCATGCCTTTGTTCATAAACCCTAACTTTTCTATGTTTCCATGAAATTGCAAAGATGAAGAGATAATCACAACAACACACATTACCCAATCATATAGTCTATAAGAACTTGTATTCAAACCCTTATCTTTTGAATTTCTCCTTCTAACTTCAAGAAATCTACAATCCTCTTCTCTTATCTCTTCTACTCTTTTGCCTCTTTTCTCTTCTCTACTTTTCTTTCTATCTTTCTATCTAATTTAGGATAACTCATAAAATTCTCTTCTAACTCTCATTAGCTCATTGGGCTTAACCCATCCATTATCCTCATTTCTAATTCCCATTAAGCCCAATAGCTAATTCTAATAAAATTCTACCATTTATTAATTAGCTAAGTAATATATTACCACAAAATCAAATAATTATTACTCAAACAATAATTAAATAAACAGACAAACAATACCAATTATCAAATAATCCTAATTAATTAAAATCTAATAAAAATAGGATGTTACAACTCTCCCCCACTTAAAAGATTTTCGTCCTCGAAAATTACCTCAAACAAACAACTCCGGATACGATTCCTTCATCTTATCCTCGAGTTCCCAAGTGATATTACCATTGACGACTCCACCCCATATCACTTTCACCAAAGCAATCTCCTTACCACGAAGCTTCTTCACCTCTCGATCCTCAATTCGCATAGGTGTTGTATCAACCGTCAAATTATCTCTCACTTGAACATCATCTAATTGAACAACATGCGATGGATCCGGAATGTACCTCCTCAATTGAGACTCATGGAACACATCGTGAAGATTAGAAAGAGACGGTGGCAATGCAATCCGATATGCCACTTCACCTACTCTCTCTGAAATCTGATAAGGACCAATGAAACGCGGCGTCAACTTACGCGACTTCAATGCTCTACCAACACCCATTATTGGCGTAACTCGAAGAAACACATGATCATCCTTCTCAAACTCAAGAGCCTTTCTCCTCTTATCATGGTAATTCTTCTGACGACTTTGAGAAGCCTTCATCTTCTCTTGAATCATCTTAATCTTATCCGTAGTCTCTTGAATTAACTCGGGTCCAACCACAGTACTCTCTCCCGATTCATACCAACACAAAGGAGTTCTACACCTTCTACCATAAAGGGCCTCAAAAGGTGCCATTCCAATACTCGAATGAAAACTGTTGTTATAAGTAAACTCAACCAAAGGTAAGAAACTATCCCAATTTCCTCCTTGTTCCAAAACACAAGACCTCAAAAGATCTTCAAGCGACTGAATAGTCCTCTTCGATTGACCATCAGTTTGCGGATGATACGCCGAACTCAAACGCAACTTCGTACCCAAAGCACTTTGAAAACCCTCCCAAAATCTAGAAGTGAACCTTGGATCTCTATCCGAAACGATACTTGACGGAATACCATGTAAACACACAATCTTCTCAATGTATAACCTAGCAAGTCTTTCCATCGAATAATCCATCCTCATCGGAATAAAATGAGCACATTTCGTCAATCTATCCACAACGACCCAAATTGCCTCGCAATTACTCGATGTTCTTGGCAAACCCGAAACAAAATCCATAGAGATACTATCCCACTTACACTCGGGAATAGATAACGGTTGCATCAAACCAGACGGCTTTTGATGTTCAATCTTTGACTTCTGACAAGTCAAACACGAACAAACAAACTCCGCTATATCCTTCTTCATACCTTGCCACCAAAACATTTTTCCTCAAGTCTTGATACATTTTAGTAGCACCGGGATGAATACTCAAACCACTTCTATGCCCTTCCTCAAGAATTCTCTTTCTCAAATCCATAACATCCGGAATACAAACTCGATCACGACATCTCATAATACCATTCTTGTCAATCCGAAAATCACCACCTTTACCTTGGTTAATCAATGTCATAATGTCAACCAATCTTAAATCTGATTTCTGACCTTCTCTAATCTCATCAAGAATACCACTCGTAAGCTTTAACATACCAAGCTTAACACACGTAGTCGTCGCTTCACAAACAAAACTCAAATCCCTAAATTGCTCCAACAATTCCAATTCTCGAATCATCAACATAGACATATGTAATGATTTCCTACTCAATGCATCGACTACAACATTCGCTTTTCCAGGATGGTAGTTCAAACTAAAATCATAATCTTTCAAGAATTCCAACCATCTTCGTTTCCTCATATTCAACTCTTTCTGATCAAACAAATACTTTAAACTCTTGTGATCACTGAAAACGTCAAATCTTGATCCAAACAAATAATGCCTCCAAAGTTTCAACACAAACACAACGACGGACAACTCTAAATCATGTGTCGGATAATTCCTCTCATGAACTTTAAGTTGTCTTGAAGCATAAGCTACCACTTGCCCTTTTTGCATCAAAACACCTCCCAAACCCAATAATGAAGCATCACAATACACCACAAACGGTTCAAACGGATCTGGCAAGATCAAAATAGGAGCAGAAGTCAATCTTCTCTTAAGCTCTTGAAAATTCGATTCACATTGCGAACTCCAAATGAAAGCTTGACCCTTTCTAGTCAACAGCGTCAATGGCAAGGATAACTTAGAAAATTCCTCAATGAACTTCCTATAATAACCGGCCAAACCAAGAAAACTTCTAATCTCAGAAACAGACTTAGGAGATTCCCATTGAGATATAGCTTCAATCTTCGACGGGTCAACAGAAATACCTCCACTAGAGATCACATGGCCAAGAAAACTCACTTCCTTTAACCAAAATTCGCACTTAGAAAGCTTAGCAAACAACTTCTTCTCTTTCAACAATGATAACACAATTCTCAAATGCTCAGCATGATCATCTTCACTCTTGGAATAGATCAAAATATCATCAATGAACACAACCACAAACTTATCCAGATAATCATGAAAAATCCTATTCATATACTCCATGAATACACCAGGTGCATTAGTCACACCAAACGGCATACCAGAATACTCATAATGACCATACCTTGTCCTAAAAGCAGTCTTTTGAATATCCTCCGCCTTCACACGAATCTGATGATACCCATACCTCAAATCAATCTTGCTAAACACATAAGCTCCAACCAACTGATCCATCAAATCATCAATCCTTGGAAGTGGATACTTGTTCTTAATCGTTACTTTGTTCAATTGCCTATAATCAACACAAAGTCTCATAGAACCTTCCTTCTTCTTAACCAACAAAACAGGTGCACCCCACGGTGATACACTAGGACGAATAAACTTCTTCTCCAACAAATCCTCAAGTTGACTCTTCAACTCTTTCAACTCAGAAGCAGACATCCTATATGGAGCCATCGATACAGGACTAGTTCCAGGAACTAAATCAATCGAAAACTCAACTTCACGTTCCGGCGGTAAATCACTTACATCTTCAGGAAATACCTCCGCAAAATCACAAACTATTGGAAATTCCTTAATAGTTCTCTTCTCATGACCATCTAAGGTTGCCAATAACATAAACAACTCAGCACCATCTTTCACAGATTCATCAACTTGCTTAGCAGATAGAAACAAATTGTTCTTAACACCAATCTCAGGAAAGATAACTGTCTTATCAAAACAGTTGATATACACACGATTAAATTCCAACCAATTCATACCCAAAATCACATCAAGTTGCTCTAACGGAAGACAAACCAAATCAATCCCAAAATCTCTACCAAAAATACTCAAAGGACAATTCAAACACACAAAAGAAGTAGAAACAGAACCCATAGCAGGTGTATCAATAACCATACTCCTACGCATATCCGATAACACAAGATTCAATCTCCTAGCACAATCCAAAGAAATGAAAGAATGTGTCGCACCGGTATCAATAATAGCAATCAAAGGTGTACCATTAATAAAGCACGTACCTTGGATTAGCCTATCATCGGTAGAAGCCTCTGCTCCAGACAATGCAAACACTTTCCCTTTCGCTTGTTCCTTCTTTGGCTTATCACATTTGGTGCTAATGTGACCTTGCTCACCACAGTTGTAACAAGTCACACTCGAACCAACTCCACACTTGTTTGCCTTGTGACCAATCTTGCCACACTTGAAGCATGTCACAGAATCCTTACCACAATCAACAGCACGATGACCTTCATCACCACATTTGAAGCACTTAAGTGGAGTAGAGGTTCCTCCCCCACTTGACTTCTTGCCAAAACCAAATTGTTTCTTCTTATCATCATACGGTTAGGGGTGGCAAAACGGGCCGGGGCCCGCCGGGTCGCTCGCGCACCCGCCAAAATATGGCGGGTTGGGTTGAGATTTTAGGCTCGCCGCTCGCCAAAGCCCGCCCCGCCAAAACCCGCCGCCCGCCATACCCGCCCCGCCAAAACCCGCCGCTCGCCAAAGCCCGCTCCTCTTCCAAAATTCACTCTTTTTTTAGTTAATTCTAGTAATTGCAATTCTTGATGGTTTATTTTATACATTTATTTATAAATATATGTAATATTTTTTAAGTAAATTTGTTAAAAAATTACTTTTATAAAAAATTGTTTTAAAAAATAAGTGAAAAGTTTAATTAAAAGGTAAAAAAAACCTATTAATCTATTAAAAAAATATAAATAAAAATAGGCGGGTAAGCCCGCCGCCCGCCAACCCGCCATCTTGGCGGGGCGGGCATGATTTTTATGCCCATTTTACTTGGCGGGCATGCCCGCCCCGCTCGTTTTTTGGCGGGCATAAGGCGGGGCGGGCGGCGGGCGGCCCGTTTTGCCACCCCTACATACGGTTTCCCACGAAATTGACCTTTCTTCTCATTCATAGTCTTGTAGTGAGAAGCACTCTCCCTACTATCCTCATCATAGACACGACTCTTGTTAACCAACTCCGTAAAACGAGTAATTTGTTGGTAACCAATCGCCTTCTTGATATCATGTCTCAAACCGTTCACAAACTTCAAACACTTAGATCTCTCCGCATTCATAGTATTGTAGTGAGGACAATACTTGATAAGCTCTTGAAATCTAGCAGCATATACAGCAACAATGCCATTTCCTTGCTTCAACTAAAGGAATTCCACTTCTTTCTTTCCACGGCAATCTTCCGGAAAATAGTTTTCCAAAAACGCATCGCGGAAAAGATCCCAAGTAACTTGAGTACCCTCCTCATCAAATCTCTGAGCCATATTGCCCCACCAATCTTCAGCTTCCTTTTCCAGCATGTGAGTACCAAACTGCACTCTCTGAGCATCGGTGCAATTCATGACCCGAAAAATCTTCTCAATCGCCTTCAACCAAGCTTGAGCTTTATCCGGTTCATGCTCTCCTTCAAAGGTAGGAGGATTGTTCCTCTGGAACTTCCCCAAAGCACGATACTCATCATCATCACCATTCCGATTTCCAACATTAGCTTGAGGAATTTGACCAAGAGATCCAGCCAACATCCTCAATGCATCAGCAATGGCATCATCGTTCCTTCCAGCAACCATCGTCCTACGACAACCTACAACCAAAGTAGACAAAACAGTATCGATCGTGTCAGATACACAAATCTAATACAACGGAAATAAAGACATTAACGACTCTGACCAACTGGTCGACCAGACTCTGATACCACTAATGTAACACCCCTTTTCTAACCCCAAATATATCATACAATCAAGCAGAGTAAGCATGCATAAAGGAAAAAGGGCGTCACATGTTATTTTCATCACAATGAAAACCTAAAATAAAACATCCAATATTCTTAATATGCAAAGATCATATTTGTAACACAAATGTATATCTCATGCTTTCATACATTGTGCATAAACACTTGCGGAAAACAATTGAATTGCTATTAAAATTTCAATGAATATATCCCATACTATATTCATCAACCAAATTCGAATTAACATTTAAATCCACAATCTTGGCCACATAGCCTTAAACAACATATCTGAGATCTCAAACAAATACATATGAATATCCAACAAAACATAGAGAATAGCAATATCCAAACATAAGCATAAGTCTAAATAAAATCCCCCCAAGTGTTACATGATCAGAGCATATGACTCGCTACCTAATCCAATAACAAACTCAGGAGCTCCTCGGCTAAATCCTCGGACAAGCTACTACTCGTCGGAACCTGCACGTTATCAACAAAGGATAACATTCAAACAGAAGGGTGAGAATTCAACTTCTTATAGAAAACGTAATAATGGGAAATGTAAACATAACAAGCATACATTTTACTATTCATCACACTTCTCAATTAAGCAATTCACATATCATATACCAATCATCACTCCAAAACAAATCACATGTATACAAGACAATCACATAACACACAATGTGACTCGAAATGCAACAAATGTGACTCAATGCATGTGGTACCCAATGTGAATCCAATGTTTCACCGCTTTCCGATTCAATGTTTAGAATCCAAGCCACGCTCCCGATCCGGACAAGATCAAAGCCAATACGCCTATCTCCAATTAAGGATCACGTCTTCTACGCCTATTTACATTCAAGGATCAACGTCTCTTACCATGTGAACCCAAGTTTCACCGCTTCCACCATAAATCCGACCATGCTATGAATGTATGTACAAATACCAACAATTTATGCAATTAAGATTATCTCATCAATCTTAACTTATCGCATATCACCATAATCCAACTCTATGAATTATCCGCCAATTGTACACAACATTCACACACACAATTAAAAATTGCAACAAGGCATAACAACCATCATATACCTAATCACATACATCATGAATACATCTACACAAAGTGTTCCAACAATTGTTATACATCACATACAAATATAACACACATAAGACAATCACATGACATTCCATATAATAACGTCACAATTAATCAATCAAGTTCAATTAAATCCTATACTATCATATAGAATATCACGATAACTTTCTAACGCTTCGAACGACGCATAAAACGGAGCTACGGATCAAAAGTTATGGCCTTTCAAAGTTTGGAAAAAGTTCTGTAAAACAGGGTTCGCGGCGCGAACTGAGTGAATCAAATATTCCTGAGTTTCTGCCAAGCAGTTCGTGGCTCGAACAATAGTTTGCGGCGTGAACTGGCGATTTCAGAAAATCCCAAATCTCAGAAAACAGCATGCGAATTTCATCCCAAAACCCTTAAACTCAACCCAAATCAAACTGAAAACACCAACCATCATGAACAACAATAGAATACATGTTATAACCACAAATATAGCACACATTTACGGGCCTTCTAACATCATAACATCATCAAACATCAATTAAAACACAGTCCAAATCATCAATTCATGCATTTGTTCATAAACCCTAACTTTTCTATGTTTCCATGAAATTGCAAAGATGAAGAGATAATAACAACAACACACATTACCCAATCATATAGTCTATAAGAACTTGTATTCAAACCCTTATCTCTTGAATTTCTCCTTCTAACTTCAAGAAATCTACAATCCTCTTCTCTTCTCTCTTCTACTCTTTTGCCTCTTTTCTCTTCTCTACTTTTCTTTCTATCTTTCTATCTAATTTAGGTTAACTCATAAAATTCTCTTCTAACTCTCATGAGCTCATTGGGCTTAACCCATCCATTATCCTCATTTCTAATTCCCATTAAGCCCAATAGCTAATTCTAATAAAATTCTACCATTTATTAATTAGCTAAGTAATATATTACCACAAAATCAAATAATTATTACTCAAACAATAATTAAATAAACACACAAACAATACCAATTATCAAATAATCCTAATTAATTAAAATCTAATAAAAATAGGATGTTACATTTGGAGCTAGAGCTATCAAATAAGCCCTATATTTGAAAGCCCCACTTATTTAGCCCCATAAAAGCCCTAATATATTAAGCCCCTATTATTGGAGATTTATTTTAGGCCCTAAAATGTTAGGCCCTTTCCATAATATAATTTTTTTTGGTCCCATTGAAAGGGCCCTATTTTATTCTAAAAACTTGCACAAGATTCTATTTGCACCAAAATTATATTTCTATGTCAATAAAATCATTATACACATAAAACTATATATAGTCTGAATTGATAAAATAATTATAAGATACAGTTCTCTTGATTCGTTGTTTTCTGTTATAGCTTAATGAAGTGCTTATTGTTTAAGCTATTTCAATAAGTGTATGTTTGGATCATATATTTATATGTTGTTTTCAACTTTATTTCAATAAGCTCTCTATGATTGATAGCTTTTAAAAACAGATTATGGAGATGTGTGTTTTCTTTGGCTCTTTCAACAAGTGTTTGAAGTAGTAAATAAGCTAATATAAGTTAATATAAAATGCTGTTATTAATCAGTTTCTTATTTCATAACTCATGGTGTTTTGTGTTTTTTGCTTTTTCTTATTATAGAGTTGGATTTGTTGTAACAAGAATGGCTGACACCATACTGTAGAGAAAAACAAGTTCCAAATAGTGACAGTTCAATAATAATACTATTTAGTTGCAAACTTTTTTCAAAATCTGTGAAAAAATATTTAAATAACCAATTGAAATAGAATAACGACAATGACATTCATAAAACAAATGTTCCAAAACTTATGAACAGCTATATAGTACCTTTCCGATAATTGAAGATCAATATAAGAACTTGAAAATTGATGATGAAGCTTTTGTGGGAAGTAGAGCTTTGCCTAGTTTTATTAATGTTGTTACTAATGTTGTAGAGGTAAGGAGTGATTGAAAATTATACTACTTCATAAAAATTATTCTGAAATTTTTAACAGATTTTTTTATTTAAAAAAATTATTAAATTTTTTTTTATTTTTCAATTTTTATTTTTCAAAATTATGTTTTTTTAATTTTATTTGGGCCTTATGGCCCCCTTTTGATTTTTAGGGCCTTCTATCTTTAGGCCCTATGTATTTGAGGGCTTACTATTATTAAATTTTTTTAGGCCCTCTTAATATTGGGGTTGGGGCCCAAATTAATTGGCCCCTTAAATTGACACCTCTATTTGGAGCAGAGGTAGTTGGCTGGTTAGGAAGGACAGATTCTGCAGACTGTGTAGGCTGTGACAGTTCAGCAGTAGGAGATAGTATAGGTTCAGAAGTACTAGGCTGTGAAAGTTCAGCAGAGGGAGATGTTGACAAGTTAGGTACATGGGTGTTGTCATGGCTAGAGGTAGGAGAATTGGATGAGTTACCATCCTGTGGATATATGTGTGCAGTGGGAGGAGGGAGAAAAGAAGGGATGGGTGTGTCATCTAAATTTTGAGTAGGATTAGGGGAGGGTGATGGAGAGGGAGGAATGACCTTAAAGGGAAAATATGACTAATAAAAGACAACATTTCTGGAAAGAAAGATGACATGAATTGATAAATCATAAAGAATGAAGCCTTTAACACCCTCTTTATAGCCAAGAAACATAGATTTTCTGGCTTTAGAATCAAATTTAGTCCTATGTGCTTGGGTAGAAGTGGCATAACATAAGCAACCAAACACTTTTAAATGCATATAAGATGGAGGCTGTTTGTAAAAGAGCTCATAAGGACTATGTGATTTTAGAAGAGGTGATGGCAACCTATTTATGATATGGATGGCATGTTGCACACAATAGTTCCACATAGAGAGAGGGACTTTAGAGTGAAAATGGAGAGACCTAGCCACATTGAGAATGTGTTGGTGTTTTCTTTCTACCACACCATTCTGTTGTGGATTCTCAGGACATGACTTATCGTGAAGGATGCCCTTGGAAGAAAGGAAGGGTGTTAATGGTAAGAATTCAGTTCCATGATCAGATCTTAGACACTTAAGGGAGGTACTAAATTGATTTTCAACATATGCAATAAAGTTGATTAGGCTAGTTATGGTTTGGTCTTTGGTTTTAAGGAAAATTACCCAAGTGAATCTACTGAAATCATCTACTAAAGTTAAAAATTATTTTTGTCCTGAAATAGAAATTGTAGAGTAGGGACCCCATAAATCAGCATGCAACAATTGAAAAGGGGCAGTAGTATGGATATGACTATGAGGAAAAGAAAGTCGCTTTTGTTTAGCATAATGACACGAGTCACAGGGTGCCAAAATTGGCTTACAAGGAATAAAGGGAAAAATCCTAGATACATTTTGTAAACCTATAGCAGATATGTGGCCTAACCTATAATGCCAAAGTTCAGAAGAGTTATTTTCAACATTATTACAAACAAAATTTTACCTATATGAATTACGGATGTAGAGACCTTTGTGCAGATTAGCTATACCAATCAATTTCTTGGATATGTTCTGCATAATATGGCAGGTATTAGAAAAGAAAGATAAGTGACAATCATGGTCAGATATAAGTTTAGCTACAGAAATTAGATTAACATGGAACGAAGGTATGTATAGAACATTGTGGATAGTGAGGGAGGGAGTGAGGGATATGCTGCCAGAAATGGAAGCAGTGATGTTAGTGCCATTAGGCAGAGTAACAGGAATGGGTGTGATGTGGTGGTGTGTGACAAAGGAAGCAAGGTGAAAGGTGATATGGTCTGTCGCACCGGTATCAAGAATCTAAGGGATAGAGTGCTTACCAGTGTCAAGGGAGGAATTTGTGTGGAGAGCCAAAGGTGTGCTGATAACGGAATTGGTGGTAGAAGGAGTTTTTGACTGTTGTAGAAGCTCTAAGATGATGTGGTACTGCTCTTGCGTAAAACCAAACCCAGAATTTTTGGAATCTGCCGCAGGGGTTTCAGCAACATTGTTTGCAGAAGAGGGAACTCAGGGCTTAGTCTTGAAGCCTGGTGGATATCCATGCTTAACAAAGCATGTGTCAATTGTGTGGTTAGTGCGCCCACAATGAGTGCAGACACAGTTGGGGCGAGAGGAGGAAGGTTTATCCTTGGAATTGGGATTCCATGTCTTGTTTCCACCATGAGATTGAGTTGAGTTGATATGTGATGTAGCCGTCGGAGCATTAGCATTATCAGTCACCAAATCAAGAGTGGCCGGCGGAGTCAGTTCACGTTCTTGTTGAATCACAATAGAGAACGCGTGATCAATGGTTGGGAGAGGCGTCATCATCATTATCTGTGACTTGGAGGACGGAATTTTTTCATTCAAGCCCTTCAAGAAACGAATCACATAATCTTCCTCTCAATGTTTCTTAAGAAAAGAGATAGCTCCACAGGTACATGGGATGGCACAAGAACAGGATAAAATTGGACGATAGGATTCTAACTCATCCCAAAAAACTTTCAACAGAGTGAAGTAATCAGAGACAGATAAAGTACCTTGCCGGAATTTGTACACGTCTTCTTGAATATCGGAGATACGGAAAACATTGCTTTGAGCAAATCTGGTGCGAAGGTTCATCCAAACACTAGAAGCAATTTGAATCCAAAGAACAGATTTGGCTATGGATTCAGAAATAGAGCGAAAGATCCACGCAAGAACCATGGTATTGCATCTGATCCAAGGTGCGTGAAGGGGATCAGTAGGCAAAGGTTTGGGCAAAGATCCATCAACAAATTGGTGTTTGTTCTTGGAGATGAGAGCAATCTCCATAGAACGAGACCAAGAGTGATAATTGCTGGCGGTGAGAAGGGGAGAAACAAGAGAAAGCGCCGAATTCTCATTAGGGTGAAGATAATAGGGGTTTGCTGAATTCGTCGCAAAATCGGAGTAATTCGCAGCAGCCATTGTTGAAAGAGAAGGTGAGAGATCAAAGTAGAAGAGGGGTAATCAATGGCTAGCGAAGCGTTTAGCTCTGGATACCATGTTAAGGTGCAAAACAGAGAAAAGAGAAAGGTAAAGAATCATTGTATTGATATGAATCTGTACTTACAACGAGGAAAGAGCAGAAGCAAATATATACAACTTGTTCTTAACTGAAAGGCCTAAAAATAACAGTAGTAGTTACCAACAGTAAAAACTACTCACTAAGAAAGGTAAATAGACCTAAAGAGATACAAGAATGGGCCAAAAGACAGAAAAGAGCCAAATATATTTAACAACTACTAAAATAAAATCTCTATTTTAATAAAATATTCACCTTATAATGAGACATTAATAGTTTTCTTTTATTTTTTTCCTTCATAAAATTAGATAAATACAAGCATAATTCTTTACTTTAAACTCGGATAATTTACATTTTTAAATACTTTAATTTTCTTACGTTGGATTTTGATTTGAATCCAAATCCTTAAAAATTTCCCTCATTAATCACTGAACAAACCTCAAGCAAATGGAATAAAAGCATTCTAAACTAGAAAAGATATAAAATTTTAAATTATACAGTGCTATTTTGCTATTAGAAATGTTTAATATAAACACACAATTGATCTAATATATAGTGTACCTTTGAGTTTTTTCGTTTGTTTGTATTTTTGTCTATTTTTTTAATAAAAATAAACAAGTTATGGAAAATAGAAATATAGTGTGACATAGAGTGCTTAAATGACATAGCTCGTTTTACTTAACATCGTTCATATTATTAAATGGAAGTATAAATAAGTATGGAGTCAACAATGGCATTTATATGCGAATAGGTAACTCTGAGAGGTTCACAGTTGAATGGGCTCAATTATGTGTTTTAATAATTGAATTCTACCTAATTTTGCATGACATCAATGAATGACACTGTTATCTTGATTAGAAATTTGGCTTGGTCATACATTGTTAAACTCTTTTTAACAACTTATGTGTATATAATATGTTTTTCATTCGTTAAAATAAAAAACATGTTTTAGTATGTAGTATATAGTATTAGTATAACTGCTTATTGTTGAAATTAATTAAATGATTAATCTAACACACTTAGATTAGTATAACCCTTAATATTAATTATTACATTAAATCCAACACCCTACATTGTAATATACAAACCAATAGTAAGTTGTAGGTGTAGCATTCTGAAGTATTCAACACCACACCAAAATATTTTTATATTTTTTCCATTTCTATCATTTTGGCAAGATCTGTTGAACTCAAACATTACAAGAGGGTTTTTTTCTTTTACTTATAATGTTAATTGAACACTAAAATGTATCATTATAAATACTTAAATAATACAAAGAGAATGAAGATGAGAATATTATTATCTCACTAACTTGCATAAAATTAGTGGTTGTTATCACTAATTGGCATCTAGCTTTCTTTAAGCCATATATGTATCTGTTTAATCTATAAAGTAAATTTATATTTGAAATTTTTAGACCATGATGAATTTTCATTTAAACCTCTTCATCCAAGTTCGAGTGTAAAACGGTTATGTTTACATCTAACTAGTGGAGATGCCCGTTATTAGTGGCAATCAAGGATAAAAGATGTCTAACTATAGTCATTTTGACTATCAAAATGGAAGTTTCTAAATAATATATGCCTTTGGTTTGGCTGAAGTCCTCGGAAAATAAGCATGTTTTATACCTTTTAATAGTCCTATTGGCGAGAACTTTAATTTTGAAAATCCATTTAGTGCTAATGGGTCTTTTGTTAAGGAAAAGAGATGCTAAATCTCATGTGTTATTCTCTGTTAGGGATTTAAGCTCTTTTCCAACCGTAGGTTACCAATTAGGGTCACAACAATAACTATGGACTAAGAAGTGGGTTTAGTTAAAGAAGAAAGTTTAAGGTTGAAGCATATATGATTGAAAAAAAGGTTATTGTAAGGGAGAACATTTTGAAGAAGGTAGAGGATCTTATCTGAACTGGAAGATGGGAAGATAGTTTGAGTACCTTGTAGAATAGTGTAGTGACAATCCTTGAATAATTGTTAACCAAGTTTTTTTTGGTTTTAAAATCATTTTTTCATTTAAAAATAAATAAGAAGAATCAATATTCAAAATGATTTATTTTCAATTAATGTTTATTTCTTTTTTTATTCAACTATAATTTTTAAATAAATCTTTTTCTTTTTAATCAAACTTTGTAAAAAGTCAAATAAAAATAGTAGTTTATTTTTCAAAATAAGACAACTTTCAAAATCAAAGTGATGAGTCTTTTTCTCAAGGACAATTTCAAACCCATTTTTTTTAGTTGTTTGCGAATATTTTTTCATGTATGTATGAATCGTTTGTCATTATTTGTCTAACTTATTTAGTTAACAATTGTTATTCTTAATAAGATAAAATAAAATCGAATTAAAATCAATATTTTTAATAAAATTCAAAATTCTTGATCAACATCAAGTTGTTTTTAAATTCATCCCGACGAATGCAACCAAACACTTGATCAACATCAAATCTCTTTTTATTATCGTTTCACACTTAAAGTATTTTTAATCAATGCAAATAAGCCCCTTGTTCAACACTAAGGTCTTTTCAAAATCTTTTCATAATAAAGCTGGTCGAAAAAGGAATGTTTAGGACGTACTTATCCTCTCGATTTCCCGAATGTTTGGATGATAACTCTTCCTAGCATCCCGTTCAAACACTTGTCTTCCGTTTTAAAACACATTAATTAGTCGAATTGAGTTCAGTCCTTAATGGATGAAAAAAATAGTTTGGACGTATTTATCCCTTTTGTTCTCTGAGTAATTGGATGATAATCGTATTTAGCTTCCGGTTCAAATGCTTGCATTCCATTAGGGACTCATAACTTGATTCGTCTAACAAATTTACAAAAAAATGATTTGGTTAAAGGAATGGTTAGGATGTACTTATCATCTCTGTTTCTTGAGTATCTTGGATGCTAGTCGTACTTAACTTGTTGCTCGAGTACTCGTCATCACCTTAAAATACATCTTAACTCATCAAACTCTTTCCTGCCTTAGCGTGATGTCAGAACTTTTTCCTAAACGAAAGACGCTTCGTCCATTCCAAAACAACACAAACAACGCTTGGTTCCAGGGGTGGCCCTGAGCACGGGCTCGCGGGGCGGGAGCCCAGGGCCCATAATTTTAGGGGCACCAAAATTTTTTTTCTTACCCCTATATATATTAAAAAAAGAATTTTCTATTACAAAAATACTTGTTAAAAATATTTTTTTTTAAAAATACTGGTTAACAAAATTTTAGAGGCCCTACTTAACAAAAGAATATAATTTCTCATAAATAAAATATAGAGTAGAATAAAATCAGTTAATTTCTCTAAAATAAAATCAATTAGTATATCCTTAATTTTAGCAACTAAAGAGTTTAATTGAGACACTAAAATTAAAACAATGATATAGAAAATATTTTATACTATTGATCCCAAAATTAAGAGTGAAGCACTACTTCAACTAGATGAACAAGAGAATGATCCCTAAAATAAGAGTGAAGTCGAATCTTTAGCAACTCATGAAATTGAAAACTTTGAATTTTTAGTAGCTATGATTATTTAGTTTGAATTGTTAACTGTTGTTAATGAAATTAGCAAAAGTTTGCAAAAAAAAAAAGAAGACATGTGTATTGATGTGGCTATAGAACTAGTAAAAGGTTTGATCAAGTATTTGAAAAAAATAGAGAATCTGGATTTGTAAATGCTAAGGCTAGTGCTTAAAAGATTGAGAATGAAATAGGGACTGAATGTGTGTTTATTCAAAAACGTCAAATTAATAGAAATCAACACTATGATGAAAATCAATCTCAACCCACACAACTGAATCTTGAGTCTATTGAAGAGTCCTTTTGAAATCATTATTTCTTATATATTGTAGATCAAACAATTGGCTCACTTGATAGAAGATTTGAGCAGTATAGCACATATGAAAATATTTTTGGATTCTTGTTTAGTATTGAAAGGCTTAGATCATTATTCGATAGGAACTTGAAAGCATGTTGTAAACATCTTGAAACTTGTTTAAAACATGACGATTCTCTTGATCTTGATGGTGAAATTTTGTTTGAAGAATCGAAAGTTATTAGAGAAGTTTTAACAGTTGAATGAAAATCAAGCTATATGATATTGAGTTCTTTAAAGACTTTTAATTGTTTTGCTAATGCACGCATAGATTATAGAGTAATATTGACTATTTCTATCAGTGTTGCATATGTTGAAAGAAGTTTTTCTAAATTAATATTATTAAAATATTATTTGAGGTCTAATATGTCACAAGATAGATTAAATAGTCTTGTGTTGATTTCAACTGAAAATATTTTTTTGAAGAACATTGATTATGAACAAAGTATTAATGATTTTGCAACAAAAAAATGCTAAGAGGATGATATTTAAATAATTTTAAAGGTTTGGTCATTTTTTTAAATGGAAAAAAGACGGGATCAAGAAGAAGAAGAAGAAGAAGAAGAAGAAGTCTCTTTATAATGATTTATGTTTTGATGCAGTATAAACATTGATTCAAAGATCTATATTTCTATTCTTTTTGCACAATGTCAAATGAAAAAATGTTTTTATCCAATTATTTCTTTTATCCTTATGTATTTATTGTTAAAAAATTATAGGGACACTACTCTTTTAATTCGCCCAAGGCACTCAAATTCAAAGGACCGACCCTGCTTGGTTCCTACCACGTAAGAATAGTAAACATTTTTTTCCGAATGCAACAAGAACATAAATTTGTAAAAATCCAGATAATATTGTCCATTCTTGATGAGATGCAAATGTTTACTTCTTTATGTTTTGGGTAACAAAGCAATGTTTTTCGTTCTAATGCGATCAAGTATGTTCCGCTAAAAACAAAATAACAAATAAACAATTGCTACCCGAGTATTTTGATTTGACAAAGTAACAACTCTTTTAATTGCAAGGGTTAGTTCTTTTTCTTTCTTCAAGTCTTCATCTCCTAATATAGAGAGACAGAAAAGAGTCGTTGAAGAGAAGAGCTAGCACAAGTGAATCTTTGGAGAAGCTTGATCAGAGGTGTTGGAATGTTACTTGATATAGTTAATGTCGCTGAAAAGACATTTGAATTTTCTTTGCTTCAAACGAAATTATCCGTTGCATCCCAGTTGTCTATGCATAATTTTTGTTTGGATCTACACGTGATCAAAAGAAGACAAATTCTTCCGAGTCATATAGTGACCTATCAAAGTCTTCTAAATTCTTACGTTAAATGACTTCAGAGCCTCACAACTTCATAAATTTGGTCTTTAAAAGCTGACTTTCTTTATAGTCTGGTCTTTAGAAGTCGACCTCCTTCAAATTCCGTGTCTTCAGAAATTGACTTTCTTTAAAAATTGATCTCATTCAGAGTCTGAGTCCAGCCTAAAAAACTGTATCCATAATCTTGAATCACATCACATGCACCACTATTCTCCATCGTCATGTATATGGGTTAATGGACAAAATAAATGGAATCATAGAAAGAAGGCAGTGATGCATACAATACAAATAAAGAGTAAATAGTAAAGCATCTTAGTACTACATAAAAAAAATTACATAATAAGGCATACACACTCAATTATAATAATTCAACCACCGCCAATGTTAAGCTTGATTTTTCAAGTAATCTCTTTTGTTTGACAAATTTCCAAGTAATCTTTTATTTGTAAGTCAAATTTATAAAACCCAAATCCCAAACTGAGAGAGATTTCGTCCTATACTAATAATTCAGTTGCTTAAATTATACACTTTATATAGTAAAGTGTCAAATTATACTTGGGTTAGATTAACAGCAAGTTTGGAGTAATAAGCCCAATCATAACATCTCTCCAACCGATTTGATGGAACCATCTCACAATTATGTTCAAATATTCCAATGCAGAAACAATGCACAATTCACACCAATAATCTATGATGAAAATATAGAAAAGATGTTGCTTTGGTTAAAACAAGTGACTTTTGTGGTTGTCTTTACTGCCTCATGTAAATTATGTTAGTCTCTTTTTGCCGTCTAAAATATAGATCGAACCTTGTGAGTCACGTTAGCAATGCTTTTGATTGATTTCTCTCTCATGATAGAGATCCATCCATTCTGGAGACAACTAGCTGGCGGAGCAAACGGAGACATGCTGTACTCACAAGTAATCACATGCTAATTCTTTCATCTTTATATCACACCCACTATCTTACCTCACTAGATTCATTTTATCTTACCTGTATTAAATATGTTCTCTGGATTTTATATCACTCAAGATCTAGAAAAAAAACATTATTACTTTATTATTATTATTTGATAAATTTAAAACATTACTAAAGTAGTTCACTTCGTAGTTGTATATAGATATCATAAGTGTAGAAAACGAAATATTGAACCATTTATTTATTTTTAATAAAATGAAATTATGATTTGTTAAAGAGAGTTTTTATAATATTTATTTTTACTGTACAGTGCATACTACTTAAGTGTATATTGCTTTCTTTCACGTATTGAAAGATGCGCTTTTTAAATTGGTTCATGAGTTGGAATTTGTAGGTGTTTGAGTTCGATTATTACTTTTTTTCATTACACTTTACAGGTGGTCAAACTTTAGAATAGGCGTGATCGCAGGCCGGGAATCATAAGGCCTTGCAACAACATTACATTTTGGAGTTCTTAGCTGTTTGGAGGGATGTAGATGGTCCAAGTTATGTGATAGTGTGTTGGACAACTTTGAACAAGTTGGGTCATCAGGGAGTTAACATTCAGAAGAAAGATGTAAACGTGAACTCTAACGTCAAGCAATGCCTCTGTAAGGTTGCAGATGGTCACTTCATAGCGCCTGTGAAAGTGTTGAGGCTATCCGGTGTAGCCTCCTATAATGTACATACTATGAAGACTTTAGAGGCTAAACACCCGTGCAAACCACCTCCATCCATGTCAACCACCTTGTTCTCTAAAGCTCATCTAGTGGCTGAAGTTGATATTATCTTCAGGTCCATTAAGTCAATTTCTAACGGGACTTCATGTGGTAGAGATGGTTTACAAGCACAACATTTATTGAACGCGTTATGTGGAGAAGGTTCTGTTGTGTCTAGAAATCTCTTATGTGAAATCACTCTAGTTGTTAACATATGGTTAAGAGGGAGATGCCCGATTAGTTTGGTAGAGTTTGTTCCCTCTACACCCTTGACGTCGTTACAGAAGCTTGATGGTGGGATACGACCAATTGTTGCGGGTTCTATTTGGACGCAGTTGGTATCCAAGGTTGCAATGAAATGTGTCATTAAGGATTTGACACAATATCTCAATGACTTCTAGCTTGTGGTGGGGGTGTCAGGTTGTGTTGAAACCAGTGTTTTAAAAATCGGACCGGTCATCGAACCGGTGAGGGTACTGGGTCACTGGTTTATTGGTCGAACCATTGGGTCACTGGTCGAACCGCACGACCAAACCGGATTAAACCGGATTAAACCGGATAACTCGTTTGAATAGACCTGTCATTATATAGGTATAAAACCGGTCGAACCAGATGATTCAGTCTCTAAAAAAACATAACTAGCTTTTAAATTTTTTAAAAATATCATATCTTAAATTCACAATTTCATAACTTAAATTCAAATTTTAAACAAAGGTATCAAACATAACAAAATAGTAAAAAATTACAAAGTCTAATTGCAAACAGTCTAATTACAACATAATCTAAACAAAGTCTAATTACAACATAATCTAATTGAATAGTTTATAACAAAATAACTTCAATATGTACCAAATTTAATTCAAAATAGGATTCTCCTAAAAAGAAAATCAAATAAAATTCAATATGTTTATGCTATTTAAGAAAATTTATTAGCAAAGTTAACAAATAGACAATAAAGTTTTTAATTTGTCACTAACAAAAAAAACTATGTGAGAATGCTATTTAAGTAATACACTGCTAAATATATTAAAAAAAAAGTTTAAAAAAAAGTTTAAAAAAAGTTTTAAAAAAAAACAAAAAAAAAGCAATTAAACCGTCGGTTTTCCCGGTTTTCACCGGTTCCCACCGGTTTGATGGCATACCCGATCCAACTATTGAACCAGACCGGTTACCTGGCCGGTTCCCGGTCCGACCGTCCGGTCCGGTCCGGTTTTTAAAACACTGGTTGAAACCATTTTCCAGAGTGCCAACAGGGTGTTGAGCAAGCGACATGGAGATGGCTCTTTGATTATGCTTATATTAGATATCATGGATGCTTTCAACTTGGTAGATTGATCAACCATACTACTAGATGTGATGGTGAGATGTCCATTTATTTCCTTGTAGATTGAGGTTAAATCTTAGGGATAGACATATTATGTTAGCCAATGAAGTGCAACAAGGTCACCCATTAAGGCCACTTCTTTTCGCCCTTGTATTTCACCCACTTATTCATCAGATTAAAGATAATTGTAAGCTTCTTCTTCATGCACAGTATCTTGATGGTGGGACCATCATAGGGAATTCACAAAAGGTGGCTAAGGCCATTGACATCATTCGAGAGACCGGTCCAAGATTACGTCTCAAATTTAATAATCATAAAACATATATCTTTTAGCCTTTGTGTGATGGTAGTAAACTTTGTGGATAGTTATTACCTTTGGACATTAGGAGCTCGGTGCCAGGGATGAAGTTGCTTAGAAGGGCTATAAGTCGAGATGAAGGCATAATCAAGGGGTTGTTTATGAAGAGGGTGGTCATGGCTGTTGAGGTGATGCATTTTCTATCACAACTAAGGGATCCTTAAAGTGAGCTTATTATACTTCATTCTTGCATTGGTATCACCAAACTCCTTTTTTACCACAAAACGTGTCAGCTTAATCATACGGTGAAAGCAACGATTTGGTTTGATAACGAGTTGCGAAAGGTAGTTAAAGATATCATGGTTGATGGAGGTCCTTTCTTCAGGGACCTTCAACGGATGGTGGCTTCTTTACATGTAGGAGTTAGGGGATTCATTTTGTACTCGACAGTAGAAGATACTTTATATGCATTTGTGTCTTCTAAGGTCCAATCTTAGGTGTTACAGGTAGGGGTGGTAAAACAGGTCGCCCGCCCCGCGCCCGCCCTGTCTTATGCCCGCCAAAAAACGAGCGGGGCGGGCAAGTCCGCCAAGTGAAATGGGCATAAAAATCATGTCCGCCCCGCCAAGATGGAGGGTTGGAGGGCGGCGGACTTGCTCGCCTATTATTTATTTATTTTCTTCTTCATTTTTTTATTAGATTAATAGTTTTTTTACCTTTAAATTAAATTTTTCACTTACTTTTTAAAGTAATTTTTTATAAAAGCATCTTTTTAATAAATTTTACTTTAAAAAATAACACATATATTTACAATTAAATGTATAAATTAAAACCAACAATTGAAATTTCTAGAATTAATTAAAAAATGACGGGCTTAAGGCGAGACGGGCTAAACGAATAAGCGAGGCGGATTTTGGCGGGCGGTGGGCTTTGGAGGGGAGAGCTTTGGCGGACACGGGTTTGGTAGACGTGGGCTTTGGTAGGCTTCAGACTTAAAATCCCAACCCAACCCGTCAATTTTTGGCGGGTGCGCGGGCCGACCCAGTTGGCCACGACCTGTTTTGCCACCCCTAGTTACATGATCATATATTGAGAGACAGTGGGATATGTGGTATGCACTTTTATTTCAATAGAGTTTTAGATGGCCTTAGTATTGTGATTTCAAATTCTTAGAGATTTTACTAGAAAGAACACCGTCCCTCTTGAAGCACAACAAGTGTCCTTTTTAGTAAAAGTGTTCGGGATATGGTTGTAAAAATTGACATGACCATATGACAAAAAGTAATTTTTGGTTGATTGCAAGTAACACATGCTCATTTTTTTCCTTGATATCCCTATTGATGGTTTAGGCCAACATATGTCCCCGATAAAGTATTGTGCCATATTTAAATATTGGCTTATGATTCCCTTATTTCTTGTTGATGATGTTTGCCCTGTTTGCTGCGAGGTGGACTTGAATTCATTAGGGAAACACGTCCTTCATTGTAAGGAGCTTCCGAGAATCAAACACCGACATGACTTTGTTAGTGGTGTCTTATTTAATATATGTAGGCGTGTAGGTGTATCTGTGAAGAAATAGACACCTGTGAATTTCTTGACAGGCCTACAGGATGAGAGATCGACACTTAGGTTAGAAGATGTTTTGGTGTATGGATTAGTAGGAAGAAAACATGCATGTGTAGAGTTTATTGTAATTTTCTCGCCGGTGGGACTGAGGAATAGAGGTCTTACTGTTTGTAGGACAGACAATTCTCAAAATTGCTTCAAGTAAAGTGACCAAGTATGAGAAAGCGTGTTCCAACAATAAACATGCTTTCATAACATTTGTCTTTTATACTTTTGATTTTCTAGCACAGAAGTTGTGAGTCTTTTACAAATAGTGCAAAGACTAATGCATAACAATGTTGTGTCTCATAGAATAATGAATATAGATTTTAAAAGAATTGATTTTGTTATTTAAAAATAAATAATGATGCAGTTTGTTGCTTGTATGTTTGTTATTAGTGTATAATGTTTGTTAAACATCTAAAAGTATAATAATTTAAAAGTTAATTTTTTTATTAATAATAAATTTTCATCTTTCTCATTTTTATTTATTTAAAAATGTGGAGTGGTTTTTTACTATGCTTTATGTTGTAGTGGAAAATATAGAGTTGAAATTGCTTTTAATTGATTTGAACATGCTTCACATGCTTTGCAGGATTCGAATTCCCTGTTGTAACAATGCCATACGATTATTAAATTTATTATGTATGAAACCACGTGAACTCGAATGGCATATGATTATGATCTTGCTTCCCAACTCTCACACAGCAAAACTAAATTTTCTTTACAAATTATTTAATCAGTATTTTCATATGATATGAATATTTAACTCTTTTCTGTCCTTCTAATCACGGTATATGATTGATAACATTTACAAATTTAAAAAAAAAGCACATAAGGCTTATATTTTATCCGTTAGAGATTAAAATAATCAGAATACAGTATATAATATTATTAACCCCCATTACCCCATTAAAAAAGTACTAGTATAATTATTGGGTAAAGAATACCCAATCTTTAGTTTCTGTTATTGTTCTTTGCTTCTGTGCCCCCAAAATAAATAAATAAAAAAGCTTCCTAGACAAACTTTAATTTATGCACTTTGTGTATATGATCCGAATATTCTTGACCGTATATATAGCAAATCTAATCTGATCAATTTACCATTCTTTTAGTTACAGCTAGCTAGCCTAAAAAATTGACTCAGTAGCCAACAAAAGTTTGAATAAATTCACTATTGATGCTTTTCTTCAACTTCCAGCTACCGCGTCAAGGAAAAAGTAATATAACTAACTTCTAGTTTTGGTGTACAAGGGAAGCAACTATATTATATTAATATATACTTCATATCAAGAGTTTCGTTTTTGAATTTAAGGTTTAATTCAATCTCTCTGAATAGCTTGGTTTAATATAATTAATAATGTGATATTGGTGTTAATAACATATATAGTTGACAAATTAAAAGAAATAAGTGATCTGAGTTTCAATACAGAATAAAACATAAAAAAAATTAAACTAGTTTTATCTCAATTATAACAAAAATGTACATTACATATTATTTAACATTTCTCCATAAATTCACGATGTATTAACGGGAAAAATTAAGAGTTTCTCAATTAAAAATCGGAAAAAAAGAAGAAGTTTAATTGATTGTATCTCAGTAAATAACTAAATTATGTGCTAGGAGGAGAAAACAAACGGTAGATTAATTGTTTCATAATTCATGAAAGTTGATTAAAAAAAGAGACAATCATATCATAAAGTAATCATGGCAACCAAACTATTTTAATTGTGGTAGATGTCATAGCATGATACTTAGCTTATGTAGAAGAATGGGATACAATATCTTGTTTTTTTTTTTTTGTTTTTTTAAGAAATAAGAGTCTCTAATAAAGATACAAAACATACGGTAGACTTATGATTTGTGGAGTCATCAGTCTAATTAGCGTCAGAATAATCACATAAATTCAATGAGTACGATGAGGGAAACAGAAGTCTTTGAAATTGGGTTCCATGAAGATAACGAAGAATGTGAAGATCAGTTGCCCAATGTATTGTACTGATGGAGACAATAAACTGCTTGACAACATGAATGTCAATTAAAGTACAATACAAGTGAGATATGGTAGAGAAACACCATCAGATGAAGCATATATCACATTTAATTCAAGAGGACTATTTGTTTCTCTAGTATAAAAAGGTCAGCTTATTCAAGAATGTTGACAATATACTTGAATTGAGAAATAAGCTAGCCTATGGGAAAATAATAGGCCACTTCAATTTCCAAGAAGTAGCGAAGAATACCTAAATCCTCCATCTCAAATTGATTGGCTAATTATAATTTCAAATCATCAATCTCGTTAATGTCATCACATGTAATAATCATATCAATAACATATAATAAGAGTAAAATATGACCATGAGAGATGTTCCTGACAAACAAAATCGAATCATGATCACTAGAATGAAAAATCACGAGATGTAATAACAATGCTAAACTTCTCAAACCAAACACGTCGAATTTGTTTAAAAAAATATGAAGCATTCTTCAATTTACACATTTTCCCTTGATTATGAGGAACACTTGGCAGAGGTACCATATAAAATTCCTTATGCAGATCACCATTAAGAAACACATTTTTAACTTCCATTTGAAAATGTGGCATTCATGAACTGATCACCTACACTTTTATGTCATTTATTGGAGACTTCCATATCATATTGTTGGGAGATTTCCTTAGCTACAAGACGTGCTTCGTAACACTCAACTGTTCCATCAAATTTAATTTTGATTTTGTATACTCAATGTGACCAAATATTACATTTTTTAGGAGAAAGACATACTAATTGCCAAGTATTTGTATTGTCCAAAGCAAAACGTTCTTTTTGTCATAACCTGCTACCAAAGAGGATTAGGAATAATCTTTTTATCGAAATAGGAACTAGAAAAACTATGAATAGAGGTTAGAAAAAGAAGAAAAATAAGCATTGTAAGTTAAACAGAAAAAATTAGACAATTGAGTAGAGTTACGGTCATGAGACAAATAACAAGGAGAAAGAGGGAGAAGGATGAGGATTAAGATCAATACTTATGTGAGTTTGTTGGAAAACTGTGGGGGAAAAAGTTGTTATTATCATGAGTAGCAATAATATCGGTCATGTTATTCTCGTGGAAACAAAAGGGATGTTATTATCATGAGTAGCAGTAATACTAGTCACGCCGTTCTCAAAATTACAATCACTAGAAACATAACCATTATGACCAAAAGGATCAATACAGGTGAGTTCTAAATTACGAGTAATATCATAATTAGAGGGAAAAAGTGTTCAAGAAATACAACATGACAAGAAACATACAATTTGCTTGCTTGCAGATCATAATAATAATATCTCTTTTGAACATCCATATAACCAAGAAAGCACATATTGTAGAGCACGAAGACAACTTATTACGTCCTACTTTTGGACAAAGAATAAAGTAACTAGAACCAAAAACCTTCAAAAAAGAATAATCAGGGATAGGATCATATAATTTTTATAATAGTATGAACAATAGTAAAAAAATGCTTCATCCCAAAACTCACTGGAAATTGTGTTGGGCTTGGGTTTCCTTCCTATGTAGAGAAAAGCCCAAATATGAAGAATCCATTTGTCTCACTTATTTAAGTAGGGAGTGTCAATTTAGGGTCAAGAGAGGTAGAGAGAAAATAAGGATTCAAAAGAGAGAAAAGAGGAGAGAAACTCATTCCCGTTTTTTCTGCATTAGTCCTACTAAATCGATGATCCCCGATTTGTTTCCCGTTGAATCTAGCTAAAAAATTTTATGGGCATGTGATCGCGACTTTGCGTGTCTATTAGTCGGGATAACTGCAACTGCACAGTCGTGTCGTGTAGTTTTAAAAGATATCGAATCCACAGGGACTAAAAATCGATCTACCGTTATCTAAAGTTACTATGTAAAGCTAAGGCTAATGAATATTTTTGGGTTGTTTATAAACGAGGAAACTAAAGCCTTAAATCTAAGTGATATAATAATAAGCAGATATAAGTATGTAGTTCGTCTAACTTAGGTGATCCGAAGTTCCATTGGCCAGATTCTAATTAAATAAAAAATCTTTACTAACTATGTTATTTAAAAGTCCTCCTCTCAAACTCTCGCTCTATTGATTCATACTACGATCCTAACTCATAATGTACGCTCTCGTTATCCCACCAGATTTAGGAACGCTTTTTGAAAACATCACAGTTGATAAAATGCCCATTTCATGAAGAGGTTATCTACTTAAATCTCCTAGTCTCAAACTCTCGCTCTGTTGACTCGGATCATGCTAGTATTCCTTAACGTACGCTCTCGCTGTCACGCGTCGGGTTTAAAAACACTTTTTGAAAATAAATAAATTCTAATTAGTCTTAATACGCTTTCGCCATCCTAAAAACTAATATTCTATGTCTACTATCCAGTTAAAGATCTCAAACTCTCGCTCTGTTGATTTTAACCTTTATCAGTTCTAAAATCTCAAACTCTCGCTCTGTTGATTTTAGAACTTTAGCAAATTAAATTAGACACAAAACCAGAAACGAGTGATTTTAAATAAAACATATTTAAGCCAACTTATTTCTGATCCCTACGGTTAAATTGCTCTACATACCGATATCTTAATTAAATTAGTCAGACATACTTATTAAATTAAACATGCATAAACAATCGTAATTAATATATTCAGGCATATTCATCAGCATATAATAATTAGTCATGCAATCAATAAATAAATGTTGTAGATAAGAAACCTGGATAATAATAAAAACTGGAGTTAAACCTTGAATCTTCAAGTACTCGAATAATAATTCTTGAATGGAGAAAACAAAACAAGGAAATAAAAAAGCACTTAGATCTAACGTAAGGTTAGATCAGTGAAAAGTACACAACAATTTCCGGTGTAGAAATTGTTGTGAGAAAATAATAATAATATGCCCAAAGCAAGAAACGAAAATGAAAATAAAAATAAAGGTAGAAAATTGCGAAAATACGAATACAAAATGAAAGCAATTGTTCGGTAAAAATGTCGACCCTTTTCCATTGGTGTGTACGTTGTATTTATATTGGTCATAGTGCAACTTCTATTTCCAATCTTCTCGGAAGTAGTGGTCATGAAGTTCCTAAAATGCAGCAACCGATTCAAAGAAGTCCTTTGAGACGTGGGTCTTTAATTTGAATAATTCTTGGAGACGTGGCCATCAATATAGGAGACGAGCGTCTCATACGTGGGAGTGGGGATTGAGAGATTTGAGACGTGGGTCTCAATTGTAGTGGGCTAGCCCACTTTGCTTACAACATCCAAGGACGGGCGTCTTCACTCACTCTTTCTAATTGCACCCGCCGATCATCACAAAACCCACTCACAAGCTGCTTGCCGCTCGTCATGCACATGACATGCCTCCTTTATTTCTCTGCTTGTCGTCCGTTAAAGCTGGAGGTATGGTGCTTGCCGGTCGTCAAGGGTCTTGGCTCTAATGGGCCACGTGCTCACTTCATAGTGGGCTGGGCTGCTTCTATTTGGTTCTTTTCTTTTGGCCTTTTTTCTACTTTTATACCCCCATTTATTCATTTCCTCACAAAGTCTTCAAATAAATATATACCTGCAAATTGAACAAATACCAGCGTAATACCAATATAAAATAATTCAATTGAAATAAAATAAGGGAATAATTGATGTAAATCAAGCTAAAAATACGATACATTTAAGTGTTATCAGCATGTTTGCAACTCATGTATCTAACTTTTGACAGTTCCAAATTTGGAAACAAAATCTGAGTTGAGAAATACGTGTCTCGCATTGAAGCTGCAGATTTGGGTTATTCTTTAGCTTTTCGATTCTTATTTGTAAGTTAGTTTTGCTTTATGATTTGCAGTTGTTAGAACTTGTTTGTAAATCACTTTAAGACTCTCTTGTATCTTCAATTGATTATAGTGGAGCTATTTCTTTGGTCTAGACGATTCATGGTTTGCACTCTCATATTTAGGGGTTTTCCACGTTAAAAATTTCGGTAATCTTTTGTGCGTTTATTTACCGTCTTATATTTGTTGTTGATCCTCAAGGTTCCTACAAGTGTGGGAAAGTCTATATTATTTGTGTATTATTCTGTTATTGTGTCTTAATTTTCCATTAGAGTGGCTTCAGAGCTTTTGGTTAAAGACTATTTGACTTGTTTGAATGATGGAGTCAAACAAAGATGAAGATGGTATTGTTGAATGGATCTAATTAACATTTATGGAAGGATAATATGAAAGACTTACTCTTTATGAAGAAATTTCATTTATCGATTTTTAGTTCCACAAAGCCAGATTCTGTGTCTGATGAAGAATAAGAGTTTGAACATCAACAGGTATGTGATTTTATTCGACAATAGGTAGAAAATAATGTTATAATCATATTTATAATGAGACACATATAAAAACTTTGTGGGAGAAGATAAAGTCCTTGTATACCTCTAAATCAAGGAATAATAAATTGCTCTTGTTAAATAGCTTCATAAGTTTGAAGTATCAGGAGGAGACTTTTATTTCAGATCACTTGAGTGAATTTCAAGGGCTCCTTGATCAGATGTCAGGAATTGGTATTAAATTTGACGATAAACTTTTGGAACTATTTCTATTGTTTTCTTTACCCGAGTCTTAGGAGACATTTCAGGTTTCTATTACAAGTTCTTCTCCTAGAGGTGTTGTTTCTTTAGAAACGGCTAAGGGTGGTATTCTTAATGAGGAGATGAGAAGAAAGGCACAATGTTCTTCATCACATTTAGAGGTACTTGTCATTGAAAATAGGGGGGAAAGTAAGAAAAAGGAACCGAATGGTGGTAGAGAGAATAACAGAAGCAAATCCAAGCCACGATACAAGAATCTGGAGTTTCGTTATTGTCACAAAATGGGACACATACCAAAGTATTATTATTAGTGGAAAAGGGATAATAAAGGCAAGAAAGGTAAGTCTAAACAAAGAGATCATGATGATCATGATGATGATCGTGTTACTAATGCTACTAGTGATGATCTTGTTATTATCTATGATTATGAGTTTGTTAATCTCGTATCAGATAAGAGCATGTGGATAGTTGACAGTGGTGCTACATGGCATGTTACACTAAGGAAGGGTTTCTTCACATCTTATACTTCTAGTGATTTTGGAGTGTTGAGGATGGGTAATGATGGTGTATCTAAATTAATTGGTGTTGGTGGTGTTTACTTGCAAACCAATATATGAATACAATTGTTGCTTAGAGGAATCAAAGATGCTCTAGATGTTTGCTTTAATTTGATCTCTGTGCATATGCTTGATGATTGTGTTTATGACTATCAGTTTGGTTCGTGAAAGTGGAAACTCAACAAAGGTAACATGGTTGTGGCTAGATGGGAGAAGTTTTCTAAATTGTATTGGACAAAAGCTTTGGTTATTAGGGATAGTGTGAATGCTATCGACATGGAAAGTGAGGAAAATAAAAATTGGTTGGATGCATTGCATGATAAGATGAAATTATTGCATGATAATCATACTTATGATTTGGTGAAGTTGCCTAAAGGAAAAAGATCTTTGGAAAACAGGTGGATTTATAGAGTTAAACATGAGATAAACTCTAAGTCTCCAATGTATGAAGCTAGATTAGTGGTGAAAGGTTTCTGTCAAAGAAAATGTGTTGATTTTAACGAGATTTTCTCACCTGTTGTAAAGAAGTCATCAATTAGAACCGTGTTGAGTTTGGATGCTACTCTTGATTTAGAGGTTGAGCAAATGGATGTGAAAACGGCTTTCCTTCATGGAGATTTGGAGGAAGAGATCTACATGAAACAACCCGATGATTTTCAATTTAAAGGCAAAGAAGATCACGTGTGTAGATTGAGAAAGATTTTATATGGGTTAAAGCAAGCTCCAAGGCAGTGGTACAAGAAATTTGAGTCTGTTATGTATAATCAAGGATATCATAAAACTACTTCAGATGATTGCGTCTTTGTTAGAAAATTTTCTAATGATGGGAGCAGCTAAATCGATTCTTGGCATTGGAATTATGCATTACAGAAAAGAGAAGAAATTTTGGATGTCACAAGAATATTATATCGAAAGAGTGCTGCAAAGATTCAAAATGGATAACGCTTAGGCGGTAAGCACTCATCTTGCTACTAATTTCAAGTTAAGTTCTAATCAAAGTCCTTCAAGTGAAGATGAAGCGTTTGATATGAAACGTGTTCCTTATGCGTCTGTTATGGGTAGTTTGATGTATGGAATAGTGTATACAAGACCAGATATAGCACATGTTGTTGGTACAGTCAATAGATTTTTGTCAGGTCCAGGTAAAGAGCATTGAAATGTTGTAAAATGGATTTTAAGATATCTTCGCGATACTACTTGTATGAGGTTTTGTTTGGAGGAGATAAGCTTACTATAGTGGGGTACTCTGACATGGCTGGAGACATTGATTCCAGAAAGTCCACTTCGGACTACATGATTAAATTTGCAGGGGAGCTGTGGCTTGCCAGTTTAAATTGCAAAAGTGTGTAGCATTGTCTACTACAGAGGCTGAGTTCATTGCCATTACCGAAGCATGCAAAGAGTTACTGTGGTTGAAGAATTTTTTGTATGAGCTTGGTTTTGTTCAAGACAAATATGTGTTATTTATTGATAGTTAAAGTGTTATTCATCTTGGTAAGAATCCAACTTTTCATAATAGGTCCAAACACATTGATGTGAGATATCATTGAATACATGATGTTTTGGATGCTAAGTTATTGGAGTTAGCTAAAGTTCATACAGATGATGACTAAAGCATTACCAAGAGGGAAGTTTGAAGTTTGTTGTGTTATCGTCAGTTTGGCGATTTCCTCCACATAGTTGTGAGGGGGAGATTTGTTGGGTTTGGGTTCCCTTTCTATGTGGAGAAAAGCCCAAATATGAATAACCCACTTGTCTCACTTATTTAAGTGGAGAGTGTCAATTTAAGGTCAAGAGAGGTAGAGAGAAAATAAGGATTCAAAAGTGAGAAAAGAGGAGAGAAACTCATTCCTATTTTTTCTGTATTAGTCGCATTAACTCGACGTTCCTCGATTTGTTTATCGTTGGATCGAGCTAAAATTTTGTGGGCATATTTGCAACTCATTTATCAAACTTTTGACCGTTTAGAATTTGAAAACAAGGTCTGAGCTGAGAGATAAGTGTCTCGCATGTTGCAAATTGGGTTATTTTTTTAACTTTTTTATTCTTATTTGTAAGTTAGTTTTGCTTTGTGATTTGCTGTTGTTAGCACTTTTTGTGAATCACTTTAAGACTCTCTTGTATCTTAAATTGATGATAGTTGAGATATTTCTTTGATCTGGACGACTCGTGGTTTTTATTCTCATATTGAGGGATTTTCCAGATTACAAAAATCGGTGTTCTTTTGGGCATTTATTTACCGTCTTATATTTGTTGTTGATCCTCAAAGTTCCTACATGTATGGGGAATTATCCACTACGAATTGTCCAATTATTATATCTTAATTTCCCATCAAATAGAAGTAGAGAACAAAATGGAATGAGAAGTCTCAACAATGTGACATTGTTTTTTTAAGAAACTTCATTCTTTTGAGAAGTATAAGTACAAGATGTCTGGTAAATATTACCATCATGTGCAAGTAATTCAGAGAATTTACTATAGGTATATTCACCATCTAAATCAAAATGGAAGCACTTTATAACAACATTATGTTGAGTCTTAAACCATCATACGAATCATATGATAATTGCAAAAAATTCATAACTATTTTTTATAAGGTAGCCCAACAACAATGAGTGTAGTTCTCGATGAATAAACATAATATTTAGATACACCTTTGGTAGGAACCGGTGATGAACCTCACACATCAAACTGAACTAAGTCAAAAGGTGCATATGAAATAAAACTTTTATTAAAAAGAAAAACTAGAAATTTAGCAAGTTTACAACCACAACAATTTGAGATATCATTATTTGTAACTTTCCAAAACCTCAAGTAGAAGTAAGATACTTTAATCTAGAAGTAGATACAAGTCATAGACATAAGTGCCATAAATAAAAACAACAAGATGAAGAATTCAAACGAAAAAAAAAAAACTAATAAACTAGTAGTGAAAGTAGAAGTTGAGAGTGCAGAATTTGAGACTCTTAATTTGTCCAAAATATAAAGTCCATATTTTTAATAGTATGAAAAACAGTAAAAAATGTTTCACCCTAAAACTCACTGGAAATCGAAGCAGAGAACAAAATGAAATGAGAAGTCTCAATAATGTGACATTGTTTCTTTAAGAAACTTCATTCCTTTGAAAAGTATAAGTACAAGATGTCTGGTGAATATTACCATCATGTGCAAGTAGTTCAGAGAATTTACTAGAGGTATATTCACCATCTAAATCAAAATGGAAGCACTTTATAACAACATTATGTTGAGTCTAAACCATCATATGAATCATTTGATAATTGCAAAAAATTCATAACTAATTTTCATAAGGTAACCCAAAAACAATGAGTATAGTTCTCGATAAATAAACATAATATTTAGATCCACTTTTGGTAGGAATCGATGATGAACCTCATACATTAAAGTGAATTAAGTAAAAAAGTGCATATGAAATAGAAACACTTTTATTAAAAAGGAAAACTAGAAATTTAGCAAGTTTACAACCACAACAATTTGAGATATCATTGTTTATAACTTTCCTAAAACTTGAGTAGAAGTCAGGTACTTTAATCTAGAAGTAAATACAAGTCATAAACATAAATTCCATAAATAAAAACAAGAAGATGAAGAATTCAAACGAAAAAAGAACCTAATAAATTAGTAATGAAAGTAGAAGTTAAGAGTGCAGTATTTGAGACTCTTACCTCGTCCAAAATATAAAGTCTCTATTTTCTATGACATATCCTGATTAGCCTCCCGGAATGTGGATCCTCCATACAATAGAAAGTGAAAGAAAATATAACAGAATAACCATAATCACAATTGATTAACAGAAGCAAGACTTAAATTAAGGTTATGAATGTAATAAAAATTATAAAAATGAATCATTAGTTGCAGAGATAAAATCAATAGTAGCTAATGGCATATGAGTGTCATCGACAATCATAACCTACATTAATGAAGCCAAATTTTAAGATACAAATAGTTTATCATCACATAACATATGGTGTGAAGCTCTAGAGTCAAGGATCCTTATGGAATGAGACATACCTGAGAGACTACAAGAGTTAAAACCTTTAACAAAGGAAGCATATATTCCATGTGGTTGTGTAGCAAGAATCTTTTGGAGATGCTACGTAATATCTGATATTTAAGAAGTGGTCTCACATGTGTATACATGACCTGAATCAAAACTAATGGTAGTAAGAGTCGTAACAACAATTGAATAAGAGTAACAAAAACATATGGAGGAATGTTAAGAGTTCCTTTATTTAAAATTATATTAGAATAAGACTAATTTTTAGTCGGACTTATTTTGCCAACTGGAGAACAATTGAATGAACACTAAGAAGAGGAGTACAATGTAGAATACTCATATAAAGAGTCTCAAAATCATCTTAAAAAAGTCATAGAAAATGAACAAGACGCTGTTTTTCTCTTTGATTCATATATGCTTTAACAACTTTTAAAATAAACAACAACTATTATTCAATTATAGCAACAAAAAAAAAAACTCTTTACACCTTAGCTGACAATTGTAACAATTGAATCCAAAATCTTATCTTCTTATTGGTTGGTTTCTCATTACAAAAAATTTACTTGGCAGAATGAAAGTAGTTAAGTTAAATTCTGAAAATTCATTAATCAAATGTCATTTTCCGATGCCATTTAATAAATATATGCATGTTTTGACATTGAATTCTAACGACAGGTCAAGAAGCTCAAACGCGCTACCAAACATTTCCAGCAATTCTAACTACGTTTTAATTTATTACTATTACTAACATGCTAAAAATATTGATTTAACTATTTTTATCTTGTCCCCACAAATATATTGTCCGGTTTTAATTTATATATTTTTGCTTTTTATGTCTTTTGTAAATATATGTTATATTGTTTTTTTCATAGCTTTTATTTTATTTTTTGTAAATTAATTTAAATTAAAATTAATTTTTATAATATGTAGAATATTTAATTGTAATCTCTCTAATATATAAATACTAAAAAGATAAGTTATAATATTTTATATATATTAAAAAGGTTAATCCTTATTATAATTTTTTTTCCTTTTATGGGTTTGGAATAATATAAATAAATAATCAGCACATGCAAGAAAACACCCGATTATGAAAAGTGTTTTAAATTCATCAGTTTTTGTCGGTTAGACATTAAAAAAAAAAAAACTTCGAAAATTTCTAATAATTCTCATATTAAGAATTGCACACGTGACAAATGTATTGCTGCCCGCTCTCCTTTGGTATGTATTCGTGACTTATTCCTTAATCAAGTCAAATATAATACTAATATAATAATGGTGATGCGAAATTTCAAAATAATTTAATTTTAGGGAATATTTTTCTAAGCTAGAGGCAATTAATGTATACAAAAACTAAAATCAATTACATCATTACTTTTTAAAATATAAATCATTAGATTAAATAAAAATTAATTACATTTTGATCTTTTATTTTAGAGCAATGTCAGTGTAAAAAGTTTTATATGATTAATTCATTATTATCTGTTTACATTATTTTATATATGGTTAAAATAAAAGTTAAATTTCTTTTATCATCCAACATATATGATTAACTGATTGTGTAAAATTATTTTACATGATCAATACAATTCAATTAAATTTTTTATTTAATTTTAACTAATTCGATGAACAATTCAGTATTTTAAATTCAAATAATTTTGATTTTTATTCACATTTTTATACTAAAAAATATGATGATATAACTTATACTTTTATTTTAAAGTTTCAAAAAAAAAATTGGTCCATCTTTCATATTTTTACGTCGATAATTGATGATATTTTTATTTATTAATAACATAATTTTTATTTTTATCTTTAGCTTTTACAAAAAAAATTATAAGATGATTTGTCGCATTTCACAAGTGTTATGTCAATCAGAAATTAATATATCATCAATATCAAATGCAAAAATAAGAGAAAATAAAATTGTTTGAATTTAACACTACTATAAATAATATATTTTATGATAACGATTTCACCTCAAATATCAAAAATTGAGGTATAATTTCTGGACGTTTGTCGTTGTTTGTTGTTGTTGAGACCCTAAATCCGAGAAGTTTAATCTTCTAGGAGCTGTTGTTGTCGTTGTTTAAACAGATTGATGTTATAAATTTATTGATGATGTTGTTGTAGTTTTGTTGAGAGATTTTTTTTTAGTTGTTACTTTTGAGTTGTTGTTTAGTTATTCTACTTCCTAAAGTTATAAAAAGCTATAGGCTTAATTGCAATTTTGGTCCCTTTATTATCTATTTTTTTGAATTTTGGCCCCCCTATTTTAAAATCCGGAATTTTAGTCCCTATATTTTAGTTTTTTTGAGGATTTTGGTCCCCTGCAAATTCGAAGGCAATTTTAAATAAAATGACGCTCTTAATGATGATGTGTCAGTGTCAGTTCAGCAGTAGTATGATCAAAAAAGTTATTTTTATTTAATATTTATGTTGAACATGTCATTAATCTGAGTTTCATTTTATTAAAAATTGCCTTCGGATTTGTAGGGGACCAAAATCCTCAAAAAACTATAACAAAAGGACTAAAATTCCAGATTTTAAAATAGGGGGGCCAAAACCCAAAAAAAATGAATAATTAGGGGACCAAAATTGCAATTAAGTCAAAGCTATATATTGTTGTTTAGATGTTGCTATTGAGTTTGAGTTTGAGATTGATATTGACATTGATATTATGTTTTTATAATTTTTTTTTGCAGCTCTCATCTTGTTCCGTCGAGTTAAGTTTATTATATCTAATATCGATTGTTTCTTTCACTAACTCCACTTTGAATACATAACCTATTAAATTGATTTTGGAAATAATAATATGAAAAATTATGTTTTATTTGAGACATATCTTACACTAATTAATGTTTTTCGAGCATTATGTAACTCATCATTCATCTTGTGTTCTTTTATGGTTAAAATCTCTCCAATACTTCTAGTTTTTGTTTAACTTTCTTCCATACTTGTTCATTTTGAAAAGCATTAAATTTTATGCTTTCAAGAATAAATTAGTAAAAAAAGAATTGTTGAATAAATAACTTGAAATATTGAAGAGATTTTAACTATTAAAGAATGTGAGATGAATGATAAATTACTGGATGCTCGAAAATCGAGAAATTAACTTGTCACCCCAAAAAATGTATCTGCCACCCCCCAATTTTTTTCCAATTTTACCCCTGTTAATAAAAATTGAAAAACAAAGAATCTCCGAACAAAATTTCCGGTATACACTTAAAAAATTTTGATAAAAAATACCAGAAATTCAATTAATTTTAAATTTGCGGTACAACATACCGGAAATTTAGTTTATTTAAAATTTCCGGTAAACCAGAATTTTAAAATTTTCGGTATACCGTAATTTTCAAATTTCCAGTATACAGGAATTTTCAAATAAACTAAATTTCCGGTATGTTTAAATTTTTTGTTTTTAAAACGGTTGAGATTTTAGCGACACTTTTTGAGGGTCTGATTGTCTATTTTATGTTTGTTGTTTGCCATCTGATGTTTGTTAACTATGTTTGTTTCTAATTGATGTTACTTTCTTTATTTACTCGAAACATGTACTAGCAAAAAAGATTATGTAATGAAAAAGATGTTCGTACAAAATATACAAATAATACAATCATAAAAAAATAAGTCACATAGGTCCTCCACGGGCAACAACAACCAACCTAGCTAAAATACTGTGGACCTCACCATCATGGTTCACCAGATCCATGAAGCTATCCAAATGAACTGCGATGTACTGCAGGCGGCTGTCCAGGTCACCAGCGGGAGGTGGAGGTGGTGGTGAAGAAGTCCTGGTAGCTGAAGGCCCTGGAACATCATATGTAGCGGCAGATGGGGGGCTGACCCCAGGGTGTGACACTCTAAGGAACCACTCCAGGTATCCATCCTGACACTGCCCAGGCTGCTGAACTGCAACGGTTGTATCCATGATCTCACGGGGGGAGCTAAGGATGTGACTCTGAAACCAGCGACCAATGCCACAAGCTGGAGCCTCCGGGACCGGCCGTGGGATTCCCTGTATATAACCAAACTGACGTTGACACCTCTCAGGCAAGTGTCTAGCCACATGACTCTCCCATCTGACATATCTTGAATATAAGGAAGATGGATCAAAAGGACGATGAGAACGGTGACCTGTATATGGTGTCTAGATGACATCATCCAGCATCTGAGCATCCAGCCTCCGCCTATACTCCATCAAGAGTGCCTCTCTTGGAAGGGTTTGTCTGTCTTTCCACCTCATCGCACAAGGGTCAGCAGCCGCACAACGGTGGGTTCTCCGCTAACAGATGCGAGGGAAGTGCTAGTAGATCCAACACTGCATAAATAAAAATAATCAAGACTGTACCAACCTCAGCATGCCCGTCCACAGCAGTGGAAGCTCTAACACCCCTGTGCCGAGGTGCACGAAACCCCCTACCCGCTTGTACCTCCTCAGCCCTCCGTTTCCGGTTAGAAACGATCGGAGCAACGCGCCCAGCACGTAAGACTGGCGTATCAGCCTCATTAGCATCAGCCCGAGCACGAGCTTCGGCTCTATCGATGGCCCGACCAGTAACTGTATCATCCCTGCATCTAGTCCTCACTGAAAAAAAATAAAAATATAAGAAAAATATAATTTAAAAAAAAAACAAACTACCGGAAATTTTAAATATTTCAAAATTTCCGATACCTGAAAAAATACTGGAAATTTCAAAATTTACGGTATTTTAAAAATTTATAAGGATACCGCAAAATTTGAAATTTCTGGTACAAAATACCGTAAATTTCAAATTGTCGGTACTAAATACCAGAAATTTCACAATTTCCAATAAAAAAATACCGACAATTTCATAAAGATATCGAAAACTTACTTGTTTTCGCAGAATTTCCGGTACATTGCTCCAATTTCCGGTATCGCCTTAAAATTTGAAAAATCTGGTGCTCTCCGCAGATTTCTTAAAATGGAATAAATTATTTTGGTTGGGTATTTTGGTCTTTTCAATCCTTTGGGGGGTGTCAGGGTTAATTTTTGGGGTGGCAAGTAGAATTCTTTCGAAAATCATTACAGTGTGTGTGTGTGTGATTTAACCATAATACTTCTAAAAACACCATTGCGTCTTTACAGTACTTTGATCACTCAGACGAACTAGATCCTGCGAGCTTTCACACTTCTCCTATTTCACACTCCGAAGTTTTAAGTCATTTTGTCGGATATACCAATCATATAAGCACTCACTTGAATCTTATTGTGGATGAGGCTTGAGATATCTTCAAGTCACGCACCATCATCGAAGATTTGTAAAGCTATCACTGGTGATCATAAACCATAATTCTTTAACTTGATTAGGAGAAACAGTTTGATCAACCACTTTATGCATCATTGACCGTTTGAGCTAACTTTAGCAATCGCTTGACTTCAAGTGTTGCTATCTTCAAAACCATGTCATCATCAAAACTGAGCAATTGTTGATTGACTTCTATATTGCTATCCATAAGCATCATCATCTTGAATAACTACTTGATTTTACGTGTAAGCATATAGATCCACACCTATGACTACAAAATCGGCTTGTAAGGAAATGAGTATTATTCTATGTAAACATTTTCAAGCTCTCCCCTTCTCTAACTAATATAAAACTTGAGATCTTTCCAAAGTCTATTTTTTTAGAGTTTAAAGAAATACGTTTATAATACAAAATAATTTTACACCATCATTCATTAAAAACTATTATTATATTATATCATATAATTAATTTTGAAATATTTCAACGATTTAACAAATATATATAACTTATTAGTTATCGGCGTAAAATTATTTTAATCCATTAATACATCTTCTATTTTCTCTTTATAAAAAAAATTGATTGAATTTTCCATGTGTGATGCGTGTTGATGTATTAATATGCAGTATTTTTTTTTAATTGTTGAGTTTGACTTAGACTCTAGTTACTTAATTAGGTTAAATATATACTAGTACTGGTAATAATTTATCATCTTTAAAATGCGTGCTTAGTCCATTACAATGAAATTCTTCTCAGAAAAAAGAAAGAGCACCGATAAAATATTTTTAATAAATCCTTAAAAAGACACTGGTTCACATGCTTATCATAAATTTTGCTAGTAAACGTGTTAAGAAATTTAAAATAAATAGATCAAAAATACATTATATAAAATATTTGCAAGAAAATGGATAAAGTAAAAGATGATTCGGGTTACTTGAATCCGGTGGCGGTCGTTAAGTTTGACCCGAAAGGTAATTGACGAAATGAGACGCTTGGAATAACAAAGACAATATGGGACCCATGGCACTTTTGCTAGGAAGGTGATAATGTCTGTAACTCACAGCAACATATATAAGATAACGTGATAAAATAAAATAAAACCAAAAATGTTAATAACACCAAGCATACTTTGACACGAAATTGTTTTCTTGAAAATAACTGTCAACAGCTTTTGGCCCCTCGTTTTTTTTTTCAACCACCTTTTTTTTCCAACCATTCAATTTTTGATGATTTAATAAATTAACTAGTAATATACCCGTGCGTCCGTACGGGTAAAAATTATTTAGTAGTGTAAAATTATACTACAAATTAAGAGTTATGTTTATGTGTGTTTTTAGAATCTAATTGATTGTGTTCTGTAACACTTCATAAAGTATTTCATTCACATTTTCAACATTAAAGACAAGTGCAAATGAGTGATAACTCAACACTAGGGGTGGGAATAGGCCAGGCCGGTTTACAGGGGCCTACGGCCCAGCCTACATAGGCCTAGGCCAGGCCAGGCCTATTTAATAAAGAGGTCAGGCTTAGGCTTTTTTAAAAGTCTATTTTATTTAATAGGCCAGGCTTAGGCTATTAAAAAAGTCTATGAAGCCTTATAGGCCGGCCTATATTTTCATATATATTAGAGATATGTTAAATAAGTTGGTTCATGTATGCATATATATTAGGAAAAAAAAAGCTAAATAGGCTACCTTATATATATATATATATATATATATATATATATATATATATATATATATATATATATATATATATATATATATATATATATATATATATATATATATATATATATATATATATAAATGCTAAATAGGTTCACTTATATATGTATATATAGGCCGACATACAAGACTTCTTAAGTTATATAGATTAATTGAAAACTTTAATGAGATACAGGCTTTTTAAATAGGCTTTCAGGCCAGGCCAGACTTTTAAAAAGGCCAGGCCAGGCCAAAAAACTGAGCCTATGATAGGCCTTAGGCCAGGCTTAGGCCTTTTAAGTTTATCGTAGGCCAGACTCAGGCCTTCTAAAGCCTAGCCTAGCCTAGCCTATTTCCACCCCTACTCAACACCTACTAAATAACAAATTATATTGAGAGTAAGAATGAATCCGTTATTCAATTATATTACAATGAAAAGATTGGAATACATATTATTATTTAAAATATTTCATCATTGAAATGGTCAATTTATGCATATATTTTTGTCTAGATCTAATCGTGTCTAGTGTTACTTTATCAAGTGTAAATTAACATTTACATGTTTTGTTACTCGGATCTAACTTGTTGTATCCATAACATTAAAGACAAATGCAAAATTATAATGAGTAAGATGTAATAAGATTTTGAAATAGATATTGTTTTTTTTTAATAAGCAATTATATTAACCCGGAGTATAAGGGATACCCCAACCGATTACAAGGCGGAAGAAATTACAACTCAAAACAAGTGAGCGGTAATATGTTCCACACGTGAAAATTACAAAAAGAAGCTAACTTAAATCTAGAATAAAGCCATTTCCAAGAAATAAAAACAACCTCCGACATACATTCGGTAAAGCTAAACGAATCATTCTTGAAAATGATACCATTTCGCCTATTCCAAATACTCCACGCGGATGCTAACCAAATCACCGTAACTAAGGATCTCTTGGCTAAATTCTTCACCTTCTCAAACTCAAAAAGAAACCCTTTGAACTCATCCAAAGTTAAATCATCCACGGGACCTATCCACTCGAATACTTTTCTCCATATAGCTTCCACCACTAAACATCCCCCAAGCAAATGAGAAAGACTTTCCGACTCCGTAGAACAAAAAACACAATCCGAATCAACACCATCCATCAAAATTCCCCGCTTTATCAATTGATCCTTGGTAGCTAATCTATTGTGAATAATCCTCCATCCAAAAAACAGCACTTTAGGAGGCGCTTTTACCTTCCAAAGATACTTCACAGATTTGACTATTAGAGGGCTAAAAGGGGGCCGGATAACCTTGCTTTGAATAAGTTATAACAAGATTTGACAGAGAAGACGCCTTCCAACGTAGCGTTCCACGAAAAAACATCTTTTGCATTCTCTCTAGGACTTGTATGCCTTATGCTATCCACTAGATCACCCCATAAAAATCTATCGTAACGCTACTGTGCAGCTGCGTTGCTGCTGTCCCGGCGCTGCTGCCTCGAAAAATAGCGGCAGCACTCCACTGCCAGCCTTCCGCATCAAAAAAACCAGCCTCCCCTACCGATAACTTATCGTCCTTGGACAAGACAAGAAGTTCCGGGAAGGCCTGAGATAGCTGCTGCCCACCGGCCCAATTACTGAACCAAAAAGGGATGTCGAAACCATTCCCGAGATCACAAGAAACAGCCCCTGAAAAATTATCATAAAGCAAAAGGGCATAATTATCGGATAAAAGGATGTCTCTCCACCAAATTGAATTGTTTTTCTCCACCACCGAAGAGTCACCAATAAGAATCTTTTTTTTAACATTCCCGTATCGAGATCTAAGAAGGCCACTCCAAACCGCATTGTCCTCCACGAGAATTCTCCACTTCCACTTGCTTAACAAAGTGACATTCATAACTTCCGCACTCTTAACCCCTAGACCTCCTTCATCTTGATATTTGCACACGGTATCCCAACTAAACCAATGAATAGGCCTTTTAAATTCATCCCCGTTCCACAGGAATTTACTTTGAATGGCTTGTATTTCTTTAAGGATCTTTGAAGGTGCTTTGTAAAATGAGAGGGAATAGATAGGGATCGCGTTGAGCACGGAATTAATCAAACACACACGTCCCTCTATGTTAAGATGAATTCCTTTCCAAACGGCTAATCTCCTCTTCAAATACACAATCAAATCCTTCCACATAGATAACCTCCTCGGACTTTCACCCACTCTAACACCGAGAAACTTGAACGGTAGTGTTCCAACTTTGCAAGAAAGGAAAGAAGATGCCGCTTCAAGATACCAATCGGCAACATTGATACCGAAAATGTTGGATTTGTTGAAATTCACCCTCAAACCCGACATCAACTCAAAGCCCCTAAGAATTGTTTTCATACTCCACAAATTAGCGGTGTCTCCCTCCGCCAATAATAAGGTATCATCCGCAAATTGTAGCATACTCACTTCTTCAACTTCATTTATCTTGAAACCACGGAAATCCCCGACTTCAATAGCCTTTCTCATTAAGGCCATTAAGACTTCCGTTGCCAACACAAAAAGAAACGGTGGCAAAGGATCTCCTTGCCGGAGACCTTTCTCCACAACAAAGTCCTTAGTCGCACTACCATTAATAAGAACGGACATGGAACTAGTGAAGATACTAGCCTCCATCCATCTTATCCAACAAGTGCCGAAACCCATTTTCGTTAAGACATACCTCAAAAAATTCCAACTAACACGATCATACGCCTTTTCGAAATCCACCTTTAAGACCACACAACTCCTCTTTTCTCTTTTAGCTAAATCCAAAACCTCATTTACAACTAAAACTCCATCCGCTATAAATCTTCCCGGGATAAAAGCCGTTTGGTTGTCCGAAACCAACTTCCCTATCACACAACGCAATCTTCCCGCTAAAAGTTTGGCCAAAATCTTATACAAACACCCCACAAGACAAATCGGTCTAAATTCGGTTAAGCGAGAGGGATTATTGACTTTAGGGATGAGAGCAATAAAAGACGAAGTGCACCCTTTCGTAAGCTTAGCCTTACTATGGAAATCCTTCACAAAGTTTAAAACATCCTCCTTCACCAACTCCCAAAATTGTTGAAAGAATTCAAGAGAATAACCATCCGGTCCGGGGCTTTTGTTACCATCACAATCCCACACCGCTAGCTTTACCTCCTCCTCCGTGAAATTTCTTTCCAACCACAAACTATCTTCGTCACTTAAACACTTTAAACCAATCCCTTCCGGAATGGCTCTATTGAAATCTTCTTCTTTGAAAAATCTTTCGAAGTGATCTTTAACCTCCACTTTCACCTCTTGAACTCCTTCCACCCTCCCATTCTTTCCTTCCAACATCGAAATGGTGTTTCTTCTTTGTCTCTTCTTAAGGGAATTATGAAAGTAACGTGTGTTCTTGTCTCCATCCTTCAACCATAATTGTCTAGACTTAGTTCTAAGCATACTTTCCTTCACATTAAGGCATTTCCAAAGATCATGAATAGCCTCCCTCCTAGATTCGACCACGGAGTCAATGTTGTCTCCGAAATTATCCACCAACAACAAGTCTAAAGCATTAATACTCTCCACATACTTGCTAACTTTCAAATCGATCCAACCAAAAACTTCTCTATTCCACACTCTAATTTTTTCTTTTAAACGTTTAAGTTTTTCGAACAAAACGAAGTCACCTCTTCCCACAACCTCCATCTTCGACCATTCCTCACTAATGAAGACCTTAAAATCTTCGTGTTGGAACCACGCGTTGTTGAATCTAAAAGGTTTTGGCCCCCAATCGATAACTCCACAATTAAGGCGGATAGGAGCATGATCCGAGATATCTCTACAACCGATTCTTTGATCCACCACTCCCCACTCTTCAATCAAATTGTTTGTAACCAAAAACCTATCGATTCTACTCATAGCTTTACCGTTATCTTTGAACCAAGTGTACTTGCCTCCAACGCACGGTACATCAACCAAACCCATGCGCGCCATAAACACCATAAAATCCTCCATCCCTCTTCTATTACCACCTCCCCCTAATCTTTCTTCATTCCCCGCCACTTCGTTAAAATCACCGCCTAAGCACCAATCTTCGTTACCGTTCTTTAACCTCCAACACTCTAGCTTATTCCAAAGCTCTCTCCTATCAACCACATTATTCGAAGCGTACACATTCACTAGATTGTAAATAGATCCCTTCCAAATAATGTTTATGCCTACAAAGCCTTTACCAATAAAACTGTAATTAACATTTAAGAAGCCTTTTTTCCAAAGGATTACTAAGCCTCCCGCTGCCCCGTCCGCATTGCTAGCTGTCCACTCCACCTCATTCCCTCCCCAAAAAGATTGAGCTAACGCATCATTGAAACATGAAAGTTTCGTCTCTTGAATAAAACAAACATCCACCTTATTTGAATTTAACAGAAAACTTATTCTCTTTCTTTTAGATAAAATACCTCCTCCTCTAATATTGTAGGATAATAAATTCATGGTAACAATGTTGACATCACCCTCTTCCCCTTCGCAACTTCTTTGTCTCTCTTTTCCAACTCCTCCACCAATTTGACACTGGAATCTTCATCCACTCCACTCACAACACCTAATCTAGCAATCGACTTCCACACCTTGCTTCCCACATCAGAATTAGGCGAGTTCCTCACTCTATCATTACAGCGGATGACATCAGAGTCGTTAAGAGAAGGGCAAGGAAAGAACGTACCAGGAGGATAGCTATCTTCTACTTTTTCCGAATTTGAGTCCGGCAGCAAGTTCCGATCATGGCCACTGTTGCTTCGAGGTGCGATGCAGGCGAAGTAAGAGGGCTTTGGCTCCACCTTGTCTCCCAAATTCTGGACAGCTCGCAATTTCTTCTTTTTCTTTTTTCTGACGTTGCTGAAGTTGGAAATTAGATGCTGATTGAGAGATAGCCTTCTACAGGCCGAATCAAAAGAAATTGGGCTTCCTAAGAGTCCAACAGGCTCCTTCGGCCCAACACTAACACCCTTCCTTCTATTACTGTAACTGGGCCCACCCATAGGAGAGAGAACTTGAATATTGGAACTTTGACTAATTCCTTCTGAACCGCATCCCTCGATATTCTCCCTAACATCAAGCTTTGCATTAAATGCACGAGACGATAGAATCACGTTACTAGCCAAAAAGTTTTCATCAGAAAAGCCAATATCCAACTTTTTGGATTTGTAAGACGTATTCTCCTTAAGACTGCTACCACTATTACCTTCCAATCCCGCTTCTCCATTTGTCCCTGCTGTAGCCACACTACAAACCTTAGCCATCTCTGTAGTCACCATCTGATCAGTCTTCCCTACCAAAACCGTCTTGGGAACCGCGTCCTCCTCACTATACTCCTGACCACCGGAAAGGTAATCCGCCGGAGACGATGCTTCTACCGAGTCTGCATCCTCGTCCTCCACTACGAAGCTTGTAGCAAGAGTCGTATTTTGGTAGTGGATTTCTTATTTTAAAAATAAAGTGTAGGGAGAACCATCAACTATCGCGCAAATGGATTCATTAATCCACGACCGGTGATTTGTTTTGATAAGAATCCTTGCCTCGTCCATCTTAATTCTGGCCACCGTATGATCATCACATTTGATAAAGGAACCAAAGGATTCCGAGACAAGATTGAAAAATTTTAAACCCCACGCGTGACAAGGTATTCCGGTAATCCTAAGCCATACCAGTCTCTCCGCATCAACATCATCTGGTTTCCATTGATTAATGCTTTTAAACCACTGCTCCCACCAACGTCTACGTTCTTCTATGAATATCTCAACTTCACCCAAGATTAAATCTTCCAAGATGCATAGATTAGGACCCAGCCGTGTGATTCTGATAGTGAAAATGCCCTCATCAAGAAAGAGCTTTTTAAGATCAATGTCTACAGCATGATCCTTAAGCACACCCGTGTGCGATCTTCTGTATCTACTTAGATCTTCTTCGTCGGATATCAAACGTAACGAGTTTCGCACCGTTTTTACCGAGGTCCCAGCAACCTGAGAATTATTGTTTCTGATGACTTCTGCAAAAGAACGTTCGTCTGTCCATCCATTACCGTATCTTCTGGGCTTCCCGTTGCCAACCTCACCCACGTTCGCCTTCGAACGGTCATCTCTGCTCAAGCTCACATTAGGACCGTTAGCTACTGATCGCTGGAATCTTGGTAAATTTGCAAAAAGCTTTCTTCCTTCGAGAACGATGCTATCGAGTTTGATAGCCATCAGCTTCACATCACCGACATTGAGGAACCTCACAAAGCTGAATCTTCTACCTCTCTTATCTCTTTTAGGTGAAATAACAACTTCGTCTATCTCCCCATACTCCTTCATTTCAAAAAACAGATCCTTTGCTTTCCACTCATATTGTAAAAATCATAACAAAGTTAAATAATGATCTTACGTAGCAATTAATATATATAGAATTGTTATTCATTTTTGTATTTATATAGAATTGTTAATTAAAATAAAATAGGTATCATGTTGATAGTGCCCCGTAATAAAAATAGAAATTTTGACATTTGAAAATAAGTTTTTTTCCTCTCAAATAAAGACAATTGCTAATTAAAATAAAATAGATATTTTACTGATAATGCCCCGTGAAAAAAATAAAAAAATTTGACAATTGAAAATAAAAATTTCGTGTCTCAAATAAATAAAATTGTTAATTAAAATAAAAAAGGAAATTCGCTGATAGTGGTCCGTTAGTAAAGTAGAAATTTTGACATTTGAAAATAATTTTTTTAATAATTATGAATATTTTTTAATAATCATAAAATAGTTATATTTTCGGTTGAATAAATTTTAACGTGTTCCTCTTTATTTTATTAAAAAAATTCAATTTATTAATTTATTTATGTTCAAAAAAATAAAAAGGGAAAAAAATTAAGGAAGAAAAAATTAAAATGAAAGTGAAAATATTGGAAAGAGAGAGAAATGCAAAAGTGAAACATGTGAAGTGAAGAGAGACAAAGAAAAATCCAATGGTCAATACACGTGGCGATTGGATATTTGTTTGAAAAGTTGAAATATTAGCTTGATTATGAAAAGACAAAGCAACCCTTTTGACTTTGTAAATTTTGAATGAGTGAAGAATATTTTGGGTAAAATGGTGGCATCTTTCATTAATAGCTAGATAGTAGATGTAATATGTTTATTTTTGGTCTAGATTAATGCAATCTACAGTATTTACATCCACTTTTAAAAATAAATGTGTAATGTTAATGTCAATATCATCTTCATCAATCATCAACTTGTGTACGATTGATAAATTCTTTTCTTTAACTGCAGTCCGCAAGGATTGAGTCTCAAATTTTAATTACTAAGCTCTTTTTAATTGCAATTTATTTATTATTCAAATCATAATAGTTATATTCTTGAATTTTGAATGAAAAAAAAACAATTTACTTATAACTATTTATAATTCTAAATTCTTTTGAAAGGTGAAAAACAAATCAAAGTTTATATTCTTGTATCGAACAATTTACTTATAACTATATGTAAGATATTGAACATGTCTTTCAAAGTTTCTTTGTTCGACAATTCGATAGAGAATTAGTATGTCGTCGAAGTCTGTTTACATGTTGTAATCGAAGTATGTTAGGATCGTTAGCATGTTGAATTAGGCCTGTTTGTTATGTTCAATTGTTTAAGTTAGTTTGTTATCTAAGTTAGCTTGTGTAATGAGTATGTGTGTAAAAGCCCATTAGTTTAGTGTGTTAATTTTATTATTAAAAGCATACTAGTCTTTTATCATTGCACATTGCAAATTCTAATTAGGGTGAGAGAGATTATTTGTTATTATGTAAAACTGTAATCTTGTTTCAAGGAGAAAGTAAAGAATAATAGTTTGTAACCAATTTCATTGTGTTCTTCTTGCTTCCTTCTTTCCTACCCTTGTGATTTTCTTGCCAAGAAAAGAAACTTATTATACTTTGTTCGTGGCATCGATTTCACAACTAGACACACACACACACACAAATAACAACACTCCCCCTAAAACTTGAGCATATAAGTCAAATGCACCCAACTTTCCGCATTATAATTAGTTCTGGGACTTCGCAGGAATTTTGTAAACATGTCTGCCAAATGATCAATAGAGTTGACAAAGCTTGTGACGACATTGTCTGATTCAATCTTCTCTCTGACAAAGCGACAATTTATCTCAATATGTTTGGTCCTCTCATGGAAGACTAGATTTTAAGAAATGTGCAATGCAACTTGATTATCATAAAAATTGTCATTGGTCTTGCTTCTTCAATTTGAAGTTCGTTGAACAATTTTTTTAATCAATTGAGTTCACATGTTGTCATTGCCATGGCCCTTTACTCTGCCTTGGCACTTGATCTTATAACTACATTTTGTTCTTTACTTTTCTAGGATATAAGATTTCCTCCAACAAGTACACAATACCCAGAGGTGGATCATCTATCAATGGATGACCCTGCCCAATCATGATCAGAGTATCCAACTATCTGAGTATGTCCTTTATCTTCATATACAAGACATTTTCTTGGAGCACATTTGATGTATCTCAGAATTAGGATAACACCATCCATGTGTTCCTAGCAAGGAGAATTTGAGAATTGGCTTACCATAATAACTGCAAAAGAAATGTTCGGACGAGTAACTGTGAGATAAATTAACTTTCCAACTAATCTCTTATACCTTCTTGAGTCAGATAGAGGCCCCCTTGATTGGGTAGGAGTTTGAAACTTGGATCCATATGAGTATCAGCTGGTTTAGCGTTCAACAAACTTGTTTCTTATAAAATAGCCATAGCATATTTTCGCAGAGAAATCACCAAATCATTTTTAGATTGAGCTACCTCAATACCCAAAAAATAACGGAGTTTACCAAGGTCTTTTGTATGAAATTGATTCGAGAGATGTTGTTTCAACTAGAGTATTCCATGTTGATCACTATAGTAATGACAATATCATCTACATACACAATAAGATAAATACACACGTTTTGGCTAAGTGACGATAAAACTTAGAATGGTCAACTTCACTGCGGATCATAGAGAATTGTTATACTACAATGCTTAATTTGTCACACCAAGCTCTCAGAGATTGCTTAAGATCATAAAGATACTTGTGTAGCCTACAAACCATATTCGCTGACTCCCCATGAGCAACAAACCCATGTGGGTTCTCCATATATACTTCCTCTTCAAGATCACCATGTATAAATGCATTTTTTATGTCAAGTTGATGAAAAGGCCAATGTCGAATGACTGCAATGGCGAGAAAAAGTCGAAGTAATTCCATCTTGGCTATAGGAAATAAAATATCATTATAATCCAACCATAAAATTTGAGTGTATCCTTTGGCTACCAAACAAGCTTTAAATCGGTCAATTTTACCATCTGAACCAACCTTCGCTGTATAAAGCCAATGACAATCTACCAAAGATTTTCCAGGGGGAAGAGGAACCAATTCTAAAGTACCACTTCTTTGAAGAGCACACATCTTATCAATCACTACTTGTCTCCATTCAGGATGAGATAATGCTTCACTTGGAGTTTTAGGAATAGAAATAGAAGACAAATAAGACAAGTGTTAACAAGCCATAAGTTGTTAGAATAGTATCCACAAAAACACCATTATCACACTAATAACTCAATTATTGATATTTAAAAGCACAATTTAAGCAAGAAATGATATACGCATTGACTTATGTTGCATTTGTACAGGTTAAGAAAGAGAGGGACAAAAAGCTCAAGACTAGAAAGCCCCGATACACTCCAGCAAAAGAACGTTCGCTACGCGAAGCCACGATTCGCTGTAGCGAATCCACTCAGAAACAAAAAGAGGAAGAAAAAGATTATTCGCTATAGCGAACATCAGCGAAGCAGGGAAATCAGGCAAAGTTCGCTACAGCGAAGCCCCGATTCGGTGTAGCGAAGGGAAACAGAAACAAAAAAAACCAAGTGAGCATAGTTCGCTAGCAACGAAGGAAAGAGAAGAGAAGTTCGCTGCAGCGAAGCCCCGATTCGCTGTTGCGAATGGGAACAGAAGCAACTTTTCCCAGTTCGCTCATAGCGAACAGTAGCGAAGATAGTTCACTCTAGAGAAATAACAGTTCGCTATAGCGAACTCTGGCGGTTAAACAGAAGACGGTCAGATTTGAATACTTATCCTTGAAGCAAATGTTCGTTATAGCGAACTTCCTTTTGCTTAGCGAACTAAGGCGGCTGACACTGATATAAAAGGAGAAGAATGTGAGCAGAAAGGAGATCATTGACAGAAGAAGAAAGAAAATATTATTTGCATTATAATAGTAAAGTAGAAGCTAGAAAGAACACTTAGGAAGAGAGAATCGGAGAATCGAGCTGGATCCACATCAAAGATTGAGGAATCATCATTGATGTTCATTCATCTCAAATTCTTCCCTTTTGTACAAGTTACCATGATAATGGATAACTAAACCTCACTCTTGCTAGGGATTGGAATACTCTACTGGAAAAGTATGTATATTTACTGATTATCATTTTAATATAAACATGCTGTTATGATTATCGATTATATCTTAAGCTTAAATTCTCAATTTTGTGAATTGGATTGATAATGACAATTGCTTCTAAATCCTTGAATGAAAGATGATTAATCACTCAAATACTAATTGCTAGATATATATAATTAGATTTGAGATCCATATTGAATACTTGAACTTAATTACGGTCCGTTTGTTGAACTTGGTTGAGAAATCATCAAGTGAATAAACCGAAGGAAATTATAAACTTCGTGTAGACATACACATCACTTTTGAAAAGTATATGGAGATCTGAATAGTAGCATGATTATAAAGAATTAATCAGTAAAATACATACATAACCAGTAGGGGAAAACCAATCCTTGCAAGATTTTTCCCGAATCTCTACCTTTCATTTGCGTTCTTACGTTTTATTTTCTGTTCATCACTTTTCAGTTTTATTCTATCAAATTAAACCATTTCTAAAAATCATAACTTATAAAGATTTCAAACATCGACTTGTTGATAATATTACTCCAGTCTCTCTGGATACGATATAAAAATATTTTCTTTTGATTTACACAACATTAAAATGGCGTCATTATCGGGGACTGGCGTTTAGATATTACGAACCTAAAACGATTATTGTCATCTTTTGAAGTGTGTATATTTGTTCAAAATACTGCACATATATTTATATATATACTTAACATCTCCTAACCTCTCTTGTTAGAATTGCAATGCTTTTTGTATGCAAGGTACAAACTCAACGGAATTAGTACCTTTCGATCTCGAGATCGAGAGAACTGCCCGGAAGAACAAACGACGTACAAAGAAGCTAAAGCAAACTAACAAAAACAGAAAAAAGAATCTACATAAGCTGCACCAGTCACAAATATGGCAGAAGAACATCATGTGCAACCACCTTACGAAAGCAGCCCAAGACGGTTCGCCCGTCTCATCACCAGTCCAGCTGCACGACGCGCTGAAATGAAAACAGGCATGCTGCAAATCATTTATGCTAACCTTTTTGCAGGTCTTGACCATGAGGATCCTTACACTCACCTCACGAAGTTTTACGAGATCGTTGGTACGTTAGGTGCTCCTGAGGCAGAAGAGGAAGTCGTATTCATGAGACTCTTTCCACATTCATTGATTGGAAAGGCGAAAGATTGGTATCTTGACCAATCAACGGAGACAATGAACAACTGGAATGTCTTGGAGAAACATTTTCTCAACGGATTCTTCTCTCACAATCGCTTTATGGGCGCGAAGACAGCAATAACAACATTCACTCAACCGACAAATGAAACCTTGTGCGAGGATTGGGAGCGTTACAAATCCATGTTACAGAAATGTCCAAATCACAGTTTCTATAGCTTGTCACAAGTCCACATTTTCCGTAATGGATTACTACCTCAACCGAAACTTTTACTCGATGCAACAGCCGACAGCTCCTTACTTGCAAAAAGTGCAGAGGAAGCAGTCGCAATTATTGATAAATGGCCCTCACGGATCATCAAGTTCAACACAATCGAGGTGTTGTCCAAAGGAAACCTGGAATACTGGAATTAGGCATAAATGACGCAATCCTAGCCCAAAATAAACTGCTCACGCAAACTGTCGAGGAATTAACAAAACAGTTGTCCAAACTTCCTCAACAATTCAAAGAAATGCACAGTCCGGCCAGCTCATCACATCAAGTGGCCTTTTTGCGAATTATGCACTGGAGATCATCAAACCGGTTTTTGTCCTCCACTCAATGAAGAGGTCAGCTATATGGGAAATCAACAGAGACCAACACCATATCAAAACAATCAGAATTTCCAACGCAATGCAAATTATGGTCAAGGATGGAGACAAGACACCAAAACAGCAAACAGACCAAATCAGTACCAAAACTACCAACAACTGCAGAATCTGAATCAACTGGACAGAAAAGCCAAACTTGAAGATACTCTGCAACAATTCATGCAACTCTCAATCGCAAATCAGAAAAATACTTATGCTTCCATCAAAAATCTCGAAACTTAAGTTGGACAAATTGCTAAGTGTAATACGGTGAACTGACTTTTAGAAATGTCGCGGTAAGCAAGAGTCGCCACCGACTTTTATTTTATCCAATAAGAAAGGCTAAAAGAACAGAAAAGACCTTTTAAAGATTTTGAGTTCGGGGGGTAAGTTATACAAAGGGAGTAAGGCACCCTTTGCATTCATGGTTATCCATGGGCTCTTAATTGCTTAGCTCACTTTGTTTTTTTAAAATGTTTGAATTGTTTAAAAAGTAGGGTGTAAATAGAAAGTCGAATAAGAACTTTAGCTTGTAAATAAGCGTAGTCTTTTTGGAAAGTATTTGAAAATTAGTGGGAAAAAGATTTGAATTTAGAGCAAGCAATTAGTAGCAACTACCCTAAGTTTTGAAATTTGTTCTTTTAGCTTTTCGGACGAAAGGGTCTATCCATACCATGAGAGGGCAGGAAGTCTTTCAATTGGACGTTTAAGGGTCATCGAGAATAATCGTTCGCCATAAGACTGTCCCATGCCATAAAGAGGGCAGGTAGTCTAAGGGAAGGATATAATGGTCATTAATCTTTTTTTAGGCATCATGCGAGGATACCTTAGAAATTGGGACATTTTTATAAGGCAACCTCGAGGGAGTTTCAATAACTTTGAAGGCAACATTTGCTTTAGGTATCCTCGGAATCGAGGGGACTTGACTATTTTTAGGCAACAAAATTAATAAGGCAACAGTAATAAGGCAACAAGGCAACCAGAGGGATGACCCTAAAGGTGTGTGGGTGCAACAATCACGTGGTTAATTTCGATGACATTTATCTTGTAAATCAGTGATCTATGTTCAATTCATGGTTGCACTCCCTAGGGTTACTAACCACGCAGTTTAAAATAAGCAAAAAGTAAAGGCAGAAATTAAAAGTTCCTACGCTATTACAATAAACACCCGCGGGGATGGGGAATTAAAGCAGAAAATAAGAGAGATGAATAATTAATTTAATTATCTTTATCTTGAGCCTTGATCTTCCTCGAACCTTCGATTGACTCTAAACATCTGAGAATTAAACGGAAAATAATAGGGGTGAGTGCATTACAAATTCATTGGCGATTTGGAACAAACCCTATTTTAATAAAAAGGCAAAAATTAAAATTAAAATGATATTTAAACAAAAGAAAGGGAGTTAGAATTTAGCTTTTTGATCTGATGGCGCGTGGCTGAAGGATTTTGGTTGCTCCTGAAAATTAGCCACGAAGAAGAAAAAAATGTTAGTGCATTAAAGTTCTCAACAATTATAACGTGGCAGATCAAAAATTAAAGCAATAATAATTGAGGCACAAAAGGGTAAGGCAAAAACAAACCCTGAAAGGGGGCAGAAGTCCATTATGGTGTAATAGAAAAAATATGTAAATAAAAAACCTAGACTAAGGTTAATGTACAACACCTACCAATAACAGTGATTAGTGATCATGATAAAAAATTAGTTGACAAAAATAAAATAAGGATTTAGAACATTAAAATAATTACTTTATAAAAAAACTAATTATAAACCTAACCCTAATTAATTAAAATTATTAAATTAAATTAATTAAAATTATTTTTATATATAAAATAAAAAAGGAGGTTGAAAATCAAAAGAAATAGTTAAAATATTTTATATAAAAATAACTAAGTAAAAGGAAAAAAAGATTTATGTAATAAATAAAATAAAATAAAGAATTAAGGGAACTTAGCTCTGATCCTGTGTGGACGCCTCTTAAGGGCGTATGGTATGCCTTCAGTACTGTGGGCATAAGATTTGGCATTGGGGCAAATACAAAATAGAGAAGAATTGGGCGCGAAAATAAAACCTTGATCTGTTGATTTGGCCAAATACCAAAAGGTTTTTGGCCAAATATGAATAACCTTGATTTGGCCAAATACCAAAAGGTTTTGGCCAAAAAAGCAATTGGGGTACATCCACTTGGTCAATCCATAGAATACCAAAAGGTTTTGGCCAAAAAAGCAATTGGGGTACCATCCACTTGGTCAATCCATAGAAAACCTGTTCATAAACCAGCACAATGTTACGGTTAAGAAAACAAATGAAAAAAATAGAAAAGTGATTAAAATAAAATCAAAAAAAATATAAAACCCGATTATAAATCAAATTAAATAAGAACACGAAACTACAAATTTTTTAAGATTTTTTTGAAAATATGAAAATAGAAATTAAATCAAATAAAATAGAAAAAAGAGGAATTTGCGATTTTGAGGTTCGAAATCCTTTAGAATTCTATTCTAAAGGAGTATTGTTCTACGATTTTTTTCTGAACTTCTGGAAAAAATTCGGAGCAAATCGAAACAGTAGTTTCAGAATTCGACTGATAGGCTGGAAAATTTATTACTGTGCTGCAGCCGGAATTGCAACCCTGAAAAAGGAAAAGTAGGAAAAAATATTTTGTGTTTGTGAGAAGAGAGAGAGAGTCAGGGTTAGAATTGTTAGTCCTAATGTATAAAAAATATTAGTATTTATAAGGAAAATATTAGGTTAAAAAACAATGGGCTTGGACTCTAAAAAAGATTTAATTAGTAATAAAAATAAAATTCTAATAACTATTAATTATATTAATAAATAATAATAATAGCTAACTAATATAATATAATTAGAAATAAAAATATAAAACTAATAATAACTGAATTAAAACTATAATAATAATAATAATAATAATAATAATAATAATAATAATAATAATAATAAAACATCTATCTGATTTAATGCTTAAAATAAAAAAATAACTTCTAAAAATGATATATAATTTTTGTAATTTTTGAATATATTTTACTAAAAGTAGTATAAAAATTAATAAAAGATGTTTTAAACTTCCTGATAAAAAAGAAGAAATATTAACTAAAGAAGTTAAAAAAAATGGAAAAAAGTTAGAAAATAAAATAAAGGTTAGAAGTGAGATTCGAACCCGGGACCTTTCGGTCGTGCGTCTTTTGCTCTCAAATTCTTACCGATTGCGCTACGTCAATTATTTGAAATAAAATGACATAGACAATTATAAGAGGACAAATTTTGGGGTATGACACTAAGCAATTGGCAGATCAACAAAGAGGAATTTTCTCAGCTACGACACAAACAAATCCAAAGGAGCATTGCAAGTCTATTACAACACGAAGTGGTCGAGTGCTTGGATCGGAAAGTAGTGAGAAAAATGAGGAGAGAATTTTGGAAGAAAAAGAGCAAGTTAATGAGGAAAAAGAAAAGGCACATGAAAGTCATGATGAGATTATTGAAGAAAAACAGAAAGAAGAGAATATGATAGAAACAAGCGGTACGAGGAAAAATCAACGAACAAGAGAGGAAAAAGGAAAGATGATCAATCCACAGGCACAAAACCTACCATATCCGCATGCTCCAACTAAAAAGGATAAAGAAAGGCAATATGCTCGGTTTTTAGACATCTTCAAGCACTTACAAATCAACATTCCATTCTCCGAAGCACTCGAACAAATGTCGACTTATGCAAAATTCATGAAAGAGATTCTCACAAAGAAAAGACGGATTACCGATGAGGAAACAATCCATCTTGACGCAAGCTGCAGTGCAATCATACAACGGACCCTTCCCCAAAAAGAAAAGGATCCTGGACGCGTAACATTACCAGTAACAATTAGAAACGTAAATGTTGGAAAGGCATTGATCGATCTTGGATCAAGCATCAACCTTATTCCACTCTCCGTGATAAAAAATAGGTGATCTGGACATGAAGAATACGAGGGTGACATTGCAGCTAGCTGATAAATCAGTCACAAAACCATCCAGCACTGCTGAAGATGTTTTGGTCAAGGTAGACAAATTCCTCTTTCCAATTGATTTTGTTGTTATGGACATCGAAGAGGATGATGACGTGCCACTGATTTTGGGGCGTCCTTTCATGAAAACCGCTCGTATGATGATTGACTTTGATGATGAGTTGATGAAAGTACGTGTTCAAAACGAAGAGGTCAACTTCAAACTCTTTGACGCAATCAAACATCAGAAAGAAAAGGGAGCCTATTTCAAGGTAGACACCATTGAAAAGGAAATTACCAAAGTACAAGAACAAACACATTTAACAAGTCCATTAGAGAGAGCACTCATGGATGTTTGTGAAGTTCTTAGTATCGATGAAGAAAAAGGAATCCAACAATGCCTAACCAATTTGGATTCAGCCAAAGAAATACCACCAAAGGAAGCAAAGATTGAAAAGTTAGACAACGATACCCCAAGAAAAGACACCAAGTTGGAACTAAAGATGCTACCAGATCATTTGAAGTATGTGTTTCTCGATGAGGAAGGTTCCAAACCGGTTATTATCAGCAAATCTCTAACCATTTCGGAAGAAACAAAATTGATTCAAGTCTTAAAGAAAAGTCAGAATGCAATCGGCTGGGTACTGTCAGACTTGAAAGGAATTAGTCCTTCATATTGTATGCATAGCATTATGATGGCGAAAAATTTCAAACCAATTGCCCAACCCCAAAGGCGTTTGAATCCAACAATGAAAGAAATGGTATGAAAGGAGGGTGTCAAGCTTCTCGAGGCAGGTGTGATTTATCCTATTTTTTATAGTGCTTGGGTAAGTCTTGTGCAAGTCGTACCAAAGAAGGGCGGTATAACAGTGATCACAAATGAGAAAAATGAATTAATTTCAACAAGAACAGTGAAGGGATGGCGGATGTGCATTGATTACCGAAGGCTCAATCAAGCGACAAGAAAAGACCATTTCCCGCTTCCAGATCAAATGTTGGAGAGATTATTCGGGCAACAATTCTATTTTTTTCTTGATGGATATTTCGGATATAATCAAATCACTGTCAATCCCGGAGACCATGAGAAAATAGCCTTCACTTGTCCATTCGGTGTCTTTGCATTAAGGATGATACCATCATGTACTTAGACCCAAAACCTCTAAAGATGATTGTTCTTGTGGATATTTCAACAAAATAATTAAATAAGGTTGCAACCAAAAGAAGTTCTTATCTGAAAAGGTTAGTAACTTTAAAAGAGATTCGTCTTTGAATAATCTAGTTGAAATAGTGAATGTTACTGAAGAAACTAATTCCAACCTCAGTTGAAATATTGTTGACCTTGGTAAAATCACTAGTGAGGAACAAGATAAGGAACCACATGTTGAATCACCCGATGATCAACATGTTGAACCTGATGTTGAAACATATATTCCAACATATGGTGAACCACATGCTGAACACCATACTTATTTAGCCATGCATGCTCTTGTTTTTGATGTCTTTCTAAATAACATTTTGATAGGAATGATGACTTGAACTCTTCTAAAGTCATAGCTACTGAGAATGTTAAGAAATAAAAACATAAAGCTGAAGGAGAAGAGAATGTAGAGACTGAAGTCTTAAGCAAGACATCAGATGGAAACAATGAACTAAGCGATAAGGATTATCCTGGTAAAAAATATAAGGGACTCGAGGAAAGGAATGGTGAAATGGATGAGGATGATAACATCCCTATTGCCCACATAATGAAGAGTATCATTAAAGGTGTGACCAGACCTTAAGACAAGGACACTCAAGTTAAGGAAAAATAGGTGATTGATGTTGATAAAGAGAATGAAACAAATGAAGAACCTACTATGAACATAATAGCTAGAACTTTGTATGATGAATTCAAATAAAAAAGATTTCTCACAAATCATCCAAGAGGAACTCTATAATTGAGAAAAAGGGAACTCCTCAACAAATTATAATTCAAAGAGAATGCCACTAAAAGGAAATCTCTTAAAAGGATGCTTGTAGTATTAAGTGACTTAAAAACACATGTTGAAGAAGATGTCCGTGACATTGTGTCCTTTAGACAATATGTATTTTCACTCTAAAGAAATTGTTAAGACGTGGAAGTTTGTGTTCCAAAGAAGAGTTAATTTAGAAAATGAGATGAGTGAGGATACTCTTGAATGTCCAAAAATCTTGAATTTACTGAAGGAAGACGGGTTATTGAAAATTGTAATAAATGCTAGTCCTTGCTATGAAAAGCTTGTCAAGAAATTTGTTGTTAATTTGTCACGTGATTGCATTAAGGAAGGGAGAAAAGAATTTTGGAAAGTTTATGTTAGAGGATGTTGTGTGAATTTCTCACCTGAAGTCTTTAATGCTTATCTAGGTAGAAGCAAGAATGTTAAATATGAGGTTGTCCCCTCTCTGAAAAAGTTTGCTAAGGAAATCACAGCTAATCAAGTCCAGCAACGACCAATGAAAAGCTTACTTTCCTAAAAAGGTATTAGTGTGAAATATATTGTATTGAATAGAATTCGAGCAACAAATTAGGCACCTACAACCATATATCAAGCATCACATATGTCTTGGCCAAGCTTATTTTTCAAATTGGGGCAAAGTCCAAATTGAATTTTGGTGAGCATGTTTTTGATCAAATGATGAAACAACACCCCAACATAGTGCATATTGATGAAATCAAGAGTAAAAAGCCAGACCCACTGATTTTGGACTACAAGCTCTTTGTTAGATCACATGTCCCAGACATTGTGGTGCTAAGGAACAAAATTCATGCAACTAGTGGGAGTTTCTCTTCTACGTCTAAAGCCACCAAAGAGGATGTTTTACATGAACTGATGGAAGTGTCTTATAATTTACAAGAAACAATCACTTCAAGCACCATCAGGAAAAAGAAGGTGGATGATTTGATCACGGTTTCGACAGATGAAGAGGATGATGGAAAAGAAGCAGAGAAAGTAAAATAGGATTTTGGAAGTGAAGAAGAGAAGGGCAACTTTGATGAGTAATCTATCTGATGTTGTCAACTGGGATGTGCCAGACACCTATACTGAAATATGGTGCTTGATATAGTTGCCTCCTGTTTAAATAACATCTTTATGTTTTTATTTACATTTGTAACCTTGGCCTGTATATAGGTTCTTTTTAGGCTGTAATACTGATGTAACTTTAACTTTAATCTGCACTTCTGAACCAAGTATCACCAAGTGTTGATTGTCAAAGGCTGATGCTCTAGCACTGTGTTCCACATCTTGTTTGTCTACTTCAGATGTGTGTATCTGCTAACATACTAACCTTAGTGATGATTGACCAATGTTTATGATGGACACATTTGCCAAATTGTGGCAAAAGAGGGAGTAATGATGTGTAGGGGATAGTTTTTCTGACTACTAATTATTGATTGTGAGGAGCTGATATCTACTTATATCTGGTGTGTTTAGTACTAACTGATGTGTTTGGTACTAACTGTCGTGGTTCTTCTGGTTTTTTGTGTGTGCACACATGTTGAAGCATCTAGCTTGGCATCTAGCCTTCAACCTTGTATGGCTGTATGTACTCATATCTTTATGTGTTACTAGTAGCATTTTGAAGGATAGAAAAACACTTAGAAAGGGGGGGGGGGTTGAATAAGTGTAGCTTTAAAAACTTGTAAGATAAAAACAATTGCACAATGATTTTTATCCTGGTTCGTTGTTAACTAAACTACTCCAGTCCACCCCCTTGGAGTGATTTACCTCACCTGAGGATTTAATCCACTAATCACACGAGATTACAATGGTTTTCCACTTAGCCAACTGCTAAGTCTTCTAGAGTATACTGATCACAACCTGATCACTCTAGGAACAATCTGCTTAGATACCCTCTAAGACTTTCTAGAGTATACTGATCAACAACCTGATCACTCTAGTTCTTACAACTTAATGTAAACAAATTCTAAGAGTTACAATGCTTCTTATAAAGCTATTATCACAACTGTGATTTCTCTTAAGTTTAAGCTTAAATCTCACTAAGATATTACAACAACAATGTAGTGAGTTTGATGATGAAGTTTGAGAGCTTTTAAATTTGACAGCGTTTCTGCAAGTTGGTTTAGAGTTTGTAATTCGTAAGTTGTAACCTTGCTTCTCATCAGAACTTCATATTTATAGGCACTTGAGAAGATGACCGTTGGGAGCATTTAACGCTTTGCGTAATCCGTACAACATTGCATTTAATGTTTCACTCTTTTGTCAACTACCTCGAGCCTTGTTTTTGCTGTGTCTACTGACGTTGCCTTTAATAGCTTCTAACGTTCCTTTTGTCAGTCAGAGTAGCCTGCCAGTCTAGTACTTGCTTCTGATCTCATGTTTGTGTAAACAACGTTTGAATGTCATCAGAGTCAAACAGCTTGGTGCAGAGCATCTTCTTGTCTTCTGACCTTGAAGTGCTTCTGAGCGTGATACCATGAGAACTTCAGTGTTTCTGCTTCCGATCTCAAGTTCTTCTGATGCTTCCATAGACCCATGTTCTGATTATGCTTGACCATCTTCTGATGTCTTGCCAGACCATGTTCTGATGATGCATGCTGAACCTTCTGAGTCAGTGCTTCTTGCGCTAATTTTGTGCATACTTTTTGTATAATTCCTGAAATGGAAATTGCATAGTATTAGAGTACCACATTATCTCATACAAAATTCATATGCTTGTTATCATCAAAAATAAGAATATTGATCAGAACAAATCTTGTTCTAACACATTTAACCTTAGACTACTAACTACTAATTTTGTATGCATGCATGACTAACCTATCATGAATGATTGCATGTTAACATTATGGGAGCATTATGTGTCAAATGACTAATGTAGCAATTGACATGCTACTGATTGGCGTTGCTGTTTCTGTTTCTAATGTATGCTCTAAAGGTTTTCTTCTACTGCTACTGCTGTTTGTTATGAGTATGGGATTGGTACTTAGTTGTGTTTCAGCTTGAAGAGTTATTTTACCAAAATTTGCCAAAGGGAGAGATTGTTGTTCCTTTTGGATTGGATGCATTATGCAAAATAATATGAAGTATGTTCAAGTTGCTTCTGGTGCAGAATGGACACATGTGAAACACGATGTTCCAATATCTGTGCTATAACATCTAGTCTCGGACAACAGACAAATATTAATGCAGTATTGATTCAGACTTATGCTATCCAAGATTCACTCTACAAAGAAGATATATGACGATAGTTAATTTGGATGTTCTTGCACAACATGTGGAACACGATGTTCCAACATGTGTGCAATTGAACATCAAACCCTGGTCAGCCGACCATGATAGACATTGCTTGGTGTGAAGTTTATGATTAAGATTCAATCAGATTTATTGCAGATTGTTTAGAAATGTTTGTTTGATTTATTTGACAACTGTTGAAAATCAAATCAGATTTAAATGGAGATTTAAACTTGAATTTGAAATATAACAAATCATGTCTTTTTTGGAGATTCTTATGGAGCAAATCACGTCCAACAGATTCAGCTAATATTCTGGATGAAATTAAATCAAAAACCCAAAGGAGAAAAGCCCATAATTGTATTACTATTTAAGAAGACTTAGTTCTCATGTTTGAGGCAAGTTTAGTGCGCTAGGATTAAGTTCTTTATACTAGGGTTTTTGAGTCTTTTAATACTTGTATTCCATGTTAATGCTATCACTCATATCATAAGGGTTAATGCTGGATCTTGTTGTACACCACACTATTGCTTCAGTAACTTGACATAATTATTGGTTTGTCTTAGTTGAGTTTTAAAGTCAACAATCATTGTGTGAATGGTCAAGTGGATCAATTTGGATTAATGAATGAGAGAAAGTGAGAGGGGTTCTCGTATTTAAGGGGAGTTCTAAATAGAAACTCACTAGAATTAAGAAGAGGCAACGAACATCATAGGATTGGTGTTCCTATAAGATTAATTGTACTAATTCAGAGTAGTGAATTTCCTTTTTGGGGTAGCGTGCCCTTCAGAAGTAGGCATGGTTTCATCGAACTAAGTTATCAATCTCTTGTGTTGTTTTATTATTTTCTGCATTGTGTTATTGTTATTATGTTGTCATATTGGTTTAACAAGTTGGCTCGGTTGTTCCAACATCATATCCACTAACTGTCCCATCAGGAACAAAATTTCACGGACTAACACGTGGCTCTACCATGAAGATTTGAAAGAAATTCATACCTTATCTCAAAAGATTTAGGTCTAGTGTTGTAGATCTACTTCTATCTAGTAAGTCGGTCCCTACTCGCAATAATTTTTTCAAAAAGACCGACTTATATTTTTGTTAAACAAAGATTGAGGTAATACAAAATTATATGAAGTATAACTACTATCTTTCTAGCTAGATATCATCGGAGAGGAACATGCAAAACATATTTGATTGTCTACTTCCTTGCTTGACTTACCCATCTCAAATGAGAACCGAGAATTAGAAGGATAAGAATAGAAGAAGCACTTGTTTTCAAAAGAATAAGTCGTGTTTGAATGAGTTTTATAAAACTGTCATTTAGTTTTAAAATTTGAAAATAAAGGAGGTTTGTCCAAGAATATTGGAGCATGTAGTAGCCTTGTTTCAGAGTTACGGAGAGTTCTTGAGTGTCTTAGATTTTCCATGAGGAAGGGATACAAGAAGGTTGAATTACACATTGATAACAAGCTAATCACTAAGGTGGTAAAAAAATTGGCTTCAAGAATTTAGGAAGGATGTTGTATTCTTCGTCAAATTAAGCAATGTTTGAATGAAGATTAGGAAGCTAACAACAATCATTTCCATGGAGAAGTCAATCATGTGCAGATGTCATGGCAAATAAGAGCATGCATCATGATCTTGGTTTGCTGATTTATCATGATTCTCCTAATAATCTCACTAAGTTACTTGTTAGGGATATTTCCGGGATTTCAATCCCTAAGTTGTAGTTTTTTTTAGTTTTCTTTCTCTTCGGGCTTAGACCCTCCCTACTCCAAAAAAAAAAAATGAAAAAAAAAGTTGTTTGGTAGTCTAATTTAACAAAATTGCTTTTTGAAAAATAATTTTTATTAGAGAGTTTTAAAAACTAAAAAATTAAAATAAATTTTAGAGATTTTGATTTTTGATTTTTAGCTTTAAAAATTATGAAAAGAAAAAAATAAAGAAAAATAATACAATTTTTATTAATGACAAATTTGTAGAATTGTAAAACAAATTTTAAAAGTAAAATTATCAAACATGTTTTCTTTTATTCTTTTCTTCAAAATAACTTTTTTAAAATTAATTTATAAAATAATTTTTAAATATCAAAATAAAAAATTAAAACTCATTCAAACAAGTCTTAATCAATATTTAAAACACCAAAAGGTGTTTGTTTGATGAATTTAAATAGGATTTTCGGGAATGTGAGGTTGGAAATCTTACATTCCCCTATTTATTTGAAATTTTAAAAAATTATTCTCAGGTATATTTTATTTCTTGAAATATCATTTATTCATAAAATCTTAAAGATTTATTTCCATGTCAAATAATCGAAGTCATAGAAATAAAAAATAATCGACTAAAACTACCCAATTGTATATTATTTTAGCCTTTTTGTATTTTTTTTAAATTATAAATAATATAAAATTTTAAAATATTCCTAAAACCATAAATAAATCATTGCCAAACAAATAAATGGAAATTATATTCCCAACAATAACATTTCCGAAATTGTAAATTTAATTCATCAAATAAACGCACCCAAATACACTCTTGTTTTACAAAATAAAAAGTCTAATTTTGTTTAGGCTATTGACTTTGTATAAAAGAAATTAAATATTATTAAAAAAATTATAACTAATAAATTAAATAAAAAAACAAACACACACATATATATATATATATATATATATATATATATATATATATATATATATATATATATATATATATATATATATATATATATATATATATATATATATATATATATATATATATATATATATATATATATATATATATATATATATATATATATATATATATATATATATATATATATATATATATATATATATATATATATATATATATATATATATATATATATATATATATATATATAAAAGAAAAATAAATACAATTTTTATCAACGACAAATTTGTAGAATGGTACAATTGTAAAACAATTTGTAAAAGTAAAATTATCAAACATATTTTTTTATTCTTTTCTTCAAAATTACTTTTTAAAATTAATTTATAAAAATTAAAAGTCATTCAAACAAGTCTTAGTCAACATTTTAAACACTAGTTTTACAAAAAAAATAAATAAATTAGTGTGATTTTGTTTTGGCCTATTGACATATGTATAAAATAAATTAAATATTATTAAAAAACTTTATGATATAAAAAATCCATATTATTTAATAAAATTAATTATTGAAAAAGTTAATAAATATATAAATTAATTTAAAATAAAAAGTTTAGTATAAGAGATAAGACTAAAAAAACACTAAATTAATTAGCTCATTTATTATTTTAACTTTTTGAATGTTCCTTGAATTGAGTCAATTAGAATCTGTATTTGCACAAATATAAATAAATTAGCTTTGAAAAATGCATAACAAAAGGAAGTTTTATTATTATTGTTACATATATAGAAAAAGAGCAAAAGTTTCTTAAAGAAAAATAAGAAAACTCAAAAAAAAGGAAATATATTAATTAATTAAAAAGAGATAAACATTGGAAAGCACAAAATGGGCACACACACAAACCCCTGATATGAAAAGCCAAATCTCAATGTTTCCTCTATCTCTGTCTCATCTCTTTATCTCTCCACACAAAGGTTTTTCAAGGCTCCACGTGTCATAGGGGTTTGGTTTGGGTTGGGTTAGGGGTTAAGAAAAAACTTGGGTCTAAAGAGGGTTTAGGTAGAAAAAATGACCTGCTATAACCGGTAAACCAACACTTTTACTGGCTAAACCGGTTGTGTGGTGAAAACAACGTAGCTATAAAGGGTTTAAGGGTACTGTTGCGTGGGTATTGGTGGGTTTTTGTGTCCTAAACTCTTCTATCTACTATTCTATCTATTCTATTGTTTTCTTTCATCTCACAATCACATAACAATTATTTCATTTTTATAAAAATAAAAAAAATAAAGTTTCATATTATTATTATTATTGAAGAAGAAGAACAGAGAAAAAACTTTGAGGTTTTTGTGTTTCAGTTCTTAATTCCGTTTAGATCTCAAGCATTCTGCGACAATTTTCCTAGTTTGTACTTTTTTTTCTTCTCTTGTCAGAGACAGAATGGGTTACCTCGGATTTTTTGTTACGTGATCACAACAACTTGATTCGTCGGATCGTTGTTCGAATGTTGTTTTTACAAGAGGTGAGTTTGTTTGTGTTGTTTTGTTGATCTTACGAGTTTGAATTTTGGGTTTTGGTGTTTTTTGTTCTGTTTTGCTGTCGTCATGATCTCAATTGTTTGGTAAATCTGTGTAATTCTGATTGAATTATGAAGATTTAGATGAAAAGAGAAATTGTGGTTGCGTGTAGATGAATTTTGCTCTAATATTTGAAGATTCTGTTTTTTTTTTTTTGTTGAAAAGTAATGGGGTTGAACTCAGAGGTGGGAATTGAGATCCGATCGTGGGAGTTAAGGTGTTTTTGTCGTGTACAACTGTATTTTCGTTGGTTTCAATGTTAAATTTTTGATTTTTTTTGGACTACTTTGATTTGGCCTAAAAAGTGCTTTTTTAATATATTATGATCATGGATTTTGATTCTTTTAATTCCATGGAATCGGAATTGTTTCCTGAAACTCCATGGAATTCGTTGGTCTCAATCCATAATAGCGTTGATCTTTCGTGCCATGGATTCCCTGTTTCTGTTTCTGTTACTTCTGTGATCTGGATTCGACCTTTGCAGCCAATATCAGTCAATTTCTGTTGCTGTTATGTCTTGCTAAATGAAGTTGAATCCATGTGCTGAATTGGTAGTTTTTCAGGGTTGTTTTAAATCAGATCTTAATTGTTGAATTAGAGTTGAAAAGCTGTTTCATTTGGATGGATCTTATGACAGATTTGTTTCTCTGATGATTTCTTGCTTCTTTGTTTTTGTGATTTTGTATCATATTTATTTCTCTTGTACTTCAAAGCTTGTTTCCAAATTAATGTTATGAATATTCCTTTTTGCCTTTTTTTTTTTTGTACAATTTTGACTGTAATAACTGTTTATTTGAAATAGTTGAAAATGTGAGTGTTAATGATATTAATCTCCTTCAATGTTATGACAGTGACGAGGATCTGTTGAATTGATGCTTCTAGTTATTTGATGAGAGATTTATGTTTGAATTATGGTGTTTAAGAAGAGGGCAAATCATGGATTCACTGGCTTTCAAGTTCCCGTTATTCCTCGAGCTCCTAGATCTGCAAGGGTAAGCACTTAATCGGAAATACATTCTTCGAATTTTTTGCATTTCATTTTCCTGTTTTGAATTCTATTTTAATCTCTTTATGTTTGATAATTGTGCAGCGGAGGGGTCCATTGAAAAAAACGGTTGACGATGGTCAAGTTTGTGCTTTTGAAATATTGGCATCTATAGCTGGAAAGCTATTGGAGGAGGGAGAAAGTTCAGCGTCTAGCAATGCTTCAGGAGGAAATATCCAAGGTGTCATTGTTGAAGATCGACAAGATGAAGTTAAGCCATTGATAACGGAGGGAATTCACCAGGGAAGCTGTACAGAGAGTATTTTCGCAACGGAGGTAGCCTCACAAAACCGTGATCAGAAACCTATTCTGCACGCCAATTCCGATTTTTCATTGGAAAAAGGTGAAAAAGCTAATGTGAAGACCGAAGCTGTTGAATCAGATGATAAATATGTGAATTATACTAATAGATTAGTAGTAGAAGCACCTGAAAATTTCAGGAAGTCTTATAACAGGAAAATAAAGAAAGGATTCAGATCCGATAAATATGGTTTGAAAGACCGGTTGGAATTGTATATGTCTCCTTCTCTGGTCGACTCGAAATTTGATGTAAAATATCCATTTCATAGGAAGCCATTTCCCACTAATTCCTTTACCAAGGATGGGAATGACATTAAGTTAGATTTTAGAGATGATGACGAAAACTTTATAAGGTGTACAAAGGTTTCCGCCAAGTCGAAGACTTTTAGGTCTCCACGACGCATGGCACACCGCAGAATCAAGAATCTGCTGTCTTCTAAATACTGGAACGTCGCTCCAAAATTGAAGGACTGTGAACTTTCTAGATCTGGTAAGCGTGGTCCCAAATGCATACAGAATATGTCTTTGAGTTTCTTGATAGTGTTTTTAACTGAAAAAGTATGGTTGCATTTGCAGATCTAGAAGTACCTCTTTATTGTAAGAGGAAGACTTCTCACGGTTCCGACAAATCTCGTCACAGCACTATTGTTAAGAGGAGGAAATTCTTTGACCGGGTTTCTGGAGTAACTTCCGATGGAGGATTCAGCAGTGAGAGTGTGACTAATTCGCCCGAGAAAGGAAAGGATGGACACAAGCCTAGCTCTTCTGCAAAACTGCAAGTAACCGAGGAATCTCGAGGTAACTAATTCTTTGATATTCCTTCATTGTTTATCTTGGTTTGATTGTTCATTACACTAAATAGTTACTTCTGTGATTTATATTCCTTGTGAACAGTGAAGTTTAGCATCAAGTCATTTAGAATACCAGAGCTTTACATTGAGGTTCCCGAAACTGCTACCGTCGGTTCACTAAAGGTATAAATAGAGCTTGCCAACATAGATCTTATTGTTGTCACTTGTTAAAGATTCATCTTTGAACTGTGTATTGTTACAACTTTTTGTAGAGGACAGTCATGGAGGCAGTGATGGCTATAATCGAAGGCGGTATGCATGTCGGTGTTCTTCTTCAGGGCGAAGCAATCGGAGATGACAATAGAACACTTGAGCAGACAGGTTTATCCTGCAATGAGAATCTCGATACTCTTAGTTTCATGTTGGAGCCTAGTTCAATAGTAGCTTCTCCAGTTTCTTGTATCGGTGATCCTTCTTCTCAATGCGATACATCCGAACCTACCAGGTGAACTAAATTTGATAACATAATTTCTTTTATGAAGGGAAAATCACAATGCTTGTTAATGGAATCTGCTTATGATTCTGCTATAGCTAATATCATCATTTAATTTTTTTAGGTCTCCGGAAACTCTTGCATTAGATTCAGGGATAACCGATACCATACATGACTCCAGTTTGCCGATAATTCCAGGCAACATAGTGGAAAATAACCATGATTCTACTTATTCTCCAACTGACACCATAGTTGACAAAATAACACCAGATTCCAAAGCGATAGTTGCTCTTCCGGCCAGTAATGAAGCATTAGCTGTGGTACCGCTGAGTCAGAAAACCAAGCGCTCTGAGTTTGTACATCGTCGAACCAGGAGACCGTTCTCCGTGACTGAGGTAGAAGCACTTGTTCATGCAGTAGAAGAACTTGGAACTGGAAGGTACGATTTTATTTATTAATACGGCACAAACTTTACCTTTCGATAGACGATAAAACTGAATTGTTGGTAATGTTTCCGTCGTGCAGGTGGCGTGATGTTAAGTTGCGAGCTTTTGATAATGCAGATCATAGAACTTATGTAGACTTAAAGGTAAATTGTTTCTTCCGTTCTCTTTGTACATAAAGTGTCCTTTAAACCGAGAGATTGAGATCTGTTTGGATGGATTTATTTGAATTTATCTCCTGACATTCCATAAGCTATTGGATACCAACTTATATGATAGTTACTTATGCTATAAGTGATTAATTAAGCACTTTAACCAAACATGGCCTTATTTGTTTATGCAGGATAAATGGAAAACACTAGTGCACACTGCAAAAATCTCCCCACAACAAAGGAGAGGGGAGCCAGTACCTCAGGAGCTATTGGACAGAGTTTTAGGAGCACATGCTTATTGGTCCCAGCACCAAATCAAGCAACATGGGAAACATCAAGGTGGAACATTGAAGATTACAGAAGCTTCAGCAGAAAGGGTGTCTATTCAGGTGTAGAAAAGGACTTGTGTATTGTTGAACAGGAAAGAAAAAAAAGGAAAGACAAAACTTGTACATTTTGATTTAATTTCATGTAATATTCTCACACCAAATTCTTTGCCAACCGTTCATTGCTTTTGAGTTGGTATTTTGTAAATGATTTGATGCAATAAAGTTTACTCTAACAGGAACTTATGCTGTTCTTTGATTTGTTTTTTTTTTTCTTATCATTTGTATGTAACATTTGTCAAATGAAATATTGACATAAAAAAAGGAAAATTATCTCCTTGTTATAAAATTGTCTTTTTTTGACAATATTTATAAAGTTGTTGCTCATGTTTGTTTGTTACTATGTGTGAATATGTAATACAAATTCATTTGAGAGGTTATTAAAATGCACACAAAAACGATAATAACTATTAAAAACTCACTTTTGAATGTGAAAATATTGATTATGAATTGTTGTACACACTTTTGATTTGGATAATGATTGATGGTTAGAAAAATGGGTGATAATTGGATGGCAATGTATTTATTTGGTGTGAATGAATGATTAGGAAAATTTGAAAAACCACATCTTATCCATAAATAAGAGCATGAGGTCATGGATATGACCCACCATTATTATGAGTAGTTTGTGATGAGTACAATCTCTTGTTGTTTTTAGTAGTAAATTGAAAAAGTAGAGGAAGACAAAGTGGGTTTGAGGATATAAATAGCCGAAACTTAGAATATTCCATCTCTTACCTATGATCCTTATCCGCACCTTGCACCAAATTCCATATTCACGTGCATGCACCATACAAATTTATTTATTTTTTATTTAAATTTTGCAAGGAGAAAAGAAAATGAAAAACAATATTTTTTATTGGTGTTATATAATTTTGTTTAATAGTTGATGTTGAAATATATTCGCATATGTCACGCAACTGGATTATTATTTTTAGAATATGCTATACTTGTTTTTTTGACAAAATATGTCATGTAATTTGATCCCTTATATATATATATATATATATATATATATATATATATATATATATATATATATATATATATATATATATATATATATATATATATATATATATATATATATATATATATATATATATATATATATATATATATATATATATATATATATATATATATATATATATATATATATATATATATATATATAAAAATTATTCAAAATAAAATATTTAATTTTTTTTCAAAAATTTATATTTACTTATAGTATTAATATCAGAAATTTAGTGTGGCTCGTGATTTATATTAATTTATTTATTTATTTTACTTGGTCTCGAACATCATGGTATTTTGTATAGGGCAGGTCATATTCCAACCTAACTACTCTTGTTTTTGTTTCATAGAGATGGGACTCTTTACTGTCTGTTTCCGTAATTGTTTAACTAATGACTAATGAGTGCATAATCCAAATGGTTTAGTAAGATAGTGTTTCATACGTAGAGAGAACAACATGATTAATGAAACTGTTATCATCTTATCACTTTGGTTAACATTTTTTAATGTAACAATATAAAATATTGTTTTTAGTCCTATTCTTTATTTGTTTTATTTGCTCAATGACTCAACATAAAATATAATACATGTATTAAAATATGTTATTTTTTCATCATGGTGGAGATGCTCAAAGACCTTCATCAATTGACACATCAATGTTTAAAAGCCAAAGACAGGGTGTTTTTAGACGTTCATTCATTAGTTACATGAAAAGAATTATGATGTTAATGGTTGAAATTAAAAAAGAAAAACTTCATAACATAGTTTTAAAACCTAGACTTATCTTGTCGGTATGACCGGTTAAAGTAAATTGGACCCATCATGAATCTGGCCAGGTTATTGAACTGTTTATAAATGAAATTGGTTAGGTCAATGAAATTAGATTAATTTACCTATTAGTCTATTAGTATTACTATTAAATGTACATCTGTTATAAAAAATTCAGAAAAGATACAACTAGAAATCAAACTTGTAACAAAACATTGAAAAAGACACAAGTCTATCATTACACATTGCGAAGCTTTAATTAATCTCTTTTTTTTCTTTTTAAAATTTAAAATTTATTTTACATGATGTTCGTAAGACCGAATATGATATCATCAAAATAGATTTGGACAAAAATATCATAAATATCATATTTGGATTTCTTTCGAAAAATATTCTATCAACTCGTAGAGAGCTTATTAAACTTGAAAATATGACTAGTGGAATATAAAATTTTAAAACTGGGAGATTGATCAACATCCACTTCATCTTGAATGTAATTGTTCAATAACACGTTTTTTTACAACAATCCTTACTTTATTTCTTTAAACACAATTATTTTTGTCAAATTTGTTGCGAATGAGTCATTTGATGTCAATCAATAGATAAGTCTTAGGTATGGGAACAAGTTCTAAGATGAGAAAGGGTAAGAGAGCAAAGTATAAATAGTATTTCTTGTGTTTTGAAATGAACACAAGGACTCCTTTATATAAGAGGAGAAAATTGACCAAAAACGGAAATATTACATAGCCCGAAGCCACTCTCTATTTGATTATCATGTGATCATAATTGATTAGACCTAGTTAATAAGAAAAAAATTAGTTAGATTATGAGTCTAATAGATTTAGAGGGCTCCAATCGATCTGGTGACAAGTTTGCTCCATGATTGTTTAGATACATGTTCTAATCGATTCGAGAATTGTTGATTTGAGACTTCACACACAAGAGGGGAGGAGGGGGGTGAATTGTGTGCTTTGAAAAAACTCGGTTTTGAAAAGCATTTGGCTATAACATCTAGCGAGAGAAAGTTAAAATAAAAACATATAAAGAGAGAGCGAGAAGGTAGTGTCAAAACATGATTCTGGATGGTTTGAAATGAAAAATTAGGCCTCTATTTATAGGCAAAAGGCGTGCCCAAAATGAAATTTTCATTCTATAAATTTTACCGTTAGCTAATCGATTAGACAAAAGTGCTAATCGATTAGATTTCAAAAAATAATCGATTATAAGTTCCCAAAATGAATGTTTAAGATATATGGTTGTTGCACATCATTAAGGCGCTGCCTAAATGACATAGGACATAAGTTTGAATTGGTCTAATCGATTAGACCAAAGTCCCAATCGATTAGATATGCCAAAATTTTTCCTCTAGCCATTTTCACGTCTCCTAAATCATATGACACAACTCCAAGACATTTTTGAAAGTGTTTTCTCTTGATAAAATATATTTAAAAAATGTTTTAGTGTGTGTTTTTATAACCTTATGCTTTTATGGAAAAACCCCTTGCTTACATAAGTTCACTTATTTACTACATCAAGAGATTAACTCATTTTCTACAAGCCCTTTGTCAGATACTATATTTGTGTTGATATAGTTTGAGATTGCTATGTCAGATATTATCTTTGTTACTGCTCTTTCTATAAATCTTTTGTCATATATTATCTTTTGTGTTGACAGGGCTTGAGATTACTTGAGGCTTTAAATAAATTCACTTTGTTTTCCTTCTTTAGATAGTCAAGTTCATCAAACTGTGTCACATGAGTTTGCATCTTTAATCACTTAAGTATTGTGATTGACTTGTCATCATTTGTTCTTATAGATGACCTCATAGTCCACTTTACAATTTTCATCATCAAAAGAAGATGTCTCGGTTAAAGGTCTATTACCTACAAAATAAGGTTTCACAAGAACAAGTTTTTGCTTTCTTAATTGGCTAAGACTCTTCCTAAACGATCTCTTGAACTTTTTCACAGTTGATGTATGTCTCTCTATTTGAATGAGTTTACACGTCATCCAGCTTTGTAATAGATTTACTAAAATGACTATGAATATTTTCAAACACTGATTTGTTCCAAGTCTTCGGTTGTCCTTTGAGAAACTTTAGCTTTTGAATGGAATGTACACTAGGAAGCCAACACAACTGATATTCCAACAATTCTAATTCCTGTATGATATTTATGCAATCTTTTTTATGATAATTAAATCAAGTTCAAGTTCGAGGGCCTTAGATATCTAGAATATCTCAGCATCAGCTTGTCTTTCTTGAACATCTTTCTCAGTTCGAGGGCCTTAGATATCTAGAATATCTATCATGTGAGCAGTAAAAAATAAAAATGCACACCAACAACAGTAAACAATATTTTCATTATGTTTGAGACTAAACTGAATCACGTCCAAACTATAATTTGATATTGAAGTACATGGTAACACAATGAAGAACTTTAAATGAAAAACTTTAACTTTACAGTTTGTAGGATTATTATGCTCGTATAATCGTATTTGGTATATGTCAGTGTCAATGTGTAATATCTCATATACAGAAAAAAAATCATGTAATTACAAAACAAATCGTATAAACAACTCCATGCTTTTCCCTTTTAGTAAATAACAAGAGAATCAATTCCTTCTTGCATTATGGATCATCGAATTTGGGTGCGGCCGAGTGACCAAAGGCCTGTATCTTTAACTGGGGCCTGGAAATGAAGCAAACAGAAATGTTAGTAGAGGTTTCACAAAAAGGCTTTTCTTTAAGTTAGCATCATTGAAAGTTGATGGCATGCTTACAGGTGTTTTCATTGATGGGAAAATATTCCAAAACCGCAGAGTCTCATCCCCAGCACCAGTCACTATTGTCTGCAATTGTATTATTCAACATTAGATTAAGATAAAGTAAAGTTCATGTACAAAAAACACATGGTTTTACTATAATGTAATAAAAATGTATCATGTTATGTGGACATTAATACCTGACCATCAGGAGACATTGCAAGGTATAGTACTCTCATGCTGTGACCAGTTAGAGTTGCAACCTTAAAAACAAATCCATATGGTTAAGCCATTTTATTTTTATTAATAATATTTTCTGGTTAGAATTGAACTCTCGGAGTAAAGTACCTTTGATAGAGATGGATATTTCCACACCATGATTTGATTTTGTGAGTAACCATGAGTACTTACTAGCTCGTTTACATTTTTACTCCAAGCAAGGTTACACACCTGCAGAATTATACACATAAGCTTAGTTTGATGACATTGTTTCAATATGTATTCTTGCAAAAGAAAAAGGCAAGGAAGTAAACCTGGCTTCCAGTGTCAACAGAGTTCAATTGGTGACCATTTGTAGTATTCCAGAAGCGAATACACCTATCCGCAGTTCCACCTCCAGACACAAGGAGGTTGCTCTGGTGAGGCGACCAAGCAATGGCCTTCACAGCAGCAGTGTGCTCTGTAAGTCTCAAAGTTGGTGTCTGAGAGTGTTGATTCCATACCAACAGCTGCTCATATAATAATAAAACACGACATTGAACAAGAGGTGAATTAAAAAGCTCTAGATGAATACATGAAGCATAGAATGACGCAATTAGGTGTTAGTATACCTGATTATCGTTACCACCAGAAGCAAGTTCCCTATCATCACATGACCATTTCAATCCACAAACCTGTTAAAAATAAAAATTATCAACCGTTTCTCTACTTATATACGATTGGCCTTATAAAACCATCATTACTAGTTTTGTTAAATGCATATTTATTTCCCTAATAGGTTTTATACCTCGGACTTGTGCCCAACAAGCTTGCCAATAAAGTCACTTGAAACCCTCATGTCATGCTGAAGTATGTTCCTATCCCTACTACCTGAAGCCAAAATCCGAGAATTCCATGCCAAGACACCGGTTCTTGTTTGATGCCCTGCCATTGTTCTGACCTTCTTGCATTTAGTACCATCCCAAATCTGTTACCATAAGCCAAATCTGTTATTTCAAATACATGGATGGATAAAACAAAATCTAATGAAGCTAATCGCTAACAAGGTACCTGAACTTGACCAAGGTTTGTACCAATAGATATGAAAGAACCCTCCTTGGTCCACTGGACAGAACATACACCATCATAAGGCCCCAAGTCACAAAGCTTAGTCACCTGAAATCAACACAAATATATATGTTAACTATGATTTTGCATGTTCAGAATAGATGATATTGTTGGCAATTTATAGGTTCATACTCACTTTGCTGTTTGAAGCACTCCATAGATAAACACAAGTGCCAAGCCCCACTGCTAGAGTATTTTGTGAGGACCAGTCCACAAGATTCAAGTAAAAGTCATCTTGAAGTGAAGGCGCATCCAAAACCTGCACAACCCATGTTCAATTTTCGCATCAACATTAAACAATCCCTGTTAACTCTAAGAATTATTCTTACAGAATCAATACATTGATGATTGCCATGAGTGGAAATTGAGCATTTCCCAATACACTATCTCACTCACTAAGAGCTATCCTATTATCCTATATATGATTCTATCTTCGGGTTTAGGTAACATATAGTCTCAAATCTCAAATATATACACAAAACCAAAAGAGAAAAATACAAGAGGTTACCTTGTGGGGTGTCTTGGGCACTTTCCTAGGAGGCTTAGGAGGAGTAGCAGATTCATTAGAGAAACCAGAATGATGTCCAAAAATCGAAGGCGAATTCGACGAAAAAGGCGAAGAAGGTCCCAACTGATCCGTCTTAAACCGAAGCATATTCTTGCTAGGACTCATCATAGGCGAAGCAGGACCACCAGCACAACCTGCAGGAGAAGAAGGAGAAGCAAAGTCAGATCCAAACAGCTCACATTTCAATAACCTCGAATAAGCTTCGTTACTCCCTTCTTTAACCGGTGACGGTTTATCGATCAACCCGAACGTGTGGAGCCTCGAAGAGGATCTACAAGGTATGAATCTATCACTACAAGAAGAAGTTTTTGAAGGTGAGGATGATGATGAGAGATTCGAGATTGCACGAGGTGAAGCGGAAGAAGGTGGAGTTGAAAGGGTTTCGAGGCGTAAAGAGGTTATGCTGGACATTCCAGCTGGGAGATTTAGTCCCGATTTTCTTGTTTGTGGTGACTCCATTTTTGTGCTTTTTTTTTCTTGAATCAATAGAAGAATAAGAAAATGAGGATACGGTAGTTGAATGGTCACTCTCTCTGTGAGAACAAAGGGAGAGGAAGAGACAGAGAGAGAATGTTTTGTTGATTTGGAGGAATTAAGGAGGAGGAAGAAGGAGAAGATTGTTAACGGTCGAATTTTGAGGATGTTTATAGAGAGATAGAGGAAGTGTTTTTGGTAAGTTTATTAAATTATTATTAATTTATTTCTGGAAAAGAGATTTCCAACGGTCAATTGCATAAATAAGTTTGCATGCCGTTGAGGTTTTATGTTCATGTTCTTTCCAACATCTCATATTAATTGTTACACTGAAATTTTTTTTGGGTACAAATTGTTACACTGGATTTTGCTCTTTTCTTTGTGGACTATTTTTTCAATGCATTGATTACACATATTTTAGGTAAAACACTTATCTTTTTAATTTATTAAACAATGTTCAATTTACTTTTTTTAATCTCTTAATTATTGTCCCGTTAAATGCATTGAATACACATATTTTAAATAAAAAACTTATCTTTTTAATCTATTAAACAATATTCAATTTAACTTTTTAATCTCTTAACCAGTGCCTCAACGCCAAGGGCACTCGTTAGCATTTTCTCTGTTTTTTTAAGTAATGATTTGATTAAAGAGAGTACTAGGAGTACTCAATCCCAATTATAAAAGAGAAATTATATTCCAAATGAAATCTTACTTAAGTAATGCAAAGTCTCTTTACAAAACTCGTGGAAATTACATTTGAACATAAGTAATTTCATCATGAAAAGACCACTTCCAAGCTAAAACCTTAATGCTCCAAACTGTATCAGACACACTCCAACACTCATTTCTAAAAACCACAACATTCCTCTTAATCCAAATACACCAACAAACCGCAATCCAAATTATCACTTCAAAACCCTTCTTCACTTTCTTTCTTCTGAAACCTTCAAATGCTTGAAGAAAACTCCTCCAAAGAATAGGCTCCTTACCCAATTTCACCCCAAACCAAACTGAAATAAACCTCCAAATTTTCTTCGCAAAGTCACAAGAGAATATAATATGGTCTAAAGATTTCTTATAATCCTTACAAAAAACACAACAAAGATCGAAATGTGTTGAAAAATTACCTCTGACAAAAAGGATGATTTTTGTTGGAAGTCTATTAATCATACATCTCCAAGCAAATGCTTTTATCCTATAAGGAATTGAAGTCTTTCAAACTAGCCTCACCGCCTTCTCCCTTTCAGAATCAAAAATCGACTTAAGATGACTTTCTGTTAGAACCTCATAACAAGACCTAACAGAAAAACATTATTTCGTCTTCGGTTTCCACAAAATTGAGTTCTTCTTATCTCAAACCAAAACCGCTTGACTCAAAGGATTCTTCAACAACTACAATCGTTCCAAATTTCCGAATTCCCTGTTGCATGAACACCAAAATCACTCCAAATCCAACAATTGTTAACCCATTCCCTCTACAACCTCTTCCTTTAAAACAGATAAAGAATATAAATACGGAAAAACGCTTCTAATATTTACCTCATTGCTCCAGTTAACCAGCCAAAATAAAATAGAATTTCCCTTTCCTAACCCAAATTTACATCTTGTTTCGAAGTCTCCCTCTTTATGACTTTTTTCCAACCTCAAAATGTCTTTCCACCAGGAAGAAGCAAACCTGTCAGAAAATTCAGAATAGTCAAATAACACATTCAACTTCCCATATCTAGCCTTTAGAATTTTCTTCCACGAAGAATCATCACCTTGAAAATTTCTCCATTTCCATTTTAATAGTAAAGCCACATTAAAATATTCCACCAATTTCAAACCAAGACTGCCCTTATCTAATGGAAGACAAACTATCTCCCATCTCTTCCAATGGATCTTTTTCTTCTCTTCAACGCCACCCTACAAGAAATTACTTTGGATTCTAGTAATTTCTTTGCTAATTTGCACCAAAGCCCTATAAAAAGACATATAAAAAATATATAAACGGCTAAGAACTGATTTCAACAAAGTTATTCTCCCTTAAAGGCTTAAGAATCTCCCTTTCCAACTTGCAAGTCTCTTCTTCAACCTACAAATTAATGGCTGTCAAAACGATAATCTTTTAGGATTAGAACCTATCGGTATCCCAAAGAAAGTGAAGCTCTTACTCTCAATACTACAAACTAAGAAATTTTCTGCAGTCCTCAAAAAATTAAGGTCAATATTGATGCCAATCAATTTTCTCTTGTGATAATTGACCCCAAACCCTTACACTAATTCAAAACCTCAAGGACCGATTTCAAAGCCCAAACATGCTGTCAGCTACCACTCCCCACCAACAATGTATCATCCGCATACAAAAGAACATCCACCTTACAAACCCCCTTGATACAAATTCCTCTAAAACTCCAACTTCAGAAGCTCTCCTAATCAACCCCGCTAAACCTTCTGCCACCAACACAAACAGGAAACGGTATAACAGATCGCCCTGTCTGAGACCCCTACCTACTTGTGGACTATTAGTTCTGGATTATTATTACTATTATTATATATTTTTAATAAATATAATACTTTGATTAATTCAAAAAAACTGTATACACAAGGCGATCCCTAAGGATCCTGCTACACCTAAAGACAATACACCCGAAGGCCTCCTATACTAGATAATCATTAATCTAGCTATGTGTTTTCTTAGTTTTGAATTTTGCCATCCTTTATAAACTATAGTGTCTATGATTTTCTCCTCTATCTTAGTATTAAGTACAATGTTACCATAACTTTTATCGTTTATATATTTCCACATTTCGTAAATTGTTTGTGTTGCAGCAATTTTTAATAGTTTTGCTCGCCACTCTTTTCCCTTGCTATATCTCGTGATCCATCTAAGTTTCTTGTTCCATTCTGTCGGTTCATGGTTAACCTGCAACTAGTTTAAAACTTTCATCTAAATTTGCATCAGCTCATCACAATCAAACTGAAGATGTTATAATGTTTCAACCTTTAGACAGAAGCTGCATTAATTGGTTATCATCCCAAATATGTGGAGTCTCTCCCTAGTAACAAGCCTGTCATGACAGGATAGTCACATTACAAACAATGCTCTTGGACGTGCCATGTTGTTGTAGAATATATGCCTCCAATTTACTTTAAGATGTTCTTCCTTTATTGGGAAGTAAACCAATTTTGTGCTATATTTCCTACTAATCTCCATACTCTCAATCCTTGTATAATTTGAATTTTATTCCTTTTTTTTTTTAGAATTTCTATTTATATCCATGTCATCATTTAGTCGCCTTTGATGTAGTATGTATGGATCCATCATATCCAAAGGCTATTAGCCTCCCTGCTAAAAGTTTCATCATATTAGCTTTATTCCACTCTTAAAGCAAAATGATGTTCATTCCACCTTGATTCTTTGGTGCACACACTTATTTTCAGGCAATTAGAGATTTTCTGCTTGTCTCATTTCCCCCATTCCATAAGAAGGATATGCAAACAACATCAATTTTTTGATCACCTGCTTGGGGAGAGAAAAGCATGATAACTTACTGTCTGTGTTCTTGATAAATGAAGTGTTGTGAACATACATGTTGATTTTCTTTCAATCATCTCATCCATGTAATTGGATCCTCAAGTCACGTTTTATTTTTAAGCAATTATGTTTCTCTGTGGTATTAACTTTGTGCAATTTTACTATCCATGAGCAACTACTCTTGATCTTCACCATCATTAATTGGTCGCCCTTGATATAGTATGTATGGACTCATCTTATCCAAAGGCTATTAGCCTCCCTGCTAAGGTTCCACAAAAGTTTCATCATATTATCTTTATTCCACTCTTACAGCAAAATGATGTTCATTCCACCTAGATTCTTTGGTGCACACACTTGTTTCCAGGAAATTGGAGATTTTTTGCTTGTCTCATTTCCCCCAGTCTAAAAGAAGAATTTGCAAATAACATCAATTTTTTGGATCACCTGCTTAGGGAGAGGAAAGCATGGCAACTTACTGTCTGTGTTCTTGATAAATGAAGTATTGTGAACATTTATGTTGATTTTCTTTTATTCATCTCATCCATGTAATTGGATCCTAAAGTAAAGTTTTATTTTTGAACAATTATGTTTCTTTACGGTATTAATTTTGTGCAATTTTACTATCCATGAGCAATTACTTTTGATCTTCACTGTCATTAGTTGGTCGCCCTTGATGTAGTATGTATGGATCCATCTTATCCAAAGGCTATTAGCCTCCCTGCTAAGATTTAATAAAATTTGTATAAGTTTAGCTTTATTCCACTCTTAAATCAAAATGATGTTCATTCCACCTTGATTCTTTGGTGCACATACTTGTTTCCAAGCAATTGGAGAGTTTTTGCTTGTCTCATTTCCCCCATTCCATAAGAAGGATCTGCAAACAACATCAATTTTTTCGATCCTCTGCTTGGGGAGAGGAAAACATGACAACTTAATGTCTGTGTTCTTGGTAAATGTGAAGGTGGGAAGAAAACACAAGAAAGGGGGGTTTGAATTGGGTTTTCCACTCTTGACATATTTTTCGTCTCTTAAGTGAAGTGGTGTGAGCGAAACTTTTGATTGCTTTGTAGGAACATAAATTTAAAAATAAAGCATAAACAAAAGTAAAGAACACACGATATATCCTGGTTCACTTGAGAAACCCTCAGGCTAATATAGTCCACCCGACCAAGGTGATTTTTCTTAAACTCAATGACTTAATCTACTATAACCAAACTGATTACAACTATGGGAAACCGTCAATGAATAACTCTGCACAAGCTACCCGTGAGTGACACATAACCATTAAGACTACCATCTTAGTCTTCCCAAAGCTTCTGACCTAATCGGTCCTTTGAGGAACACAAAACCTTCCTAAAGCTTCTGACCTAACCGGTCCTTTAGAAGGAACAAACATATGTTTGTTTTTATAGGGTTTGTTTACAATTAAAAGCTTTTACACAAGCATATGTAAACTCAATTAAGTACATCAGAAGATCCTAATACACACTAAGAATATTACATTGTATTGTAGCTTTTGATGTATGGTCTTCTTTTCTTCAAGTAACCTCTTCATGGAAAACAATCCAAAGTCTTGAATTACTTACTTCTTCTTCTTCTTCATAAGCTTCTGAAAGCTTTGTTAAACTTGATATAGCAGAGAGAAGAACCTTCTCATCTTGATTCATCTTAGCATATTTTTGGACAGAAACCCATACTCTATTTGATTTGATAATCACTTTAGAGCACAACATTTATGTTGTGATTTGTAGTTCAAGCTTCCATGATCATCTTCCTTAATAACATAACCAGAGAGCCATTTAATCAAGAAAACACAAGAAAGGGGGTTTAAATTGGGTTTTCCACTCTTGACAGATTTTTCGTCTCTTAAGTGAAGTGGTGTGAGCGATACTTTTGATTGCTTTGCAGGAACATAAATTTTAAAATAAAGCATAAACAAATGTAAATAACACACGATATATCCTGGTTCACTTGAGAAACCATTAAGCTAATCCAGTCCACCCGACCAAGGAGAATTCTCCTTGAACTCAAGGATTTAATCCACTATAACCAAACTGATTACAGTTGTACGGGCAACCGTTGATGACTAACTCTGCACAAGCTACCCTCGAGTGACTCACAACCACTAAGACTTCCATCTTAGTCTTCCCAAAGCTTCTGACCTAATCGGTTCTTTGAGGAACACAAAACCTTACTAAAGCTTGTGAATTAACCGGTTGTTACACTCCCAAATTTTCCCTCACATCTTTAAGACAATTTGTTTCAAGAAGTCTCCTAAGCAATAGGCTTCTAATTAGGGTTTTGGTTTCTCTCAAGGAAATGGAATCTCCAAGGCCTCAAGTGGACTTCATAGTACCTCGTATGTCTCAAGGTATCTCCATGCCAAGTTTCAAGCCTCACAATGCAAGATTGCTCAGTCAATTGCTCAAATGATCAACAGTCGACTATGTTGGACCCAAAAGTCAACTATGGTCAATGTATAGTTGTTAGCTGTAGATTTCGACAAATAGATGTTCTAAAAGCAGTATGCTTTGAAGGAAGAATGGCTTTATAAGGCTGTTTTTAAGTTTCTTTACGTCGAAGTTTCTCATAAGTAGAAACAAGGCATGGGTTGTAATATCTTCGAGGTCAAAGGGACGAAAGACTTAGGATATTTCGAGGTAATTTTGAAAGATACGTGTTGACCAAGTCACGTTGTTTCGCACTTATGAACTTTGAGCGAGAATGTTTTGAATTCCAAAATGATTCATTTGGTTAGAAAGACACGTGGAAGCATCAGGTAATCGAAGCGCGTGCAAAGAGACAACGTGACAATTTACTAGAGTAAAACCGTTAGGGTCGAATTAGTATAAATAGGAATCTTAGTGGTAGGATTCAAGGGTGTTCATTTTGTACAAATCACTCAAAAATTCGCTCAAGTACCAAGTGAAAGAGAAAGAGTTATTACTAGATGAAAGAGTTTTCATTGAGAATGTACGTGTAACACCATTTGTACCTTTACATTTAGTCTCAATTTTACAAATTCAAGTCATTTACATATATGTTCCTTTTTCGAGTCTTGTTTTTTATAGTTATCATCGAAACCTTTCAAGTCTTTTATTCAAATTTCATCTTTACATATCGTATTGTCTTTACATTAGTTATACATTCGAAATATTTCCTTAGAATATGAACTCAATCATAACAATTATAAACATTTAGACACATGTTCTATGATCAATCTAATCGAACATATAAATTACCAAAATATATTTAAATTCTGGAACCTGTGGGTGGGATTGTGAGCAACTTAAATTCTGTAAGCATAAATCCCAGATTTCAACACAACCCTCACAGGAGAAGAGAATGAAAAACTATATGGTCTATTTCATTTAAATAAAGCAAGTTGATGCTACTCGTGAGACTAAAATGTGAACATATCAGTAGCATACTCCTACAGTAACAGAATTGACGGTTATAGTTAAATCACTGGATCATATATATTGTCCCTAAATTGAGGAATGATGTTCAAGTCATTACACTGTACTGTGTTATCAATTCAATCACAATGAATATTTAAGTTGATAATTACGAAGCCAATCTTCACCTTTTTCATAATAATCCTTCCTAGTGAATGTTTGTGTGCGGAAACCTGGGGTTGATGCATAAGCAGATGCACCACGCCATGCATCCATAACCGGATCAAGTGCTCTAACTATTTTTATAGGCGAACCACAGGGTCTGATCATCCGAATTCCAGCTTCAAGGCGCTCAACGATGCCGGGGAAAAGAGAACTTCCACCTGTCACAAGTATGGAATTAGTCATTCTCTCTTCAAGTCTTTCGTCGTTACATGATAACCTTCTCATTGAGACCCCAGCCATCTCATCTAATCCAACTTGATCAACTCCAATCCAGTTTGGACTGAACAAAATTTCAGGACACCTGAACCTTTCAATCCCGAAAACAATCTGAAAATCTTCTTTTGTGAGTGGACGGACACGTGGCACCTCGGCAGGTTGGGAGCTACTTGTCTCTACCTTGGGCGCAAATGTTGGATCCAACTCCTGCCAAACCAAACATATCAGCGTGATTTTTGTGAGTCATCAAAAGTCTTTTGATACAAGGAATCTACATAAACCATACGAAAAACAGGTGCGACAACACAAAATAACTTTAGGTTAAGGTTCACGTTATAAAAGACAAGACCGAACCTGGAGCCTCGAAGAGATGCGGGCTAGCTCTACGCTATCCTCATCTGGTTCCTCATCGTCGTCGTCATTATCTTTGCTCATCAACTTGTAAAGTTGCCAATCTTCGTCTTTGGCACCAAATGTATCCTCGCCTTTTCCACGATCAAAGGCAGCAGTTGTCAGCAGGCGCATTCTCTCCCTTTGAGCAGCATTGAGTCTCTCACCACGGCCAACGCTACCTGCCAAACCATTTCCATTTGTGGAGGAACCTCCATTTGTCTTGAGCCGTTTACGTTGATTAAGTTTCTCTGAAAGGTCGTTGTAACTGGCACGCAATTGTTCCACGTAAAGCTCTGGATTTGCCCTACATTAAAAAGGTCCGAAAAGCCAATCAGAAACGTTTTTAAGCATAAGAAAGCACTACTATTTAGAAGTAGTCAAGCTTTGTCAAATTAAAATTGTGATGTCCTAATTATTAAGGTAGAGACTTTTCTCTAATTTGTTAAGGGGCGTAGTAATCTTAAACTAGACAGGTGATTGATCTCTGTCTCACATTTAGATTTTCACGTTTTACTAAACTGGATATCATCTCTTGCTCACATAGATATGCAGCAGAGTAATTTTAATCAAGCTTGAATAAATTGAAGCATGGAACATACAAGCGTCTCTCCTCCTCTAGCTGTTGTTTCCTTCCTCTTTCCAGCTCCTCTTCTTGGCGCTTCAGTTTTAATCGCTGCCTCCCATCAGACATAGATTTGATTGACAACTGTTTCCTCTTTTCCAAAAGCTACCAAAAGAGTAAAACCCAGTGAATACTGCCAATTTTGCAAGGCAAGGTTTAAAATATTCAAAGAAGTATTTTGAATATTAAGATTGTGAGCAAATGTGGCTCCGAGCCAAAAAATTTACAAGCATGTTTGAAGGTTGTGAAGACAGGGAGAGAGTTCAACTTCACAACGCACATGATTAAAAAGAAAAAACTGACCTGATCTGCGGTCAGCATGTCATCAGGGACGTTTATAAGAGTATACTTCTCATTAGGGTCAGTTTTTTCAAATTCATCTTGTTCGCTCTTTTGTTCACCTTTTGCTTTCCGTAAGGATTGCATATTTTTATTACGGGCAGATTCTACTTCCTGCCTAGAGACATAGCCAGTCTCTGCTAAGAATGATGGTACATCACTCTCTTGAACATGTCCAAGTTGATTCAAAAGAAATTCCAAACCACGTAATTCGTTTTCCAGCTCATTTATTTTTGATGACCTCTTTGCCTCAGCCATTTCCCGCAACCTTTGACCTTGTTTCTCTTTTATTGCTGCCTTTCTTGCAATCTCTTCCTCAGAAGGAGGCTCCTCAACTGGTGGTGGCACCCATGGGAGCTGCCACATTTTGGTTTTTTCTTCAGCCTCCTTCGCTCCTTTCTGTCAAACCATCATATGACGTACAAGTATTAGAAAAAGTAGGGGAACTAGGACAAAGAAGAAGAACCTATTTTTTACCTGAAACAATCGAGCTTCAGAAACATAGTCCGGTGCAACATAACAATGTTCCATCTTCAGGTCTTCAACCTTTTCCCATGTAAATCTAGCCCTGTATTGAGAATTTAATAAGACATAAGAAATAATTTGTATTTAGGAGTTAGCTTGGTAATAGCAGAAGCAGGATGGTTTCGTACTCACAAATGATAAGGATATTTAAGTGAAAGAAGTTGCTTTAAATAATCAGTCACATGGAATCCACCAATATTAGTACGACAGCTTCCTTTATAAATTGGCTCCCCGTCAACAAACTGAGAATATAAAAATAAATAAAGATTATTAGAAATTAGAAACACTTTACACACTAGGTAGGACATTAAAATCCTACCAGCCACTCTGCAAAACAGCAAAATTGACCTATGAAGCACAGACTCCGACACGGACACCGGAACACGACACAACACGGACACTCCGACACCGATAATGTTAAAAATATAGGACACCGACACCGCTACATATAAGCTAATATTTGAGTTTCATTTATCCATATATTGATCAAAATTATGTCTTTAATTCTTTATTGATAACATTGTTTCAATACATGTTTAACCCTTTAAGATGTGTGTGAGATTTGTCCAAAAAAATATATAAATGTGTGTTGAAGCAAAGAAAAAAAAACAAATTTTTGTTTGAAACATTTGTCTCAGTTGTCCGACAAATGTGGTATGAGTGTCATACGAGTGTCGGAAACTGATTAAAAGAGTGTCAAAGTAAAGAAAACAACCATTTTTTAGGGGACACTTGTCTGACTTTTTCGACACTTGTTTGACTTTTCCGACACGTGTCGTACGGGTGTCATACAAGTGTCCGACACCGACGTGTGTCGGACACCGCGACACACCTACTTCTAAAGGTGTCCGTGCTTCATAGAAATTGACCAATGAAAAGAATTCAGCTTATTTATTAAAAAAAACATTTTTGTAATTTATTTTTAACAGTTTCTTATACTTATTTATTTTCCCACAGTTTTTTTTAACAATGTTTGTCTCTCAGGGCTTTTTTACCTTGGGCCTTAAAATTAGAGTCCGGATTTTGTAAGGGTTTTTCCTAGCCCGGCCCTAAAAAATCTGGTATTGTATCCATTAGGACTATAGCCCGTATGAGCCATGGATAGCTCGTATGGGCCTGCATAGCTACAAATTCTAAAAATTATACTAATATTTATATTTATGTTATTTCACTCAAAACAACAAATTGAGTTGCCTCACTACACTAAATTTATCTATTATATTACATTCAATCTTTGTGTGTTAAATATTATATATTAATATAAACAAAATTAATTCACGTCACAACTGTCTCATATTTTGTGTATTATATTGAACAATTTCGAACTTGTATAGTAATTTAAAACATGTTATAGTATTTTTTTAAGATAATATAGTACTTAAAAATGTATGAAATTTAAAGTAATATACTTTATAAATTGTATTTAAAATAAATATTATGGGATTTTTATTTTTTTTAAAAAAGGTCCATTAAGTGCCGAGTAACTCGCAACCTGTATAGAACCGGGTTTAAGTAATATTTATTAAGCCCATATATAACAGGGCTTCCTTGGCATATTAAATCTTCAATAAGATGTGTAAAACTTATTTTCTTCACATATTAAATCCTTAACTAAAGCAAATAGCATAAAAAGCATACCGGAATCACATGGGTTGTAGCAAATCCAGGACACATAGCAAGACCATCTTTATCACAAACCCTTCGTTGTTGGTTATACTTATAGCTGAATGAAGCATCAACACCAAAAGCTTCCATGACAGAAAACACGGATAGCTTAGTTCAGAAACAACATGTACAATGCTAACTAAACATGCATATGCAATGTGTTCAAGCCAGTAATAACTATGTGAAGATGTCAAACATGGTTTCCTAGAGCTTTGCATAGATTTTCTTTTTCTTTTTCATTTAATAGACCCGGTGGTGAAGATTGGACATAAGGCAACAGGCAATGCAACATTTCTGTTTTAAAAAGATTAATGCATTTGCTATTGTAGAAAATAAAAAGTATTAGTACCTATAGATGGAACTCCATAAGTCTCAAAAAGAAGTTCTGCCATTTTACTTCGAGACTGAACTGGGTTGCATACACATTCTGTGATCAGGATAGGATGATTAATCTGCTCTGGCATTAAATGTAGAAATATAAAAGAGTAAGTCAAAATAATTTAAATGCCAGAAGTGAAAAAAAGAAAAAAAAGTGTTTAAAAATTCAAGGAACTCCAAGTCCAAGGCAACAAAACCAAGTGGATCACTAAGTCTACCAGCACATCAAAGTTTAGTACCAATGGAGCTTAATATCACTAACATGTCTCAGTAGCAAAGATAGCAGACAAAATGCTGTGAAGATTTTACACATAGCCATACCTCTGATCCTGTTGCACCCATCCGATCAAAAGCAAAGTCCAGAATCTAAAGATAAAACAACAAGTCAGTAGTGTGTTCCTTGATATATTTTCAAAATTAATGAAGTATACACCCTAAACTTCTGTTCTTAAATGACCACATTCCCATAATATGTAATATGGTACACCTCCCAAACTACTTGTTATGAACTTATGAGCCTATGGTTACAGATTCCATCTGTTACCTTTAAAATGGGTCCTACCAAACCTTATTGTCTCACTTCAATTCAATCATATACTTAATACGAGGAGAAAAATGCATCCTCTAACTTGTTCATACTACAAAAAGGAGCTTCAACACTGCCAGATAAAAGGCACCATTGTTGTGTGATAGTGCTAGGAATATGTAAATCCTTGCACAAATACAATGGTCTAACTCTAAACTCAAAACTTTAAACAAGTAAGTTCTACGTACATGATTTGTCGCATTGTTTGGAAACTTCAACTCAAAAACCTATTTCCCTAGTTCGATATTAATTGATATTGCTTCTGGCACTCATTTTGGTTAAACGAGCAACCAAACAGCACAGGAATCTCCTTAGCTCAAACTTATTTTATAGCAATAAAACAGGAACACCACCATTCTTTTTCACACAAATACAACTTCCAATTCTGACATGCAGCCATCAAAACAGACCACTACATGAATCAAAAGTGCAAACTCACAAGCACACAGCATACAAAGCAGAATCAATAAATCAGACTAGCATATGAACATTGAGGAATTTTATCATAAACAAATCACAAAAATATCAAAAAACCTTTCCTCTTGTGCTCACATAATTGTATCAGGAAAACTCACATATTCCATTATTTCGAACTGGAAAACAACATCGCTGTCAAACGCTGAGCGGGGTCCAGAGCGAGTACAGTCAAAATATTTCAATAATGCCGGATCATGGTCACCAACAATTGTAACAGTTTCTCCTGTGTAACAAAATGTTCAAAATTAATCCTCAATTATTCAATACATACAAACAGTTATCATTATTATGTTTGTTGAATATAAGCTAATAATATAAACCAATGCAAACAATAACTATCATAAAAGCAACACTCTTTAACTACACAATTATAGGCAAAGCAATTTAGGCAAACACAAACAAACACTAAACAACATAAATAACAGTTTTTCAGATGAAGAAGAATCAAAAGCAGTGATACCTGTGGCTTTATGGCGTGGCCTTTGAACAATGTTACGGAAAACAACGCGGGGCTCAGCCTCACCTGCCCATCTAAAAATTCACCAAAAGGAACGAACTTGAAAGTTAAAATCACAACCCCATCATGAAATCATTTGAAAAAACAGAACAATTAGGGTTTCATCATTTGAAGTGAAATTAGGGTTTGAGAGAGTACCCGATACGGAAGTAGGAAGCACCATTGTCAATGACGATAGGAGTGGAGGAACTGAAGCGATTGTAATCGGATTGACGCTCAATTTTAGAGATGAAAGGCATTGTAGCAGTGAAGAAGAAAGAGCGAAGTTTGTTCTCTGTTTCATGTGATTCGAGAAGTTGAAGATGGTGAACAAACTAGTAAGTACCAAACATGGTGAGCCCCGACCCGATTGGGCGGGTCGTTGAAGTCAAGTTGTGTTGCTTTTTGCTGACAGTTTAATTGGTTTGTCCTTTGTAGGGGAAAACAATTTTAATTGGATTTAATTGAATTCATTACCAAATTTTGGATTATACCATTTTTTAGTTTAAATTTTAGAGAAACTCTAACCTCATCCCTTCCACTTCTTATGCACCATGCGCGTCGTCAAAAATGTCTCTTTATTTCCGTAGATGTATATTAGGAAATATTTTTTTTTAAATTGCAATTTAGTTTTTTCGGTAGGTACATCTACGGATGCGTAAAAAATATAGTGAACATTAGAAAAATTTAAATTATTTTAGTTCAGTAGATCTTCCGGAGATGTATCTAAGGAACGTGTTAAAAACAATGTTTCGTAGATGTACCTACGGAACATTCTGTTATACTTTGATGTTCTATTTTTTTAAACACTAAACCATAAACCCTAAGGTAATGGAAAATAGGGCACCAAAAGAATACATCGTATACATAACATAAATTGCGCTATAATTTGATGTTTCATTTTTTAAAACCATAAACCCTAAACCCTAAGACAATGGAAAATAGTACACTAAAAGAATCCATCGTATAAATTGCACTATAATTTGATGCTCCATTTTTGTTTAAAAAATTGGAATTTAGAATGTTTCGTAGGTACATCTATAGAACACTCTGTTTTTAACATGTTCTGTAGATGCATCTCCGAAAGATTTACAAAACTGAAATGATTTGCATTTTCCCAACGTTCACTATATTTTTAACGATTCCGTAAATATACCTACGGAATAAACCAATTTTTTTTAAAAAAAATACTTTTGGATGTGTATGTACGGAAATAAAGGGCATAATTGGAATTTTTTTCAGGTGGTTGAGAAAATCAAGGGTGTAAGGAAATATTCTCAAATTTTATTCATAGCTCTTTTTGGAAAAAAATAATATAACTTTTAAAATAAAAACTAAAATAATGGAGAGAAAATTTTGTTTGGAGGACTTTAGTGAAACACTTCACATTTATATGGCTCATGCTTAACAATAAAGTAAACACCTCCCCCCCCCCCCCCCCCCCCCCCTCAAAATGATGGTCGGGTAGGCACGATCAGAGGGGATCATAAAGTTATGTGAAAATGTTATTGGGGTAGCTTAAAGCTTAAGAAGAAGGTGAAGCGCCTCATCATACAACATTCACAAGGTCAACTATGTTGATTTATATCATAAGGTTGATTCTTTCGAAGGTCAACTGAGGCCATTTAAGGAATTGAGGACAATACGAATAGGCACTCAGAGTCATCAAAACACCTAATATTGGGACATCATTAACCAAAGAAGAAGAATATGAAGTTACCTAGTTGCTCTAGAAGGACATAAATATATTCGCTTAGGCACTTTCTAATATGCCAAAAATAGAACCTAATATAGTGTGCCATTACCTCGCCATCAAAACCGACTTCAAACTCATCACCTAAAGGAAGCGCAATGAATGTGAAGACAAAAGGTTAGTTATCTTGAAGGAGGTAGATAAATTAAAAGTTGTTGAGTTCATAAGAGAGATCATATATATAGCCTAGTTGGCTAACATAATGATGGTTAAGAAAAACATCGAGCAAATGGTGAATGTGCGTGAATTTCACTCATCTCAATCAAGCATGTCCTATAGACCCTTATGTACCACCAAGTATCGACAATTTGATAGACGGGGCCTTGAGCATATGTGTTCTGAGTTTCATGGATGCCTACTCGGGATACAATCAAATAAGGATGAACTTGGTTGACGCCCTGAATATTGTGTTCATGACCAATCGCAATCAATATTATTATGTGGTCATGTTGTTTAGTTTAAAGAATGTCAAAGATACCTATTTGAGGTTGATGGTGTCATTTTTTCTAAGCAGATATTGATGACACTCTGTCATTGCATATATTTCATCGAAGAATAGGGGGAAAACCAGTTAAAGATAGGCAAAAATGAAGTATAATGGTCAAAGAATGATGTAAAAATCACTAAGTGTGAAGAAATGAGACTTAGAGAAAATTGGTTGAAAAAGGAAGAAAAAAATAGCAAAGTTTCTAGTGGTTTTGTTAATTCGGTGTGGAAATATAAGGATTTTATCATTCATGTAGTGCATTAAACATCAACAGGGGATAAATAAGGGATTCTAAGCAAAACCTGACCGCTTTCGCAATACTTTCGGAACAACTTCTAATTTTCAAAATCAAACTTGAACCCCCCCTAATTATTACTTTTTGAACTTGAATAACTTTTGTTTTGTTAAATAGCAGTTCATGTCGATATGATCTAATTTTCTTACCCCCCTGAAGAGATGATCCTCTTACATCTCTAGTTGTTAGCCACCAAGATCGTAATAAGCTCGACCTTGATACAAGAAGAAATAGGAGATGATAGGCCGGTCTATTTCGTCAGCAAAATCCTTAAAGGGGCCAAATAATGCTAACAGAAGATAGAGCGGCTTGCTTTGACGGTCATAGTCATAACCAAGAAGCTACAACCTTATTTCCAAAGCCATCTTATATTGGTGAAAACTAACTATGGTGTCATTAGTAATCAAGCTTTTGGAATATCACATATCTTTCGTACCTAAGAGCGCGTCAAATCTGAAGCCTTGGTAGACTTTATGGTGGAGTTTAGCTTAATACTGGAGGATGAGGCTTTCGACATTTGGTTTTTATCAGTGGACAAATCCTCGAATTTGAAGGGAAGTATGGCAGGAATAGTGCTTGAAGGACCCAACGACATACTAATTAAGCAATCACTATACTTTAGTTTCAAAGCCAACAATAACCATGTCGAATATGAAGAACTTATCACAAGGATAAAATTCACCAGAGAAATGGAGGCAACCAGCCTTCGGGCAAGAAGCGACTTCCAAATTATAGTTAATACTATTAGAGGTGATTAACAAACAAAGTTGACCCAATTATTAAATTATTTGTAGAGGGTTCAAAAGATGGCTAAGGACTTTGGGTTTTTTTATATAATTCACATTTCCTGGAAGAAAATGTTAGAGTCGATCGATTATTAAAGCTCGTCAACACTAAAAAGTGAGGTATCAACACCATGGTTGAAAAAGAGATTTTGGTCATCCCTAGCATGGAGGCCGAGATTAACAATATGGGAGCTCGAGAAGGGCGAGGGGTGGATGTCACCCATTTTGAAATATCTAACTGTCACTACCGCGAAAATTAACAGAGTCGCCACTAACATATTTATCCTGAAAAGGAAGGGAATGCCAGCAAACCACAAAACAAAACAACGGTCTCACGACCAGAGAAGAGGGTAAGGGAGTCGGTTACGCGAGGGGAAGGTGTTAGCACCCCACGCGCCCATCGTACTCGATGGTATCCACGCCTGTGTCTAAAACTATGGGTGTGTAAGCAAACTGCGCTAAATCTGGACTAAAATGAATGCATAATGTAGGGAAAAGAAAGGATTGTGCTCGCACGGGCCCTACCCCGCTGCCTACGTATCTGTTTTGCAGAATCAGAGCTACCGTAGCTCGGCTAACATGTTTCTGTTTGTTTTGTACTTTTTAGGTGAACGAGTTACATTCACACTCCGCAACTCGACCTTTGGAGACTTATGCTTGGGAATGGAGCGGAAATAACAAGCTCTTAAGAAAAGAAAATCAAAGAGTGTGGTTTGTGTTTTAAAGAATGCATGAGGAAAACCTAAGCTAATGGGGGAAAGCTTGCTACCTAATGTTATCGTACAAAGGGTACAAGTCTAAGCTAAGCTAACAACCTATGGGAAAAAGGGAAGGCAAACAATAATATCACACAAACGAGCTCCGCTCGTAAAGCAAACAAAACCAACGGTACTTACCGAATGGTAGAAAAGCGGTCCCGCCATAGCCAAGGGGAGCGAATCACCCGAGTCAACCAAGAATTAGACCTCGCAAAAGCGATCGGGCCATAGACAAGAGGAGCGAATCCCTCTCAGCAACCAAGTCGTCACGGATCTGAAAGGAAAACGGTGCGTGCGTACACCGAGCGTCAAGGTAGGGCGACGCGAGCTATAGGAAATGCGGGGGTCCGGTTGCATGAACTCTTTTCCTGACATACTCAATAACAAGATCTTGTGCAGGTTCAGAAGCGAGCAACGCGTAGCGTGCGCATACCAAACGGACTCGATGAGACTAGGCGGGGGTTGATTGCTAACCCTTTCCGCGTGCCTTCCATGAGGACTTAACGGAGTGCCATATAGGACTTATTACACCGTGACTCCCTGCCGCAAAGCACAAATATAAACACACCAACAAAAACAGAGCCTCTTTCGAAGGCTTGGCCAGATGCATGTCTAGGTCCTACTTCTCATGTTAAAGGATGATGCGAGAAAGCGATAAAGTGCGAGAAAAATAAAATGAAACGGGATCAATACCAAACGGATGATGATCCGTAAACTAAAGCGAAGAGAGCGAAGAAACTAGAGATCCCGCGAGCGAGCTAGCAAAGAAAAAGCAAATAGTCAGCACACCGATTAGCCATGAAAGCACACAAAGGTCGACATGCACGTCGTGCATAATCACAATACACCTGCAAGAGGAACAAGCAAACCAAACAAGCAGATATAAAGTAAAAGGATCGTGTCTCTAGGATGAGCACACGATGCGAGTGAATGGGATTGTGTCCGCAAGTGAAGCGGAACACTCAAGTAGTAAGCGTCGATCGGTGACTATCCAAATGCCTTGCACTCTAGCACACAAGTTAGAGATAACAAACATCGCAATCGGAATTGCGTTGGTGCTTTACACCGAAAAAGGATAACGAAATGAGAAATTTGACATTAGCACACTTTTTAAACATAAATCGAGTGAAAGTAAGATAACAACCAGAAATAACACTCAAATGTTAGTCAAATATGTACACAAGTATTATGAAAACCAAAGCAAGTATTTACAAGTCAAAAAGATACACCGAAACGGTAAAATCGGGTAAAAATGATCAGAACTAAACTATATAACAAAACATTTAAATTCTAACAAGCAAAATATTACATATTTTATTATTATTTTTATTATGCAAAAGAAATCTAATCAAACATAATATTTTTTATGGCATTTTTATCTAAAACAATAGAACAAAACTATGTACAAAATATTAAATCTAACACGGAAAATAATACATGTTTTATTATTTTTATCATGCAAAAAGAAACTAACACAGAAAATATGTTCTTCAAGGCATTTCTATCATCTAAAAATATAACAAAATAATTATTTTCATGGCATTGAGATCACCTAGAAAAAATAGGGGAAAACAATGTGAAACAAAACCTAAATCCTACATGAAAATAAGTAGCACAGGGGGGTATGAAGTGAAATTGCTGGTGCAGCCAACAGTGAATCGCAGGCCCAAACATTCAGATTTTTACTACCAAAAATGGTGGAATCTATGGGCTTAGAGGGAGATTGTGATCCAGATTTATGTGTCAAAACAGAGGTGCATTGGGCTCATGGGGGTTTAGATAGCATTTTCGGTCAAGGCCCAAGAAACTTACGAATCAGATTTTTGATATTCAGATTAAATTCAAATTCAAACTTTATTCAATTAATGCACTAATGTTCAAATTCATGGCCCAATTAATATCAATTAGATTCTATTAACTAAAACTTTATGTTAATTAAACAATATACTAATTAAATCACATGAAAGAGGGGTTAGGGTTACGTGAGTTGTGACTTTCTCAGAGCTTCTTCTCCCTTGCTCGTGAACTCAGACGGCGCGACAGAGATTTTCTTCTCCGATCAACTCTCGGAGCGCCACCACGAACGAGCGACGAAATGCCATGATCTCCTCTCCCCGACCAAGCTCTTCTCAATTCTCTCTTCGAATCAATCATCTTCTCGGCTCTCATGCTCTTCGGCTCTCAATCTCTTGCTCTTCGGCTCTCAATCTCTTTCACCTCTTGATCTCTCCTTTTCACTTCTTTTTTTCGAGTTTTGAATCATCGTTATTGAAGATGATTATCGTGATGTTGTTGCAGGTTGTAGACGGAAACCAAATTGTTGTTGCTGATGAATTTCTGTGAATTCTTGAAGACGGAGTTGGAGGATTCGCAAGGTTGTGAAGGTTGAACGGAGCAAGATGATTCGGTGATGATTGTGGCGAAGTCGAGATTTGCTGCAGTGGCGCGATGATGATGATGCTGTGTTCTTCTTGATTACAGGTTTGCGAAGATGCAGGAGATTGAAGCGAAAGTGTGTTCAGTTATGAATTTGTGGAGATTGAAGATTCGTTTCAATGGAGATGAAGAAGTCACGAAGGTGATGATGAATTTGCAGATGGTTGAATCAGAGGGAAGATTGAAGTGTATGGAGGTGAAGTTCGTCGCGGTTAGAAGTTTTTTTGGTATTTTCTGTTATGTTGTCAAGATTGAAGGGAGCGTTGAAGATGAATCGTGAATTGAGAGAGAGTTCTGAGAGTTTGTTACAGGTTGTTACATTTTCCTCTTCTAAATCTTCTCTGCTATTTTCTGTTCCATCCTTTTCTTTTCTGTTGTTGCGAGATTGCGACGCTGATGAATGTTATTGTTGTAGAACTGTTGAGTTGCGATTCGGTGATGGATGAAAACCGAGAGAAAGATTGGTGGATGAAGGAGTTGAAGATTATTGAGTTGGTTGAGTGAAGAATGAATGGAGTTCGGTGGTGAAGGTTTGAGAGGTTCGAAGAGTTTCTCTGGAAGATGAGATGAAGATGAAGAATTGTTGAAGAGATGATGAAGATTGGAGAGAGGTTGAAGATGATTGGAGAAGGTTCTTGAGTTTGTTACAGGGTTAGTCCCAGTTTTTGTTACGATTCCGGTTAGAGGTGTGTTATCAATTTTTCTCGGTTCTCTTTTTTTCTTATCTTCCTTTTCTTTTTCTCGTTATGCTGAGCCTTTTTCTGTTTTTCATATGAACCGGCTTGGTTCAGTTTGAATCATTGTTTGAGGACTGATTTTGTTGAACCAATTATGCAGGTTCGGCTTCGGTCTTTTTTCATGGTGCACCATGGTCTAAGCTGAACTCTTGCTACAAGTTGATGAAGATGGAGTTCTATGGATTGGTATTTCTGAAAGTTGCAGATTATAGAAGTATGAATCAAATTAAAAGGCTTGAAGAATGTGGAATAGGGTTAATAACCATGGGCTGAGGATATTTTTGTGTAATTTTTTTATGTAAGATAAATTGGATTTTTTTGGTAATGAATGATAAATGGATATTGTATGGATATTTGTATGAATCTTGGATGAATTCGACGAACTCGAAAAATGATTGTGGACATCTTAAATTCCAATTAATCTTGCATTTCAAAAATCCATGAATATTCTTTCCAACCTTAACACACTTAAATTCCGATCCAATCGACTATTTTGAACACACATTTGAATTCATGAGATTAAGTAAACAATTTATGGAATTCTTCCGAATCAATCTTCAATTCTCAATGAAATCCAATTCTCATTCTTAACGGAAACCCCACCTTAAATTCTTAAATCACAATTGACTTGCAATACGAGCAACAAATATTTGAACTCATAACAACACCTTAATCACAATGAACCCGCGAACCATATCTTGCCCCATGGCTAATACCTTGACTTGCACAACAAATAATTGGAGGAAACCTTTGCACCGAAATTGTCTTTAAAACAACAAAAAATCTTTAATTTTTCTTGATTTTTGAACGACGAAATAAACGTCAGTTAACTTATGGCACGGAGAAAGAGGGCAAATTTTGGGGTGCAACAACTGCCCCTATTCAAACTTCTTGAACCTGGCGAGTGAGAAACGAAAGTTTCGAACTGTTGAGGTGGAAGGAGATTGAATATCAGAATGAACTCGAAAATTTGCGCTCTTGATCAATAGAAGATTCCATCTTGCAATAAGAAGGAATGTTCCACCCCGCAAGCAGGGAGAAAAAACTTCAATTGACCTGGATAATTAAGTAGCTCCAACTTGCGATAAGAAGGAACAGGCAACCCCATTGCTGAGGGAAAAACTTCAATTGGTCTGGGCACCAAGAGAAGGTCGACATCTTCGGTTGATCTGTGTATCAAAGCGAAATAGACGTCTTTGGCCGATCTAAATGTCGGAAATAATAATGTCTTCTACTGATTTGGGGACATTAGGACTGAGCAGACATGTCTTCTTCTGGCGAAAATAAATCGCTAGGTGGGTGGAAGTCCTCAACTGATTGGAAACATTAGGATTGTGCCTTCTACTGATCTGGGGGCATCAGGAAGAAAATGGACCTCCTCAACCGATCTTGGGTCATCGGGAATAGGAGTGTCTTCAACTGACCTGGCGATATCAGGAATAATAGACAGTCCTCTTCTGATGAAATAAATCATCAGGAGATATCTCCGACTAATCTGAGGCATCAGTGGGCTAGCTCCTTCGGAAGATCTTGGGAGATCCGGAGGCGATTCCTTCAACTAATCTGGATATTAGGATAGGAACAGATATCTTCAACCGATCTGGGGACATCGGGAATAAGCATGACTTTCATCTGGTCTGACAATGTCAGGGAGAGGGAGACAAACTTCTTCTGATTTAGACATCAGGATAAGCGCCTGTAATGATTAGGCGAACTGCTCTCTGGGAGGCATTTTGAGACTTGATAATTTTCCTATAGAAAGAAACTGATATGATATGATTTATACATGATGCATGTATGAATGTTGTTTTATGGAGTAGTATCCCGATAATGGAAATACTACACACTTATCGAATGTAATGCGAATGATGCATGATTCGAACGTTGCTTAGAGAGACAACGGAGGATCACTGAATTGCTGAAGCAGTCTTGGAGAGAGTATAGAACTCTGCGGGGAGGAGAAGATGAGTGACCAGAAGTCACAAATTGCGAGCTGGCAAAGATGGATCAGAAATCTGCTGGAGACGATCAAATCTAGATGCGAGCTCTGTTTGGGGAATAAATCCTGCTTGGGGATATGAACATCCCAATTGACTGCTTGGAGAATGTCTTGGAAACTTCACTGGAGAAGCAAATTCTCGCCACTTTGGGGATGTGGAGATAAGGGCAAGTCATGGAGACAACTCTGATGGGGAGTGACCAACTTGCTTGTGCAGGGCACGTTCCACTGGGGAAATCCATGACATAAACAGATTCTGCTGAGGATGCATGTGAATCTCTACTGAGGAAAGACTCAGTGGGGAAGATGAATACTTCTGCATAACGATCCACTGAGGAGATAAGAAATCCGCTGGGGATAAGGGACTCGGCATAAGAACCTTTTGCTAAGATCACTCCACTGGGGAATAAGATAACTCTCCTGGGGAAAACCGGTCAATCTGTTGGGGGAGAGAAACACTCTACTGGGGAAATGAGGAATTCGGGCAAGGAACCTCATTAAGAGCTTGCTGGGGAATCAGATACCATTCAATCATGACTCAACTGGGGAGAAGATTCCACCGGGGAATAATACTTCTGAAGCACGGAGATTGCATTGAGACGTGCTTTGGTGAGGAGACGAGAATCTTGGAACAAAGAAAACCTCGTCTGAATGTACTCAGCCGGGGAATGAGAATCTCTCACTTGGGGAGATCCGCCAACACATCGACATGATACACTCGAAAGGATGTACCCACAATGGGCAAATGCAAGAGCAAATAGATTGTCAGACATCTTGGCTTTGAAACTTTCCATACAGGCAATGGATTCAATGAGTTGATAGACAAGCAGTGATTAGAATACCAAACAAGTATTGGCCAGAGCATCAAACAGGCATTGGTTCTCCAAGAGAATGCCACCAGGAAGTGGGCTTAATGGGTCAAGAAAATGTTGACTTCAAAGAGACCAAGCAGGCGTTGGTTTTCCAAAAGAGTTCTCCATATTCGTATTGATTATAAGGATGCCAACAGGTATTGGAATTTCAGCTTCTGACTGCTGAGGATGATGACCTTGATGGTTCTCAAGTTCATAAGTTGTTTAGCTCACACCTGAACTTTAAACTGAACACCTTCTGATGAGAAAAAAATGCCAATGTATAGTGTCTTGCCCCAGCCTGTATGGACTTTGAAGAAATTTGTCTTGCAAGGATCTTCTGATATCTGTTTACATCAAACTGACTTGCCCCAGTATCAAGAATTTTGGCACCACGCCCCTGCCTGACTTGTGTTGTAGGTAGGTTTGACTGTGCTTCGATGAATGCCCCTGTATATTCAACACTTTGAGAGATTCTTCGAATCTTGACCTGATTGCCCCAGATTGATTGAAAACTTAATTGATAGAGTATTCAATTGCTTTTGTGCCCCTGAGGGTGATCAGACTTTGAAATATGGCTGCCTCTACTCAACGGAGTTATGAAGACAACTTTCCTTCGGGAGGATAAAACATTTCATCTGAAGTTCATTATGGAAACTTTCTTGATGTCAAGCACTAGTTCGTATGCAAAGAATGTTTATTATGAGAAATATAATTCTAATGCAAAGATTATGTTTGTCTCGAAGTTAAAAGAAACCTTTTGAAAGGATGTCGTAACACCGTTTTTTTTGTGAAAGAAAGATGGTGTGATACCAACTCAAGCATTTAACAGATCTCCTAGGAGTCAGCTTACCGTATTCTCGTGTATAGTTTGCTTTCAAATTAACCCTGCTTCAATTAGGACTTTTAAGGGTTGTCACGTGGCCAGGTTCACGGTTTTTAGAAAAAAAGGATTTTCAGGCTCAAATTATTTGGTGCCCACCCCCTTCATGATGTTCTCCAGTCCTAAGTTCAGTTAACTCGATGCGAGCATTCATCTTTCACAAGGATTTTGGAAATGATTGAGGATTAAATGACGTCTTCTGGACACGGCAATCACTTTACCTTTCATTTTTGGTGTCTGATCACAAGACTTTGTTCTTTTGATGAGGATTCTTATTTCGTAATCCTTGTTTTTCGCTTTTTCTTTGCTTTTTTTCTTTTGTTTCCCTAACTTTTGCCTGGACAAACTCTTTTGAATTTTGATTTGGATGTCCAGCGGGATGCCCTAACTTTTGCCTAAGTCACATGCTTTCAACTTGTTGACTTAGCGGGCTTTTTTCTTTTTTTTTCTTCATTCTTTTTTGAACCAGTCGTGTGATCCTGAATCTGTGATTTGTTGGAAGTGATTGTGACTGCCTTAGTCCTTGATTTATGAAGAATTACCATTGTGGTATCGTCATACTTTGACCTCATGATATGAGGGATAACCACCGCGACTTTGATGTTGGTCTCAACCTCCGGAGGTGAGGGATAATTTTGATGTCTCAACCTCCTGAGGCGAGGGATAATTTTGATGTCCCAACCTCCTGAGGTGAGGGATAACCGTTATGGATTTGACTTTCCTCAATCTTTTGAAGGATAACCATTGTTGTATCCTTGTATGCGTGCCCCTGATGAATTTCGAACGCTCGATCAGGTTAACTGAACACTACCCTGCCCCTGGGTTAAAAATAAGGTTTTTTTTAAAAGAAACTCCTACTTCGAAGGCTCAGAGGGGTTAACGAGAGTTTCACTCCCTTATATCTCCAGTGTTTGGGAATTTGAAATAATGTCTGTACATCATCAACAGGGTTCTACTCAAAAGCATACCATTTGAGATTATTGGTATTATGTTCATCATCCTCCCTTCGGAGTTATCATGCTTCATTAAGAAGAGTTGAGTACCACAAAAAGCGTAGAAAAACATATAAGAGCAAAAGCAAATGGATTTTTTCAAGACAAACATATCCAATGCATTATGATTATAGTTCAAAAACAAACAAATGTTACATACAAACAGTATTGAACAAAACAAGAAAGGTTAAACATGAACATGCATGATGATTTAAGAAATGCCAACGTTGAGGAGATCCTCTCCGTATGGACTTATTGCTTCCGAAGATCCGCTGAGTCGGAGGAGAACTTCAATTCTGGCCTTCAGGTGCGAATGTGATAGCCTTGGTGTCAATCAGGTCTCGAACCTTGTCTCTGAATCACTGACAGCCTTCAATCAGATAACCAGGTTCCCCAGAGTGGAAAGCACACCAAGCGTTACGTCAGAACAGTTTAGTTCACTTCCTGGAGGAAGATTTCGGCAAAGTCATACAGAAGTTGCAAGTGTCCAGCTTTTAGGGATTTGAGCCATGCAAGTGGTGCACAAACTCAAGATACAAGGCGTCTTGCTTATCCCTCGGTCAGGAGCCCCAAATACAACGACTGGAGTTTGTGAATGCTTTAGGGATTTGAGCTGCCAATGATGCGAACTCAAGAACACGGAGTCTTGATTATCCCTCGGTCGGGAGTCCCAAATACAGCGACTGGATCAGTAATCACCATCATGAATGGAGGAACCTTGTATTACTATCGGCGAACAACAATAACCTCTGACGCTTGGCTATCAAAATCATTACTTGGAACACACAATAGCTGTTGTAAAGGAAACATCTGGCAGTACAAGTTGCAAGTGATTCTCATGAGTTACTCCTCGAGGAAGAACAAACATTCTACTTGCAGCAGATGAAATGGGATTGACCAATAGAAACCATTATGAATAAATTCAAACATCTCTACATCGAGCAAGTCCTGGATTCTTTGTACCTCAACACCTTGTAAGGCTTGACATTATGATTAGGTGCCCCGAGAATGGAAAACATCGAGTATAGTCTTCGAAATCAGGAGAGCAGTCTGTGGTGAGGAAGAACCAAAGCATGAATCTTAACCAACTGAAATTCCAACTAGCATGGAAACAACTGAACATAATGCATTAGGATTCTCGTCAGCTTGTTTCTCTTACTCTTTCCGTCTCGGTTGACAAGCAATGGTTGCTGAAAAGGAAACTCCATGAGGAGGAGGTGACTCTGGATATGAAACAGAACCTTGAGAATGAGAGGTGCCTTTGCAGATCACTCTTGATTACTGTCTGGCAGAAGATTCTGGCAAAGTCACACGGAATCTGTAATGCTTTAGGGATTCGAACAATGCAAATGATGCAATGCTCAAGATAGACGATGTCTTGCTTATCCCTCCTTCGGGAGCCCCAAGCAACTTCAAAGACTTTCAGATCCTAACATCACGACCAGGTGCCCCAGAATAGAACTCACACCTAGTGTCACTGTCATCAAGCAAAGAATATGTAGACACCCCCACGGTACAAAGCTTAACCAGTTGCAAATAAAGCAAGCATGGAAGAAAATGAGCATAAGACATGAGAATTAGATAGATTTGTCTTTCAGGCCTCTTTTGTCTTTGATAAGAACATACCCTTTGAATTCACGTGAGAAAAAGAGATTAGCCGCTAACGAGGAGCTTTAGAAACCGCAAAATTGTGGAAGAGATCCACAAAGTGCTCCCTGAGTCTTTCTTACTAAGAGTCCTTGAGCACGGGTCACAACTTGCATGTCTTCATAAACAACCCCAACTGAGCTTTCATCTTGTTCACCCCACAAAGTTGTTCCATGACCCATCTTTGAACACCCAATAAGAACAAGTCAAGTCTTTGAGTTTGTGGAGAGTACCAAGTCTGAATAAGAAATCCTTAATCCTGAACACCAGTTATGCATGAAATGTATGAGATGCATGATATGAATGCAATGCCATGTTCATTCGATTTCCAAGGAATCCTCATATTTTGATTTTTTAGAAAGCAAGAGATGAAAAAGATCGGCACGAGACTTAAATATATGATTCCTTGCAAATGAGAGGAACATGCATGCTAGTTATTTTTTGTACATCATTTTTTCACAAGTAAATATGCAATGATGCAACATGGTGGGAACCACAGTACTGGATATATCTGGGATGCCGAGAAATCACAAGGCACGGGTTCAAAGGTTCGGCACCAATTCGGAACTCTCCGTAGATCACGGGCCATAATCAATAGAAACAGAACCATAGTCACCATCACAGGAACCAAAACCGCTTGAACAAGAACCAAAGTAACCCTCGAACAAGAACAACAGTAACCCTCGAACAAGAACAGCGGTAACCCACGAACGAGAACCAAAGTCACCATCAATGTACCTGTTAAGCAATGATTGATTCTCGCCCCACTCACGGGTAAATCTAGGCCAAGGTAGGTCAAAAAGCCAACAGAGGATCGAATGTAGGCGTTATCATACGATATTGCCTTATTCCACCAAGCTCTGCCCGTGGATACGTGATCAGATCAATCAGGCATACGCCTTCTGTCCGTCACGGCCACTCTAGTCCTAGTTCCTATGGTATCACTCATGACCTGGGTATTGGGTCTTTTACCTCTTGAAACACCCCCCACAGACAGAAATCCCGATAGTCCAGAATATGATGCAGAAAAGTAAAGCGCAGATAGAATGCAATGCAAACATGTAAATATGCAAAGCAGTAAAACACCCAAAGATAAACACACAAGCGCTAGGATCGACTCGCTAAGTCCGGACCCGCAATAGGTCGAGACGTCCCCAGCAGAGTCGCCAGCTGTCGCTACCGCGAAAATTAACAGAGTCGCCACTAACATATTTATCCTGAAAAGGAAGGGAATGCAGCAAACCACAAAACAAAAAAACGGTCTCACGACCAGAGAAGAGGGTAAGGGAGTCGGTTACGCGAGGAGAAGGTGTTAGAACCCCACGCGCCCATCGTACTCGATGGTATCCACGTCTGTGTCTAAAACTATGGGTGTGTAAGCAAACTGCGCTAAATCTGGACTAAAATGAATGCATAATGTAGGGAAAAGAAAGGATTGTGCTCGCACGGGCCCTACCCCGCTGCCTATGTATCTGTTTTGCAGAATCAGATCTACCGTAGCTCGGCTAACATGTTTTTGTTTGTTTTGTACTTTTTAGGTGAACGAGTTACATTCACACTCCACTGCTCGACCTTTGGAGACTTATGCTTGGGAATGGAGCGGAAATAACAAGCTCTTAAGAAAAGAAAATCAAAGAGTGTGGTTTGTGTTTTAAAGAATGCATGAGGAAAACCTAAGCTAATGGGGGAAAGCTTGCTACCTAATGTTATCATACAAAGGGTACAAGTCTAAGCTAAGCTAACAACCTATGGGAAAAAGGGAAGGCAAACAATAATATCACACAAACGAGCTCCGCTCGTAAAGCAAACAAAACCAACGGTACTGAACGAATGGTAGAAAAGCGGTCCCGCCATAGCCAACGGGAGCGAATCACCCGAGTCAACCAAGCATTAGACCTCGCGAAAGCGATCGGGCCATAGACAAGAGGAGCGAATCCCTCTCAGCAACCAAGCTGTCACGACTCTGAAAGGAAAACGGTGCGTGCGTACACCGAGCGTCAAGGTCGGGCGACGCGAGCTATAGGAAATGCGGGGGTCCGGTTGCATGAACCCTTTTCTTGACATACTCGATAACAAGATCTTGTGCAGGTTCGGAAGCGAGCAACGCGTAGCGTGCGCATACCAAACGGACTCGATGAGACTAGGCGGGGGTTGATTGCTAACCCTTTCCGCGTGCCTTCCATGAGGACTTAACGGAGTGCCATATAGGACTTATTACACCGTGACTCCCTGCCGCAAAGCACAAATATAAACACACCAACAAAAACAGAGCCTCTTTCGAGGGCTTAGCCAGATGCATGTCTAGGTCCTACTTCTCATGTTAAAGGATGATGCGAGAAAGCGATAAAGTGCGAGAAAAATAAAATGAAACGGGATCAATACCAAACGGATGATGATCCGTAAACTAAAGCGAAGAGAGCGAAGAAACTAGGGATCCCGCGAGCGAGCTAGCAAAGCAAAAGCAAATAGTCAGCACACCGATTAGCCATGAAAGCACACAAAGGTCGACATGCACGTCGTGCATAATCACAATACACCTGCAAGAGGAACAAGCAAACCAAACAAGCAGATATAAAGTAAAAGGATCGTATCTCCAGGATGAGCACACGATGCGAGTGAATGGGATTGTGTCCGCAAGTGAAGCGGAACACTCAAGTAGTAAGCGTCGATCGGTGACTATCCAAATGCCTTGCACACTAGCACACAAGTTAGAGATAACAAACATCGCAATCGGAATTGCGTTGGTGCTTTACACCGAAAAAGGATAACGAAATGAGAAATTTGACATTAACACACTTTTTAAACATAAATCGAGTGAAAGTAAGATAACAACCAGAAATAACACTCAAATGTTAGTCAAATATGTACACAAGTATTATGAAAACCAAAGCAAGTATTTACAAGTCAAAAAGGTACACTGAAACGGTAAAATCGGGTAAAAATGATCAGAACTAAACTATATAACAAAACATTTAAATTCTAACAAGCAAAATATTACATGTTTTATTATTATTTTTATTATGCAAAAGAAATCTAATCAAACATAATATTTTTTATGGCATTTTTATCTAAAACAATAGAACAAAACTATGTACAAAATATTAAATCTAACACGGAAAATAGTACATGTTTTATTATTTTTATCATGCAAAAAGAAACTAACACAGAAAATATGTTCTTCAAGGCATTTCTATCATCTAAAAATATAAAAAAATAATTATTTTCATGGCATTGAGATCACCTAAAAAAAATAGGGGAAAACTATGTGAAACAAAACCTAAATCCTACATGAAAATAAGTAGCACAGGGGGGTATGAAGTGAAATTGCTGGTGCAGCCAACAGTGAATCGCAGGCCCAAACATTCAGATTTTTACTACCAAAAATGGTGGAATCTATGGGCTTAGAGGGAGATTGTGATCTAGATTTATGTGTCAAAACAGAGGTGCATTGGGCTCATGGGGGTTTGGATAGCATTTTCGGTCAAGGCCTAAGAAACTTACGAATCAGATTTTTGATATTCAGATTAAATTCAAATTCAAACTTTATTCAATTAATGCATTAGTGTTTAAATTCATGGGCCATTTAATATCAATTAGATTCTATTAACTAAAACTTCATGTTAATTAAACAATATACTAATTAAATCACATGAAAGAGGGGTTAGGGTTACGTGAGTTGTGACTTTCTCAGAGCTTCTTCTCCCTTGCTCGTGAACTCAGACGGCGCGGTGGAGATTTTCTTCTCCGATCAACTCTTGGAGCGCCACCACGAACGAGCGACGAAATGCCATGATCTCCTCTCCCCGATCAAGCTCTTCTCAATTCTCTCTTTGAATCAATCATCTTCTCGGCTCTCAGCTCTCACGCTCTTCGGCTCTCAATCTCTTGCTCTTCGGCTCTAAATCTCTTTCGGCTCTTGATCTCTCCTTTTCACTTCTTTTTTTCGAGTTTTGAATCATCGTTATTGAAGATGATTATCGTGATGTTGTTGCAGGTTGTAGACGGAAACCAAATTGTTGTTTCTGATGAATTTCTGTGAATTCTTGAAGACGGAGTTGTAGGATTCGCAAGGTTGTAAAGGTTGAACGGAGCAAGATGATTCGGTGATGATTGTGGCGAAGTCGAGATTTGCTGCAGTGGCACGATGATGATGTTGTGTTATTCTTGATTGCAGGTTTACGAAGATGCAGGAGATTGAAGCGAAAGTGTGATTCAGTTCTGAATTTGTGGAGATTAAAGATTCGTTTCAATGGAGATGAAGAAGTCACGAAGGTGATGATGAATTTGCAGAAGGTTGAATCAGAGGAAAGATTGAAGTGTATGGAGGTGAAGTTTGTCGCGGTTAGAATTTTTTTGGTATTTTCTGTTATGTTATCAAGATTGAAGGGAGCGTTGAAGATGAATCGTGAATTGAGAGAGAGTTCCGAGAGTTTGTTACAGGTTGTTACATTTTCCTCTTCTAAATCTTCTCTGCTATTTTCTGTTCCATCCTTTTCTTTTCTGTTGTTGCGAGATTGCGACGCTGATGAATGTTATTGCTGTAGAACTGTTGAGTTGCAATTCGGTGATGGATGAAAACCGAGAGAAAGATTGGTGGATGAAGGAGTTGAAGATTATTGTGTTGGTTGAGTGAAGAATGAATGGAGTTCGGTGGTGAAGGTTTGAGAGGTTCGAAGAGTTTCTCTGGAAGATGAGATGAAGATGAAGAATTGTTGAAGAGATGATGAAGATTGGAGAAAGGTTGAAGATGATTGAAGAAGGTTCTTGAGTTTGTTACAGGGTTAGTCCCAGTTTTTGTTACGATTCCGGTTAGAGGTGTGTTATCAATTTTTCTCGGTTCTCTTTTTTTCGTATCTTCCTTTTCTTTTTCTCGTTATGCTGAGCCTTTTTCTGTTTTTCATATGAACTGACTTGGTTCAGTTTGAATCATTGTTTGAGGACTGATTTTGTTAAACCAATTATGCAGGTTCGGCTTCGGTCTTTTTTCATGGTGCACCATGGTATGAGCTTAACTCTTGCTGCAAGTTGATGAAGATGGAGTTCTATGGATTGGTATTTCTTAAAGTTGCAGATTATAGAAGTATGAATCAAATTAAAAGGCTTGAAGAATGTGGAATAGGGTTAATAACCATGGGTTGAGGATATTTTTGTGTAATTTTTGTGTAATTTTTTTATGTAAGATAAATTGGATTTTTTTGGTAATGAATGATAAATGGATATTGTATGGATATTTGTATGAATCTTGGATGAATTCGACGAACTCGGAAAATGATGATGGACATCTTAAATTCCAATTAATCTTGCATTTCAAAAATCCATGAATATTCTTTCCAACCTTAACACACTTAAATTCTGATCCAATCAACTATTTTGAACACACATTTGATTTCATGAGATTAAGTAAACAATTTATGGAATTCTTCCGAATCAATCTTCAATTCTCAATGAAATCCAATTCCCATTCTTAATGGAAACCCCACCTTAAATTCTTAAATCACAAGCGACTTGCAATACGAGCAACAAATATTTGAACTCATAACAACACCTTAATCACAATGAACCCGCGAACCATATCTTGCACCATGGCTAATACCTTGACTTGCACAACAAATAATTGGAGGAAACCTTTGCACCGAAATTGTCTTTAAAACAACAAAAACCCTTTAATTTTTCTTGATTTTTGGACGACGAAATAAACGTCAGTTAACTTATGGCACGGAGAAAGAGGGCAAATTTTGGGGTGCAACACTAACAAGCGAAGAGTTGTCGGCTGGTTAGCCAGAATCCTATACGATCAAAAGACTATCAACCTAATACCTCATGATCTCCAAAAGGTTATACAAAATGGGCCTAGCCACATAGGTGGGAGAGCTTTGGAAAGCAAGCTTCTAAGGATTGGATACTACTAGCCAACCATGCTAAGGGACAACAGTGAGTTTATAAATCGATGTGACAAGTGCCAAAGATTCTCAAACTTCATCCACACCCCCATCGACATATTGCACTCAGTTATTTCATTATGGACTTTCTACTAGTGAGATGTGGATTATAGAGCTATGTGCATCCACGTACCGTCATCTCCATATGATTCTTAGTCGTTTTGATAATGATAACACCTAATGTCAAGCAACATTTGGTGGAGTTCTTAAGGATCTATGGTCACGCAACCTCTGATGATGGCGTATATCAAAGAAGTTATATCAAGCCTCATAGATAGAAGAAACCAAGTCCTGTATAAAGTGTAGAATCAATGATGAATCTTCAAGGTTATGAAAGTGAGGAAGTGTGAAAGCTCGTTTGGTCCTATGTTTGAGTAATCAGTGTATTGTAAAAGTATAATATCATCTCATAAGATACTAAGACAACTCTCTCACATATACTAAAATGTTGTTGAAGTCTCTACTTTTAAAAAATCACTAGAAAATGTTTTACTTAAGTAACTAGTTGGTTACTACCTTGAATAAACCTTTAAGAGTGTGATTTATATTAGATAATTGATTAACATAGTAGAGTCACCTAAAACACACTAGATGTCTCCCGGGAGATTAGGCTTACATAGACACAAGTCAACCCAGATACTTCTTTTATCCACCAAGGCAGTCGTAGAGTAGAAATTGGCAACAAAATAAACCCTAATAGCCAGTCCTTACTCCAAATAAACACTAAGAAGTCTAGGACCCAAGAAGGAAAAAAGTAACCTTTATTTTGAACTACACCAAATCGAAAGAAGATCACCACTATTGCCCATAAAATGGATAAAACTCCAATCACAAAAAAGGATTCTCCCAAAGGGATTGAACAAGAGAATTACATACCTCTTAAAGTTTGCTATCTTGGATAGGCACAAAATCCAAAGAATTATCATGGAAAGATCCCTCACATTCCTTCTTTTGATTATACCCCCAAACCCCTAACATTAAAATAATATACTAACATCTACCCATATCCCTATACAACCAATAAGCTCTTTGTTAACGCAGTAAAATGGCTAGCAAAAGATTTGGAAATATTATTACAGGGATTATCGTGTCCACACAGAATGTTCTAGTTAGAATGTCATTCAATAGTTTCTTCGTTCTTGAGCTCGGGTTAAAATGGACAAAAAGTAAAAAGATATAAATAGGAAAATAAATACATTCTTCGGAGAGAATTACTTATCAGGCCTGAATATACACTACTCGTCACAAACTTAAACCTATCAATCAATTGCACTCAACCTACGATACTCGTCATTACCATCACGTAACTCTCACATCAGTGTTCACCTATGAAGCACCAACGAGACGTATCACAACCGAGGTTATCTCTAACGTAAAGTTGCGAGAACATCTGTATTCTCGTGTCCGCAATCTCTCGCGTGCAACTCAAACACGGAAGCATTAAGCTTCAATAAAAAGTGATTGTTAGTTATAAATACATCTCTAGAGTCTATAAGCTAACAAAAATCTATCCCTAATCATAATCTGTGAGGTATATCTCTACAACAACACAAATTCCAAACATAAGTGCAAAAAAATTAAGAAAGATAACAATAACGATTTGTAAAGCAAGTTTTATACAACGCCATGAGCGATAAATATACACATGTTTAGAATAAATATACATAAAAACTCAACAAATGGAAAATACATAGAGAAGAGAAAAGATAAACCATAATCTCTCGGGTTGTCTACACCGATTGAAGCAAATTCACCTCTCAAACATCAAAATGCATGATCCATTGTTGTTTTAGAGCTTCTCTCATCAATAGAATGAAGGTGATGGTGTTTGGGACTCAAAAATACTCAACCCATAACCTAAAAATGTGTTTTTTTAAACCTAAATACAAATTTGAAACCCGCAGATCCCGCTTAGCGGTAGCAAAGCCCAATTTGCTGCAACTTAAAATCTTATTTCGGCCTTAACTTGAGAACCGTAACTCCGATTTGCGTCTGGTTCGAAGCATTTGAAGGCTTATTCAATGCTCTATCTAAAAATGACTAAATATTAATTAAATTTATGATTTTTCTCATCTTTGTTTTGAGCCTTATTCTTTGATGAATTGCTAAAAATTACATTCTTGAAGCTTAGCCTTTGGCTCTTATTACTCGATGCTCCAATTATGAATGAATATCTATAAAATGAATTAAAAACTATCAAATGGTACATAAATGAATCGAAAACTCGAAGAATACATAATATATACAAATATAACAAACATTTACCCATTCACGCACAAGTTGAGGAAAAAGAAATGGTAAGTTCCGTAAAACTATATACAAAGATAACTACAATTTGACACTTACCAAACTCTCCCTAACTTAAACTTGTTTGTCTTCAAACAAAAATCAATTAACTCAGAGAATCAAAAGTAATAAACCAAATAATCGTGAATCAACAAGTTTCGAAAACAAAAACAAAAACAAATGTATGGTTCAACACAAAAATGTACAAACAAAGTAATACTTACCATAATCCTACAACGACAACATGTAAACGAAACGAATCCTAAGTACAAAAATCATAACAAGCATTCTAAAACTATACAAGCTTAATCATGAATCAAACTTGGAAAAAATTCATTGAGGGATGAAAAACACACAAAGGTGAGGGACTTTTACACTCATCCAACAATCTTGCAAACAAAAGACTAAATTATGTATCAAAAATCATTTTGAAAATACAAAGGCAAAAATCAAAAGGGCTTTCAAGGTTGTAATGCGGCTTTATTAACAAACAAGTGATAATTCCTAAGGCTAATCGAAACAAAAACTTGCCTAAACCTAAGGGAGTGATCAATTCACAAAGACTCAAACAACAAAATTTCAATCAAACTTCTTCCTTAATCTCAAGTTGTCAAACTAATCATACTACTTATTTGCACAATTATTCCATACTTCTTTTTTCTTTTATTTTTCTAAACTTTTCTCTTTTTTCTTTCTTTTTCACATTTTTTTCTTTTATTTTATTTTCTTTTCAACCTCATAGCAACAACTAAATAAGTATAAAATATTTCTCTACCCAACTTGAATTCAACTAACATCAAAGTGTGAATACTCCATACTTTCTAAGGCAAGGTAAAAATTTAAACCAAAAATCATGATTGAGGGTTCAAGAAAACAAAGATCAAAATTCATGCAAAAAGGAGAACTAAATACTCATAGACAAACATCAAGTTCAAAAGCAAAATGGAGATTGACCAAAAGCTCAAATGAGTTAACAAATGATCACACACTCACAAGGTAAATTGACTATTTGGTTATGGTGGTTGTGCTCAAATGAAACAAATGCCTTGATCCTTTTCATGCTTTCATACAATCAACATAAATAAAAGATTAAGCATAATAAAATCCAGTTAAAACAAAGATTGTGGCCTCCAGCATATATGAACAATGGAAAGCTTTCTCACATTTGAGATTCGGGAAGTAAAGTGATTAAGTCAACAAGCAAGTAATGCAAAAGAAAGAATGACATCAAACAAGTTGAAAAGCTCAAACTTGGAAAATCACCTAAAAAATCTTCGAATTAACGAACCAAAACTTGAACGTCAAACAACCAACAAAAAAATTAGAAAAATAATGCTATTATTTACTACTAAATAGCCTTGGTGAAAGTGGGAAAAAGGAGGGCCAAGTGAATCCACTAGCACAAAACAAAGAAGATAAAAAAATTTGAGCGCGCTAAGCGGCACAGACCACGCTTAAGGGTAGTAGAAAAACTCAAAAAAATTAGAACAAAATTTGATCTTTCAGCCAAGCTCCACTTCACCTAAACACCTCAGATACAGAAAAATAAACAAAACTTATAATCGTTGGGGTGCCTCCCAACAAGTGCTTGTTTTACGTCTTAAGCTCGACGCCTTTATTGTTTTAGTACTTGGCAAGTAGCTTCCTCTCGTCATGCCATGGTGATGTCTCACCGCGCAAACCTAAAGAAAGTGTCATAACCAAACACTTAACAAACGTTACGGGTACAAATATATACAACACTTGCACAAACATAAAAGAAAAACACAAATATACAAGTATGAAAACAAACACATATATACAAGTATGAAACAAATATAACTATAAACATACTAAAAGGAAAAATTGGTGAATGTTGGATACGCAAGTTGAGAAGTGAATATTTGAATTTAAGAATTGGTCCAATTTTAACTTGTTTAGTCAACATTCACCAACAATCTATACTCATGTGTACATATACAAGTAAACATATACAATTGAACATATACAATATATACTATATATACAAAGCTCAAAACCATAGAAACTATTGCGATGGAATTCTAACACAAATCACCTCCCCCGCAACATTGCATTTTGTTGACGCGGTAAAGCGGCAAGCAAAAGATTTGGAAATATTATTCCAGGAATTATCGTATCCATAGAGAATGGTCTGATTAGAATGCCATTCAACGGATTCTTCGTTCTTGAGCTTAGGTTAAAATGAAAATAAAGTAAAAAGATATAAACAGGAAAAGAAATACATTCTTTGGAGAAAATAACTTATCAGGCTAGAATATACACTACTCGTCACAAACTTAAACATATCGATCAGTTGCCCTCAACCTACAATACTTGTCATTACCATCATGTATCTCTCACGTCAGTGTTCATCTCTGAAGCACCAACAAGACATATCACAACCGAGGTTATCTCTAACGCAAAGTTGCGAGAACACCTGTATTCTCGCGTCGGTGATCTCTCGCGCACAACTCAAACACGGAAGCATTAAGCTTTGATACAAAATGATTGTTGGCTCTAAATCTATCTCTAGAGTCTATAAGCTAATAGAAATCTATCCCTAATCATAATCTGCGAGGTATATCTCTACAGCAACACAAATCCAAAACATAAATGCAAAAAGATTAGGGAAGATAACAATAACAATTTGTAAAGCATGTTTTATACAACGCCATGAGCGATAAATATACATATGTTCAGAGTAAATATACATACAAACCCAACAAATAGAAAATACATAGAGAAGGGAAGAGATAAACCGGAATCTCTCGGATTGTCAACATCGATTGAAGCAAATCCACCTTTTAAACATCAAGATGCATGATCCATTGTTGCTTTTGAACTTCTCTCATCAAAAGAATGAAGGTGATGGTGTTGGGAGTCAAAAATACCTAACACATAACCTAAAAATATGTTTTTCTGGACCTAAATACAAATTTGAAACCCGTAGATCCCACTTAGCGATAGCAGAGCCCGCTATGTCCGGTCTGCTGCAACTTGAAATCTTGTTTCGGCCATAACTTGAGAACCGTAACTTTGATTTGCGTCCGGTTTGAAGTGTTGAAAAGCTTATTCAATGTTCTATCTAACAATTACTAAATATCAACCTAATTGATGATTTTTCTCATCTTTGTTTTGAGCCTTATTCTTTGATGAATTGCTAAAAATTGCATTCATGAAGCTTAGCCTTTGGCTCTTATTACTCGATGCTCCAATTATGAATGAATACCTACAAAATGAATGAAAATCTATCAAACAGTACAAAAATGATTGAAAACTCAAAGAATATGTAATATGTACAAATATAACAAAAACATACGCATTCACGCACAAGTTGAGGAAAAAGAGATGATAAGTGCAGTAAAACTATATACAAAAATAACTACAATTTGGCACTTATCACTCTCTTTTATTCCTATATCTCTTTTCTAGAGTCGTCATCTTCCATACTTCGACCACATAACTCAACAAATAAGTACAACTCAACTTCTTAATTAGCCTTTCAAGTTTTGTAGCTATTGAACTCTCTAAATGATTAAATACCCCAAATATGAACGACAACAGAGTTAACAAACATTAAAGAAAATGAATGGAAGAGCCTTCTAAACAAACATATAAAGAAAACCTCTACGAACTTAAAACTCCATCTGGTATACACATAGGAACACTATCTTGCAAATAAAAACTAATAGAAGAACAAGGTTCAATAATGAAGATAGTAATACCTAACTCTACAATAGGAGTCAAGAACCGAATAATCGCCTGATCCGAAATATGAACTAAGTTGGAGTCTGGTGCCCGATGCCAACAGATGGAAAATGCCTAGAGGAACATGTTATGTTAGGAAAATGCCAAGAGTTAAGAGGATAATAACCCAAGGTATCCCTGACCCATATTGAAGGTTACATGTTACAAGTCAGCACGAGCCTAGGCGACGAAAATCCCAAAGGCCTCCTATCTACTAGTAGGTAGACGTCACAATAACATGGGTCTCATCATCAAAATAATAATGAAATTTATGACCACAATATAGTGGCAATGATATGCCTCTTAAATAAATCATCACTTGACACGTCATAAACGAAAAACGTATAACATAAGGGCGACAAAACCTTGAAAGGTCTCATCAAAGCTTGACAAAGAAGGAAAATAATACCTAAGATCAAGTTCAACAAGTCAAATTAGGATGGAAAAAGTTTCCACCAAAATTATGGGGATATACAAAGATTAAGGGACTACTACGAAGAACGAAGTTGCAAGTCTCACCTCGACCAAAGTTGGATTAGGGAACACTTGTTCTTTTGTGGGAAAGTGGACATACCTAGTGGCCCAACAAGAGCATTGAACCTTAACAGGCAAATTTAAATTAATCTACTAGCACTTTATGAAAAATGAGGACTAACCTATTAAGAGTAAGCTCATCAATGTGACGTCATATCGATGACGCCAGGCCAAATACATCATTCCTCCAACTATGAGCCCAAAAAAGAATCTAGAACCTCAAGACCAAGCATGGATTTGTCATATGAAAACATCTAATGAAGGCAAATGATTAAGGGAGGACTATCAAATGAGAGAATTAGTAACATTCTGACACATTTCTCTTTGAATAAATATCCTACACAAGAAGTATCTAGGTCCCCAAACCCTAGGACTTACATATAAAAGGAGGGGCAATACGTCAAATTGAGTTACCTACTTTTATAACCTAAAATACATCCTACCTCTGATAGTCAGTGACTTGGGCGTTGATATATTTTCAGGTACCCTCAACGTCGGACCAAACTTGGAGTACATCATAAATTCTCGAAAATCATCCAGATGTGATTGGTCTCACACATATGTGAACGACTCTTACTTCAAAAAGGATCACATTTTAATAATACCCCTTTTTTATAATCAATAATACCCTCTTCAAATTTCAAAGTGTATTAATTTTTTTTTTACCCATATACCTTTATTATGTTGCATCATTTTTTACAATATGCACTAAATACTCTTACACAAACATTAATGTTTTGTTTGAATAGTTGGAATTAGATGTAATGCAATAAAATAAAATTATGTTTTATTGTTTGGATGAACTAAAGTAGGGTGGAGTGAAGCAAAACATGATAGATTGCATTCCATTCAATCACTTTCCTTTATTTTTTGTACCTTCAATTTAGGCAGAATGACTATTTTATGTCGTTCCATCATGAAATATTTAAACAATAGAATAATATTTTTATTCTCATCTGTTTCACTCCATTGCGCTCTATACTTTGTTCGTTCTATAATATTCAAACATAGCTTAAGTAATTCTCTCTCTAAAAGATAAACTTGTAAAATCATTCAAATAATCAATAAACTTAATACTCATACAAGAAAGGTTTATTATTATTAGCTTGGATGTCTACATTTATTGTAAAGGATAAACATGATGGTTAATCACTGGATGTTTTTGGAGGGAGGATTATTCTTTTAAAATCGGTTTTAAGTAGCCTAGCTATCTTTACTTTATCTTTTTACATACTCCCTTGAAGATCATTAGAGAGATTAATAAAATCCAAAGCAATTTTTTGTGGGGGGGATCAGAGGAGAAGATGAAAACTCGTTGGGTTAGATGGAACGATGTTTGTTTACCGGTAGATAAAGGTGGGATTGGTTTTAGGAGATTGGAAGAGTTTAATATGGCTCTCCTTTACAAATGGAGGTGGAAAATATTAGAAGCTTCTAATTCTTTGTGGTATTGTATTTTGAAGGCCCGATACGTCGATATTAATTTTAGAGCCATACATGGTGGAGGTAATTTTGATAAACATTGTTCTAGGTCGGTTTGGTGGTCGGATATTTCTTTGTTGGGGAAGAAGCTTTCGGAGAAGTTTTTTTGAGAAGAACTGCAAATTCCGGGTCGGAGATGGTTTTTCAATTTCTTTTTGGCACTCAAATTGGATGGACGAAGGGGTTTTAAAGGAATTTTATCTGGGTTTATTTGATATCTCCCTTTACAGGATGTTTCTATCGCAGACGTGGGAGGTTGGAGAGATGGTCATTGGATTTGGAGCGATTTTGAGATTCCTCCCGCGGCTTCTTGTTTTGCTGCCAACTGCCGTGAACATTAACAGCTTGTTGTTGTTGCTGTTTGGCGCAGTTCCTGCTACTGCTCGAGCGGACAAAGCTTCTTGGTCGCCATCGGAAGATGGTTCTTTCTCCTTTGCGTCTCACTATGGGGCTTTGTGTAAAAGGTATTTACCCTTCGGACCAACGAATTGTTTTGACCATGTTTTTTTTTCTTTTTGGAAAGTGGATGTCCCTTTAAAAGTTAAAGCTTTTGAGTAGAGATGCCTTAATAATAGGATTCCTACTAAAGACTTGTTATTTTGTAGAGGTATACTCCCTATTTCTTCTAATCTTGCTTGTGTTTTTTGCGATGAGATCGACAAATCTTCTTGCCGTAAAATGGAGGTTGTTTGGAAGGAAATGGTCAATTAGTTAGGAACGAATTACCATAAAGTGTTTGATTTTAAAGAATGTTTTTTGAAGTGGAGATCTTTATGTATTCAAAAGAATATAAAAAGGAGCAAGGTGGGGAGTATGTGGTTAGCTATTGTTTGGAGTTTATGGTTATGTAGGAACGGTATCATTTTCATGAATACCGATTGAAATGCTAGTGACATAGTTTGAGATTGTAAAGCTTTGATTTAGAGGTGATCTTTCATAGAGAAAATTATTCAATTCAGTTGTAACTTCTGTGAGTTCAGCAAAAACCATTTGCTATACTTAAGTTAGGTTTTATTTGGTGAACAATTTTCTTTCATAAGGCTTGTTTTAGCCTTCTTTTGTATTCCGGTTTAGAATTTTTGTTCTTCTTCAATATAACTTGCTTACAAAAAAAATTATTAGCTTGGTATGGAAGTAGATTCATGTCCATACTCTAGGTTTTTTTTTCATTTCCCTATTAGACTGGAAACAGAAAATGCTTAAATGATTAGGCATTTAGAGATGTGCAGGGCAACCACCTGCCCTCATTTTGTTTTTCTCTTCATGTTGTTCTATTGTTTGCTCTACTTTTTTTGACCTAGACTTTTGTCGGATTTGTTGTTTTTGCATACTTTTGATTTTGATGCTCTTGATTTCTTAGGCAACCTTTGTAACTCTTGGTTCCTCTTTTATATATATATATATATATATATATATATATATATATATATATATATATATATATATATATATATATATATATATATATATATATATATATATATATATATATATATATATATGAGATTTCTTCTTTACTGTTTAAAAAAACTTATTAGAAACATAGTTATAGTTTAATTAAAAGACTAAGATTTAGTTGAAATTAAAATGGATAGAGACCTCAATGTTATATCAAATCTCAATCTTCTGATGTTGAAAATATAAATGGCTCTGTTAAGATTTGAAATGATGCTATACTATAAAGTTCAGTATATATGATGCGATTTGATTCTATCATCATTTATAATATATTTTGACAATGGCAGTCTATAGTATGAATCTAACGTATCACTGAAAGTTTCTTTAATTTGATATATGTACCATCAATTTTCTCTTTCTTTTACCCTAAAATTTTCTTTTCTCGACTGTCAATATAATGAATATATTTTTTTGGGGTCCTCAAGTGGTTCTCTTCTCATTGGCTGTCCTATTTTTTTTAGCTTCTTCTCTTATTTGGATCCTTAATTGAGTGCTGGGGCTGCTTTGGACTTGAATTTTTCCAAACAATTTGTTCTTAATTGACATAATAATAATAATAATAATAATAATAATAATAATAATAATAATAATAATAATAATAATAATAATAATAATAATAATAATAATAATAATAATAATAATAATAATAATAATAATAATAATAATAATAATAATAATAATAATAATAATAGAGTTTAAGGGATATGGTGTAAAATAGTTTTACACTGTCATCCAATAGAAAACCACAAATCTGCCATGTCATTAAAAACTTTTTAAAATAAAAGAGGGTTTTAATTTTTTTTTTTTTTAATAGGCAATTGATTATAAAGCTCGCACTAGGGGTGCAACCCTTACAAAAAGACTCTAAATTGCGATTGGTTGACAGTATAAAACTATTTTACACAGTACATCACCCATTTTCTCATAATAATAATAATAATAATAATAATAATAATAATAATAATAATAATGTAATTTGCAACAAGTATAAAATACTCATTTTATATGACATGGTATATAAAATAAGTGATTTATTTTTTACCTGGTGGACAAAGCTCAAATAAGTTGATCATTAGGTCACCTGTGCTTAATGTCTTTGCAATGGTTAACTGGTTAGTAAATTCATTTTTTTCAAAACAACAAAACAAAAGGAAAACAACACCAACACCAATACCAGCAAAGATGCTAAAGAGAATCAAACGTACCATTACCATGATATATGTATGGTACGACTCCAACATCATTTATTCGATAACGGGGATGACATTATAATTATGTTGGTTTTATGTTTGAAGCAATTGCAGTTAATTTAAAAAGTGTGTCATCATGAGTTTTATATTTACACATAAATGTATTCCAATATAAACTACTACACTACATTTAATTCACTAAAGTAAAATCAATTTACTCTTCATATTTAGCAATCTCCAATTTCGGAATGAGACAAGTATAAATTATATAATCTTTTATTAGGGTCATGGCGCATTGGTTAGAAATTCCAAATATAAAAAATATTCTTTAAATAAATCAATTATTTAAACTTGTAATGTATTGAATATAAGTGTTTTTAAGAAAAATATACCTTTTAGTTTTTACAATAGTCAATTATTTTAATTTTTACTACATTTAATAAAAGTATTTAACAAACAAAATATATTATTTTAAACTCTTAACCAGTATCTCTGGAGCACTCGTTAGTATTATCCCTTTTTTTTGATATAATCAAGATAGAAAAAATACAAATAAACGGACAATAAACTCGACAGTTGTTTTTACTCAAAAACATGTAACTATATATACATTCTCCTTCTAACAATAATTTTTATATGAAACCTCTAGAATCTTTTTCTCTATTTGTAATTTTCTTTAAGTAATTAAAGTTTATATAGAAATAAAAGTTAAACGGGCAATAAGTTATGTTGCAATTTCTTTTTGGATTGCAAAATTAATTTTCTTAAAAATTACATTTATAGACTTAAGAGATACAACATTGTTATTCATAAGTTTTTAGATTATCTGTAAAACATCAATTGCTTATGGTGCTAGAAAACAAAAAGCGTCAAAAGCAACTGATACAAAAACATGTTGTTGTTGGAACACGCTTTCTCATGATTGACCATTTTACTTTAAACAACTTTGAGAGTTGTTTGTCTCACACTAAAACCTCCAATTATCAGTCCCATCAGTGGAGAAACTTTAGTCAAACCACACAAGCATGTTTTTCTGCTACCCATTCATACACCAGATCATCAACGAGCCTAAGTGTCAACCTCCTCTCATGCGGACCAGTCAAGAAATTCACATGTAACTCTTTCTTCACATATACTCCTACTTGCCAAAATATATCAAACAAGACATCTATAACAAGGTCATGTCAGTATTTAAAGTTTGGAAATGAATTGTGTGCTCCACAAATGTATCCAAACACGCCTTACGATAAGCAGGGCAAACTTCATCAATAAAAAAAATTTAGGAATCATAAGAAGGTATTTTAGAATAGTACGATACTCTACCACAGACATATATTGGTCTAACCCATCAATAAGAATGACAAAAAGAAAGAGTGAAAATTTTACTAATTTGGTCTTATTAACTATTAATATATCTCCATTACAATCATTTCAAAACAATCATTTCAAAAGTTGATTGTGAGTGATGTGATGTTTTTTTTATGATAAATATTTTTTTACAGGTGTGACAACTATTGAGTGTGGTTCAGTTGGATGAGTTAGAATGCAAAAGAGGTGCCTAAAGCTAAATAAAATACAACAAAGAGAAAATAAACAATAGAGATTACCAACAAGCGAAAATAAAAATTGGACCTCCTAGAAACAGACCCCAACTACTAAAAAATCATCTTGTTATTGATAGATCTAAAACAACTAGATTTATCATCAACAGATTAAATACCACCGAAAGAAGAACAGAAGGTCCATCATCACACTATATGTAATCAAGACGAATAGTCGATACACTATAAGCACAAGTAGATGATAGGATTTTGAAGTCAATCTATGAAGATGCAAGAGTCCACCCAAAATCAACCAAAAAATCACTTAAAAAAACTCTCCATCTTCATCCCTCTCGCTGTTTTTATGACTCTGTTAAAGATGGCGTCATTTGTGTTTTTCTAGATTGACAAGACTACGACATTGTCAAACCCTAAAATAACTTTACCCATATACTTAGCTATACTCCCTAAAAAAGAAAAGACTAAAACAACATCTTAGGATCCTAATGAATAACTTCCTGCCACCTTAAAATTATATACCACACCGATGATCCTATCTAGGGGTGGTAAAAGGGATCGTGGCCTGCCAGGCCGACCTTTTCACTGGTTAAAAAATGGCGGGTTGGGTTGGGATTTTGGGCAGCCTCCCACCAAAGGTCTCCACGCCAAAGCCCGCCACCCGCCAAAACTCGTCCCCCAAACCCACCGCCCGTCAAAATCCACCTCACCTATTTGTTTACACCCTTTTTAGTTAATTCTAGTAATTCCAATTCTTGATGGTTATATTTTACACATTTATTTGTGAATAATATATGCAATACTTTAAAAGTAAAATTTGTTAAAAAGATGTTTTATAAAAAAATTGTTTTAAAAAATCTATTTTTTTAAGCAAGTTTCAACATAAAGAGAACAAAAATTCTCGAACCCGATTACGAAACACCGAGAGGCAACTCGGAGAAGAAAAAATTACACACCAAATAAAAAAAGTCTAATTGAAAGGTAAAAAAAAATCTATTATACTATTAAGAAAATGAAAAAAATAAATAAAAAAATAGGCGGGCGTCCGCCTAACCACCACCTTGGCGGGGCAGGCTAGATTTTTATGTCCATTTCTACTTTGCGGGCTTGCCCGCCCCGTTTTTTTTTTTTGGCAGGCTTAAGATATGGTGGGGCGAGGCGGGGCGGGCGACACGTTTTATCATCACTAATTCTATCTCACAAATAACAAAAAGACGAAAGAAGTCTATGTTAAAAACCCACAAAGGGACTGGAAATGCTACTTGGGTAAAAAAAACACCCTATTTTTAGTTAATAATTATTATGGGTTTTCCCACAATTCCTTTTAAATTTGGTCACAAATTGCATTTTTTTTATAGTGTCGCACATGAAAACCCTAACTTTAAGAGTTAGTAAGAGAGTCACTCACAACGATAATGTGATGTACAAGCTCCAGACAAAGGTTAACGCAAATTTAAGCTCAAAAGTATAGTAGAACACGCGTTCAAACTATCACTAAGAGCACTCAGATCTATTAACTCATTTAAATTTTTTTAAATAAGTTCCAGTTAATTTTTTATATTATTTCACACTTTTCAATTTTTTAAACAACTTTACCACTTTTTTTAAATATCCTTACAACACATTAAAAACACTAAAATAACCACTAAACCTCACAATAACTATAAACATAAATCAAATGAATTAAAGAGTGTTTTTTAGTTTGAGAAGACTCTTTTAATTGGAGAACTATTTTGTCTTCCAATATTATCCATTAATGTCTTACATAGTATCACTGTTTTAAAAACCGGATCAGACATCAAACCGATGTGGGTAATGAGTCACTAGTTTATTGGACGAACCACATAACTAAATCGAATTAAACCGGATAACTCGGTTGATCAGACCGGTCGTTATAACAAAACTATATAGGTATAAAACATGTCGAACATGATGATTCAGTCTCTATAATATATAACTGACACTTAAATATTTTAAAAATATCATATCCTAAATGAATTCACAAGTTCATAATTTAAATTCAAATTTTAAACATAGGTATACAAAATTACAAGGATATATTTGCAAACTAAATTTAATCGCGACATTTGAATAAATTATAATAAAATAACTTCATTGTCTACTAAATTTAATTTTAAAGAAAAAATTATTTCGGTGTTGGTATCTCCTTCTTCAATATCAAAATCATCTGCAATAAAATCAACAAAATCAACCGCATCCGAAACATCTTTGTTTTAATTTTATTTTCTATTATTTTTTTTAATCTTAATTTTTCATTAAAATAAATAAAATATGTTGTTTTAAGTTTTTAAAATAAATAAAAAATAAAAAATACATTTAAACCACCGGTTCTAGAAAATCGCCGTATTGTCCGTTTTACCGGTTTACACCAATTTTGACCGGTTCACACCGGTTCAATGACATATCCGATCCAACAATCGAACCAGACCAATTACCTAGCCGGTTCCCGGTTTAACCGGTCCGACCGACCGGTCCGGTCCAGTTTTTAAAACACTGCATAGTATCTTTGGTTATTTGTGTAACAATCCTGATTTGCAACCGACATATTTATGCTCAACTAATACTAAATTTTACAATTTAGTAAAACCTTTTTTATAAGTAATTTATGTCTGTTTTGGTATCCTCAGTTGGCCACAAATAATATTTTACTTCTATGTGTTATATAGTACACATTTCAGACAACCAATTCCCCCAACAGCTAAGCTAATCTTAATGTGTTTAGTGATTGTTATACATATCTAATTAGAATAGAAGGTAACAAAACTGCAGAAGTTAAATTTACTCTTCAGTTCCCATGTACATATAACATAAGTCCTATTTTACAAAAAAAAGGACAAGATATATGGTAATACAAAAATTGAATATTCCTATACTTAAGAATTGTTATATTTAATTGGTATTCAACAAAACCACTATCAAAGTGAATTTTCATAAAAAGTTAGAGCTGATATACAACTTGATATATTGAACAAAACAACACTAAACTGAATTTTTTTTATTGATAAAACTTATCAGTAGTACCACCGAAAGTGCAACTTGCTTATGCTTAAAAGTAAAAGCTGCTTATGATGCTCAAACTGATCTGAAAACTGCAAAAGATACAAAATGAAAACATAAATAAAGAGATAACTAAACATATGAGAGAAAAGATGAGTACTTTTACCACAAATATCCATGAAATAAAAGCACTCACTCACTAACTCCATGATCTATGGTGTAGTGTAGCAGACAAAGTTTCATCCATCGTACAGACATAACTTCTGAGCTTCTCAGCAGGAAGGAGTACTAGAATTGCCAGAAAGCACTCACTCAACTCCATTATTATACCTCAACATGACACTATCAAGGGTTACAGCGCATTACCAGATAGGTCTTCAGCATCATTTTTTATGTATTTTTTCTATATATAAATATATCCAACTCAAAAAACATACATAGTTAATTATTTTTTCCATGAGGACCTAAAAATGTTATCAACTATTACACATAATTAAAAATTGAATTCATAATAACTTGATCAAGATCTATAATCATTCACCTCTTTTAATTACTCCAAGCTTGTATAGTGATATGTATGTATAGCAAGTAACTTTCTGAAGCTGTATTAGTCATTGATTGCTGCTGCAGCATCATCAAGATTCTCATGACAAAAGGGTTTAATGATTTGAACCAATAAAGCCCTCAAAAGCTTGTGAATCTTGATGATGCTCCACTAGCAAACACTGACTGTTTTTTTTTTCTCTCACTTTAGATCTGTGTCTCTACCTGACCATGATATCATGTTTATAAGAAAACAATTAAGGTAGAAGAAGTAACAAAAGAGAAAAGGAAAAAAATATAGAAACAACCCTAACCCTAGCCCTAACCCTAAATCAAATATAAGGCAAAAGTAAAGCATATTTAGGAGTGTAGACAAAGAAGACCCACTTAGTAGTATTATTGACCAATAGTAACTAATAAAAAGAAGACCATTGAAGTACTATCTCTAGACAACAAAAAACATTTGAAAAGTAAAGAAGAAAAGCTAAGAAATAACAATAATGAGCACAGCAAGTAAAAAAGAAAGAAGGGTTGTGGAGAAAGCAAAGATAAGTGAGAATGAAGAAGGTTTAATGGTGTTTATATAGAGAAAAAAACTCAACAAGAATCTGTAAGAGAGTGAGAGAGAGATAGAGTATGTGTGATAGTGTAATAAATGAGGGAGAAGATTGGTTGGTGGCCAAAGATCTGTCAGTGAGAGATAGAGAGAGAAAGAGAGAGAGAGCATAACAGTTATACATCGTAATCTTAGGCACCAAATTTACCTAGAACTTAAAAACTCTGTGACCAAATCCATATTCCAGAGATGGAAAACGGAATAATAGTTACCATAAGAGAGTAAAGAAAATGAAAGACTTAATTACCGTTCCAGTAAAGGAAATGTGGTGGAGTTTGCGTTGCGTACTGTACAAGAGTTTTTTCAAATTGTGGGGGCTGGAAGGAATTGACAGGGCCTGTTCATATACTGACCCTTTAGCTCAACCAAGGTTCCAAAGGAGAACGCTCCATTGCCCTCTCCTTCCTCCTTAGGGTTTCCTCGGTTTTATTGATTTTCCACTTTGCCTCTTTTGGACTGTTCTTAAGTTTCTTTTTATATATGGGGTTATTTTATACAATGGATTTAATTTAGAATAAATTAAACTTTTGATTCTTTTAAGTTAGTTTTTTTTTTTTTTAGATTTCACTCTTTTGATCCTTGTACAATTTTTTTTTCAATTAGGTCATAGGATCATATGTTTCTCTCGTCAGGCTCGGTAGAGGAGTGGGATTAGGGAGACTGTAACGCTAGTTTTGACTCAGTGGTTAGGAAGTGTTGGAGTCCGAGAGAGTATGAAGGTTTGATGGTTGGTATTTTCAAAGATAAGTTAAAGGTCCTTAAGAGGCTTCTTAGAGTTCAGAATAAGGAGGTGTACGAGAATATGGACTTTAGAAGGATCAAGAGGTGTAGGGATAATTTGGAGATGTGGGTTCTTAATGCGGAAGAGGCAGATCTTTCGTCAAAGGATTCAAGTGTTAGGTTGAGTGTTTGCCAAGAGCTTGGTGAATTTCTGCATTGTCAGGACATTCAATTATTCCAATGTTCTGGGGCAACTTAGTTAAAAGAAAAGGATGCTAATACATTTTATTTTCATACCTCCTTGAAGATTAGGCTCTAGATAAATATTGTGATTGCTATTTGTGTGGGTGATCGTTCGGTAGAGGATGTGGGAAGTGAGGTGTTAAAGTTTTTTAAGGAGAAGTTATTGGATTTTATGGAGAGTAGACCTTGTCTGGATGAGGTCCCTCTCATATGCCTCCCGCTTGTTGAGGCTGGACTCATTTATTCTGCTTTTACTCCCGCGGAGATTGATATGGTTAAGGCATATATAGATGGTTGTAAGAGCCCGAGGCCAAATTGGTTTAATTTTTCTTTTTATAAAAAGTTTTGGGATGTTTTAAAGTTAGAGAACTATGTTATGTTTGACCGATTCCATGTTAATGCTTTGCTCCCTAAGAGTTTAACATAACTTTTTATCACTCTCCTCCCTAATGATGATTCCTTCATAGAGTTGGGAGATTTCAAAATCAATTCTCTCCTTGATTTTCTTTACAAGTAAATGGCTAAAGTCTTAGCGGCTAGGATGACAGGGTTATGGATTCTCTTATCTCCCTTGGGCAGTCGACGTTCTTGAAAGGTAGACAACTGGTAGATAGTGTGGTGGCTTTGAGTGAGGCGGAGGATTTGGCTAAAGTGTAAAAAAGAGAGTGTTTTGTTTTTGAAGTGGATTTCGAGAAGGCATACAATTTTGTTAGCGAGTCTTTCTTGGAGTATATGTTGGTTAGGTTTGGCTTCGACGAGAGGTGGAGGGTGTGGATTAGAGCATGTGTTTTCTCGGGCAATCTCTCTGTTGTGGTTAAATGGTTGTCTAATTGAGGAGGTTATTATTCAAAAGAGTCTAAAGCAAGGGGATCTGCTCGCACCTTTTCTATTTTTGCTGGTTGTGGAGGGTTTCAGCGCCTCTATGAGAAGGGTTGTTTCTATTGGAGCTTTTCCAGGCTTTAAAGTTGGGTCTGGAGGTTTAGAGGTGTCTAATCTAACATTGTGATTGTAGGGGTTTCGTAGATGGATAATTTTTTGTCTATTAAGGATATTCTTATGTGCTTCCAGTTAGCTTCGGGGCTAAGGTTAACTTTGCTAAGAGTAATATTTTTCAAGGTTAATATGGGGAGTGAGTTTATGGTTCCAAACGAGTATATATATATATATATATATATATATATATATATATATATATATATATATATATATATATATATATATATATATATATATATATATATATATATATATATATATATATATATATATATATATATATATATATATATATATATATATATATATAAAGAATTTAATTGATATTATATCATTAAAATTGATTATGTTATTGTATCTTACATCTCATTTGATTATAAATATACATGTAGTCTTATTAGACACACGACATTACAATCGTGCTCCATTACATTACAATCAAAAGAAACTATTTTATTGTTTCACTTTTTATTTTTGTTTTGAAATAGTATTTGAAGTTTGAAGTCTTATAGCTATATTGAAAAATGAAATCAATCTACGTAGCACTATTACTACATGGTTTAAAGTTTCCCTTAACATGTCAAACCCTACGACAGCACATTGATGCTTGGAATCAGAATCCTACGATCAACATGATTGATTAATTTGAATTTCTAACAAAACTCAATTGGCATACCTGATGATACTAGTTCGGTACTGTGGCTCAAAACTTCAAGGGTTACAGAATGTTCCTACCGCACTTTATTTAATAGCCAATCACATTCTACAAACGTGACATTGATGTGACAGCATGCGTACGATGATGGAAGAGTCAGAGAGAGTATATGAAAGACAAGCGTTGAACACGGAGTAGTGGATCCTATTCTCACACGCTGTAGTTGACTAGTTTCTACGCAATTTAATTTTCCTCTTCCTCGGATGGACCTTTACTTCTCAAATTAATTAATTATGATTATGATTCCCATTTACATAGTACAGTGCCTTATTGTACCCTTTCGGATAAATTGAGAGAATACTTTTAATAAAAAATATCTTTAATTACCTCAAATTCTGTCCACTTAACCAATTAGAGAATTACTTTTACCAAATTACACCCCATTTCTCTTTCTTTTTTTCCTCCTCTTCATAATATACTCCATGATTAGAGATAATGTTGTTTTTGATTGTTATGGTGTATTAGTATTTAGATTTTTTTTCTTTATAGCTTTTGAGTTAACAATTATATATCAATCACATCTTCTTTTGTGGTGGATTTAAGATTATACTCCCTCCGTTTCAGGTTGAGTGTGTTTTAGCAAATAAAATTTATTTTAAAATAAATATCATTATCACTTTTCAATGTAGCAATAATTGTTATTTTTTTAATTGTATTTTTTAATTATTTTACTCTACACTACTTCCAATATATTTATAAGGTTAATTTAGTAAAAGTGTAATGTCTTATGACAATATGATTACATTCTTTAATCTGTGTGCAAAAACTTTAAACGACACTCATTTTGAAACAGAAGGAGTATTGTCTAAAAAGAAGTATATGTGTGTGAGTAAATAGCGTGTCACACAAACATTTACTTTTAAAAAACTTGTTTTGAGAGGAATCTTCTTTTCTATTATAGGATTCATGATGGAGGAAAGGATGGCGGTAGAGAGTTTGAAATCCTTGAACTTTAATGGTACATCATAGGTGTAGGATATTCCACAAAGGGTAATTCAAACATATAACCAAATTGATCTCTATGAATATAAATCTATGTTTCTTTCACCGAAGTCTTCAAGAAAAAATCTTCTATTTTGAGACTTGAGTAGAATTCTTTGACAAGATTTAGAAACACTCGATCTGAAATCTTGGTGAAGAATTCTCTTAGCAAACTTCAACATATATTTTCGTAGGATTCAAATTGTCTAAGAAAGGTTCCTTGGCAGGCTCACAAGTAAAAACATAAAAACATTCTTTCAAACTTAAAGCATTTGTCAAAATTTATTTGACTTTAAACCAAGTTTGACTTTTTTCTTATCCTTTTTGGTCCCTTCAAAGTCAGGCTTATTAACTACCACGTCATCAAAGGGACCGACATGAATAAACGGACGATTATTCAATATATTTGACATTTCAAATTCATTAGCTTTGATAAAATTTTCATATCCCGATTTTCATACGTTAAACATATCACCATCAAATGGCGGAGATCTATTCGTGAAAAGTCCCATATTAAAAGCAAAAGTGTTTATAGTCATATTTTCTTTCTCTTGAAAAGATTAGGCTTTAAACATGAGTTAGGCTCTGAGGCCACCTATTGGTCAAGTGAATCCAAACACAAGACATGGGGGGGGGGGGGTGAATTGTGTTGGTTAAAAAAACATTTTCAAAGAAAAATATTTTACAAAAATGAATTTTAAAATGATTTTGATAAAAAAAGATTAAAAGTAACGAAATAAGAAAATGGAAATGCAGCATATATAAACAACTAGAAAATAAAGAGTTAAGGGATGAGAGAAAAACATTAGATATTTATAAATGTTTAGTCTAATGAAGTTACCTAATTCTCTCCCAAAAAATTCATTCTTAAGAGTTTCCACTATTATGTGAGCTTTTGAAAGGCTTTGCCCACAAACCTCCTTATACAAGGATTGAAGTTTTCAACGGCTAACTTCCTAACCAACACAAAATTTTAACTTTGGAGACCTCCCCAACCAAATCAAGGTTTTATTTGGCTTACCTGAACAACAAAATAAGAGCTTTTAAATTGGTTTATCTCATAACTAAAACAAAGTTTCTTCCAATGAGAAATTATAATAATGTCGTTACATCAGACCAAAAACACATCACTCATGCCCGATAATATCAACATTCCCTTACTTAACTGATATTCTACTACTTGAGCTTGAATTACCTTTGCTCTTATGCGTCCTCGTGGCGGCTCTACTATGATCCTGCCTATCACGTATGCAGTTACCGAGTTGATTAGGCTCAACAATTGAATACTATGACAGTAAAAATCAGGCAAGCAAGACACACTTATGAGGAAGGAAGGTATTGCTAGTGACGTCTCATGGCTGGGTCGAGAATCGAACTGTTCTGATACCAAATATAGTAACCCAAGTAATATGTGTCCAGAGTCATACTATCTAGAATGTTAAACTAGTACTGAGTATAATCAAAAGCATCTAAATAACCTCTAGTACATGTAAAAGGGAAGATCTAATGGTTGTGCCTGGTAATTTTTAGGATAGAAAAGATAAAATATGAATTGCGAAATAAAAGGGAAGATCTACAAGATAGCGACAACCTCAAGTGTCAAATAAAAAACTTTCCAGCAATATATTTTTCATCATAAAAAAGGGGAAGATTATGAAGAAGATGTTCGTCATCTATATTAGTTTAATTTTGATGAAGACAATATCTTATCAAAGAATAAATATCAAAAAATCAAAGTTCGGAATCAAGAATAAGTATCATCGTAATTTGCTTTTTTTCATTATTGTTTGAAATTTGAAAATTGTTATGCCCTTTTTAAATCAGGTATCCATTTAACTGATTTAAGAAACCCTGTACATAATGCAAATTTTATCTTTTCATGAATCATTGTCATTCTAAACTATTGCAAATCTTTGTAGAAATGTGTGAAACTTATGCATATATTCTTAAAGGTTTCTTAAGATGTATTTAAGACAAAATACATCATTATTTCAAATATCTTTTTTCATTCAAATTTTAATACAATTCAAATTAATTTTTTAAGTGTTCATTCATTTCAATATGTTGAAACTTTGTGCATAACATTTGAATCGTTAAAAAACGGTTTCATAATATATTTTGAACACTTAAAATTTATATATTATATTTTAATTTTACATTGAAAGAGAAGATTAAACATTATCTTAGAATTTATTCAAGATTCAAATACTTAAGATTATTTAAAAGTGTGTTGTAACTTAATCACCAAATTTGTGGTAATACGTTGTTTGTTGTAAAAGGTTCTTTGGATTGGTGTAATTTAAAGTTCACGATAGAGTTTGGTGTTTGTAGAAAAGATTTTTTGAATTGGGGTAATTTAAAGTTCGTCGTAGTGTTGGTGTTAATGTTAAAAGATTGTGGAATGAGGCCTATATAAAGATCTAACATAGTGGAAAATCCTTCAAAGTGTGAAGGGATATATAGACGTACCTTTGGTTGATTAGGAGAACTAGTATAATTTCCTTGTGTTCTTTACATTTATACATTTTATTTTCTGCATTTTATTATCCCAAGAACATAACATTCAATATCTTGCTTCCGATGAAATAGCAAGATAAGAAGCATAAAATAAAAAAAATCAGGAAACTATAATTCACCCTTTTTTGGTCATATATCATAGTTATAAATTTTTGGAATTGACATTATCTTGATTTGGAAGATTGACTAACTGAGGCAGGTATGGTTCAGTTTAATGAGCTGTAAATTATCTTGCAATTTGTGGATCTCAAGTAGGATGAAAATGACACATTTGTTTGTTTCAGGGATCCTAAAGGCTTCTTTGTCAAGTTTAACTATATATTTCAGTCTAAGACTTTGAATACAAATTTGGCTATGGAAGAGAGGGTTCAACTTGAGTTTATATACATTGTGGAAATTGAAGGCCCCTAGGAGGATCCTTGTTTTTGGTTGTAGACTTTTGCTCAATAAACTACGAACTAGAGAGGAACTAGGATGAAGGAATGTCATTTGACACAATTATAATTTGGTATGTCCTCACTGTTTTGAAGATCTTGAATCATCAGTAACAAATAATTTTTGGTCTAAAGTGATTTACATTGTTTTGTAAAAGTCTTGTAATTTTTCTTGTAATGTATTGAGTATGGTTTGAAATTGCGGACCACATACTTATTGCGACTGCAATATTACGGTTGCATCACCACCACAACAAAATGGTAAATAACGCATTATAACGATGTTTCAACCACAACAGGCCGCAAAAGACATTTGATTCAATTCAAAATTATTCTTTATAAAACCAAAGCAAGAGAATAAGAATCTTAGATACAAACTGAAAAGTAGCAAACAATACAAAAGAATCTCAGACATCTCAGACATAAAATATAATAAGAATTTCATACCTTTATGTCATTTCTCTGCTCTTCTAAGATTCCAAATGAATGAAGAATTTGTATTTAACTTTTTTTGCTCAATAATTTTCATTTACCACTTCATAACTTCAATACTATATCAGTTAAAAAATTTATCCTTTACTCTTTGTTTCACTGTGTTTTAGAATTCAATTTGAAGCAAGTTTCCCCCTTCCCTCTCCAACTTCATTGTAAGTTTCTCTCTCTTTTCACACATATATTGTAATAGTTTCTTTTTGCTTCACCGTGTACTTGATTTTCTATTTTCAATTTAGGAAAAAAAATTGCTCATTGTTGTTGTTGTTTACGGAAAAGTGTAATGAGAATTTGTTGTTGTTGTTGTTGTTGTTTAAGGCGCCTTTAAGGAAAGAGAAAGAAAATGATGATAGCAAATGTCAACATTCTAATTTATTTCTGTTCTTATTGTGTGTGGGCTCCTTGTGATAGCATGTAATGATTTATTTTCAATTTGAAAATGTGTGATACATGAAAAGCCACATATAGTATTTGGTTTGTGGCACAAGATGAAAAGCCACATATAGATGAAAATGTGTAATATTTTATTTTTAATTAATTTAGTTAAATTTTAGCTATTAGGAGGGAATTTAGAGGGAAACTAATTTTAGGTTAAAAATATGATGTGTATAGAAAATAAGTCAAAACAAATAAATTTTTTGTGACGTTAGAATAATTTTAATTTTTGAATAATTTACTTTTTTTACATTTAGTAAATTATGTTAATGTTAAAAACATTTTTAAAAAATTGTTAAATTTTAGTCATTTAACACTTAAATTTTTAAAAAAAACTATTTTATATTTTTGACAAACATTTTTTTTATGTTAGTTAAGTAATTAATTTTTTTAATAAAATGCTGGATTTTATTTAAATTTTATATTTATCACTAATTAATTTTTAAGGTTAAATATATTTTTATCCTTATAAATATCTCTAATTTTATTTTTAGTCCCTATTTAAAAAAAATAACATATTTTGGTCCCTACAAAATTTTTATGAATGAAGTTTTAGTCCCTGCTATTTTTTAAAATTTTTAAAATTGTTTTATTACCCTTTGAATTTTAAATTTTTGTATAATTTTTTCATACATGTTTAAAATATTGTAAATTGTCTATTTACCAAATATTAGAACTTTTTAAAACGAGAAGAATTAAATATGAATTTTTAAATTTAAAAAAAATGATAAAAGTAATAAAAGTCTCTACTTAGAAAACAAAATTTGAGTTCTTTTTTTCAAGGAACTTTTTATAACGTTCTAAACATGTTTGTAAAATAATCATTCAAAAATACATATTGGTTTAACAGTAGGGACTAAAACGATGTGCATAATAGTTTTGAAGGAACCAAAATATGTCATTTTTAATAGGGACCAAAAGTATAATTCGGTAATTTTATAAGGACAAAAAAATATTAAGCTTTGAAACGCCAGAACCCGGAAGTCACAACAATGTTCGTTGCAAACTTTATAATATGGTAATAAAAGGTGACATTACAAGATTGAAGTAACATATAACACATATAAAAGGACAAGTTGCAGGTTGTGGTAGAGTAACAACTATTTTTAGAGAAAATATGAATAAACTTCTACTTGATTCAAAAGCAAAGAAAAATGATTCTAAAAGAGGAAAAGAAGAATTTGAAGAACATTTAAGAGGAAGTGTTGAAGATGAAGATGTGGATACTCTTATTGATGCTCAATTGAGATATGAAACACAACAAAGCCTTAGATTACATCAAGAATGGGAAAATATGCAACAGTTCAGACAAGAAACAACAACTTATTAAAATATATACGAACATGGTATAAGCTCGCGTGTCCGTGTTAGTGGGGCTAAAAGGCCAAAAGATATCTCTTTTTCTTTGAGATATACTAATATTCATCTTGTTATGAGCAAAAGCATGCACCAACCAAGAGCCAATAAATGCTTTTTGAAGACATGGAGGAAAAGGCTTGGAAAGGCTCTAAGCAAATTTATAATTTATGAGCGTTTGCCTATGAATTTATCTTACTCTTCTTGGTTACATAATTTGATTTATATTGCTTCTGAGGTTGAAAAAGCCAAATGCCCAACTCCTTATGAAATCTCAAATGTTTACTTAGAAGTTGAATATAAGGAAATGTTGGAGTGGATAAATGAAATAAAAAATCTTGCAAGAAAGAGGAGCAACAATAATGTGTGATGGTTGGACAGACAACATCAACCATACTCATAAAGGTATTGTGTTTTGGAAGTCTGTTGATACTTCTGATGTTGATAGTAGAACCACTAACTACTATTTTCAATTATTGGATAAAGTTGTGGAAGAAGTAGGTGAAGAGTATGTAGTTCAAGTGGTAACAAACAATGAAGTTGCATTAAAAGCGGTTGGTCAAAAGCTAATGGAGAATTAAGAGACCCACTTATATTGGTTTTCTTGTTCAGCTCATTGTTTAGATCTTTGCTTGGAGGATATAGGAAAAAAGAAAAGCATACAAAACTTATTAAGTGAAGCAAAAATAGTGACAACCTTCATCTATAACCATACATATATCGTTAGTCTCATGAAAAAGTATACTGGTGGTAAAGATATTGTATGCCTGGTGTTACCCGATTTGCAACACAATTTCTACAACATCAAGTAATTGTTAGACATAGGGAAGGTCTTGAAAACCTGTCCAGTTCTGAAGAATTTAGAAAAAAAATATCGTAAAGAGGAGAAAGGACCAGAATATGAAGCAAGGAAAATTGTTAAGAGTAGGGACTTTTGGAGTAAGGCCAATGGCATATTGAAAGTATTTGAGCCTATTGTAAATTTTTTTAGGCTAGTTGATGGTGACGAGAAATCAACAATGGGTTTCATATATAAAGCCATTGATCGAGCAAAACAAGCAATTTAACAAAATTCTCGTTATGATTCCAAATATAATTATATCTTTGACAAACGTTGGAAGTTCATGCACTCTGATCTTTATTCTACTAGTATATTAATATATTTTATAATTTTAATTTTGTCATGCAATTTAAATTTATAACATCATATCCTCAATAATTGATTTTGATTTCTATGTTATTTTCTTAATCCACAATTTCAATATGGAATCGAACATAGAAAATTTGTTTATAAAGAAACATTTAATGGAACAAAGAATGTAATCATGAAGCTAGAAAGAAACATGAATGATCAAATTAAAGCTCTAAACCAAGTAATTAGTGAATATTAAGAAATATGTTTATGTATTGATATCTTTTGTTATATTACCTAGCTAACACTTTTTAGAGAAAAGAGTGGAACATTTGGTTTACCTCTAGCTCAAAAATCTTGGTCTAAGATGGATGTATATTACCTAGCTAACAAGTTTTTTTTTTATAAGTTTCTATAAATATACTTAATTTTTTAATATAACCAATAATTTTTTTTTCTTTATTTAAAAAGCTCAATGGTGGAAATACCATGGTTCATGTGCTCTTGAACTTCAACATTTTGCTATGATAGTTCTTAGTCAAACAACCTCTGCCACAAATTGTGAGAGAAAATGGAATACTTTTAGCTATATTCACACAAAGACAAGAAATAGATTGAAGTACAAAAAATTGCATAATCTTGTCTTCACACATTACAACATGAAGTTGAGAATGAGGGATAAATTAAGGAAGAGCCGAGAAGAAATATAAGCAAGTTTTGATCTGATTAATCTTGACTATATATTTCAGGAAGATCTGTTATCTCAATGTATAGAAGAGAGGGAAAATTCATTATTGGATGGAGTTCAAAATGCAGAATGTTTGCCAATAGTTGATACTGATGATAATAGTGAATCTAATGATATTGGTGGTTTAAGTCCACCAAACGGTAATAGTGGTGATGGGGGTGATAATGAAGTGGATAACGAAAGTGAAAGTGAAGGTGGAGGTGGAGGTGGAGGTGGAGGTGGGGGCGGTGATGAAAGTACAAGTTATGCTCCTTCACGTTATTCCACTATGTAGTAGTAAGAGTCATGTAAGTTATATTTTCAAATATTGAATTTATATTTAGTAAAATATATGTGATTAAAAATCTTAATAATAGATGGAATTTAAAGGTACTAATTAGAAGTTTCATCTTTTTTTTTTTTTTTTTTTGCAATGAAGACATCTATATGAGATAAAATGGTGTTGTTTTTCACAATCAAGATGACAACATAGAACATTAATATATTAGTGTCGGTAGTTTTTTTATTTTATTTTAAATCAGTTGTAACTTATTGGTATTATGTACTTTAAAAACAAATTTCAAACTTATGTTTATTTAAATAACTTATAAGAATGGTTATGAAAATGTTTGTTTCATTAGAATTTATTTTAAATTATACATAAATACGATATAATAGTCTAAAAGTGAATTAAAAGTAATACAAAATTATAAATACAAAAAAGATAAATAATTATAATAATTTTAGAGTTAAAAGATAGTGCACTGACAGTGTAAAATAGTTTTACACTGTCATCCAATAAAAAGCTATCAATTAGCCATGTCATTAAATTATTTTTTAAATAAAAGAGTGGTTTAATTGGATACATGGTGGTGATTGGTTGACAGTGTAAAAATATTTTACACTGTCAGTGCATCACCCCTTTTCTCATAATTTTAAATATTTTGCTAAATTTAATGTGTATATAAAATTATTTCACGCACAACGACCATAATGCGCAACGCAGTTACCACAATCGCAACACCCGCAACCGCATCCACAACCGTAATTTAAAATCATGGTATTGAGTATTTTTTGTCCTCTATCTATTATTTCTTGTTTATAAAAATAAATAAATAAAGGATCTACAAGAAACCTTAAACTAAGCACCCCTGACTAATTTTTTTTTTTTTTAACAATAAATAAAATTGATGACAAAAAATATAAGAGTTCCAATGATCCCATCCCACATTCTAAACATGTCGAGGACAGTCATAAACAAAGATTAACTATACGCAATTCTTTGTTAGTAACATTTATTTTTGATGTCGTGTTCACATTTAGATAAGCCAAAGAGTGAGCATATTGACATCATTTTTGTAAAGCACTTAGCTAGACATGTGAAATGATACACCGAACGTAGCCCAGAAATTCCGCTGGTTAGAAAAACTATATGAAGAGGTGTCTACATTTTTAGCACAAGATTATTTTCCAACTTTGCATTGCATTTCTAACTTACTTCAAATGGAAAACTCCAATGTCTGGCCCCTACTCACCTTGTTCCCTTATTTAATAAACTGCCCATTTACTAGCAGGTGATTTGTACACGCCAACTAGTACATAGTTTTATAAAAACACAAACGTACACGACTGAAAATAGAATGTATAACATTAATTTGTGGACGTTATTATGTATACGGGTTATGAAAATATTACAGAAGCACTAAGCATCATGTGTGCCTATGTATGAATGAATTCTAACTTTTCTATAATTATGCAAACAAACAATTTAAAAGAGTGTACACGATCTATTTTATGTTGACTTTATTGTATAATGATAAAAATATTTAGAAAGATTTAGAAAGATATTTTATAAGGAAGATTTGGTTTTGCATCCGATCTTTAATTTTGATGATAATAATATATTATTTTTTAAAGAATAATTTTGTATCCTAATGATTTTTGTCTAGTGTGTAGTTTTTGTTAACAAGTTCTGACTTTGATAGAATGGTGTGTGACGTCATTCATTTTTGGTATCAACACACTCTGATTCTGAAGAGATAACAAATTGCGGTTTACAAAGAATAGTCAAGACCTGGAATGCTCTTTGACAATGTTTATGATAGAATGCTCATCAAATGGCCTATGAATTTGATTCTAGTAAAGGGCTTTAGAAAATTTTCAAGCTCTGACATTTGGCACACGTTCTGAAGACAAGGTTCTGGAGAAAAAGTTTTAAAGACTCTGGAGACAAGGTTTTGAAGACTCTATTTAAGCTTTTGATCCTTCTAAACATGCTTCTTCAACATGCATTCAGAAGCCTCTGAAGATTAGAAGATAAGATCAAAAAGGTTTTACGTGAGTGAATAGAACATGGTGTCACGGCGAAAAAATTGAGATTAAGCTATTGATTAAGTTAACTCGAAAAGCAAGAGTCTCCACCAAACTTTAATGTTTCCAAAGGAATGGGAAAATACCGATAAAACCCAACAAAAGAAATTTTTTGATACGTGGATTGTTTATGCAAGGGAAAGGTATTAGCACCCCTCACATCTATGGTACTCCATGAGAATCTCTTGAAAATCTGTGTTAGCCTAAAACGATAATGTTTGCAAAAGATTGGGGAGATGAGAAAAGAAGTTTTTTATTATTTTTTGTGTGTTCGGCAAGACATCGCATCTTGTGCCTACATACCCCTTCTGTGCAATAGGGAAGTCAGGGCATTTGTAGTTCGTGTAAAAAAAGAAAACATAAAGGTTTGTTTGTTTTTAATGGAAAAGATATTTCGTCGCCTTCGAGTGGAAAACACCATTTGTCATCCATAAGTATAAGGGAGTGTGTATTTGCATCATCTTGATATGGAGAATTTTACTTGGACTATTTCACAAGCATGTCTCAACATTCAAGTGGAAAATATCAATCACTTCTACCATATTTTTTAGGGGCTTGGGGTTTGCATCACTACAAGAATTAGACTAATGCTTTTCTTTCTAAAAAGGTTTTAAAATAAAAGTGCACAAAAAGAAAGTTTGATGATGTTTGTCTTTTTTAGGTTTTTGAAAGTGTTTAAATATGATTAAGTGTTTTAGCATTTATTGAGAAAAAAGATTTTTGAGATCACTTGACGAAGTTAAGGTTTATTAAGAAAAAGTTTTAAGTTTGAAAACAAGAAGGTTTTGAAAAAGAGAGAAGTTTTGAAAATTGAAGAATGGGGTAGGAGATGAAGAGACTATCCTAAAATATGAAATAAAAGGTCTCATTGTAAGGTAGCCCAAGGGAAATCCTTTGTGTGTGCAAGTGAACTAACCACAAGATGGAGCAAGCATTTGACATTGGTCAAAATGAGCATTCCTTTCCATTTGAATTTAGCCACAAGATAAGCAACAAGCAAGTAAGAATAGCATATGATCAGATGAACCCTTAAGTAACCAGATGAAAGTTAATCATTAGATGAAGTTTCAAGATCACAAGTGTATCAAATGAATCCAAGGTTCACAGATGAAGTCTCAAGTGTCAGATGAATCAGAGTTTAAGATGAATCTTAGGATTTCAGATGAAAACTCTAAGGAAACGGAATGTATCTTAGGTCTAAGTTCAAAGTCTGAACTCCATAAGCATAGGATAGTAACCAATAGTCCTCAAGAGCATATTCATTTTTTTCAGGGTTTTGCATTTATTAATGTTTTTGGTCTTTTAAAGAAAAGAAAAACAAAAGCTCAAGGGGGCAAAAGGAAAAAGCATAAAAGTAAAGAGCAATGAATGTAAAATGACATGAATGTAAATAGCTTGAAAAATAAATTGCATATAAGTAAATGACATTAAAGTAAAGACATAAAATATAAATGTTAGATGTTAGTATAAATATAAGGTCATAATGAATATTAATGAAGAATCAACTGAATCGGGATAATTTAGTGCTATGTTAAGCAATCGTAAGTGTGCTTATGTAAAAGTAACACCTACATGAGGCCGGTCAATAGCAATTTATATGCAAACATGAAGGTAGATAAAAACATAAGAAATGGGGGTTTGAATTTGGTTTTTAAGACTTTTCCCTTTAGAAATACTATTCATTCAAAATGATGAGCAATAAGGAGTGATATGAAGGTAAAAATGACACAATCACTTTATCCAAGTTCACCTTAGAAAAGGTTAGTCCTATCCAACTGTTAAGGTGATTGCCTTAGAGAATGACTTAATCCACTTTCACCAAAATGATTACAAATGCACGGGTTCACTGCCGGTGACTAACAATCAAAACAATGATCAACCTGTTAATGATTTCTTAAGAATTCTAACCTACTCGATCCCCTAAGAAATTCAACGATCATTGACTCCTTAAAGATTCTGTCCTATCTGATCCCTTGAAGGAGATTTCTCCATAATGACAATCTGTCAAAGTCTTCTTGAGTCTATAGACTAACACTTAGTCACTCAAGGAATAATCAAGCTTCAGTTGACTATAAAATTATGTTTACATGATTGCTTCTTACAAGCTGATTACAAAAATGTTCAGTACAAGAGATATTAACACAGAAGTGTTAAGCAAGTTTATGAGCAATAACTCTTTGCCTTTACATAATTCTAAAAAGACGTATTTGATCTGAATTTGGTTAGCATCTTGTAGTGTTCTTCTTTATCTTCTCTATTTCTCTTTCTAGTGTTTGGCTTCCACTGGCAAAGCTTTCGCTTCTGCTTTTGCTAAGTTTCAGCAGCTTGAATAGAATTCTTTGATCTTCTTTTATAGCCTTCAAAAGAGACATTGTGAGGATAAGAAACACCTTTCCAAAATCAACGGTTACTTTCCAACGGATAGTATTAAGAGTATATGTTGGATAGTACGATGCATTACTTCCTTTTCTTGTAGCTTGTAGCGTTATCAGAGAACGTGGGAGACAACACCTGTGAATAGTACAAACGTCTATGTTGCAGTGCAATGTTTACATAGTTGTTGTACTGAAATCTTCTTGAGCAAGTTTCTTCATCTTTTCTTCAAATGATGTACTTCTGTTCTAAAGTAATGAGCATGGAAGAGATGAACTTCTTATCTTCGTTCTTCTGATGAATTTTTTTGATGAGTAGTTCAAAAACTACTTTGTTATGGTAGCATAAGAACATCAAAGTCATTAGGAACAGAACATTGTCTTCCAAAAATGGTAGCAACAACTTTTCTGAAATACAACGAGACTGAACTATATCTAGAATATATATATATATATAAGATATATGATTTGGGAAAAGAGAAAGAATACAAATGATGTTTCGTGCAATAGTGTCAGAGTTGTTCAGAAATAGAACAATGTTTTTCAGATATATAAAGCAACAACTTTTCTGAAGAACAAGTCTTAATGTTTGAGCTTTGAGTCGTGATAACTGATATGCATTTCCGATGTATAATATCCATATTTTTGATTTTGACGTTTATCAGCTTTAACATGACTATGTCATTAGAATTAGAAGCAACAACTCTTCTGACGAACACATCTTGACTTCTGATTCTTGAAGCAAAAGCTTGTATCTGATGTAGTCTTGTTTTCTAATCTTAGAACAAGGGCTTTTAACCGACTTCTTTCTTCTAAAGACATTTATGACTTCTGAAGCAGCAGTTTATTGAGAAGTATGCAAAGATACTCTTTATGGTGAACATTCAGCATTCTTTAGAACTACTGATGTTACTTCAGAAAGGGATGTGAAAGTCATTCGGGCGTGCTGAGCAAATATCTGATGATTCTTTAGACAACAGTCCTGAATCAATAAGCATTTTTAATCTGCACACTTAAGAAACCGTTAGAAACAAAATTGTTTACATATAAAATATATGTGTTGTTATCATCAAAACTTAGAGATTGAGTACATAACCAAATCTTGTTCTAACAAAACATGTTAGAAAAATGATATGAATCATTCTCCTAAAATAATGTAGCACAAGTCAAAACGAAAGCAAAAAGAGAGAGATGGAGAAAGGCAATAGATCAACCAAATTGGAAGCACATCAAGGGAATATTCATTATCAAATTCACTCACTTTTTTTTAAAAGCACAATGAGATAAACCTATCATCAATCCGAAGTACCAAAAATGATCCAAATGATCATTTAATGATAAATTTAAAATGATGAAGGTTCATACAATCAAAGTAACATCCAAAGGACTTTTAAATTTGATGAAGCATTAATCACCTCATCATGATACAAGTCAACATAAAGTCAAACAAAAAAAAGATGAAGAAAAGAACTAAAAACATTTTTAAAATGATTTGAAAAGGTTTTAAAAGGAAAATAAAAGAGAAAATGCAAAAGATGCATCAAATGATCAAATAAATGGCCAAGAAAATCATGAAAAATCAGAAAACACTATGGGAAACAAAGTCTCACAAGTTGGATCCAAAAAAAGTTGAAAATGATTAAAATAAAATTGTTTGAAATCAATTAAAATGAAAATAAAAAGATAGTAACAAGAAAACTTAAAATCATGTTTAAATTCTAAAAAAAAAGTGGTAGAAAATAATTTTAGAATATAATAAAAAAAATTGGGATGAAAAATCATTTAAGAGTTATTTTTAATAAATTTTTAAAGAAAAGAAAAATAAAATGATTTAAAAAAGAAAAGAAAACAAAATTTCCAACGGATAGCACGCGTGCCAAACTGCCACTGGCTAGAGGATTTGAAGTTGGCACCAAAGCGCACGAAGAAACTTCATCTTCAACCTATGAATTTGATTTTTCATATTCATGAACTAGTTGTTTTAACCTCTAACAACACAAGGTTGAGCTTCAAAACTTCAAAGTTAAATTAAATGTTTAATATAATGAATAAATTACAAGTGAGTGAGGTTTTTTCATTAGAAGATCAAGACAAAGAGAATGGTAACTTGATTTTTGTGAAATGGAACTCGTTTATACCTGTTCGAAGTGAAGCTTCAAGGTGTGAAAATGGTGAAATGGAGTAGGTACTTGCAAGGTGTTTCAAACTTCTGTATTGGTTCAAACAACTTCAGATGATGCCGATGAAAGTTTCTGGGTGGAGAATTGAATTTAAAACACGATGGAACCGAAAAACCAACTTCTGTTTTTTTGAGGTATCAGGTTGAGATGGAGGCCGATTTTTTGTGGTTTTTAAAGCTTAAAAATGAAGGGGAATGATGCTCTATTTATAGGAAATGTGATGAGATCATTGTACGTGCCAAATGAGATCCCAAACGTGTGATTCAAACTCTAGAATTTTATGATTTTGCAAGCGTGTGACGCAAGGGTGAAAAGCATAATTTGGGTCATGAATTGAGTCGTTTTGCACTCAATGGGATGCGCTTCATCAATGCAAAGAAGTTTGCACAAGTAAAAGTGGTCCCAAGTTAAGTTTCACATGTTTTTCATTTCAAGTCATGTACCAAAATGCAGAGTTTGAGTCACCATATTCATATTTAGGCCAAATCCAATTCCCTTGTACGTTAGCTGTCTAGTTAGTGACTTTCCGGCTCTAGGTAATCTGTCTGGTTGGAACACACATACAGGTTTAGCTTGCCAAAATTGTAATTTTGACTCAAAAGGTTTTCATCTTAGTAAAAGTAAGAAGTGGTGTTTTATGGGTCATCGTCGTTTTTTGAGTAGAAATCATAGATTTAGACAAAATCGAGTTCGCTTTAATGGTGACACAGAAGAAAAAAATCCGCCATAAAAAATATCAGGATCTGACATTTTAAGGCAAACAAAAGATCTTGATGTTACATTTGGGAGAGGAGAAATGTTGGATGGTAACAAAAAGAGACCTAGAAAAAAAGTTCATCAGTGGAATAAATGAAGTATATTCTTTAAACTTCCATATTGGGAGTTTAATTTGCTGCGTCATAATCTAGATTTTATGCATATTGAAAAAAATGTATGTGACAATGTCTTGTATACTTTGCTGAATGATAAGAATAAATCAAAAGACAATCTCAATGCTCGAAAAGATTTGCAAGAGATGGGTATTAGATGTTATCTTTGGCCTGATGAAAAAGGGAGATATCATCTTTCTCTGTTTTCACTAACACGTGATACAAAAAGGTTGTTTCTCAACATATTGAAAAATGTTAGATTTCTAGATGGTTACTCTAGTAACATTTCTAGATGTGTTGATTACGCTCACCAAAAGATTTCTGGTCTAAAAAGTCATGATTGTCACATTTGATTCGAATACTTGCTACCTTTAGCCATTCGTAATTTATTTCCAAACCATGTTACAACAGTCTTGGTGGAGTTTTGTTCATTTTATAGAGTTCTCTGTGGGAAAATTTTAAATATTACCGACCTTCAAAATCTCCAAGAGCCTATTTTTATTACACTTTGTCATTTGGAAATTTTATCCCCCCATCATTCTTCACAGTTATGGTTTATTTAAGTGTTCATCTAATAGAGGAGGCAAAACTTGGAGGTCCGGTGCATTATCGAGACATGTATCCCATAGAGAGGTAAGTTAGTTACATTTACAATTTAAAGCATCTTGTTATGTGCATCAATATTTTATACACTAATTCTATAAAGGTTTTATAGGGAATTAGGTCATTTGAAATCCTTTGTACGCAATAAGGCTCAAGAAGAAGGTTCTATAGCTGAGGGTTACATAATAGAAGAGTCGCTCACTTTTTGTTCTCGGTACATTGAAGATATAGAGACACGGTTCAATAGACCTAGACGTGTTTGTGATGACTCAAATGAGAATGAATCTTCCTTTGCATCTCCCGTCTTCCCTCGACTTGGTAAACCAGTGGGAGCTTCCTCAGATTTCACATTAACTCGTTTGCAAAAGATTCAAGCTCATAGATATGTTCTTCTCAATTGTGCAATAGTCACACCTTTTGTTGAGTGAGTAAATAGAATGAACTTTGTCTTGTTTATTGATGGAATATTTTAAGTATCCTAGTCTCATTTAATGATTTAAATATGTTTAATTAACATAGATAATTTAGAGACTTCATAAGGAGAAGTTCAAGGTCATGAAGACCTTCAGCTACAGAAATAGAAAAAAGAGTGTATAAAGATTTTGTTGATTGGTTTCAAAGATTGGTAAGTTATAAATAATACTCCAAATTTTCTTGTTATTTTGTGATCATTCTGTAACACCCCGATATCCGCTACACGCATCAACCGTGTCGGCCAACCGAGCATGTCACCAGCTTAATCAATACTCCCCCTAGGTCCGCTTACCGGCTGCCCAGGAAATATTGTTTTTGCCTCCCGCAGGAATCGAACCACATACCTAGGGGTTAAGTACGTATTTGTGATTGTTGATGTTTGTTTGTTGGTAAGTTTGGGATTGAGGAAGTGATTTTGAGATCTAGAACAATTTATGAGATTCAATTCAAAGTTCTACAGTTGAGATGATAAGGTAAGGTAGGCTTTGTTCTGTACTACTGTGTGTGTAGATAGAAAGGAGCTTAGGATGATGCAAACATTGGTGTTCTCTTAAAATTTGTTTTTCTCCAATTCTTATTTTAATCAAAACTATAAAGTCTCTGTTCTGTTATGTACTATTGTTATTTTAAACATTGATATTTATTTTATTTATTTTGTTATAATATGCAGGCATGGCAAAGCAAAAGCGTTTCCGAAATCCATTAAAGTTAACACCTCAAGTTCATACTTCACCTCAAGTCCATACTTCACCTCAAGTTTCCCAATCACCTCAAGCATCCCAAGCTCATGCTTTTTCTCAAGGTCCACCTCAAGTTCATATTACACATCAAGTTTTACCTAGAGTTCATACTTCACCCCAAGTTCCAATTCAAGCTCATGCTTCATTTCAAGTTCCAACCCAAGTTCCTCTTACACATCAATCTCTAACTCAAGCTCATAATATACCTCAAGCACCAACTTCATCTCATTCATTACCTCAATCTCAAACTTCAACTCATTCTTTATCTCAAACACATCAAAGTGAACCATCTCCAACACAAACTCCAACTAACTCATCAACATTGAATGGTACAACACCATCAGAGTCTGAAGAAATTCCACAACAATTTCAAACATCTATGAAATATGTTGGGCGTGAATCTGTGGAATATTGGACTGTTGAGTCAATAGGTATATGTGTTATATTTTCTTAATTTATTGTACTTTTTATGATAGATTTGTCATATAATTTATTTTATTTCTCAAGACTCACAATGAGCTACTAATAAGATAAAACTCAAGTATTGGCAAGTCAATGATTTACCTATTTGGGAATGTGTAATTGTACACTTTGATGACCGATTTGCTGCATATGGTGAAGCACAAGGTTTGCTAGAAGGATATTGTGGAACATTAGCAACTAATTCCAATTTATTTCCAATTAATTTTGAAAGGTGGTCTGGAAAGTTAGGCATGCCAAAATCTTATTTTGATAATTGCTTTGAAACTGATTTAAAGGTATTAATAGTTTGTTACACTTTCTATATTGGACTTTTCATATTTGAGTGCCTAAAGTTTGACTTTGTTTACTTTTGAAGCCTCGATTTCAGTTTAACACTATTGAAGCCACGACAAAGAGATATTGCAAACTTAGCATTTCAAAAAAGTGGACTGCACATAGAGAAAGTTTGTGGACTAGATTTTACGATCCATCTCAAACCCGAGATGAAATTATAAGTAATGTTCCAATTGGTGTAGACCCAACTCAATGGGCTCATTTTGTTAATTGTCGCTTGAAACCGGAAACAATGGTAAATTTTAGTTACTTTTATTTATTTATTTTTGTATTTTAATTATATTATTACTAAATTAACTTGTATTCATTTTTTATAGGAGCGTTGTCGCAAAAATAGAGAAAATCGTAGCAAGCAAGTGATTCCTCATACTGGTGGTTCTAAACCTCTTTCGAGAAAAAGACATGAGATGGTAGTCTTACAAATTAACTTTGTATGTTCTAATATTTGATATGACTTACTATCTATTTTGACTTACTTTCTTCTTTAGTTTTTGGAAACCGGACAACAACCTAGTCGTGAAAAATTATACATTGAAACCCATAAAAAAAAAGGCGGGTCGTTTGTAAATGATGCAGCAAAGAATATTGTGATAAGTTCATGATGAATTCTACGCTTGATTTTCTAAATTACAGTTTGAAAGTTTAATAATTGGTTCATGACAGGCAATGGCTATTAGATCTTTAAAAACTCTTCAATTTCTAATTGTTTGTATTGGTTCATGATAGGAAATGATAGGCAATGACAATAGTTGGTTCATGATACGCAATGTCTTCTGTTTTTAATAGGTTTATGATATGTTTATAATAGGCAATGGCTTCTATTCATGATAGGTTCATGATAGGCAATGGCTATTATTTTTAATAGGTTCATGATAGGTTTATGATTGGAAATGGCTTCTGTTCTTGATAGGCAATGGCTACTGTGATTGTTATTAATATAATGATGTAACTCTATTGTGATTGTTTTGGTAAAACCAATAATTTTTTATCATTAAGTCTGCTGTGATTGTTTTTAAAATGGTGATCTTGTATATTGATAGGAGCAAATTGATGTGGGTTTGACACAAAGCAATATTGATGAATCTCAAATATCTCCTAATGATGTTGTCGGTAGAGTCTTTGGGCCCGAACATTCTGGAAGAGTGAGAAGTATGGGTATGGGTGCAGCTCCTACTAATACATTTAGAAATAATGGAGTTAGACTTTCAAATTTGAGTAATTCTTCAACAAGTGTTGCTGCATCATCATCTAACTTTTGGCAGGAGAAGTACATGAACTTGGAATCTCAAGTTCAAAACAATATGGCAACATTTAAAGCATATATTATGATGAAAGAAGGAAAGATTCCTGATCAAGTGGCTGACATTTTGGGTTTCTCAAATGTAAGTTCTAATTTTTATCTTTTAGTTTCACAATTCCATTAATAAAAATAACTAATGCATATTATGGTTTAAGTATATCTCTCAAAGAACCTTAAGCTTAAGATATCTCTAATTCCACTATTGTTTGTGATAGTTATTGTGGCTTTTGTTGTCAATGAAAAATAATTCGATTTTATCATAATTGATAGGGTAATTTGAACTGCCAATAGTATAGTGACAATTTAAAAAATATTCTGTAGATTTATTTCCCAAACATTCTACAGACTTATCTAATTAATTTTTTTTAATTTCAGCCAAGTGATATTGCAAGTGAGCCTAATTCGCCGTTGATTGCAAGAGGAACTTGTGGTGGTAGCAACATTTGATGTGCATTTTATTAAGGAGATTGAACAAGACTAATATTGATTCTATGTTTTTTGTTATGTTGACTCTTTAGATGAAACTTTATGTTAGACTAAAATTTGTGTTTGATTGTCAGATTTAATATCACACAAATATTTTGAACAACACATTATTATCATGTTCAAGTTGAAAATGTTATCATGAATTTAATTTGTATGATACCATTTTAACTACATTTATGTTATGTTACTTATTTAATTTTGTAGTCTAATGATTATATTTAATACTTAATTACAAATATTATAATCTAAAAATATAATGTAAAAACAATTTCAATAAAACAAAAAAAAAAGGATTCAAAATAAAACTAATCATTTATTGCGGAGGTTCCAAATCCCCACAAAAAATTAAAAAATAACTAAAAACTCTTATTAAAATGATGATAGAGGGGGCTGAGAGTCGCCTCAAATTAACTCTCTATACTGATGAGGTTTAAAACCTCCGAAATATAACCCCTGCAGTTTGGTAATTACGGGAGTTTTAAAGAATCCCACAAAATACGTTGCGGAGATCGTAAACCCCCTCAAAATGGTTATAAAACCCCCACAAATCGAGTGCGTTTTTTGTAGTGATTTTCCGATTTTTCTTGAGCCAAATGATCCTTTCATGAAGGAGAATGCAATGCAAAAATAACCAACTCAAAAGAGTGCTTGAGATAAAAATGGCAGGTGTTACATAGTTTATTTTTATTTTCAAGCTACTGAATATTTATTATCTTGTTATTTTAGAAATCGAGTATCTTCTACGTGTAAATATAGAGACTAATTCATCGAGTTGAGTAGAACTAGAATGAGTGACAAAACTCTTCTTTAAGAAAATTTAACACTGTTGCATGTTCAGAATTAGATTCGAAGTCAAAATTTTTGGTTAAACTAAAAAATATTATTTAACATTTTTAATGGAGACAATAATAAATCTTTAGTAGAAACAAATATAAATTTTTTAATTAACTTAATAAAATATAATAAGTTAATATATGCTACTTAATTAAAAAAACTGATGTGTGCATGTATTTATATAGGTTGTTTTATGATTTTGAATAAAATGCGTTATAAATTTATAAAACGCAAACAAACAAAAAAAGTTTTCTTACCTGTAAAAATTCAGACAATTCCACACAAATCTAAAATGTTACAAAGTTTTTGGAAAATTTTAAAAAATTTATTTTACTTTTACTTTTACAGTTTCATTTTTTAATTAAAGATTATTTTGATCATTTTATCTAAAGTGTAGAGGTGTATGTTTAATTTTCTTTTTATCAAAAGTGTAGGGATGTCATGTTTAAATTTAGGGTGTGAAATATAATTTAAAATAAAATAAAATAAAATAAAATTCTTGATCATCAATGGGCCAGCCGACCTGGAAGAGTGGAAATGCTTTGAATCCATGTCGAAGAACTTAGTGGAAGAAATTTGTAGGGAGAGTGTTGAAGCTATGGATAGCGGTGCTAAAGTAATAAAGGAAATGACATGAGCAATGGGATTGGGAGGGACTCAATAATACTCATTCTTAATGCTGTATCTATCTTCTTTTGGGTAAATAAGAATTATATTAAAGAGAAAACTAAGTCGTTTGGTTGGAGTAAATGGAGGGAAGGAGAAGAGAGGGGAGGAGATTTTTAATAGTTTATGTGTTTGGTTTAAATTTTAAGAGGGGGAGGGAAGATAGATGGAGGGGATCAAATTTCCTCCTGAGCCACTTTTTGCTTCCCCCGATTTGAGGGATTCAGAGAGAAGGGAAAGTAATTCATATTAATTATAATTATATTTAGATATTTACCCTTGTTATAATTATAATTAAATTTTTTTGTTTTATTTTATATATTTTTATGTTACTTTTTAACTATTGCAATATTTTTGTTAGATTTTATCGTATTCGATAATTTTTTAAACTATATATTATAACTGTTACGTTTTTATAAATTTTTTTGATGTTATCGAATTGAATACTTATAAATAGTAAATATCGTAAATCTTATAGTAAAATTACAAGGTTAAAAATGTAAATTAGTTTTAAAATACCTCTCCTCTTTTTGTAAACCAAACATATTTGTAAATAAATTAAGGAATATTATAGTTATTGAAGAAAAAATTCTAGAAAAAAAGAAGTATGTACTTTAAAAAATTGTCATAATAAAATAAAATTGTCGTTAATAAAAATTGTTATATGAAAAGAAGTATGTAATTAAATATTAAAAATTGTATATAAATTGTATAAAAATTGTTAATCAATATTGTATAAAAATTATATGAAAAGAAGTATGTTTATAAAAATGTTAATAAAAATTCTTTTTTAATGACAATTTTTCAACCAAACTAAAATATTGAAGAAAAAATTATTATAAATAACGACAATTGTTTATAATTATTTTATAATTATCTTATATGAAATTAAACTATAATATTTCTTAGTAGTAAAGTTGAATTTTATCACACCAAATTGACATTTTATGGGCAATCAAAATACTAGTACTTTAGTAACACTATAAAAATTATTTAAAAAAAAGACAAAACAAACGGACCCGTTATGTGCCTGGCACCACTTAAACAAATAACTTTCGTAATGTTTGTTTTATTTGTGATATTAAAACTATTTTGTTTTGGCTAGATTGTATGTTAGTTTTATTTGACACTTATTTGTACATTTACACCATAATTTATACTGAAAATATATACTTATCACTTTTTAAATCATTTTTTCTCTCTTTGGTATGTTTGTAGCACTAAAACAAGTGTATATTTATACAATGTAAAGTGCAAGGTGTAAAAAAACGGTGTAAGCATAGCACAACTCTAGTTTTATACTATGCTTATGTCTTTACTTTGTTCAACTCAACCTACATCGGTGAATTGACGGTTTCACATGTAGCTGAATGCATCTTGTCTTTTTGATTACTTTGGCACTTGACTAATATAGAATCTTGTCAAGTTTATGGCTTTCGATGTTAATTGTATGGATGTTGATGAGGGAGCTGACGTTCATCTATTTGTTCCCAATTATTTATAAATTTTTCTTTCTTCGATCAATATCAATGTAGGGTGAGAAAAGTTAACTTTGTCGATCTCTCATATGAGATTGACGCGGAGTGAAGCTGTCGGTTTTGTCAATGCTCAAGAAAGTCAGCGGCGTTGTTCCTTTGCCAAAATTTCAGGGTGGTTCAAGCGTTCTTCTTTGCAAACAGAAGCTCAGTTTGGGTAGGTTGTTGGTTTGTGATGGTGTTGCATGCGACGAAATTTCGGACTCGTGTTTGGTTCAAGGTAACAGAAGATTTTAGGAGAAAGAGAGGAGGGAGATGTTTACGTTGAAAATTCATAAACAATCGTCAGTCCTCCAAAAACGAAAGTTATTAGTTACTCGCAGGATCGACTAGATTGGTCCAATGACATGGTCTGATTTTTGAGATTTTGTGACATTCATTTGGTACATATCTTTCGATTGTTTGGTTGTTTTATAAGTAACAGGTTTGTTTAAGAAACAACAAAAAGTGTAGAAAAGGTAAAGGTGATGCAAAGGGTTTCGACTAAAAAATGTAAAAAGATGTAAAAAGAAATTGCAAGAATTTTGATAAAGTAAAACAAGAATAACTGGAAATTTGATTAAATGGTGGTGAATCATACGTACATTTTTCAACACTCGTTTCTCGATATACTTGGTACTTTGAGTATAATTGAGTATTTTGTACAGATTGAACAAAATTCAACGCTAAGATTCTAATTTATACTGATTCGACCCTAACAGCCTTTTCCTAATGGAATGCCACGTCTTTCATTTTCATGATCTTTGATCTATACACGTCCTTTTTGGATAAGATTAATCATTTGAATTTAAATCTTCTTCCGTTCGAGGTGCCAAACTTAATCAACGTGATTGTCGAAGCTTGTTCTAAGAAGCTCCAAAAATAATCTAAGTCTTTATTTTCGCCTTCGAGGATACTCTCTTCGAATAACATTTTGACAAGATAAAAACCTCTTCAATATGCTTGATATTTCAAATATTCTTCATAATCTGGATTTCATAGCTCTCTTTGAAACATCTTCTTTTTAATAATCTTCGTCTCATTTTGCCCTTCGAAATTCCCAGCTAACAAATTTCCCCCAATAAATTTCTATTTCGAAATCTTTGTAGAAATAGGCATTTCTTGCGAACTTCCAATTTCAACGTGTGGACCTTTCAATGTTCTTTTACTCGTGACGTCATGGTCATATTGACCATATCTCCAAACCTCTCATCGAGATGTGCACGAATCTGCATAATGATTACCCCTATTATCTAGTAGTAAGGTGGTAAACTATGCAACTGTCTTCTCCACCTTTCAAGAATTTACACGTGCCCCACTTACTTCTCTCATTTAAACCTACAGAAGCAAAATTGGTGGTTTCTAATAACATAATTCCCTTTTTCAACAACTTTTCCTAAATCTTCTGCATTTTTAGTCATCAATCTCCTTCATTCTTCTTCCCCAAACAAACCGAAGCTCCATTACTTTCCAAAATCTCTCAACAATGGCGCCAAAAGAATCAAAAGCTCAGAAACAACAACAAGCAAAAGATCTTATTCAACCTATTCTTAAGATTTCCCGGTCAGCATTAGTGGGGAATCAAGAGTTTGTACCAAAGTCTCCTCTACTTGAGGAAAAAAGAAAAATTTATACTTCTCAGGTACTCATTTCTCTAATGATTTATGGAGAAACACATGCTTTTTTGGGTCCAATTTGTGACCCTGATGCTAGTCTCACTTCTTTATTTTTCACTATTTATCATAGAAATAGGCCTCTAGCTAGTAAGAAAAAGTTACATGATAAGGGACAACCTATAGTTGCTACACCCTCTAAAATCAATAAAGATCAAGCAAATTCTTCGACAAAAGCTTTGATTGTGTATGAATCTATCAATCTAGAATACACGACTAACACTTTTAAAGTGTTTCAATCCATACCATTAGCTAGGGATCCTGAGCCTTATTATGCTTGGTTAAATAAGGTTGAGGCAAAAAAGTCTCAATTCTGGAAAGATTTAGGGATTTACGACATAATTCAATTGTCGAAAACTGGTCTAGAGTATATCCAAAATATGTTAAAGGCTTCGTTGTACTTCTGGGATACTTCCCATAACACTTTCCATCTCCCATGTGAAATGGTAACTCCTACCCTCTTTGACATTGCTGCCATAGCTTACTGCTTACTGGTCCATTTTGGATGCTTCAGCTATGGTTTAATGCAACCTTCGAAGCATCTCTCTCAATTCTCAACCCTATCAACACAAACACTAAAGAAATAAGGAACAGGAGGGTCGAAGGGACACGTCTGGTGAAATTGACAGCCAATGACGAAGGGCAATATCTTAAGCAAACTTTCACTAGCTATGTGATGATGTTTGGGAAGCGTTGCAACTCCACTTCATCTATGGCTTCCTTCGCCACTAGAAAGTATGGACTTGAATGGTTCACTCTAAAATTCTCTGCTCTGTCGAAAGACCAAGAAAAAAATTATGTTGCTATATGGACATCGTTTCTTACCCCTAGGGTATTACCCCTTAGACTCTGTCCATCAAAGAACCAAATCACCATGTTAAGCTACTAACCTAACCTTGTCTCCCGACAGTTTGGCCTCATTCAAATTCTGCCAAAGCCTCTCTTCGCCAAGAAAAATACTCTCCTTCTTTACAACATGGTCCACTCAGAAGCCGACAATAACAAGTATCTATCCAGATATTCAGGAAGAATAAAACTTACTCCCGTGGCTTTCAAGAGTTCGTTATGCTCGGATATTTTTTGCATCGTGACAGTAATGTATGATGTACATGAGTAAATTATGAAATACCTTAAGGTACAATGTACTTAAGTGGAACGTGAAATACTGTACGGTACAAAGTACTTAATAGGAATACAATACAGTGTAAGCTACAATGCGCTTAAGTGGTTTTGTTAAACTTACAATCCACATAAACAATTCAATAAATAGAACCCTTGTACTAGACTATTTACATTAGATGAAATTTGGTTTTTGAAACTCAGTCTTCATTAAGAACAACTAGCACTAATATTGAAGATACTTTGTTCACGTGGACTGAGCAGAGTTGCTATTGTTCATTCAACACTAGTGATCGTTCTCTAAATTTTGCATCTACAAATAATTGCCACAAGAGATAACCACTCTATTAGTAATCATGCTCATTCGTAAATATCGACTTAAGGGAAATTTTTATTTTCCATTATGTATTTTAATCACGATTTCCCTTTAAAAATGTAGTAGAATAAACACAAATGACAAATGTAATGAATTAGTCCTGTACTTTGGTATCTAAGTAGGTTTGCTAAAAATAAAAAGGTGAAGTGTGAATTCTAAGTTCCGACATTATTAAAAAACTTCAATTAACTATTTCGTTATTAAAAAAGTCCAACTATTTTATAAACAATGGAATTAGAAGAATAAAGATAAAATTGACATTTTACCATTGAAGGATAATTTGGTCATTTCAGACTAGGATTATTATAATTTATCAAGTTAATAATTTAGTATTTTGAGCTTACTAGTACTTTTTTATTCATAATAAACCATGATATTAAAAGTCAATAACTATTTAGAGACTATGCTAGTAAGTGAGGGGAAAGATAATATTTTCCTTGTACAATAGAGAACCAATTTTCTTAAATAAGATAAAATAGAAGAAACATAAGTGTTTCTTTTATGAATTGACTATCCTTTCCATGTATGATGTAACTGCATGGATTAATTTCTTTAAGTGAAAGAGAACTAGAGAGGCCAAATCAGAGAACTAGAGAGGCCAAATCTCATATGTCTCATGTGAAAGAACTTTGCTTGGTTGATTGGATTAAAATTTTGGTGTGGTATGGTTTCTATCCTCTCAAAGCTTTTTAATGTCCATAGTTTGTTAGTCTTAATTATTAATGATGTTAATATGAAAAATTCTAAGTATTTTTAAATAAACTAATCAAAAGTGTATTTTTATCTATATAAATAAATAAAAGTATTTATAAGGAAAATAAATAAACTATGCAAAGAAACAAAACAAAAATAGCACTACAAGAAAACTGACTTTTTGTGACACTCAAAAAGTGTCACTAAAAGTCAATAATCCGTAGGTAAAAAGCTTGCAGACATTGAGTGACGCCCACCCCTAGCGTCAATTATAAGGGGGTGTAATGCTACGGTATAATAAGTGTCACTATAGCTTTTAGCTACGGACAAATATTTACCTAAATGTCACTATATCATAGGTTACTGTTACAAATATTTCTCTTTTTACCTACAGTTTTAGTTTTAATAGGTGTCACTAGAACTCTATTAAATAATATTTTTATAATTTACCAAAATATAATAAAATTATAAATTAATTTTTTTTTTTATAATTGAAGAATATAATATTAAAATTCAATTATTCGGTAAAAAATTTTACAATACATTTTCTATTATTTCAATTTAAATATGACAAATTAACTTAATATTAAAATTAAACTATTATATCAATTTCAATTAAATTCAAATATTTCAATATAGTAACAAAGAATTTCAACTACATTTATTAATGCCAAAGACATTGAGATCCTTACATCATGATTACTAGAATATAATGAAATCGACTCTGAGAAGTTTAAGAGTGAAAACAAAATTACAAAACTCAGACAAAAACTAATTCTGAATCAGAGTATACCAAGTTGAAACCTGGCTAACTGAATAACCGATACACAATGAAGAACCAGGAAACAATCCAAGAAATTTCTTTGAAGAAGCGTCCTCCAATGCTGCATCTAATAGGTTTTTGTTTTCGGAGCCTTCTTTGGTTGCCTTCTAGGAATGGAGTTTTTCATCTCAATGAAAAACAACAGAGCTCCAAAAACAGCCAGGTTCTGCAAGGATTGAAATTGAATCAACAGTTTGAATTTGGGCATAGACATGAAACTAAACTTCAAATTAAAAAACAAGTCATTGCTCTGACCTGTGTAAATTTGATGAAAAGCTGAGTGAATTCTTTGTCCTCGTTATCGAAATTGTAAAAATCATAACGAATTGGAGTAGCAATCAACTGATGCAGAAGCTACAGAAACAAAACAAAAAAACATAGCTTAAGAAACCGAGCATGTGAGATGAATATGGAATCCAATAGAGAAACTGGGTACAAACCAGTAGCAAAGCTCCGAAAGAGCTTCCAAAGATGAATAGAACCCCTCCAAGGCCCTTCAGAGCAATAGCCCCAGTAATCAAAAGTTTCGTCTGTTCATCACATCAGTTATATTAGGGAACACGCGTAGACAAAATGACGAGCAAAAGTGAAGAAAAGTCGACATATATGTAGCATTCACAACTTCTTCAGCAGATATTTTCATTATTTAAGCCAGATGTATAATAACTAAAAGATGCGAAAAACATTATCAAATGAACATTTGTACATAAACAAGGAAAGAGCGAGAGAGGAGCTAACATCAATGTTAGGAATTTGAAAGCCAACTTGATAATGGAAGCTTATATAGCCAATGTTGTACCCACTATATATGTATGTATATTCAAACACAATAATACTCTTACATCATATTCAATGAACAAATAAATGAACAGCAATTAGCTTACATCGAATTTACTCTTAGATCAGTTCAGCTTCAACCAAGAAAGCTATGTAGCAATTTCATAACTTCAAAATCTTTCGGAACATTCAATCATACTCTTAGTACATATTGTGAAAACATTTAGAATGACAAAACATTAACATAACAATTCCAAAGAGTTCACACACCCTACAGTGTCATCATCATGCAAAGGGCACAAAACAATCACATACTACATTCAAATTTATACAGCCATGCAGCTAGCAGAAGAAACAGGTTAAGATGAACCAAAGAGTTAAAAGAGGCAGTCTTTTTGGGGTTTTCATCTCACAAGCTCTATTTGTCGATTTGATGCTTTACCATGTAGTGATGTTTTCTTCATTATCATCTATCATCCACAAACTTAATTTTCTGTCCATTTATAGTTTTTTGGTATTCTATTTCTTGTACATTTGTCTCTATTATTTGGCTTACCAATTTTTCTTTAATTCTCTTGCTACTTGTACATTTGGAAAACCATTTCAATAATTTAAATGTCTCCAATCAATTCCATACATGATCAATTTAATATATTGACAGAGCCAAATATAAGATTTTCTGCAACCAAGATATTATACTTTAGCTTCTAACATGCAACCAAGATGTAAATTAAATACCATTCATGCATGCTTCTTAGTCATAACATAAATCAAATAACGCGAACACAAACATAAATCAAAGAAGAAACCTCCGAACAAATACAGAAATTTGAGAACAAATACTATTAAACAAAAGTGGCAAATTGCATATTCAAAAGAACAAACATGCAAACATACCTTAGAAGCCACCTTTATCGGAGTTCCTGAAATAACAATATATTTGAAGTTAAGCTATCATATTTCAAACCAGCATATTTCAAACTTGCAAAATCACTAAGGAATTAAACATAAATATAACATGAAGACGTATCAAAGACTTAAGCTTATACCTTTCCTCCCAATATCAAAGATGGTTTCTCCCATTTTAATTTACAAATTAATATGAGAGGTCTTCTTCACTCTCATCCTCTGTATCTTCATTCTCATCATCATTTTGGGGAATGTCCTCTATATTAATTATAACTTCAATGATATCATCACTATCATCAGTTTCTGGTCTAATCAAATCATCATCATTTATCTCTTCCAATACTTGTTCATTACTTTTATCTATGTCATTGGATTGAGCATCACCCATATCATATACATCTCTAACTTTAGCATGCACAACGACAAACCAGTCATTTAGTCTTTTATTCTCCACATAGAATACTTTCTTGGCTTGAGAAGCAAAAATAAACGGGTCATCACATATTTCATTTCCTGTATGTTGCAAGTAATTAAAATTTACTAATGTCAAACCCAAATCATCAATATTGCACCCCTTATTTATGTCAACCCAATCACACTTGAAAAGTACAACTTTATACTTTCCTGCATAATCCAACTGAATTATATCTATCAATGCACCATAGTAGTTTATTTCTCCTTCCTTAGGGCGTTTGTCTCGTGTACTAGCATAACTTTTGGTCTTAACAGTAACACAAATTCCACTATTTTGAGTCTTTAAACACCTTTCCCTCTTCTTTGTATGAAATCTAACTCCATTAACAATATAGCCACTATAGTTTCTCACTTTTTCTAATGGCCCCCGTGCTAACCATCTGATTTCATCTGTAACTATAACACTTCCTTGTTCTTCTAATCGTGCTACCTAACACAATTACATTTTAAATGATCACGAAAAATAATAAAATATTGATAATTGAAAAACCTTTGGAAAACTTACTCTTTCGCAAAACCAATCAGGAAATGTTCGACTATGAATTTTGTCAATTTCATATGGTGATAGCCGACGATTTTGATTACGTCTCTTGATAAAGTCAATGTGTTCTCTAGGAAATACAAATACAAAATTAGAGACATTAAACTTCAAAAAGAATATCAAACTAAACATTTTTACCTTTGAAAGGGGTCAACATTAGTGTTGTTGAAAAGCACATATCTATGTGCTTGTAGCAATGTTTTTTTATCAAGAGAAACTCGAGAAACTCTTTTCCTTTTCTTCACTGTAAACCCAACATGGTTTTTTCTCCCCAATGGTCTACCTCTAGGATTAAACACATTTGCATTTTCTACAAAGGAGGAATCATCATTTCGACAAGGTCGAGTAAATCGTGTTTCCACCGTAGAGAGGTATCGTGAACAAAATATCAAACATTCATTAGCTAAATAACCCTCTGCAATAGACCCTTCAGGGCGAGCTCGATTACGAACAAATGACTTTAGAGTAAAAAGGAACCTGCAAAAAGATTTTTGGAATAAAATAAGAAAATGTTGTTTTTATTTATAATATAATGATATTAAATAACTAAAAAAATGTGTACCTTTCAATTGGATACATCCATCGATAATGAACTGGTCCACCAATTTTTGCCTCATATGCCAAATGGATTACCAAATGCACCATTATAGTGAAGAAAGATGGAGGGAAAATCTTTTCTAATTGGCACAACGTTTTTGCTATTCGTTTCTCCAAGTGCTCCAAATTATGCTCACTAAGCACTTTACCACATAGTTCTTTGAAGAAACGACAAAGATCGCTAATCACTTTACTCACTTTGTTGGGCAAACAACCTTTCATAGCAATAGGAAGAAACTCTTGCATTAAGAGATGACAATCATAACTTTTGAGACCAAATATCTTGCGTTGTTTCACTTGCACGCATCTTGGAATACTAGAAACACACTCATCAGAAGATTTCATATTCTTTAGAACTTCCAAGAAAGATTCTTTCTCATTTGATGTCATTTGGTAACAAGCTCTAGGCAAATACTTTCTACCATTACTTTGATGCATCCTCGGGTGTAGTTGACTTCTTATGTTCATGTGTATAAGATCATAACGGGCCTTATCATTATCCTTTGATTTTCTTTCTAAATTTAATAATGTCCCAACAATGTTATCACAAACATTTTTTTCAATATGCATCACATCAAGATTATGACGAAGAACATTATATTCCCAATATGGCAATGAGAAAAAAATGCTTTTCTTTTTCCATGGGGACAACACCTTGTTTTCACGATTTTTCAATTGTCTCAATGCAGTACTTCCATTGGGTACCTTAGGAGGAGCTCTAAACTCTTGGTCTCCATCAAAATGTCCTCTATTGTTTCTCCACTTATGATCAGGCTCTAACCAGCGTCGATGACACATATAAGAAAACTTTTTACTATAACGCAACCACTTAGAGGCTGTGTCAAAACCACAACATGGACAAGCATATCGACCTTTAGTGCTCCAACCTGACAAATTTGCATAAGCAGGGAAATCATTGATAGTCCACATGATTGCAGCACGCATTTGAAATGACTCTTTTTTACATGCATCAAACGTTTTGACCCCGATTTCCCATAATTCCTTTAATTCTTCCACAAGAGGCTGCATATATACATCAATATTATTACCAGGACCTTTTGGACCAGGAATAAGCAACGAGAGTATGAAATTCGGTTGCTTCATACACATCCACGGAGGAAGATTGTATGGAATCAAGACAACAGGCCAAGTGGAGTGAGAAATTGTCATGGTTTTGAATGGATTAAAGCCATCTGAAGCTAAACCTAGTCGAACGTTTCGAGGGTCGCTTGAAAAATCGGGATATCGATGATCAAAATCCTTCCAAGCAAAAGAATCTGCTGGATGTCTCATGAGTCCATCTCTAGTTCGACTATCTTCATGCCATGTCATGGAAGAAGCAGTTTTTGATGACATAAAAAGTCTTTGTAATCTAGACTTAAGAGGAAACCAACGAAGAACCTTAGCAGGTATCTTTTTTCTACCTTCAACATCGTCGGAGTTGACTTTCCATCTTGAGATACCGCATGTAGGGCAAACATTAGCATGAGCCAAATCCTTCCAATACAATATGCATTCATTAGGACAAACATGGATTTTTTCATATGATAATCCCAACCCTGAAATAATCTTCTTTGTCTCATAAAATGACTTTGGCAATGTATTTTCTTTTGGAAATGCATCACATAACAACTCTAGAAGCATTGAAAAGCTTTTGTCTGTCCATCCATTTAGACACTTTAAGTGGTACAGGTGTACGATGAATGATAGTTTGGTAAACTTACAACCCGGATAAAGATTTTGTTCTGCCTCCTTCAACAACTTAAAGAACTTATCTGAATTATCACCCACTTCATATTGTTGAACATTATGTTCGTTTATGAATGTTTCTCGATCCACATCCTCCATATTTATATCTGCATCATTATCATCATTATTTACATCCACTGAAAATGCATCATGAATCAATGCATCCATGTCATGATCAAACTCATGTTGTACTTCACATGCACTTGCACGATTTGAAGTGCTAACTTTCTCACCATGAAAGATCCAACGAATGTACCCTTTTAGAAAGCCTCGGCTGATTATGTGTTCGTAAACATCCATACGAGAATGCTTCTTGCAATTAACACACTTAGTACAGGGGCATAAAATTTTTCCATTTTCTGACGAATTTGCAAATGCAAAATCAAGAAAGTTTAAAATACCTCTAATGTACTCCTCTTGAGTTACAGAGTTATTTGATATCCAACTCTTATCCATTTGATAAAACAAACAAAAGCTGCACAATTAAAGAAGATACAAATGAATATTGACTGCTAAATTTTGAACTATGGAAAATAGATAAACAGCAGTATAAAAATGTAAGATTTACACTCTTAAGAATAACTCTTAGGAATCTCATTTTGTTTACTTGATAACTAATAGTTTTGGCAAAGGGAGTCTGACATTTTAAGGCAGCAACTACAGACTCTACAAGAAAACCATCGGTAAAAAAATCTTGAATTCGCGTACCTCACTAAGAATTATGAATGAGAGAAGTAACAGTTTTTTTCCATCGCAGGCAATTGATGGGAGAACAGCTTTACGGTTTGAGCATCAGAAACCTACAAGATCTAGAGAGACAACTCGAACTTAGTCTCCAAGGAGTCCGAATGAAGAAGGAGAAAATTCTGACAGACGAGATTCTAGTTTTAATATAACATGAAAAATTGGAAGTGCATGATTGAATCAATATAAAAGGCAATCAGAACAAAAGTTTATAATGAAATATCTGTAATCAAATGTACTATTGATTGAAGATTTGAAGTACTCATTGGACCCGACCAAAATTCCTTTTTTTATTCATCCACTTCCCACTTATTTAGGGATGCAAATTGACAAGTTATTAATCTATTGAAAATGAATGAAACTCTTTGGATGCTTTCAATTGGACCCCATACACAGAAACTGACAACTATCTGGGACCAGAGTAAAAAGCTTAGAAAAATCAATAGTTACATTAACTAAATCAAAAGGTATACAATCTAAGATGTAACAAATTTCAGATTCAATGGCAAACCAAATTTATGTATAATATACTAAAATCAAAATAACGTAACCCATGAGCCATTAGATTTGTAGTTTACTTCAGATAATTGTTTATAGAATAACTTATAATGTTCTAAATTAGGACCACTTCGGAATGTCTTTTATAGGGCAATATGTTTGAATGTTGTTTCTAAAAATGAACTAAATGTCCCTGAATTATTTTACAATCATCTAATATCAATTTTTCAACTTTTCTAAATATATCTCAATTATTAGACAAATCATTCTAAGATTGAATCCATATTGAAGCAAACATTAACTAAACTTTACATAAGACTACATTAAACAGGCAAAGATTAGAGTATCATCCTAATCTGACCCACAAAACTATATTATTAGTACTATAAACAGTAATAGTAACATGATCATTTTAAAACTATACTACTTTTAGAGTATAATATTGGTATATTAGTATATTTTCAACTCCAACAACATTATTTTATATGATCTTCAATCTCAAGATGCTTAAATTAACCACTAATTTAATTGAACCAATGCAGCTTAATTGAAACTAGTATGATATGGATGTCAATGTCTACAGTTTCCAATGTTGCTAATTACCAAGAAGCTATCAATGCGTTAATAAACTCTCTATGAGACTGACTAAAACCAAGAAGGAAAGCTCATCTCTTATGAACAAATAACAGTTGCTCCAAACAAAATGATGATTAAAAAGAGAAGAAACCTCCGAACAAATACAGAAATTTCAGAACAAATACTATTAAACAAAAGTGGCAAATTGCTTGGAACACATAATAAGCAATGTAAAATATTAACACATGGCTGCATTTATGCTTGGAACAATAATAAGCAATGTAAAATGTGTGTTATCAACTTGCCAATATCCAATCAATGAGCATATAAAAAAACCGACTTCACAGCTCTGAAATTTCTGATATGGTCAAGTATACAACTTAACCATCTTAAGAAATTAGAACTTGCAATTTAATGGGATGAAATTTCGAAAGCACAAACATTGCAAACTAGCAAAATTCAACAAAAAGAAAGCAAATAAGCACCGTGATAGAACATTAACATAAGTAATACACAAACTAAATTTATAGAAAAAGCAAAGAAGCAACATTCATAGAAAAAGCACTAACCTTTAGCAAAGGCATGTGAATGTAAAACAAAGTGTCATTGGGATTGAGAAGAGTAGTCTCAAACTCTTCAGCAGAGAATTCAAGTGAGATATTCAACAAAGGCCTAAACAACTGCAACAACAACAAAGCACAACCTAAAAAAAACAACCTTTTCAAAACAAACACACAATAAAAACACAATCCAAATTCAAAAGATCACGCCGTTGAAGCTCACATTCAAGAAATTGAGCACGAAAGCCAACTCCCATATATTACTAAATCTAAGGATGTTACGATTGTATTTGTATTCATACAAATTTCATAATGCAGACCAATTTCAAAAATGTTTTTATATTTTCAAAATAACAAACCATAATTATAATTACTTAAAGAGTAAGAACTAAATCAGTTTCTAGACTATTATTACAATGCATGCTATTATTTTCTATATCAGTAATATATTTCTACAATTTGTTAATACAACATAATAGTTCTCCAAATACATATAACTAAGTTTTATATAAACTGCAGAATGAAGATTACATTCTTCTAGCCATTTCACATGGTTTTATCTAACATATACGAAATCAAATTAGTGAAAGACAGAGTGTGTAAGCCTAAAAACTAGTTCAAATTAGTGAGAAACAGAGTGTGTCTGACCCTAGAAACTAGTTCAGATTGAGTGTAAAACATAAAAGCCAATCACTGCAAACCTTTATAACATATACAAAATCAAAAGCAACAAAGGAATAAACAAGGAAGAGTGAAAGAAAAGGTTACCTCCGGTGGCGCAAGCGGAGGAGAACGATGGTGTGATGTGAATCGAACGGTCGAGATTCGACGACGTTGGAGGCGCGACTATACTATAGTAGTTTCCGGCGATTTTCTAAGATAATATACTGGATCTGACAAAACAAAAACGAAATCAAACCTAATCTACGTCACTCAGATCTAGTGGTGTAAAGGAAAAGTCGACGAAGAAGAAACCTGAAGAAGAATGAATGGCGGTGGCCGGAGCTGCGGCGGCTGGTTGATTCCAGTCGATTTGATTGATGAATCTTTCCGGCAAACGAGAGCTGCGGCGGCTGGTTTACGTTGAAATGAAAATAGAATTGTGAGAACGAGAGAATCCAAAAAAACACAAAAACTTTTCTCAAATTTTTTTTATTTTTGAAAATGATTTTTTAGTAAGTTTATGATATACAAATTTGATAGGTAATAAAATTAAAAAAATAATATTATTAAAGTATAATATATTTATTTTTTGAGTCATAAAGTTTTTTTTTTAAGATTAATATTTTGTTTAAAATATATCAAAAAATATTATTTTTTATTTTTTGAAAATATTAATTTTTTTAATAAAATATTTGTTAATTAATTTGTTGAGTCATATCGGGAAAATGTGACGGACAAATACTACTGTAGGTAAAAGTAACATTTAGTGACAAATATTAAGTGTAGGTAAAAGTAACATTTAGTGACAAATATTAAGTGTAGGTAAAAGTAACATTTAGTGACAAATATTAAGGTGTCACTAAAAATGAGTGTCACAAGAAGGCTTTTTTTTTGTAGTGTAGGTTCTTGTTCAATCTATTCAACCTCAATTGAACAACTTGCTGGTTCAACTAGACTATGGTTGAAATGAGATTGAACTAACCAACAAATCGACATAATCTCATTTCAACCAATTTAACCAGTTAGTTTGGTTTTTAAAACATCTATAGCAATTATGAAGGAAAGTGTTTCAGTTCCAAACATTAATTATGAAGGAAAATGTTGAAATTTGAGGAGACATAAAGCATTATACATAGTGACCCAACTTAGTTGATAGATGATCATAAAGATGAGCTTTAGGATAGGAGCAGAGAAAGCTATTGCAAATATCAAATGTGTACATCGATCCAGCTTTGGTTGCAAAAGTGCAGAAATCTATCTTGATTGATGATGTGATTCTAAAATGATTATGTTGAACTTTAATATCTCAATCCAAAATTATCACATGCTACTATTATTGATGATATGCATGAAGACAAAAAAAAAAAAAAAAACTAGTGCAAGTGTCAAACTAGACTCTTAAATAGATAAATATAGGCATGTTTCAAACTCCTCTTTGAGCTGTTGTTGTTTGAGATGACAGAAGAGTATTTGTAGACGATACAAATACTAATTATAGAGCCCATTTGATTTGATAAATCATTCTCCACTAATAAAAAATACTTTCAATATTGCAATGACAAGTTCTATCAGAGCAGCAAAGTTATATGTATGTTTAAGTTGATTTTTTTTAAGCATTTTAAAATATTTGATTTAAAGGAGAAAAATTTATATATAAGATTGTTAAGGAAAGTGAAAAAAGATTAGCGATTTGGATCAAGTAAAGTATGTTAAAGACGAAGAAGGCAAAATTTGTGTTTAGGAAAAAGATATAAACGATAGGTGGAAGACGTATTTCTACAACTTATTTAATAAATGATATGGTATCTCAACAAAGATCAGAATTAAAATTACTAACGTCGAATTAAGAAAAAGAAGGTAAAGGAAGCGTTGAAAAGAATGAGTAACAGTAAGACAGTTGGACCAGACAACATACCTATTGAAGTATGAAAAATTCTTGGAGATAGAAGTATTGAGTGACTTACTAAACTCTTTAATGAAATTATGAGGTCAAAATGCACGCCGGATGAATGAAGAAAAAACACTTTAGTTCTAATCTATAAGAACAATATGGATATACAAAATTGTGCAAATTATAAGAGAGTTATACTTATGAGTCATACCATGAAGTTATGGGAAAGAGTGATTGAGTAGAGATTAAGAAAAAGTACTCATGTCACTAAGAATCAATTTGGATTTATGCTTGGAAGTTAGACCATGGAAGCGATTTATATATTACAGCGTGTGATGAAGCAGTATCAAATGGATTAACAAGACCGACACTTAATTTTTATTAATTTGGAGAAGGCATGTGATAGAGTGCCTAGAGAGATTTTGTGGAAAGCCATATAGCAGAAATGAGTTAGGATTGTATATATTCGTGTCAGGGCCGGTCCTGACATTTTAGAGGCCCTGGACAAATAATAAAAATGGACCTCTAATAATTTTTTTAAAAAAAATAATAACATCATTTATTTTAATTGTAAATAATATCATTAAAATTGTAATTTTACTAATAAATGAGATGGTATAATAATAAATTTTAAAATACTTATTTGTAAAATATCGATATTATTTGAAAATCATGTTTTAAAAAAATGAAATAAAACTAAAGAGAGATGATTAACAATTAGGGATGTCAACGGGGCAGATATTGTTCGGAGGATGTTTCTCCGCTCCCCGCCCCGCCCCCAAATTTAGTCCCCATCCCCATCTCCAATCCCCGCCACGGGGGAATATTTCCCCCCATCCCATCCCCACAGATCCCCACGGATATCCACGGAGATCGAATCTTAAGAAAATTTCTACACTTTTTGATCAAAAATATGACACTAGTATTTTGTTATTTTTTTCTGTATTTTTTAAAACGCATATATTTGCATCTTTATTTTATAAAAAAAATAAAAATACATCTTACATCAATAATAAATAAAAAAAAGCAAAAGAACTTGATGTTGCTAATATTTTTTATGTAAAAATAAATAAATAAATAAATAGTAACATAACTTGCTACCGTGCTTCCACTAATTTACTACAACAATACCGATGTCGTCCAACGCAAGTGGTTGATTATGTGTGACAAATCTATAACTTCTAATGACTCTTCATTTTCTAATACATTAATATTTTTCATGTAAAATTATATAATTATATAATATATAAAATATATAAATTAAAATATATCGTCGGAGTCGGGGAATCCACGGGGACGGAGGATACTTTTCCAATCCCCGCCCCAAAGTGTTATTGGGGGAAATCACCAACACAAGGGGAAATCAGGAAATGTTTAACCGCTGCACTGCAACTTATTTATTGCCATTAAATTTCAACTCATTCTACATATAAATACTTTATTGTATAATTTTTAAAGCCCAAAACCCAAAATATTATGAGGCCCTTTATTTTTGGAGGCCCTGGGCTGTGGGCCTGGTTGCCCTGACCCAGGGCCGGCCCTGATTCGTGCTATCAAAGATATGTATGAAGGGGTATCGACTAATATGCAGACACAAGATGGAGAGACGGGAGATTTTTCCATTACAATTAGTTTTCATCAAGGTTCAATCCTAAGTCCCTACCTTTTTACCTTAATTTTGGGTGTACTCATAGAACTCATCCAAGAGCTAACACTGAGACGCATGTTTTTTGCAGATGATATAGTCCTTCTTGGAAAATCAAAGGAGGGTTTAAATGAGAGGTTGGAGGATTGGAGACGAGCTTTAGAAACACATGGTTTTTGCCTAAGCAAAAGTAAGTATGAGTATATGGAATGTAAGTTCAACAAAGAAGAAGCGTTCCTAACCTTGAGGTGAAAGTTTGAGACCATACCTCAAGTCACATGATTTAAATATCTTAGGTCCGTAATACAAAATGATGGAGAAATAGAAGAGGATGTAAACCATCAAATTCAAGTTGGGTGGTTGAATTGGAGAAGTGCATCAGATGTTTTATGTGATATAAAAGTACCGCTCAAGTTGAAGAGAAAGTTTTATCTAACTGCAGTAAGACCTACGATTTTGTACGGAACAAAATATTAGGCGGTTAAAAATCAACACGATAATAAAGTAAGTGTAGCAGAGATGAAGATGTTATGTTGGATATGTGGTAAGACTCGATAGGATAAAATTAGAAATGAAAATATTAGAGAGATTATCATGGTAATGCCTATAGTAGAGAAGATGGTAGAAAATAGTATGTGGTTTGGGCATGTAGAAAGAATACATGTAAATTCTATAATAAGAAGGGTAGATTAGATGAAGAGTTGTAAAACAATTAAAAAAAGAGAAAGAATTAAAAAGAGTATAAGATAAATTATTAAAAAAATCTTAAAAAATAATTTGAATAAAAATGTAGTATTTGATACAACATTATGATGAAAATTGATCTATGTAACCGAATTCAATTAGTAAAATAAATCTTAATTATTATTAGTGTATTATAAAAATAATACATAAAAAAGCACAAAAATTATAGATCTTTCTTCTTAGCTCTTCAACTATATTTACTTTTGAATTTTATAGTATTTCGTTATATGTATTAATAGTGAAATAATCTATGTGGAAATATCGTAACACATCTTATTTTATATATAAAAATTGTTAAGTAACTTAAGCAAGGAGACAAAGTTAAGAATAATTTTATAATTTTATAATTTTACATGTTTAATCTTAGAAGAGAAAAATAGTTAATGTGTATGTAACTATATTTATTACATATTTCAAAAAAATATGTAATATAATTAAGGTTATGTTTAAAAAAAAAAATTAATATATTATGAAAGTTGAAGAGAATCTCATAAAAATGGACAAGAAAAAAAACTCAAGAAAATCTTATAATTAAAGTCGGAGATAGTAATTAATTATTCATCCCATTAGTCTTTTTGTTTTATGTATATTTGAGTGAAGACTCATTTTGGTCCCTCACAAAAATCACACAACCCAAATTAGTCCCTCACAAAATAAAGGACTCGATTTAATCCCTTACAAAATTTAACCGGACCATATTAGTCCTTATGTTAATATTTTTACTAAATCGGTTTTTTTCATACTTTTAAACCGTGACTGGAGCGCCGCCATGTTGCCTTTTATTTTTTATTTTTCATTTTTTAAATACTAAATTAATTTTTAATTATAATTTCATTTTTAAACAATTCTGAATTAATAATATCAAAAAAGCAAAAACAAAATTTATATGGAATTGAACCTATGACCTTTAACCAATATCTTAAGTCCTTACCACTAGTCCAATCTATATTCATGACAAATAATTCTTATAATTTTTAGAAATATTAAATAATATAGAATTTAAAACAAAAAAAAATTAAAATTTGTACAAACGGGGTCTCAAATTCAAATCCGTTCAAGTTAAATGATAGTCACTTTACAACTAGACAAGTCAATTTATATTGTTAATATTATTAATAATGAATACTTAAGTTAATAATTCAGAACAAATTTAACTAAATAATTTTAAAAATTAATTGATTATTTAATTTAAATTTATTAAATAATTTAATAATTAGTTGAATTACTATTAAGTTAATTAATTATTATTTAATTTCAATTAATTTGAAATAAATAAATATTTATTTTTGTGTTATTTAATTTCAATTACATATAATTTAATTTATTTCTAATTGATTAAATATATTGAGTTTTTACATTTAATAAATTTTATTTTTAAATTGGTGTATTATTTGAAATTAGTAAATCAAAGAGGCTCGAAATCCCATTGATATAAATTTTATAATTTTTGTTTTAAATTCATAATTATTTAATATTATTAAAAATCTAAGAAATTATTTTGCCTTATAAAAAAAACAATTTTGCCTTTTTGATATTTTTAAATCAAAATTGTTTTAAAAATGAAATTATAATTAAAAATTAATTTAGTATTTAAAAAATGAAAAGAAAAAATAAAAGCCAACGTGGCAGTCCAGTCACGGTTTAAAAATATGAAAAAACCGATTTAATAAAAATATTAACAAAAGGACTAATATGGTCCGATTAAATTTTGTAAGGGATTAAATCGAGTCCTTTTTTTGTGAGGGACTAATTTGGGTTGTCTGATTTTTGTGAGGGACTAAAATGGGTCTTCACTCTATATATTTTTATTTATTTATTCATTTATAAATATCATTGTCTTTTCAAAAGTTCCTTAAGTGAACTTAGCAACTTATATATATATATATATATATATATATATATATATATATATATATATATATATATATATATATATATATATATATATATATATATATATATATATATATATATATATATATATATATATATATATATATATATATATATATATATATATATATAGAATTATCTAGTAAATTATTATACTGAATTTCTTTAAAATTTTGTAGTTCTATATTTATTTGTGAGGCGGATTCATATCTAGTTTCAATATAAAGTAGTATATATTGTATAAAGTACTAAATAAGTGAAATCATTTTTAGGACCAAAAGAAAAGAAGATATTTAGCATAATAAATATCTTTGTGCAATATATATGACTTTAATTGTAATAGAGTGTGCTTTGTCAAAAACAGATATGTTCGATTACTGATTTTGTTAGGATGAATTTCAATAATGTTTTGTGTTAGGTGCAAACAATAATTTCATTTTAACTAACATGTTGATGGTATAGTAAATTATTATAAATTAATTATAAATTTTATAAGTGTGATTTCTATGATAGTATGTTTCAATTTAATGGTTTATTTTTAAAATTATTTATTCAAAATAAAGATATGAGTGAGTGTAACTCGTAGTGTAACTCTTCGAGTGTAATTTGTTCCCTCCTCTTATATATATATATATATATATATATATATATATATATATATATATATATATATATATATATATATATATATATATATATATATATATATATATATATATATATATATATATATATTCAAACACTACAACATTTATTGCTTATTTAAATATTAGTTTTTGCAACATGTATAAATTGTGGCTTAAAAAATTAGACAATGATTTTTGTTTGTTGTAAAGATAATTATTCCAACGTCTCACAAATATTTTTGTGAACAATTTTGATCTGTTCTTATAAATTATTTTTGGCGATAATTTATAATTGTTCTCTTAAATCCGTATAAAAACATTTTTAAATTATTGTATTAATTCTAATAAAAATCTACATATTTCAAATTTTGCAAAAAAAATTCAAAAAAAAAAAAATCAGACACTAATTTCCGCTCTCCAAATATCATAATATTTTATTTAATTTTTCCTCCAAATATATAAATTTATATCATTTAATAATAAAAAAATATTTTTTAATGATTAAATTATTAAAAAAATATTCAGTAAAAAATAAATTGAGCCATCATAACATTTGAGTGTATATAATCAAACATACACATACCCAGACAAACTAGCTCTGGCGATTTTTCGGCTTATTAGGGTGAAATCTGGCACGGCTAAAGCGACTTACTGCATGCAATCTAGGGTGTAACAACAACAAGTTTTCATCGACTCCCTGGTTTTCTGGTCTGGCTTAAACTCCTAATCTCCGGATGAGGGGCCAATCGAGAAACTTAGGACAACTGGTATCACCTTCTAGATCTTGGCAATGCCTCGGGGGAGAGGAAGGTCGAAGAAGTAGGTGTCAACTCCACTGAACCAAACCCCTAAACCTGAAACTGAAATGGAACGAAGCGTACCTACACAAGGAGGAACTAGTACCATGGAAGAAACTCCGTCTGAAGAGAGTATTGAGGAAATATTGATTTCGCAAGTCCTGAAAGAGAACCCATCCTTGATGAACCATAATAGCCAATTGAAAGAACCGGTCAAGAAGCTGTAGGTAGATATCATCGGTGGTAACAGGCTCCCAACAAATGGAATGAACATTGACTTCACAGCTCCGAAGATAGTGGATGGAGAAATTGAAGTAGAAATTGATGTTTGGGAATCTGCCCTCATAATGTATGCCCTGGGGAAGGATCTAAGTATGAACGCAGTGAAACAATACATGAGTAAGTTTTGGAACTTTATTTAACTCCCTGATATGTACTACCATGATGCTGGTTACTTTATCTTGAAATTTCATACCCATAAAGATAAAGATTTAGTACAAATGAAAGGTCCTTACACTATCCATATTGTGCCCATGATTCTTCGGGACTAGAGTGCGAATTTTGACTTCAAAAGGGATATGCTTAGAACCTTCTCCATATGGGTTAAACTGCCCAATCTACCACTTCACATGTGGGGGGGGGGGGGGGGGGGGGGGGGGGGGGGTAAAGAGTCTAGGGAAAACCTCTGTGTATAGACGAATGCACAACAAACAAACTGCGTGTATAGACGACACAACACAAAAACAAAAAGAAAATATCACAATCAAAGACATAGAGGGGAAAAGAATCAACCAACCAGTAGAATTTGAATGAAAACCTAAGTATTGTGAGATATGTAAGAAAACTGGCCACCAATGTACTCCAGAGCAGGTTCAAAATCAAGAAGCAGTGGAGAGTGAAACCTATAGGCATGTTTGTGAAGAGTCAGTTATGTAACAAAATGAGTGATCAATGATTAAATGATTGCCATGTGATTTTTATAAAAAGAGATGTTCTTAGAACAATTAACATTAATATTATTTTAACTAATTTTCAAAAAATGAATGATAAACAATTTTTATTATAAATATATTGCATTAAATAGTATTATTTATTACTTTTAACATATAATTTAATTTGTAGTTTATTTTATGTTAAATCACACAAATAAATAATATATGGATCCGCCATGTTGAAATTTGAAGAGACATAAGGCTATGAACAATGGTTTATGGATTCAACACCCTTCTTTTTCACTTTTTACACTCCACATCATTTTCTCTCTCTTCCACCTAATAATTCAACACTCATTCAACTCTAACTCACTACAATGATTTTGTTTAATTCAACACCCTACCCCATCACTTTTATTTCATATTTTTACTTTCTTTTATATTTTGTTTTTTGTGATTATATATTAATAATTATTGAATGAAATTAAATTAAAATAATTAAAAGTTAATTAATTTTTTTTAATTTTTTTCTATTTTAATAACTTATTTGAATTTTATTTTTTAATTGTGTATTTTTAATTAATTTTTTTCTTGCAAGTAATAAAGACGAGATATATGGATAATCATTATTAAAACAAATAAAGTTACAAAATTTAAAATAAAATACAGTAAAATAGAATTTTAAATGTTAAAAGGGTTATTGTTGAGATCATTTCACTAAAAAAAGATGTTTGGAACTACAAACAAGAATTTATTGGAGGCTAAATAAAAAAACTAGAGAGAAAAAGGTCAAATTTTTTTGTGTCCAAATCAAATGAACCAAATATCTATTTATAGACCAAAAAAATTATGAATTTTAGTGAAAATAAAAATAAAAATAAATTAACTAATTTATTATAAAATATTGTTCTAAATAATTATGATAATATAAAAATCTAAATAATAAAAACAACCAATAAAATTTTGCAAAGTATATGATATGGTCCTCACTCCCTTCTCTTTCAACATGTTGAATATATTCGACACCAATTAATCCACATCATATTCAACATGTCATTCAACACACAATTAAAAACATTCAACTATTGAAAAAATTATTCAACACCCTCATTGTAAATTGTCTAAAGCGTTAAACATAGTGACCCAACTTTGTTAAAAGATAATCATAAAGATGAGCTTTAGGAGAAGAGAAAGCTATTGCAACTATCAAACGTGTACATCGATCCAGCTTGGGTTGCAAAAGTGCACAAATCTATCTTGATTCACGATGTGATTGTCTAAAATGATTATGTTGAACTTTAATATCTCAATCCAAAATTATCACACTAGACTCTTTAATAGCTAAATATAGGCATGTTTTTATTTCCTCTTTGAGCTGTTGTTGTTTGAGGTGACAACAGAGTATTTGTAGCCAGGGCAGATATTAATTAGAGCCCATTTGTTTTGATAAATCATTTTCCTCTAATTAATGGAAAATACTTTCAATATTGCAATGACAAGTTCTATCGGAATACGTATCAAAGTTGCTATATATGTTTGTCAGGTTGAGTTTGAGTTGTAAAATATGTTACAATATAATTTCTATTTTGGAAAACAAACTATTAATTTTCCAATGTAATTAATTATAATTAAAGACCTCTTTCTTCGACAAGTTATGATTTTATCAAAGTACTATGAATAGTTTATCCAATTTTATTGTATATTTGATTAATTACTTTTGGAAAAAAAAACTAAAAAGTAAACTAGAAGTTATATATATATATATATATATATATATATATATATATATATATATATATATATATATATATATATATATATATATATATATATATATATATATATATATATATATATATATATATATATATATATATATATATATATATATATATATATATATATATATATATATATATATATATATATATATATATATATATATATAGGGAGCGTATCCGGTGAGAACTGATATCTTTGTGAGAAACGAGAACTATCCATATCAAACGTCAGATTTAATTAACGTTCAAGATTTAAAAATTTCATATAGAGATCACTCTACTGAATTATTTATTGCCATGCTTATAATTTAAAAACTCCATAAAACAACATTCTTACCAAAAATACTTTTATTTTATAATTAGATTGTTGTAAAAATATTGTTAAAATATTTTTTACATACATGCTTAATATTTAGTTAGAATATGATTATAAAAATATTTAAATGTAATAAATATTTTTATTTAAAATTAGAATTATTTAAACTATAAAAAATTTCATGACTATAATAAAAATTTTAAAATAATCAAAAACTTAAATTATTTACTCCTCTTCCTAGTATTAAAATTATTTTAAAATAAAATTATGTTATTTAAATTTCTTTAAAAAAATTAACTATTATAACGTCGTATTTCACATTTTATAAAATTATATTTACTTAATCATCACAATAAAGAATAAAGATTATTAAGTACAAATTTACAACAACTACATAGTTTATTATTTGAATAATCAATAATTAAAAAATAATTTTATTTTATAAAAAAAATAAAAAAAATATTTAAAATTAACAAAAGGCCAATATATATCTCACGCTAAGATACTGCAATAATAACTTCACCATCAAATATTATTTAAAATTAAGTCTTGAACCACTTATTTACCAAAATAAATTATGGAAAATATAATTCTATAAAATTCAAGATACAATAGTAAAATAGCTTTTTAAAATTAAATTAATTTTAATGAGTTAATATTTTTATCGAAATTTATATAACATATTTTTTTTAAATATAATTTTTTCACTAGAAAGATGAGTAAATAATTTATGCTTTTGATTATTATATACTTAATATTATTTTTCTGTATTTTTATTTTAGTTTTGAAAATATTTAAACTTTATATAATTTTAATTTTAAATAAATTTTTTGGATAAATTTGACATATATTTTATCTTCATAATATTGTAACTTAATATTAATTATAATTATAAAATTCAAGATACAACGGTAAAATAGTTTTTTGTAATTAAGTTATTTTGTTAAGAATTAAGTTTTTATGGAAATTTAAATAACATAATTTTTTCACTAGAAAGATGAGTAAACAGTTTATGCTTTGGATTATTTTATAATTAATATTATTTTTCTGAATTTTTATTTTAGTTTTGAAAATATTTAAAGTTTAGATAATTTTAAGTTTAAATAAATTATTTGGATAAATTTGAATTATATTTTGTCCTTATAATGTTATAACTAAATATTAATTATAATTATAACAAATATTTTAATAAGGATTTAATCATAAAATAAGAATATTTTAAGTAAGAATCTCCTTTTATGGAATTTTTAAATACCAAGCATAATAGTAAATAATTCGCTATGATGAACTTTATTTGGAATTTTTAAATCTTGAACGTTAATTTAATCTGACGTTTGATATGAATAGTTCTTGTTTCTCACGATAGATATCAGTTCTCACCGGATACGCTCCCTATATATATATATATATATATATATATATATATATATATATATATATATATATATATATATATATATATATATATATATATATATATATATATATATATATATATATATATATATATATATATATATATATATATATATATATATATATATATATATATGTATATGGAGCATATCAAGTCAGAACATTTTATAATGACAGATGAGAGGAATAATTACCAACCATTGTATTCATCATGAGAGAAATTAATAGCCACATTAACGTATTAACCTTCTCTCTCTAGATGAATTCAATACTTGATATTTATTCATCTCATCTTTCATTTTAAAATGCTCTCACTTGATATACTCCATATATATATATATATATATATATATATATATATATATATATATATATATAGGGAATGTATCTAGTGAGAATGATACTTCTTATATGAGAGTGAGAGGGTCTAATTGTATCCTTTAGATTAAAATGAATGGCTAGGATTATAACATGTATTAAATGAAACACGTGACTTTTAATTTCATTAATTCCTAGTTGGAAAATTAACATAGCTACATATCATCGTTAAACCTAACCCCAATTTTCAATTTTCTTCTATCAATCTTCTTGCTCCCTAAATCGAAAACATAAATCAAACCCAGTCCAAATGTTCAATCTTTTTCCATGAATCTTATTCTCCCTTGAATCGAAAGCTTATATTGAACCCAGCCCCAATTTTTCAAACGTATTTCCATTAATTTTCTTCTCGAACTTTAAAATTCACTCATCTTGAACGCACTGATAGTTCATTTTCGCCGTCGGTAATTTCTCAAACCGCTTCTGAAGCTATAGTGTGGTTGTTGTAACGAGGAGAAAGACGAATTCGACAACGCATCACTGTTATTTCCTCAACATCAAGAAGAATTTAACCGATCAACTACAATTTCACGCCACCTTCGCTTCGACATTGAAAGAGTCGGAATTTTCTTTATTCGTTTCCCATACGAAAAGGAGTTATTTCTTTCCTGCCGAAGTGTGTTTCGATTTCTCTGTTATTTCCAATATATACAAGGAACCTGCTTTCTATAGCAGCTGGTATGCTTTTCTGTTACTTATTTCACTCATATTACAAATCTGGAGTTTTAATTTCCTCCAATTATATTAAGATGCAATATTGACATGCCTTTTTATGTTTTAATTAATTTTTTGTGGTTTCAAACCTTACTTATGGACTCTTTACAATTTTTGTCAGAAATTATTGTATATATGGAAGTTGGTGATACTGAAATAGGTTTATCCTCCCCAGCACAAGACATCAATAATCTAGAAAATTCAATAAGAGAATGGAATCCTACGTGTGATGATGAGTTCAAGCCTGCAATTGGAAAAGTATTTGATACATTAGAAGAAGGAGGGAACTTTTATAAAAGGTATGCACATTGTGTTGGTTTTAGTGTGCGTAATTCATCTGAAACAAAAGATAAAGATGGTGTTAAATGGAAGTATTTTCTTTGCTCAAAAGAGGGTTTCAAAGTAGAAAAAATGGTTTTCTCGCCTGAATTGATTGTCAGTGAAAATAGTTTGCCTAAAACTAGAAAAAGAAAAATGACAAGGGAGGGGTGTAATGCAAGGATTGCTTTCAAGAGAACAATAGATGGTAGATATGAAGTTGCAAAATTTTTCGAAGGTCATACACATGCTTTAGTCACACCTAGGAAGAAACAATTTCTGAGATCAACTAGGAGTGTAAGCAATGTTCATAAGAACTTATTGTTTTCATGTAATAGAGCAAATGTGGGGACTTCAAAAGTATATCAATTACTAAAAGAACAAGTCGGGAGTTATGACAATATAGGATGCACTAAAAGAGATATCCAAAATTATTCTAGGAATTTGAAAGAGTTGATCAAAGACTCTGATGCTCATATTTTTATTGATAATTTTAGAAGAAAAAAAGAGACTAGCCATTCATTTTACTATGATTTTGAGGTTGATAAAGAAGGAAGGTTGAAATATGTATTTTGGGCTGATGGTATTTCTCGAAAAAATTACTCTTTATTTGGAGATGTTATTTCATTTGACACGACTTACAATACAAATAAGTATCATATGATTTTTGCCCCATTTACGGGTGTAAATCATCATCGACAAAGTATAACCTTTGGGGCTGCTCTTTTAGCTGATGAAAAAGTTGATTCATTTGTTTGGTTGTTTGAATCATTTTTAAAAGCAATGGGAGGTCACAAACCTATAGTTGTTATAACTGATCAAGATCCTGCTATGAAGATTGCTATAGAAAAAGTTTTTACTGGTTCTTCACATAGATTTTGCATGTGGCATATATTGAAAAAACTTTCAGAAAAGGTGGGTGCTTCCTTAAATGGTAATGTTGATTTTAATAGTCGTTTCATGTCGTGTGTTTGGAATTCAGATTCTTCAAAAGAATTTGAATCAAGATGGAAGACTATTATTAATGAATTTGGATTAGAGGAAAATGGTTGGCTATGTCAAATGTACGATATTCGCAATATGTGGATACCGGCCTATTTTAATGATATTTTTTTGGGTGGAATTTTGAGAACGACGTCAAGATCTGAAAGTGAAAATTCTTTTTTTGGTAACTATTTAAATAAAAACCTTAGTTTGGTTGAATTTTGGATTCGTTATGATTCTGCAATAGATTCACAAAGATATAAAGAGCTTCTGGCGGATAATGATACACTTCATTCTATTCCGGAGTTGAAGTTGCATATGGATTTAGAAAAGCATGGTAGAGAAATTTATACTCATGAAAATTTTTACATATTTCAAAAGGAACTGTGGAGTGCGTGTGTGGATTGTGGGATTGAAGGAACAAAAGAGAAAAGTGACAGATTTGTATTCTACATACTTGACAATAATATGGTCAATAACAACAAAGTGAGTAAACATAGAAAAGTGATTTGTCATTTTTCTGATGACATTGCACGTTGTTCATGTAAAATGTTTGAATCTGAAGGTATGCCATGTCGACATATCCTTTTTGTATTAAAGGGGAAAGGATTAAATGAGATTCCTAGTGGTTACATTGTTAATAGATGGACGAAATTGGCAACTAGTAAACCAATCTTCGATTGTGATGGAAATGTATTAGAGGGATGTTCTAGAACTGGAAGTGAGAGTAAGTTGGTTTCAGATGCATGGGCACAGTTATTTAAATGTATGCATGTTGCTGGCAGATGTAAAGACAAGCTAAATTTCATAATAAATGAAGGTTCTATGATGGAATTGAAATTGGCTAATATGAACAATGAGCTTATTTCAACAACTATAGATGAAGTAGAGGCTTTTATTGGTTCCAATGTCCCTAAGGAAATTCAAGTTCTTCCCCCTGAACCTTCAAATACTAAAGGGTGTGGAAAACGAATTAAAGGCGGAAAAGAGATGGCAATGGAACAACAACAAAAGAAAACAAGACTTTGTAGAGTTTGTAAGCAATATGCATACCATGACAGTAGAAATTGTCCCACAAAAATCTCTTCCTAATTTTATTGGTAAAATGCATTATAATTTCTTTCTTTTTTGGGAGATTTATAATCATATCATTTGACTTTGTGATGTTCTTATTCATATAAGATTTAAATGACTGTAGAATTTGTTGAAGACACATATGGAGCTTTTACAATTTATTTATGCTAAAGGGTTGATTCATATCCCTTTTCGGAAAGGTAATTATGTTCAACTTATGTAACTTTGACTATAACAAACAAAACTAGGCCACAATTTCTTTATTTTTTTTTTAATGTCATTTATGGTGCAGGTTTGGAAGGGAATAACTGACTAGCTTGGAATCTCAGTTCCTGCTGCATCTGATTTGATTAATGGTTGCCTGCAGTAATTCAAATGCAGTCTGTTTAGATTGGTAAATTAGAATTTCCCCTATTTGTTCTGGTTATCCGTTTTCTGTGTTTGCTGGAGTGTGTGGATAACTAGGAACGACGCGATGTTCAATAATAGGAAGAAGAGGGTGGAGGATGTTATTTCTCTAGTCCAAACTTTGGCTTGGGACTGATTAGCTATTAATTTTAGAGGTATACGTTGTTTAGATTGGGAGGTGTGGATTATCAATCCCTTATTCTTTGGGAGTTAAGGGCGGCTTGGTGTGGTGTTGTTTGCTTTTTGCGGAGCTGTTATGTGCTCTTGCTTTTTCTTTGTTCTACTTTTTGTTGTAGTTGTGTTATAATTTGTTCTTGGCCGACATTTTCGTTTTGTGTTGTTTCATAGCTAGAACCTAGTATCTTTAAGACTTAGAGAAGTTGGTGCTTTTGAGAATTATTTTCCCATCAAGATTGTCATTACAGCTTTCACTATGCCTTCCATATCAAGTTTTGGCCCATGTATCACTTGTTTTTGTTGCGTAGATGGGGGAGTGATCGAGAGATGTAGCTTGGTAGCAGTAATGTCTTGAATTGTGATGTCTTTATGGTGTTTTATAGTTTGGTGATTGGTCTTGTTGGTGTTTTTGTCTGTTATATTGGATGGTTTATTTTTTCTATTTTTTGTGTTTTCAATTGTTCTCTTGTTTAATTTATTTTTCAACATTATTGCTTGACTAAAGCTTGAATAAAAAATTTGTAGGAAGGACTATCTAGAACACTTTACATCAGGAACCGCTTTTTAATGGAAGCTGTTTGTGAGCGTCATTTCAAATATAATTGCATTGCAATTGTCATTGTATTCAACGGAAGACAACATCAATTTGTTTATGAAGTTGCTTTCTGGAAGGAATTCAGGAGTTTATTTATGTTTCCTATCACTAAATGCAAGCGGCAGTGACTGATATCGAAGTTATTTTGTTATTGTATAAGTGGTTGCAGGATTGTTGTAATTGTAATACATATTGCTGTTGAAAGAGAAGTAAAATATCGTGATATAGGATGAACAGAAGGATTGTTGTTTGTGATCAATTGCTAACTTTTTAGTTATAATGAACCATGCTCTCATATTAAAGAGTGATATTTCAATGCTATGACACAGTACTTGTCAATTACTATACACAGAATCTTGTTTTTTATCTAAAGCATATGTAATGTGTCTAGTTAATTTAAAAAATAGCCTAAATAATGATTAAAACTTGCAACAAGTTTTCAATTGGACTAGAAAGTTTAAGTTTAATAAAACTTATACGATCCTTTTAACTGTGCACAGGAAGATTATATAAAAGTGATTTTTGATATTGATATTCATTATGTAAATAATATAATATTGATTTTTTTGTTTATTTGATAGTTAAATTTTATTTCTAAGTTTTCATAAAGTTTTACTTTATAGTTAGGATTACAACTCCCATGAACCTATCAAATAACCAAAAAGATAAAAAAAACAGAATCACAATTTGAAACTTTAACTAAATTGTTTATTTAAGGCAACAATACAAGAGACAAGGACTAGAAATAGATAAGTAAGGACAAATATCCCATCATTCCCATGAAAAAATATAACAAGAAGCATGGTCTCTCTAAATATACAATATTTCATAGAAAAAAACAGCAATATATGAGACCTTGACAGTAACATCACAACACTGAGTTTCCAATAGTTGACAGTAGCACCATAACTCAAAAAGATATGTTATTATTTATAAGAATCTATGCATCTCATATGATACACAAACAAATTTTGGACCATAATATAATTACAAAAAATATATACATCACATATACTTTGAACATTAATAGGCTCTACTAAACTTTTATCTTCACCACCATTGTGTTGGTGTTATTAAGAATAAAAACTACCAAGTAGTAGCATCGTCAATCCTTTAAAACATAATAAGAATAGATGTCAACAAACATTTGAACAAGTCCTTAACCAATGTCATTGACAAGTTTTGTTTCTCTCTAGTCCGTCTAATATTCATATTTTTTTACAAGTAAATATACAACAACAACACATCTGCAAGTGCAGATCTACAAATACAAAATAACTCTGAAACTGAGGTCGAAGCGAAGGTGGCGTGAAATTGTAGTTTATCGGTTAAATTCTTCTTGATGTTGAGGAAATAACAGTGATGTGTTGTCGAATTCGTCTTTCTCCTCGTTACAACAACCGCACTATAGCTTCAGAAGCGGTTTGAGAAATTACCGACGATGAAAATGAACAATCGGTGCGTTCAAGATGAGTGAATTTTAAAGTTCGAGAAGAAAATTAATGGAAATACGTTTGAAAAATTGGGGCTGGGTTCAATTTCAGCTTTCGATTCAAGGGAGAATAAGATTCATGGAAAAAGATTGAACATTTGGACTGGGTTTGATTTATGTTTTCGATTTAGGGAGCAAGAAGATTGATAGAAGAAAATTGAAAATTGGGGTTAGGTTTAACGATGATACTGTAGCTCTGTTGATTTTCCAACTAGGAATTAATGAAATTAAAAGTCACGTGTTTCATTTAATCCATGTTATAATCCTAGCCATTCATTTTAATCTAAAGGATACAATTAGACCCTCTCACTCTCATATAAGAAGTATCATTCTCACTAGATACATTCCCTATATATATATATATATATATATATATATATATATATATATATATATATATATATATATATATATATATATATATATATATATATATATATATATATATATATATATATATATATATATACACACACACACTACTCCTTAGTCTCCAATTATATTTCTTTCCAAATTTTGTAGCTATATATGCATTATGAAAAATGATATCTTGACATCAAAAATGACACTACACCGTATACACTGTTCACAACTAGTGTTTTTCATATTATTTTGGCTTTTTAATGTTTTTTTTCTAAAACTACTTTGGTTAATGTAATATTAAAACTTGGTTAATACAGATTAAATTTTGGTTGATATTTATTCTGACATAAAAATTTAATATATATACTACTCAGACTTTGGTTAATATTATGTATAAAATTGGTTAATACAGTTCATAACTTGGTTAACGATTTCTCACACATAAAAAATACTATTAAATAGTAAAATAAAGTTGGTTAATGGAGTCTAAAAGTTAGTTAATACATTTATAATTTAGTGTCAGAACATGGTTAATAATATGTATTTAATTGGTTAATAAAGTAGTGAAAGTGGTTAATGAATTATAAGTAAAATAATTGGTTAATGACGTACATATTTGCAGTTAATACAATTATGAAATTGGTTAATGATACAATCTTATTTTGTGTTATAAAATAAATTTTAAAAAATAAACATTTTTTGTAATAATAATATTATTTTATTGAAAAAACACTATTCACCGTATAAATATGGTGAACAGTGTATACGTTGTAAGTATTGGTGTAGGATTTTGGTGTCAAGATAGCAAACCTGTTTTAGTTATATGCATATACATGTCTAGTCGTATAAACTCTCTAGTTACATGATTTGAGTTAGAGAAAGTCAAGAATAGATGTTGTCGCATTTTATTTAGGCTATGTTTGGGAGTTTGAAGGTGGGGGGGGGGGGGGGGATTTTCCAAAGCCCTCCCCGCCCTTCGCCTCCAAACTCCCAAACATAGTCTTAGGGATCTTTAGAAGTTTTTCTTTTTACACTTTCTAATGTGATTAAAGTCTGTAGACTAAAAATTAAAATTGGAATTATGCCTAATTTAGGGAATTTCAAGTAAGCTCACGAGATTAGGGGTGTTCAAAACCATACCAACCCAATAGAAAACCGCAAACCAAATCAAATCGAAACCGCATTGGTTCGGATTAGTTTGGGTCATCTTTTAACAAAATCGCACGGTTCGGTTCGGTTTGCGGTTTGTATTTTGTAAACCAAACCAAACCGAATCAAACTGCATTATGTTCCAACCTAACTTTTACTTAACTCAATTTCAACCCAAACTTAAATCTATTATACCTTAGCCTTATGATTACGAACAATTTTCTCATTTTTTCATAGATAATTTCAGTCATAGTCTTCTCAAATAGCTAATAACATTATCACACATTCTTTGCCACATACATCTTCCCTCTTCTTCAATAATCTTTATTCTCTTATATTCTTTCTTTTTCACTTTCTCATTTTTATGTAAATGTTCCGTATTCCAGTTTCGTTTTTATCGCACATCTTCTTCTCTAATCTCTCAACTTTTATTTCACCTTCACTAATCTCTCGTCTCTTCTATTTTTTTAATTATAATAATTTTTATATTATTTTATGCTATTATTTTATGTTTAGTATTCCACTTTTGTCTAATTTAATTTTTACATATTAAATAGAAAATTGTTGTCAAAATATGACGAGTTTTGTTGTTATTTGTAGTGTACGAATGTCTAAATACAAAATTATGTTGTCATCTATATGTGTATGTATGACTCAATAAAATATTTGTAAAAAACCGAACCAACCGAACCAAACCGCATTAGTTTGGTTTAGTTCGGATTTTTTTTAAAAGTCAACCAAACCAAACCGCACGATATTTTCTCTTGCGGTTCGAATGATTTTTTTCGTCAAAATCGTCCAAACCGCACCACAAACACCCCTACACGAGATAGAGTATTTGATTCATAATAGTTTGACTAACTATTAATTTTAACTTTTTATTGATCAAAAGAAAGTTATAATTATATGAAATTATATTCAATACATATTATTGAATGAGTACACTTAAGAATTATTCGCCAACAATGTCAATTAAATTTTAATTTGAATAAAAAATCTCAAGTAAATTGTAAGCAAAGTTCGTGTTCGATTAAATTGCTATCGGCCGGATAAATTGGCTTCTCAAGAGCGGCTCACTTCGTGAATGTCCTTTGAATGATAAAATTAATATAATGTTAACTATATGATATACCATATTATTTATTTATTTTGTTTGCAAATTATTCAAAATAAGTATTTTGTATTGATCAACTGATAGGTAAGCTCTCATATCTTACTAACAATAGTTGTAGTAGTGAACTCATTAAGACAAGTAGATCTCATTCCTCACATTTTTTAATTTTAGGTAGATAGGTGGACTAGGGTAAAAATGCTGCATAATGATTGAAGCTTGAAGAGCTTTCAGTTTATTTCTTCTCAATTACTCGTTTGTCTAGTTGATTATATTTAAGATTTGTCTTGGTCTAATTTCACATTACGTAACTTCAAATGTATGGGAGTTCAGATTGATATGATACAATGCATTTTTATGTATCACACATGAATTTATTTTATATTTTAAAAGTATCGTGTATCGATTATGTATATCCTAGTTAAAATTCTAGATAAGTTTATTTGGGATGTTATATTTGGTATCAAAGCAGGTTGATTCTGACCATGTCTTTGATCATTTAAATTCAATAAAGAAATATGGACCCTTTGAGTCCTGACTATTTATTATAAAAGTATCCTACATTTAGTGATCGGCTTGATATGTGTGCATGATAAAACATGATATAATGACATGGAATCAAAGGGGACCATGAAATGTAATGAGTAATGCTAATGTTATTCCTAGTTCCAGAAATTGTTCCTAATGTCGATCTGTGAGTTCAAATGATGAAATTATAAGTACAAAGTACACCAAAGAGGGGGGCTTAAATTAGGTATATTGAATTTTTCTTGTCTTTAGAGATGATGTTCACTTTTATCTTGTTTAATGGATAGGTGATGAAAGCGGTAAAGTGCGGAAAATAAAGAACACCAAAAATTTATACTAGTTCCCCACACAATCTGAGAGTACGTTTAGTCCCCTTATCACATGTAAGAGATTTTATTATTGTTAGATCTTCCTAAACAAGACTCTAACCAAGTTATCAAGAACAATCCCTTTGAAACTTGTTCCACAAGAAAATAAAACAATCCTCTCTTTTCTGGTAACCTTATCTCCAACAATCCTGGATGATAACTAAACACACTTAATATCAAACAATCCTTGATACTTAGAAATTTGTAACACAACAATAATTTGTATAAAAAAAAGTTTGTATAGTGGACAAGACTTAATTAAATGATCAAAGTCATATTCTCTTTCAAATATGAAATGTCAATATCATAAACTCTCTAAGTGCTCCATGATGCTTCTAGAATGATATGAAAATTTTCTCAAAAAGCATCTAAGTATGGAAATTTGTAATGAAAATTATGTAGAGAGTTTTGTAGAATTTTGATTGAAGAGGTGCTATGAAAAGTAATGCATTTTTTCTTAAATACATCCTAATAAACCTCTATGAATTAATGCAAAAGTTTGAGACATTTTCATGAAGGATGCAATAGTTTAGAATGACAATTAAACGAGTCATCTGATTTAACAAGCTAGCAACGTTTTTAACATCCTTATAATTTTTAATTTTATATAGGACTTCTTAAGTCGATTTAAACAGTCACCTGATTTAACAAATTCGCAACAATTTTCAAATTTAAAAGACTGTTTTAGACTGGTGCAAATTATGGTTGTTTTTAGGTGCTGTTACGATGGTTTAAAATGCCACAAGTTACCAAAAACATAATGTTTGAAAAATTGAAAAATAAAAAAATTGTTGAAGTATTTGAACCAACCTTATGCAACATCTATTGATTTATCCAAGTCGATAGATTATATTTGAAAGTGATTTAATATGGTTCAAACATGAAAAATAAATTTTCCAATGCATGATAAAAAATATTTTGAGCACTAAGAAATGTATAATGATATGGAATTCATATACCTAAGATGATGAACAAAATCTTGTGAACTAAGTCTTTTTCTCCTTCTTTGATAAGGTAGTGTTGAGTTTGTCTTCATCAAAATATGTTGGAAACTTGTCTTCACATTCTCCCCCTTTTTTATGATGACAACTATGAAAATTGAGAAGCATAATATTGATATTTTCATAAATATTTGAGACCAGAAAAACTTAAATAAGATGATGAACAAAATCTTGTGAACCAAGTCATATCTTCATAGATCTTTTTCTCCTTTGATAAGGTAGTGTTGAATTTGTCTTTATCAAAACATGTTGGAAGCTTGTTTTCACAGAAATATCAACAAGCTAACCAAGCACAACAAAATTTGCAACATCAGCATATGATGCAAGTGTTGCAATAACAAATGCAGCAGTAACAACAACGACAATAATAACAACAACATCAACAACAACACTACCAACAACAACAACAAATGATGCAGATGATGAAACAAGGGCAAGATTTCAAGTCCCCATCTCAAGTGTAACCAGAGGTTAAAAATTAAGCTTTTCGGAAAGACAGGGTGATATATGCCACCCAACAAATCAGAAGTGCAACTGATGACTGGTAGGAGGAGGGCAAAACACTATTTGGAAGAAAATGAAATTTCCCTAGATTGGACCAATTTCAAAAGAGTGTTTTTGGACAAGTATCTTCCGAAAATATTCAAGGTGCAAATGGAGCAAGAATTCCTAGAACTCAAGCAAGACAATATGTCAATAATTGAGTTCACCAATTTTTTTGAAGATTTATCTCTTTATTCCTTCCACAGTAATTAAGCCAAAAATGAGAAGTGGAAGTAGGCATGACAACAGGGCGGGTCGTAGACAATTACTACGTTCCCCAAACCCAGACCTGAATCTCCAAACAATCCTCATTACCCGCCTCAAACCCAAACGAGGGTGGAGAATCAAAACTCAAACTTGACTCAAATGGGTTCGGGTATCCCCGCCCCCACCACCATCCATTTAATGAAATCAATTTTTTAAATAGAACTAGTTATTTTTTCCAAAATCAAATTACACTATAAATAATTAAAATAAAACTATTTAATAAATTCCATACATACATTTCAAATATTTTAAATAATAAATACAAATCAAAAAATCAAAACATTGGCCACATATTTAATATTATAAATTATGAAAAATAAATAATAATGTATATAATGAAATAAACGAGGCAAATTCGAGAGCGGGTTCGGGGTTGATCCTAGTGTCCCCATTACACGATCTGTCCCCATATTTCATAATCGGGGAAAATCCAAACACATTCACAGCGGATTTTTTCCGTCAACTTCGGGACGGGTTCAGGTGAATACCCGCGGGTACGATTTTTGTTGTCATGCCTAAGTGAAAGTTTAACCAATACAAGTGTGCTCTGCAGGTTGATATAGATCACACTGTGGGAAAACAAGACTTCGAGTCTTATGATGATTTTTCATAAAACTTATGTTTTTTTACAGGATCATAAAAGTTGTGTTGTTGAAGCTAATATTAGAAAGACGAACAAATAATGAGACTTTTCTATGGGAAAAAAGAAGAGAAGTTGGAAATTATAACCAAAAAATGAAACCAAGGGGCTCTCCAAACAATGGGAAGCAAACTCAATCCTCCGGGATTCCTCAACCATCTCAAAATTGTTTAAATCCACATGCTGGTGAATGAATGAAAAAGAAAGGGTATATGTTCTTAGTGAAATCAACTTGAACACATGAAATAATATATAGTTGTAACACCCTAAAATCATGACTCTAATTTAAAAGAATAAAATCGTTATTTTAGGATGCTACTCAAACATATATGCATACTTTTTAAATAATATCAAAACTTGCAGCGAAACTCAAATAATTAACATAAACTTTCAATATCTCTTCAACTGAAAAAACTTAATGAAATTAACAAAATTCAAAACATCAACTCAAAACAAATCAAACGGCTCGTTCCCCAATGTTACATATCAGTTTGCCAAAATAAGGCCGATTCTCAACATTCAAGGTTCTATCTAAACCATCTCAAGTTTGTCAAAGTAAGGCCAATTCTCTCTGAATTACTTAACTCAATATTATACAATTCAACAATTATTTTAATAATCAATAACATAGTAAAATTAAATTATTACTCAGGAACTCAATTTACACAACACTTAAAATTACTCATCAACTCATAAAAATATTTAGAACAGAGTAATATTTATTTATTTTATACTCGCAGCTCATCAAAAGGGTGACAATCTTTGTCTTTAACTTAACGAGTACTCAAAACGAACTCTAAACAACTCTTTAACAATCTCTACAACTCTATAATAACTTTATATGACTCTAAAATATTCAATTGATAACTCTTGCATGATTGATGTAAACTCTCAAATAATTCTATTGGTCGTCGGTCTCACTCAAGTAACAATTTGAATCAAAACAACTTTGATGCAACAAATCTGACTCTTAAACCTATCAACAGAATAAAAACAACTTCAACAACGATCAATATCCAACGAAACTTACTCAGAACTCAACAGACCTCACATTTAACTCTTTTAATATTTATTAAAAAATGAAGGGTTACAGACGTATCCTTTACACCCTTAAAAACAATCCTGAATAGTAAAAACAATATATGCACAAGTCAAACTAACCACGTAGATGATAATGGGACACAACATGCAGTAACATAAAATTTTCACTCTATGCTATTCCATGACACGTATTTTAAACATATGTTGTATTATAATTATATAATTCAATTTTTTTATGTTCTTCACACGAAATTCCTCATTATGTTGGATCGTTTTTCTTAATTTCTATAAGAAAAAATAAAATTAAAAATAAATACTAATAAATATTGCATACTGGTTATAAAAAAATATTATAAATATTAAAATATTATAAAATTAGAATTAAATAATAAATTAAGAATCTATAATTATAAATAACAAAGAAAAATCTAAATCACATGTATTAAAATACTTTTTGTGTGAACGATCCCTCTAAACTAAATATTATTAAATCGACAGTATTATTAAAAATATCATTGCTTGTTTTCATGTGGTATTATTTGTCTTTGAAGAAATATCAATTAACCTTCTTATTCTTTACTGTACATACACAAACAAAGACATATATAAATATTACAACTCTCCCCTTTATTTCTTCCTACTGAAGTTCCTTTAGGAGTCTCCATTCTCTTTCTTGTCGAAGGAAACTTAAGAACTTCCCATTTCTCTTTCTTCTTACTGAAGTAACTTTAACATTTGAATCATCTTTATGTTGGTAGTTGAAAATATAGATGTTGAAGAAGTCTCACATCACTTAGTTTTGTTAAGAAAAAGGAAGTCCAAGACTATATATAGAATTAAAGTTCTTCTAAGTTCTATGTCGCTTAGTTTAATGATGAAAGAGAAAATCGAAGTTTATATATAGGATTCAAGTTTTTCTTTACAAGATGTACCAGTCAAAAGTCCTTTCAGTTTATTTGACTTTTTATATTTTTTCTTATATTCTTATAGAGTGTAGTGAGGGGTAGTTAAATATTTTCTTTGAAGAGTGCGGGTGTATTGAAGCATTAAGGTGGTTGAGGGTAGTCTATGTGTTGTAACAATTTTTACAAAGTGTTATTCTCTTATCGTCTATTGACAACGGTCGTAATTTTTTTTCCTGATTTTAGAGTTTCTGCATTATGTTCTCGTGTTCCTTTTTTCTCTATATTTTGTTTTTACCCAACAATAGATATCCGAGCTTTTGGTTCGATCCGGAGATAAGTGTTATTAGTATGCTCTGTGGTTGTGGCTTTTTCTGATCTTCCACATCAAAAAAGAAGGTTAGCGTTGCGAAAGAGTTGTTGAGCTACAGTCACAAGTTCCGCCATGCTGTTTGGGTTAGAGAAAATTGATTGAAAAATGATTTTTGACTTGTGAAAAATTGAAGTCAAATATGTGTTGATACAATTAAGGTTATACAAGGTGCAAGGTTATGTCGAGGGTTGAAGAGTTTCCTGCGAACAAGAAAGTTGCCCATAAGTTTTCAACCTAGTTTTTGACATATGAAATTCTTGGAGTGGTTTAGCTTCAAGGAAAATTTATTCTTCATGATAAAGTATATGATTGTCGGTGATGATAACGTGAAATTGTGGAAGTGGTTTATCTTCAAATGAAATATATTTTTCATGAGAGAGTATGATAATTTTTAAAACTATGATTGCCGGTGAAGACAGTGTGAAAATTCTTGGAGTGATGTAACTTCAAGTGATCACTATACTCTTTATGGTGGAATATGATTATCGATGAAAACAATAAAAGTTATTGTATTAATTTCAATTAAAGTGGAGATTGTTGGGGTTGGTCGAAAATATAGATGTTGAAGAAGTCCCACATCACTTAGTTTTCTGAAGGAAGAGGGAGTCCAAGACTATATATATATATATATATATATATATATATATATATATATATATATATATATAAAGTTATTATAAGTCTCACATCGTTTAGTTTAGCGATGGAATGGAGAATCTAAGGGTATATATGTGATTCAAGATTTTCTTTACAAAATGTATCAGTCAAAACACTTTAAACTTATATTTGACTTTTTATATTTTTTTCTTATACTTTTGTTTTAGAGTGTTATGAGGGATAATTAAATATTTGTTTTAGAGAATGCGGGTGTATTGGAACCTTAGTGGTTGATGGTAATCTATATGTTATAATAATTTTTACATAGTATTATTTTTTAATTGTCATTCCAACATCCACATTATTTTTCCAACACTTCATTAGTGTCATTTAAGAGGATAACATTGTTGAAGTTCAACCTAAAAAAAAAACAGTTATTGAAATGTCTTTGTCGTAAGTCATGGAAATTCAACATAAATATCTCAAAATGAAATTTATCTTTATTTAACACAATAATATCGTTCAACAATAATCAAACATGTATGTTTTTGACAGCCAACTTTATTACAATAAAAATCATAAATACTACACAAAGATATTTTATATAAAATATCGTATTTTTTTTGGCCCTACAAAAGATATTACTTATCTCTTATCTAGTACTTTATACAATCTATACTACTTTAGATTCAAATGTGTCATGATACCCAATTAGATTATTGCACTTCTTATACATATATAATGCCAATGCCTTCACACCAAAATCCTACATCAATACTTAAATTGTATACACCGTTGGTGAACAATATTTTTTAAATAAAATAATATCATTTTTTACAAAAAATATTTATTTTTTAAAATTTATTTTATAACACAAAATAAGATTTATCATTAACCAATTTCACAATTGTATTAACCACAAATATATATATCATAAATCAATTATTTTACTTATAATTCATTAACCACTTTCACTACTTTATTAACCAATTAAATACATATTATTAACCATGTTCTCACACTAAATTATAAATGTATTAACCAACTTTTAGACTCCATTTACCAACTTTATTTTACTATTTAATATTTTTTATATGTGAGAAATCGTTAATCAAGTTATGAATTGTATTAACCAATTTTATACATAATATTAACCAAAGTCTGAGTAATATATATATATATATATATATATATATATATATATATATATATATATATATATATATATATATATATATATATATATATATATATATATATATATATATATATATATATATATATATATATATATATATGTATATTAAATTATTATGTCAAAATAAATATTAACCAAACTTTAAACTGTATTAACCAAATTTTAATATTACATTAACCAAAATAGTTTTAACTAAAAATATTTCATTTTTATGTCAAGATATCATTTTTTTTAACTAAAAATATATACCTACCATCATGAAATATTCCTATTTTTTTCCATCTAAAACCCGTATAAGCAAATTATAGTGTTTGGTTAAAATTTGAAATTTTAGAATTTTGTCTATAGAAAGAAGATGAGGGTTCAATGGAAAAGAAAGAATGAAGAATGAAAAATTATTTTTGATCCAAAGGAGAGTAATAACTTATATTCTATTATGTTTATGCACTTAATTACAAAAATGTCACACAACTTCTCTTACTTATAATTACACCTATACTACTCCTCACCAATTAATTCAATTCTACTTATTTCTTTCTAACTAATGTAATTTAGTACTATTAATAAAATTAGATTCAGAAATAACTTAAATGTATGTAAGATATTTTGACAGACTTTGAACAAGTTAGAAATTTGGAATTGTAACTTGAAGGTTATGCTGTGTTGGAAAAGGAACTGTCATGTGTTTGTACTTTGTAAAGCAAATCCAAACACTGATGGAGAAAACTGCATGGTGTAATTTCCCATCTCAGCCACGACAATTTGGCGTAACCAATTTATTGTGGCACGAGGATGATGATAAAAGACATGTAAAAAAACAATACTAATGGGTCCATTTGTTTGTTGCACATGAGCTTATAATCCTAATTTAAGTACATATAAACAATGCTAGTATGGTATATAGGTCGTAACCCCCTTGATGTACACACATGCAGCTTCCCTGTGGGTCTCCACTCTAATTCCATGAAGGTATAAAGCCTTTACTAGTATAGTATGGACTATGGAGGAGTATGGAGACATAGGCGTCAGTAGGGTCACATCACAACAACACTTTAGTTCTCTTAAACTTTGAGAAATGATCTTTTGATCCACATCAAAATTTGATTATTTTTAAATTCTGGTGTATATATTTAAATCTGTGCAAACTAAAAATATTAATAGTAATATATTTTTTTTTAAAACTAATATATAATATATGAAAATAAATATGATCAAAAATAAAATGACACAATTTTAGATTTAATTAATGTGGTTTATCGCATTTTAGCTATTTAATTTACACATATACAAAAAGTATTAATATTAATATATTTTTTGTAAAATAATAATATATAATATATAAAAAATAATTAAAAATAAAATTATTAATTATATATGAAATTTATGAAAAAAATTAAGTTGATTCTAATACTATTTAGTATTGCTGATTTGATTATGAGAGTCTCGTAAATAATTAATTAATCTAAAATATATAAAAAATGGTATGTAAAAAATTACTCTTTTAAAATTATATTATAAGTTGTTTTGAAATTTTTTTCACTTATATTTAGAATTAAGTCAATTTTGTATTGAAAAACTTAAAAATTATTTTTATAAAATTATATTTTATTAATAATATTTAAAAGTAAATCATTTAATTGAAATAATAATAAGTAGATAAGAATATAATTAAAAAAACATATGAAATATAATTTTTTTGAAGGAATAATATCTATTTTAATTTAAATTTTAGGCTAAATCAATCAACAAAAATTTGATTTTTTTTTCGGAAAACAAGAATACTCTAATTACCAAGAAAACTATAATTCACACGATTTGTGTAATCTAGTATTATTCTAAAAGGGGAAAATACTTATTTGTAGAAAAATTTAAAAATAAGAAAGTCAAGAAAAAATCTCAATCATTCGTTATTGCCACTATCTCATAATATTTAATAAAAATTAAATTAAATTTATAATAAATAAAAATTATTCTCTAAAACAATAATATATATACATTCTTCTCTTTCTCCTTTAAATTATTTCTTGCTAAATAACAATACTATTCTAAAAATAATATAAAGTCAAATACATAGAGTCGGCGCTAACCGCCCAAAATTTAGGGTCAGCCTATAAATCTTGAAAAACAAGTAAGTGACATGTTTTTCAATTAAAGTTTTGTTTATTTTAAATTAAAAAGTTATGTTTAATTAATATTGTAGTCCCTTAACTCAATTAAAAATTTTATTTTAGTTTTTAATTGTTTTTTTTTATCTCTAAAAGACTATTCTGTTAATCCAAATAGTCTTTTATATTAACTTTTTAACTTTAAATATATTATATTAGATAATATTATTGAATATCCACTATAGATTTTAGTAATTTTTTTATATTAACCATTTAATTTTTTAAACAAATTTCACACTATCTTGATGGTAATTCTAAAAGTACATTATCAACATCTAATATTTTTTAAATATCTTCATTTTTTTCTCCCTTATTCATTATCTTCATCACCATCTTCATTCATCTTCAATAAAAATTTAAAAATTTCCAATAATATTCAAAATAAAAAATATTCACCTTTAAAGTTTCAATAATCATTATACCATAAAGAATCAAAATAAAGATGAGAGATTCTGAAATTATATTAAAGTCTCAAAATAATTATTATAGCATAATTATAAAGATGAGAGATTCTTGAATCAAGAAATTATATCATACCATAATTATTTTTTTCTTCAAGAATCAACAAGTAAACAAATTATTATACCACAAAGAGGTTACAAAAAAGTAACAACTGATTTTGATTTTCTGTACAAATTAGCCTGATTTTCAATTTCAGATTAAAATGAGTAACATAAATATTGAAACTGGAACTTATATTTGATGACATAGATAACTTGAAACTGAAACATACTAACTAATTTAAAACAAATATCGTATAACAAAACATGTTTAACAACAATTGAAGACATTCTCAATTCTCAACCAATAAGAGTAATGATAAGAGTAATAATAGAAAGTTAGTTTAGTTACTTAGTTGAAAAGCTAGTTAACTTACACTAGAATTTACTATATTATACATGTGATACACACTAAGATATTGTAAGCATCACTTTCATGTATAAATAATATAACCATGTAGCTATTGATCAATAGTGCGAGAAACTACTTTCTTCATTATTTTGTGCTCACCATTTTTGAAGTCTTTGATCATCATATGGTATCATCACATTACACCATTGGGAAAAAATTTATGTGGACACAGATATAAGAAATTGTTTTACACACAATTAATCATAAAATTTTAATTATTTTCTCCGTCTTACAATAGGTATCCTCTTTGATATTTTCACACTTTTTAAAAAATGATAAATTATGTTGATTTCAATGATAAAATGAGTCTCATTTACTAAAATAACCTTATTAATAACTAGTAACAAACCCGTGCGTTCGCACGGGTTCTGGTACGGGACGCGCATTTGTTTTAGATGTTTATTTTTTAATAGAAAAATGTCGAGTACCTGTGAACAAAAAATAATTGAATGTATAGAAAAATGTCTGGTATCCGTAAAAAAATAATGATTGAATGTATAAAAAAATGTCTGGTACCCGTACAAAAATAATAATTAAATGTTTAGAAAAATTCTGGTATCCGTAAAAAAAATAATTGAATTTATAAGAAAAATGTCTGGTACCCGTGAAAAAATAATAATGGAATGTATAGAAAAATGTCTGGTACCCATGAAAAAATAATGATTGAATGTATAGAAAAATGTCTGGTACCAGTGAAAAAATAATAATTAAATGATTAAAAAAATATCTGATACCCGTGAAAAAATAATAATTGAATGCATAGAAAAATGTCCGGTACCTGTGAAATAATAATAATTGAATGTATAAAAAATGTCTGGTACCCGTAAAAACACTTAGGTCAATAATTTTTTTTAATACAAATACAATTTCCTTATTCATTTATCTACAAAATACAATTTCTTTATTCATTTTAATACAAAATACAATTTCTTTATTCATTTCTGTCATTTCAAAATCGAAAAATACTTTGAATATCATTCATTTATAAATATGCATTTAAAATGATTAATAAAAAAATATTTAGACCAGTAATTATATGTCCCGTTAATAATCAATATTTTGATTAATAATTTCATATTACCGTGTACAAATATTAGTTTGATCAATAACTTCATGTCCCCGTGTACCTTAAAAAATATTTTAATTCAGTTACTTCATATCCCGTTAATAATCAATATTTTGATCAGTAACTTCATGTCCCGTTAATAATCAATATTTTGATCAATAATTTTATATACCCGTGTACAAAAGATTTAGTAAAACATAATTTTATTTTTGCATCATATTTTGTACACTAAAACTAACTTAAAAAGTATTATTAATTTCACGTTAGAAACATAATTTTTTTTTACAAAATAATCAATTTTTTTATACAATTTGTTTATAAACAATAAGTTTTTTCCGTTTACAAAATATTTATATCAACAATACTCTTTTTCCAGTTTATAAAAATATTTATATTAACAATATATTTTTTCCTATTTATATTTTTTTCCATTTAAAAATACGTATGAATAATTTAGAGGTAAAATATCAACAGGACCATTAAAAATTTAAAAAAAAATAAAAAATAAAATAAGGCTACAAATATTATAAATCCTCACAATATACATACACTTATAATATTGACCAAATATACTCTCAAATGATATTATACACTAAGAGGGATCATAGATTCCAAACCAAAGACTTAATTATTTGGCACAACAAATGTATTTATATATAAAACTAATTTACAAAATCACTTACAAACTGAACATCATATTTCATAAGATTTGGAAGTGCATGGCAAATAAGCTCATGGCAGGATTAATGAAAAGAAGATTTTTACATATATCTACCATTGCCAAAGGGAAAAACTATATCTGCAAACTCATCACAGGAAACTATATTTTTGTACTTACTATTTAGATGTAAGTACATAAACAGCCTATATTTGCAAACTCGTGACAGGAAACTATAATTTTTCATATTATTTTGTTAACGAATAAACAAAGAATAACAACCAAAGTAGTAAACATACGAATGCTTGAATAAGTGAATAGTGTGAAATAGTAGCTAATCATGATGGCAAGTTTATCCTGAAGCAATTTCAAATTATTTATAGCATTTTGAAAAGTTAATAAAATCCGTCATATGGTGTCAAATGCATAGAAAACTTTAAAGTGCTAACTGCTAATCTTGTCTCAATGTATAAGCTCCTGGAACTTTCAAAATAAGACGTTGGTGTTTCGTGATCGGAGTATTACGCCACGAAGTAAATGCCATGCTTGCTGCAGCCACTATGGCTATAAACTATTCATTTGTTTGTCGTCAAAGGAACTTGCGAAACAACAGCTTTTTTGGATGTCCATCTTCCCACAAAATCAATGAAGTCCCAAACTTGTTTCCTTCATGCCATTACCTCAACCTGCATAACCATTCACGCCATTTTATGTCAGCTCATAGGACACATTGTACAACCAGAAAAAATGAAAACATGAAAGCACATTCATACAATACATGGTTAATGAAAAAACCAAGTACAACATGCCAATGCAAGTCAGGATCAATGCCAAAATTCAGATATAGCCCAATTTTCACTACAATAGTCATGTCATCTTAAGCAAGTCCAAAAAACTATCAACATACATATTATTCTAAAACTACGTGCAAAGGATAAAAGAAACTAACACCAGATTCCATTAACTTCAACTCCAACTTCAACTCCAACTTGTTCACCACAAGATTCCATCGTATTTGCAAGTCCTCAACTTCAAGGATAAAAAAAACTCATTGACCCTTTATTTCTCAATCTATAAACTCTTTCATGGTTTTCTATGAAAGAGTATAAAGTCAAGATGCAATTATAATATTGGTGAATAAATTAAAATGTATGATTTTCTTTATTCTTCTCACACCTTCAGCTTGTTATAACAGACTGCATCACCGACTCGAACCGCCACTTCCCACAAAATTCTGCAAACCAATCCGCATAACCACCATAAAATGTTCCTGCAGAAAACAAAACCAAACAGAAACCAAAATCCGGTTCAGCCAAACTAAAATGGAAAGAATCAGTTATAATATTAGCGGGGTTCAATATCATTTAGAGTCAGTCTTGAATCCTTGCAAATGTTCGACAAACTTTAACAAACTCAAAGTTTAACCAAATAAACATTCATGAATTACCAAACATAAGATCACACAAACATCAAATATGAATTAGTTACAGTGTATGAAACATACTAATATCAAACATCAACAATTCAGTGACAATTTATATGCAATAAAGTGGTTTTCAAATATAAGTACCCTAATTTATTCAATAAACACAAAATAATAAGGACACAGAAGACAAACCTGCATATGGAAAGAGCACAACTGTCAACTTACATTTAGCCTTTCTTTAAGAATTCTAAGGCCATCAAGCATACTTTGTTACACGTATCAATGGACTTTCTTCACTGTCACAACTTTAGAAAGCATGCAACAACTTTAGTATTCCACGGGTCTGAAATACAAATTGAATGTTTAGAAACTAATCACAATTAGCCATTGAAGACTGTCATCAAGATACATCAAACTCTAGTGAAGACTGTCATCAAGATACAACTTCCATAAGCTCGTAGCGAACTCGCAAATTCCAGAGTAGCAGGCTGCAAAATTTAAACTCAAGTTAGCACTTACTGAATACCTTCTCGGGTTTTATATAATTCATTCAATAATAATGGATGTTAAAATAATAATGGATGTCAAAACTCAAGTCAGCTCATCTGATAGACCGGCTTCACTCCATCTGCGACGAAATAAATGAACAGTTACTGCACATACCTGTTCAATGAAGCTACATCAGTTCAATGAGTTGTGATAGGATCCAGTCGATTTCCAGATTTCCAGAACCTGCATGCGTCGATTTCCAAAACCTGCAAAGTTTGTGTTAAGTCCATTTGACATATAAAAAACCAGTCTTGTACAAATAGTCCATTTGACATAACAATGCATACCACAACATAAGCGAAAATAGGAAAGAAACCAGTTGAATCATTTTGTCGAACACGTAACGCGCGTGAGTTGCAAAACGTAGACAATAGTACACAATCAAAACCTAAATTGAAGTAAAACATTTCAGATACCTATGTTATTCTCCAGTCCATGCTGTTCTTTTATTAGTCTCGTTCAACCGCCATGTTTATGCTTCAAACTAAACGAAATTTCATTAGAACAATCTCGTTCAAAAAATGAACCACTACTGACCAACTATCTCTTGATGTAGCTCGGAACCTCAATCTGACCTGAATCAATTTCGAATACATCATGAACCAAATCTTCATAGTGAATTTTTAACTTGACTGTCGACTTACTGGAATCAATCTAAAATTTCAAGAAGGAAAAACTACAGGTTAGTAAGTTGAATACATAAGATGCTATTTTGTAAACAAATTTTGTCATAACAAAAGTTAGAGATTAGTAAGTTGAATACATAAGATTAAAACTTCTCACAGAAAAATTGCAAGTTTTCCATGCCGGTAACAGCGCTGCAGACACAAATTGAGGGAAAGTAAGCCTTCAAACCTCATGACAGATCTGACCAAAAAGTCACACAAAAATCATTTCGAATCCAACCACCACACCCGCCGTCAAAAAATGTGTTGCCGCTACTATAGTTTATCACTATCAAACCGCCTACCGCCGGAAACGCCATAGCCACCGCCATAATTTCGTAGATCTGAGTAGAGAGTCAAAGATAGAATCAAAGATAAAGAATCAGATCTGTTACACCTAAATCTGAAAACAACAAACACCAAATCAACACCACTAAACCTAAAACAACAAACACCAAAACACCAAATCAAACCTGTTCAGATAACCGTACCGTCAGCGAAGCTTATCCCTTTCGCGTGAGTCAACACCACCAAACCTGAAACAACAAAAACCAAATAAAAATCAAAATGAAACCTATCTGAAACTCAATAATAAGAATGAATAAGGAGATGGAGAAGGAAGAAGGAGAGAGCTATTCAAGAACTTCTGCCAAGAAGATGACTAAAGTAAGGAAGCAGATAGAAAGAAGAAAAGTGAGAGACGGATGAGACATATGCAAGAGGAAGTAGAAACTATAGGGAAGAGGATGTGAGAAGGTGGAAAAGTAGAAGAAAGGATGGTGAAGTGTGCCACTTGTCAACCCAAAATGAATAAGAGGGCAAAATGGGGTTTTAAACAACTATGTATTTTCTTATATTATAGATAGGTAGTGGAATACTTAAATGAATTAAAATATGATAAATAAGGATAAGTTAGTGGAAAGAAATAATAAATATTACATTAATTTTCTAAATGGACAAATAATTTGAGACAAATAAAAATTGGAAAGATGACACCTATTGTGAGACGGAGGGAGTAGTTAAAAACAAATAAAGAGTTTTCTCTCTCCTTCATAATTTCAACCACCCCATAAATCCAATTAAAAATAAATTTAAAGATTGTTCTCTTCTTATTGGTTGTTCCTAAGACTAAGAATATGAATTTTGAGTCGTTTCCATGCAAAAATTTCACTACACTTTAGTTTCTCTTCAATTCTTCATCTTCTTTCTTGCACCTTTTACAATATTCTTCATCCTTCTTTGATTGTGTTCGGCTCTTTTTATCCATTCACCATGCTTCAGCGTCTTCAACCACTTATTCATGTCAGTAATGGAGATATTGAATCAGTTTATTACATTTATCCAGTGTAGGTCCCAATTATGTTAAGCTTACACCTCTTTTGAATGGTTATAACTATCTATCTTGGTCAAGATCAAAGCAAAGAGCACTTGGTGCTAAGAACTAGTTATCTTTCATTGATGGATCCATTGAAGTTACAAAACTCTTGATATGAACCGAGCAGCACGAGATCGTTACAACTATATGGTTCATTCATGGCTTCTCAATTTAGTTTCTGAGCCAATTGCTCAAACTATCGTTTTTCAAGAAAATGCTCTTGATGTTTAGATAGATCTCAATTTTTTTTTGCCAAAGCTGATAGAATTCAAGTTTTAAATCTTCGGGCTGAGATCAACAATATGAAACAAGGTATAAAATTAGTTATTGGTTATTACACTAAAATGCATGTATTATGGGATGAACTGAATTCACACATACCAATGTTAGCTTGTAGTCATCAATGTAGATGTGAAGTTATGCGGTCAGCAAGAAATTTTCGTATGGAAGACCAAATCATTCAGTTTCTCATAGGTTTGGATGACAATTTTTCTGTTATAGAGACTCGAATTCTTCTTATGGAACCTTTACCTTCCATTAACAAAATCTACTCGATGGTCATTCAAGAAGAAAGTAACAACATTGCTCTTTTACCTAAACCTGAAAATAACTTTCAAATTGAAGAATCTAACACCTTGATCAATGCTTATAATGCAATAAAGTTTCAAGATTGTGGTAAGAATCATGTTCATTTAAAATACAAGAAGGATCTTAGAATTTTCACTCACTGAAATAAAACTGGTCACACTATAGAAGTATGCTAGAGAAAACATGGATTCCCTCCACACTTGGGCAAGAAACAAGTTTCATCAAATTCTTTCAACTCTAATGACAGCGATGAGCAGAATAAATCCAATGTTGGAGATAAAGTTCAACAAATTCCCAAGCTAGTATTACTCAGGAGCAATATTCTCAACTGATTAGTTTACATCAACATTCAAATTTAATGCCTCACACCCAAACTTCCAATGTCATGCAAAGTTCCAACCAAATTTCTGCTCATTCTGATTAGGGGTGCTCAAAACCAAACCAACCCAATAGAAAACCACAAACCAAACCAAACCAAACCGAAACCGCAAAAAACCACATTTGGTTCGGATTAGTTTGGGTCATTTTTTAACAAAACCGCACGGTTCGGTTCGGTTTGCGGTTTGTATTTTGTAAACCGAACCAAACCGAATCAAACCGCATTATGTTACAACCTAAATTTTACTTAACTCACATCCAACCAAAAATTAAACCTATTATACATTAGCCTTATGAATACGAACAATTTTCTCATCCTTACACATATAATTTCAGTCCCGATCTTCTCAAATCTCTAATAACATTATTTTACCTTCTTTGCCACATACATCTTCCCTCTTCTTCTATAATCTTTACTCTCCTATATTCTTTCTTTTTCACCTTCTCATTTTTATGTAAATGTTCCGTAGTGCAGTTTCATTTTAATCGCACATCTTCTTCTCTAATCTCTCAACACTTTTTCTTTTTCTTTTTCACCTTCACTAATCTTTCGTCTCTTCTATTTTTTTGTTTCATTATAATAATTTTATATTGTTTTATGTTATTATTTTATGTTTAATATTCCACTTTTGTCTAATTTAATTTTTACATATTACATGGAAAATTGTTGTCAAAATATGACGAGTTTTGTTGTTATTTGTTAGTGTATGAATGTCTAAATATAAAATTATGTTGTCATATATATGTGTATGTATGGCTCAATAAAATATTTGTAAAAAACCGAACCAACCGAACCGAACCAAACCGCATTAGTTTGGTTTGGTTTGGTTCGGATTTTTTTTAAAAGTCAACCGAACCAAACCAAACCGCACTATTTTTTCTCTTGCGGTTCGGATGATTTTTTTCGTCAAAACCGCCCAAACCGCACCGCGAGCACCCCTAATTCTGATCACAAACCAAACATTACATAGAGTTGCATAAGTATTAAGTTTTGTATCAGTATAACTCTAAAAGGTCCAGAGAAGGAAATTCAAAGTTCTCAAAGGACATTTGATACTACGTATCACCCGAGTGGGCCTTTTAGTCGCCCCTTGATTGAATCATTCGCCCATTGGATGGTACACTGTGTCGTTGGTCGCATCACTTGCCCTCAGCTGGGCTTAGGTAAAACCACATATTTCCCACTCAAGAAACATTGGGTTTGACGTGTCCTTAGGCACTAGCAATATATAAGCTCAATCAAAGAAGAAATGTGTTCTATTGAAGAATAGGGGAAAGAATAGTTTCGCGCCTCTAAGAGGGGTAGAGTAACCACCCTATGGGTCCAAGGATCCAAGCCCAATAAACCTCTATAAATACTCTAGCCACGAGGATGAGGGGGAACATTTATTTCACTCACAAACCACCTCAGATGGCCCTACAGACCTAGGGATTGTCACTCATTATACTTTTAACAAGTACAATTGGCGTCCACCATGGGTCCCCCGGTAAAACTGAAATAGGCCACCATTGCATCAGAAGGTTGGATTATTATCCACATCTTCAACCCATTAATCCAATATGGTGAACAAGTGGGCAGCAACTCTGAATAATAGTAGTTTCATCGACGATGAGGACGTCATACCATAAATGCATGTCGTCATTGATGATTTATGTCACCAGAATCAGACTATGGAGGAAAACATCTAATGTTATGAGGAGACTAATGTTTCGGACCTTCAACCTCTCTATGATGAAATATGGGGGCACCAGTGCCAAAAAGTTTCAAGTCGGCGTCACTAGTTAAATTTCATGGACGTGGCTACCCCTAAGAGCATGTTGCTTCTATCAACGCATATATGCAAATTATTGGAGCCTCAAATTCCCTAAAATGCAAGGTTCTGCATGGAACCTTCAGGTACACAACATTAAGGTGGTACATGAGTCCGTCACAACTCTCGGTCTTCAGCTACCAGGACCTCGTGAAGAAATTGGTCCATCAGTTTGCAAGAAGCAGACACGGAAAGATGACTACCACTAACATGTTCAACATTCTCCAAGGCCTTTCAGAGTCTGAAGGAGTATCTTGTCTGATTTATTGAGGTGGCTATCAAGTTCGTTTACCCCAACTAAGAGATGTTCGTAGGAGCATTCCAAAATAGACTGGGGGCTGTGCATTTTAATGAATCGCTCACCTAGAGGCCTCTTGCTTCCCTAACGAAGGTAGTGACACATGCATAATGATATATAAAGGACGAAGAGAGCAACGCCAAAAAGAAGCTTAGAGATGTTAAGGAGAGGACAATTGGCATCCTTGATAACTCGCGCACACCACTCTTGCAAGAATTACTATACCTTGCATGTGAGAGACAAAGTAGATTTCAAATGAAGCGGGAGGCCTACATAAAGCTTCACACCTTTGAACAATCGATGTGATTAGATGAGACATGAGGTCCCCCATACACAAGACATTCTTTTTTCACCAGCCCCCAAGTTAGACACCATGGGGCCTGAACCCAAGATGTGGTGAACGTTTCACAAGTTCAAGAGTCACCACACAAAAGAGTGTTACCAACTTAAGAAAAAGATAGAGTGTCTGATCCAAGAGGGCCACTTGAAGAAATACATCAGATGCAGCTCCACCCTGACGTAAGGTAAATCTAGCTCTTAAGGGCAAGATGCCTCTTGGAGCTCCAAATCCAAAAAGGGAAAGGAACCAAGCAAGGGGTGAAATGAGACCTATGCGCTAGACCCTTATGCACTCTCTTCTCCGTCTAGTACATTTTCATTATATATCACATTAAACTTATTGGTGATAATTCTAAGCTAGTTTCTAAAAATTGTATGGATGACTTCAAAACCCTAAAGGCTTTTGATGTACCTTTACAAACTCCTAAGGCCCCTATAATTTTGAAAGTGGTTTGGAAGCCGTCTAGGAACTCTTGGATTAAAGCAAATAGTGATGAGACCACTACTACAAAAAAAACATTTCGTAATCATTTATTACTAAGACCATATAACCAACCGAAGTAATATATGTTCATTAGACGTCTTTCATTTTTTAAAATCATATATAATCACATTTAAAATAAAAAATTGTTGTGATATATGAAGAGTGACACGCTTCAAATCCTAACACCCACAATTTTATTTTTTTCATTAGAAAAATGGTGTGTTCCCTTAGTTTTTATTTTTATATAAAAATTAAACACTTTTCACCACGGTAGAGATTAACAACCATGGTGAAATATCATGAAAATTCACCATGGTTCTTTTTAACAACCTAGTGAAATATATTACCTATATAGGCTACCTTAATTCATTTCATAACAGAATGCACTCAAAATGAAACCCAAACTTCTCTCACATTATCCCAATCTCTCAAAACTCCATCATAACTTTACAAAACTCCAACATATATTTTTCAACTAGTATGAATCAAGGAATGATATCATGAAACAAGTGGCCAATTTATATATTTGTCTTTATTTCATTGTATCTTTTCAAAGAAAGGTGTGTACTTGAAAATATTTATGAGTTATGATGTTGTAGTTGTTTAAAGAGTTGTCTTATTTTCCTTGTTCAAAATATACGTTAAACATTTATCTTCGTCCAACATAGGGTTTAAGTTATTGTTGAGGTAAGTTGTTGTTTTGTTAAGTTAAGTTGTTGTTATGTTAAGGTAAGTTTTGTTTTTGTTGATAAACTAGTAACAAACCCGTGCGTCCGCACGGGTTTTAGTATGGGACGCGCATTTGTTTCAGATGTATATTTTTTAATAGAAAAATGTCTGGTACCCGTTAAAAAATAATAATTGAATGTATAGAAATATGTCTGGTACCCGTGAAAAAATAATAATTGAATGTATAGAAAAATGTCAGGTACCCGTGAAAAAATAATAATTGAATGTATAGAAAAATGTCTGGTACCCGTTAAAAAATAATAATTGAATGTATAGAAATATGTCTGGTACCCGTGAAAAAATAATAATTGAATGTATAAAAAAGTGTCAGGTACCCGTGAAAAAATAATAATTGAATGTATAGAAAAATGTCGGGTACCCGTAAAAAAAAAATTAAATGTATAGAAAAATGTCTGGTATCCGTAAAAACATTTAGATCAATAAAAAATTTTAATATAAAATATGTGAATAATAAAAGATAAAAAAATATAATAAAAAATAAAAGCTAAAAAAATTATGATGGAATGTCATGACATCGCGCCTGCAGAACTGGAAGAAAGATCCAGTTTGTACTTAACAAATACAGAATATTTTATGTGAATATTATGTAATCCTATGTGGCGCATATTATGTAATCCTATGCGTTCGCACGGGTTCTGGTACGGGACGCGCATTTGTTTCAGATGTATATTTTTTAATAGAAAAATATTTGGTTACCCGGGAAAAATAATAATTGAATGTATAGTTATTAAAAAATATTTTGATCAGTAACTTCATGTCCCGTTAATAATTAATATTTTGATCAACAACTTCATGTTCCCATGTACAAATATTAGTTTTATCAATAACTTCATGTACTCGTGTACCTTAAAAAGTATTTTGATTAGTAACTTCTTGTCCCATTAATAATCAATATTTTGATCAGTAATTTTGTGCCCCGTTAATAATCAATATTTTGATCAATAACTTCATGTTTCATGTACAAAAGGTTTAGTAAAACATAAAAAATTTAGTATTTTAAAATTGGGGACCAAAACTAAAAAAATTAATAATAAGGGACGAAAGTTGCAATTATATATATATTGTTATAAACATTTATACTAGTGGATGTCCATCCCTCTTCTTATTCTTCATCTTCCTATTCCACTTTAATGTACTTAATTTTCTACCTTCCTTGGGTCCTATAAATAAGACTCATGTTACAATGTAAAGTTCACCTTTGAGAAGAATATAATACAATGTTGCTTGTTCTCTTCTCTTCCTATCTTTTGATCTCTATATAGTTCCATTTAGTTTATAATACGTTATCAGCACGACGCTCTCAGGTATGATTTGGAGGAGATTATTTTTTTATGATATTCAGTAATTTTATAATCATATTAGGACATTTAACATTTTGTAATTTTATTGTTCGATAATTTTATTGTAATTTTATGGTTAAGATTATGTAATTTTATTGTAATTTTATTTGTCATAGAATTGATGTATGTTTAAGAATATTATAAAAAAAAAAATCTTAGGTAGCAACTCAACTTTTTGTAAGATGGGTTGATGTTGTTGAGGTTGTGGATAACACATGTGGTTTTACAATGATTCCAATTTTGATGGATAGTGCACAAATAAATTTAATTGTGTCAAAGGATTAAAAGGTGGATTTGGCTTAAAGCATGAAAGAATTATTTTTGTTTATTCGATGGAATTGAATTAGAGAAAGAAGAAATAACTTTTTGCATCCCAGAAGGATATATGGTTTTAATTTTAACGCATCCCAGAAGGATGGTTATAATTTTTAGATCATTGTTTGTAACAAAAGCAGAGCATCCCTGAAGGATAGCGAAATAACATTGTATAGTTCATGAAGAACTCATAATGCTTTATTTTTATTTATTTATCTATTTATTTATTTTGTATATGTAAGATGTATTATGTCACTAAATTGATATATTTTTTTTATAAAAAAAAAAACAAATAATTTTAAGACTAATGTGACAATCTAGTTTACTATTGTGTTATTTCTAAATATTAGAATTTACAAAAGTATTATTTTAAATATTAATATTTAATATTTCCTTTATGATAATTATCTCAATATAATATTTTTTATTTCTTTTATTTTTATGATAGAACTACTAAGTATGTCAAATCTTACAAAATTGGATTTTGGGGCTCTTGATATTTCGGGAAAGAACTATTTGACATGGGCCCTAGACGCCCAAATTCATTTAAGCGCAGAAGGTCACGGTGATACTATTAAAGAAGGAAATAAATCATCTGATCAACAAAAGGCAAAAGCCATGATATTCCTCCGTCGTCACCTTCACGAGGATCTTAAAAATGAGTATCTTACCGTAACTGACCCACATGTCTTGTGGAAAAATTTGAAAGATAGATATGATCATCAAAAAACGGTTATCCTACCAAAAGCTCGATATGAATGGATGCATTTACGTTTGCAGGATTTTAAAAGTGTAAGTGATTATAATTCTGCAATGTTTAGAATAACTTCTAAGTTATTACTATGTGGAGAAAAAGTAACTGATGAAGATATGCTAGAAAAAACATTTTCCACTTTTCATGCATCCAATGTGCTCCTGCAGCAGCAGTATCGAGAAAAGGGGTTTATTAAATATTCTGACCTAATATCTTGTCTTCTTGTGGCTGAGCAAAATAATGAACTATTGATGAAAAATCACGAGGCCCGTCCCACTGGTACAACTCCATTCCCAGAAGTGAATGTGGCAAGGCACGACCACTATAGGAAAAATCGTGGTCGCGGTCGTGCATATGCACGTGGTCGTGGTCGTGGTCGTAATTATGCTCATGGTCTTGGTTTTGATCGTGGTCGCAATGGGAATCATAAAAACACATATTTCCACCCGAAGTGGAAAAATGTTGAAAAGAATGAAAAAGAGGGTCAGAGTAGCAAAACAAATGAAAATATTTGCTATCGTTGTGGAGGAAAAGGTCATTGGAGTCGCACTTGTCGTACTCCAAAACACCTTGTTGATCTTTATCAAAAATCACTGAAAAATAAAAAGGAAAAGATCGAGACTCACTTTGCTAATGAAGATGATGATCCAGATTATGGTAATATGGATGTTACCCATTTAGATATTGGTGACTTCTTTGCTGATCCAGATGGAAAAATTGATCACCTTATTGGAGATGGAAGCGTCAAGAAATAAAATTTGTGGAAATTTTCTTTTTATGTTTTATGGATGTTTTGAATTTTATTTTCTAATAATAATAAAGTGTGTTTTCTACTTGTTTGTTTACATAATTTACTATTTAAATAATTTGTGTTTTTAATGTGCGCTTATAACTTATTGTTAAAAAAAAAATTATTATTGTTCTTAGAATGAATATGGACGCTAGCTCCAGTAATGAAGATATGTGCCTTGCTGACAGTGCAACAACTCACACAATTCTCAAGCATAAAAGATATTTCTCTAATTTAGTGAATCGAAAAACTGATGTCAGTACTATTTCTGGCACCTCAAAAATAATTGAAGGCTCCGGAAGAGCCCATATGTTGTTACGTGGTGGAACAATATTGCACATTGATAATGCATTATATTCCCCCAGGTCCCATAGAAATTTATTAAGTTTCAAAGATATCCGCCTAAATGGATACCATATTGAAACAGGAGATGATGGAGGGATTGAACATCTGTATATTACAAAACACAATTCAGACACAAAATGTGTAATGGAAAAGTTATCGGTTTTATCCTCTGGCCTGTACTACACTTATATTAGTACAACTGAAGCACATGCAACTGTAAACCAGAAGTTTACAAATAATGATAAATTTCTAATTTGGCATGACCGGTTGGGCCATCCCGGTTATATAATGATGCGAAAAATAATTGAAAATTCATGCGGTCATCAATTAATGAGTAGGGAAATTATTCCATCGAATAAGTTCTCATGCAGCTCTTGCTCACAGGGGAAGTTGATAATTCGGCCATCACCAACAAAAATTGGAAATGAATCTATCAGCTTTTTAGAGCGTATACATGGTGATATTTGTGGGCCAATACACCCATCATGTGGACCATTTAGATATTTTATGGTTTTAATTGATGCATCAACTAGATGGTCACATGTTTGTTTGTTGTCAACTCGTAACCAGGCGTTTCCGAGATTGCTAGCTCAACTGATTCGAATAAGAGCTCATTTTCCCGATTATCCTGTCAAGAAAATTCGTCTTGATAATGCTGCAGAATTTTCATCTCAAGCATTTAATGAGTATTGTATGTCTATTGGGATTGACATTGAACACCCAGTAGCACATGTTCATACACAAAATGGACTTGCAGAATCATTTATTAAACGAATAAAATTAATTGCAAGACCACTGATTATGAGATGCAAGCTCCCAGTTTCTGCTTGGGGACATGCAATTTTGCATGCTGCAACATTAATTCGCATCAGGCCAACGAGTTACCACACCTTTTCCCCTTTACAATTAGTTTTTGGTAAAGAACCTAATATTTCCCATCTAAGAATTTTTGGATGTGCAGTGTATGTTCCAATTTCTCTACCACATCGCAATAAGATGGGTCCTCAAAGGAGGATGGGAATATATGTTGGATATGAATCTCCGTCTATTATAAAGTACCTTGAACCAACAACAGGAGATTTATTCACTGCTCGTTTTGCTGATTGTCATTTTGATGAATCAAATTTTCCAGCATTAGGGGGAGAGAATAAGAAGCTGGAAAAAGATATCAGTTGGAATGAATTATCATTATCTCATCTTGATCCTCGAACAAAACAATGTGAACTAGAAGTTCAAAAGATAATTCACCTGCAAAACTTAGCAAATCAATTGCCAAATGCGTTCACTGATCCAAAAGGTGTGACTAAATCATATATACCAGCTGCAAATGCTCCAATAAAAATTGATATCCCTGTTGGACAATCTAATGAGTCTCAACCACGCCTGAAGCGTGGTAGACCAATCGGTTCCAAAGATAAAAATCCTCGAACAAGAAAGGGAGCTAAGAATAAAGATGGCCCAAGTGAGGATATAGGAAATCTAAAAGAATCGTCAGACATAATAGACATTTCATCTCTAGAAGAGATTGATCAGGTACCTGAAACTCATGAAAATAAAGAGATCTCGATAAATTATGTCCAAAATGGAATACAATGGAACCGAAACGAAGTCGACATTGATGATGTTTTTGCATACAATATAGCGCTAAATGAGATAAATGGCAAAGAGGATGAGGAACCAACGTCTATCAAAATTTGTAGACAAAGTGAGGACTGGCCAAAATGGAAGGATGCAATTGAAGCAGAATTAAACTCACTCTACAAAAGACAAGTTTTTGGACCTGTAGTCCGAACACCTGAAGGTGTGAAGCCAGTTGGATACAGATGGGTTTTCGTACGAAAACGAAATGAAAAAGGTGAAATTGTGAGATACAAAGCTCGACTTGTCGCTCAAGGATTTTCCCAAAGACCTGGAATTGATTTTGATGAAACATATTCACCTGTAATGGATGCAAGCACTTTTCGATATCTAATAAGCCTAGTAGCACATGAAGGGCTTAATTTGCACATGATGGATGTTGTAACAGCTTATCTGTATGGTTCACTTGATAGTGAAATTTACATGAAACTCCCTGAAGGGTTCAATGTACCAGATGCACACAACTCTGAATCTCGAGAACGATACTCCATAAGATTGAAAAAGTCTCTTTATGGGCTGAAACAGTCTGGACGAATGTGGTATAATCGCCTCAGTGAATATTTGCTTAGAGAAGGATATACAAATAACTCCATTTGTCCTTGTATTTTCATAAAAAGATCAGGAAAGGAATTCGCAATAATAGCTGTCTATGTGGATGACATAAATATTATTGGAACTCCTGAAGAGCTCCCAAAAGCTATGAGTTGTTTAAAGAAAGAGTTTGAGATGAAGGACCTAGGAAAGACAAAATTATGTCTAGGTTTGCAAATTGAACATTTGGACAAAGGAATATTTGTACATCAAGAAGGCTATATAGAAAAAGTGTTAAAACGCTTCTATATGGACAAAAGTCATCCGTTGTCTACTCCAATGGTTGTTAGATCATTAGATGTGGAGAAAGATCCTTTCAGACCTCGAGAAAAGGATGAAGAATTGCTTGGTCCTGAAGTACCATATCTCAGTGCAATTGGAGCACTAATGTACCTTGCGAATTATACACGTCCTGATATATCATTTGCTGTAAATCTATTAGCAAGATACAGTTCTTCACCTACATGAAGACATTGGAACGGAGTCAAACATATACTTCGTTACCTTAGAGGTACAATAGACATGGGTTTGTTTTATACAAAAGTATCCCAATTCGAATTAACAGGTTATGCAGATGCAGGTTACTTGTCAGATCCTCATAATGGTAGATCACAAACTGGTTATTTGTTTACATGTGGAGGTACAGCTATTTCCTGGAGATCGGTGAAACAAACCATAGCAGCAACATCATCTAATCATGCAGAACTTTTAGCATTACATGAGGCAAGTCGAGAATGCGTTTGGCTGAGATCCTTAATTCAGCACATCCAAAATACTTGTGGTTTATCTTTTGAAAAATTAGATACAACGATCATATATGAAGATAATACCGCATGCATCGCTCAATTGAAAGATGGTTACATTAAGGGAGACCGGACAAAACACATTTCCCCAAAGTTCTTCTTTACTCATGATCTCCAAAAGAATGGTGATATAAGCATCCAACAAATTTGTTCATGTGATAACCTTGCAGACCTTTTCACAAAGTCACTCCCAAGCAGAATTTTTAATCAACTGGTACACAAGATTGGTCTTCATCGAAGAAATGACTGTTCAACTGAGGGGGAGAAATGAAAGGATATTGTACTCTTTTCCCTTCACTAGATTTTTTTTCCCACTGGGTTTTTTCTAGTAAGGTTTTAACGAGGCATATCCTCAATGGACATCCAAGGGGGAGTGTTATAAACATTTATACTAGTGGATGTCCATCCCTCTTCTTATTCTTCATCTTCCTATTCCACTTTAATGTACTTAATTTTCTACCTTCCTTGGGTCCTATAAATAAGACTCATGTTACAATGTAAAGTTCACCTTTGAGAAGAATATAATACAATGTTGCTTGTTCTCTTCTCTTCCTATCTTTTGATCTCTATATAGTTCCATTTAGTTTATAATATATATATATATATATATATATATATATATATATATATATATATATATATATATATATATATATATATATATATATATATATATATATATATATATATATATATATATATATATATATATATATATATTCCATCTTAAAAATGTTAAAGTATATATTGCAATGTAATTAAAAGCTTTGGAATTTGATTTTTTTTTATATCGATCTATTTTTATCCATCATCATGATTTCCATTTTTTAAACTGAATTAATTCAAACATTAAACATTTATTATTGTTTAAAAATGTAATAGTATTAATAAAATTTTAATAACATATATTTTCTTCAATTTTACAATAAATGGTAATTAATAGTTTTAAGCGTATTTAGACATATAGTATGTAATATTAAGAATTATATATTAATTTTTTAATTTCTTACAAAATACTAACCTTTTAAAAGTTTAAGATAAAAGAAACACTTTATATCTAAAACAATCAAATATTAAAAAAAATATATTTACCGAGATAATTTCTTTAAACAGTGAGAATTAGGGGTGATCGCGGTGCGGTTTGGGCGGTTTTGACGAAAAAAATCATCCGAACCGCAAGAGAAAAAATCGTGCGGTTTGGTTTGGTTCGGTTGGCTTTTAAAAAAAATCCGAACCAAACCAAACCAACCTAATGCGGTTTGGTTCGGTGCGGTTGGTTCGGTTTTTTAGAAATATTTAATTGAACCATTCATATACATATAGATGATAACATAACTTTGTATTTAGACATTCATACACTATCAAATAACAACAAAACCCGTCATATTTTGACAATAACTTTCTATTTAATATGTAAAAATTAAATTAGACAAAAGTGGAATAATAAACATAAAATAATAGTATAAAATAATATAAAAATTATTAGAATGAAACAAAAAAATAGAAGATACGAGAGATTAGTGAATGTGAAAAAGAAAAAACAAAAGAGTTGAGAGATTAGAGAAGAAGATGTGCGATAAAAACGAAACTGAAATAGGGAACATTTGCATAAAAATGAGAAGGTGAAAAAGAAAGAATATAAGAGAGTAAAGATTATAGAAAAAGAGGGAAGATGTATGTGGCAAAGAAGAAGTGATAATGCTATTAGAGATTTGAGAAGATCGGGACTAAAATCATGTGTAAGGATGAGAAAATTGTTCGTAATCATAAGGTTAAGGTATTATAGATTTAAGTTTGGGTTGGATGTGAGTTAAGTAAAATTTAGGTTGTAACATAATGCGGTTTGATTCGGTTTGGTTCGGTTTATAAAATACAAACCGCAAACCAAACCGAACCATGCGGTTTTGTTAAAAGATGACCCAAACTAATCCGAACCAAATGCGGTTTTTTGCGGTTTCGGTTTGGTTTGGTTTGGTTTGCGGTTTTCTATTGGGTTGGTTTGGTTTTGATCACCCCTAGTGAGAATAGTGACTATTAATAGTTGTGGGAACTACATTAAATATAATAATTTAATAATTTATGTATATTAAATAAGTATGGTAATAAATTTTTAAGAAAACAATTAAGTTAATTTAGTGTTGTTTATTACTTTCTAAGTAACAGGTTAAAAAACATCATGAGTCTTGTTCTATAATATATAAAGATCAAATTAATTTAGTGTATTTTATTACTTTCTAAATATAAGGTTAAAAAAATCAGTATTGTGAGTCTTGCTCTATAAGATATAGAGATCAATATTATAAGCCTTATTTTACAATATATGGACACAAATAAAATGGAACAGTTTATAAAAAAAATTCTAAGATCACTCCAACAGATAAGAGATAATATGGATTGTATTTACAAATGCTTAAGCTTGGTAGCATCATTTCTGATTCAGATTGAAAAATAATAAATTTCTTGGCAAGGCAAGCATCATCTTCACATATGAAACAATCAATGCAGAGAAGGATCCCATACGTAACAGACTCCCAGGTCGGATTCTTTGTATTGAAATAGAAACACATATGAAACCAAAAATAGCATGCACACAAATCAAATATCAAAAAGTTTCTTCTGCAACCAGTGTAAATTTGTTACAAAATCTTGTTTCTATGAGTAGCTGCATAAATACAATAACTTCTTAGTTCTAAACACTTCCAAATAGGCAACACATTTCAAGGGTCATACCTCACATATATACAAGCATTGCTGAAATTGGTTAGCTTGCATGTTACAATCTAGAAATGTGAGGTAATAATAAGTCATTATTGTAGCAAATTATAAGAATCATGCATATTAAGCATTTGAGATACCAGTAGAAATTATGCAGGCCATAAATAAGAGAGTGAAACACGTCTTTTCAAAAGTATGACAAAAGGTATATCATATAGATACTCACCTTCCACTACTGTATAACACCGTTATAGTCGGCACAGGCTTGACGACATCGATATACCAACATCTTCAACACCTGCAAAAAACCAGAAAACAAAAACAAAACTTCATTTGGCAAAGAAAATATGGCGAGTGGTTTCCGTCCTAAATCCATAACCACTTCCATCATCTGATGCAATTCTGGGTGGTTTCTAACACGGCCTGACATCTCCTCCGGCAACAGAACCTAAAAAAATACTCATAAAAATGAAATTTAAAAGAATAAGCTAGTTTTGACACAAACGAAATGGTTTTGGTTTAGAAATGAAGAACCTTGTCGAAGGTGAAAAACCAATCGATGTGTTTTCCAGCAATATTCGAGACACCATAACAATAAAACATCAACAACCACAAATCTGAAATAGAAAAACTAAGAAAGTTATTGGTTTGGAACTTTTATCAAACACTTTGCAGGCAACCTGTTTAAACCTTAAGATGCTACAATACTAAAACAAACCATTCCCAAACATGAACATAAATTCTACCACAAATTTCATTATACACATACACCAGTAGACACCATTAAACAACTAACTTACGAACATAATATGTACCACAAGAGTCACATAGAAACCATTTGGAATCCAACCACCACCACACCCGCCGTAAAAAAACGTGTTGCCGCTACTATAGTCTACCACTGTCAAACCACCTATCGTTGGAAACGCTATAGTCACTGTCATGATTTCGTAGATCTGAGTAGAAAGTCAAAGATAGAGTCAAAGATACGACAAAAAATATAAATATCACACCTCTGAAATCCACTGTAAAAAAAAGGTTGAAAATTAAAATGAGTACACCAAAACCTCTTCATCACCATTTAATAACAACAAAAAACCTAGATCTGAAGAAGAAGATGCTCACCTTATGCCTAGATAAGTCAAGTTCGTAGTTTCAGAACCAAACAAAAATCATTAAAACAATCTTAGAGATGTTGAATAAATAAAAAAATTCATGAAGGGAAAAAATATGAAACATAGTAAACAGCTTCCCGGGGTCCATTTCCACATGGAGACGCCGCACATGGAGCCATCAGAAATCACACCGTCGGCGAAACTTCCCCCTTTCCCGTGAGCCAACACCACCAAACCTAAAACAACAAAAATCAAATCAAAATCAAAATCGAACTTGTCTGAAACTCAATAATAATAATGAAGGAGATGGAGAAGGAAGAAGAAGCGGAAGGAGGAATAAGAATGAAGAAGGAGAGAGAGAGAGAAAGAAGAAGATAGCAGACTGAGAATAGAAGTTTTGTCTTCTCGAGGAAAATAGGAAAAGTGGTACACGTGAAGGTTGAAAAAGTGATAATCTGCAAGGAAGAAAAAGAAGGAAACAGAAAGTGTTTAATTGGAAGGAAGTAGAGTAATTGGATGGAAGTAGAAGACACCATCCACGTGTCAGTCCAAATTGCAAAGAAGGGTAAAAATGGTTTTTCAAGAACAATCAATTTTCTTATATTATAGATGTTGTTTTTTGAGTTATTGTAGATGTTTTTTTATTAGGTATGTTAATGTTTTTGTTTAAGTATGTTTTTGTTTGGTTAAGGGAAGTTTATGTTATTGTTGATAAAAATTACTGTTTGTGTTATTTTAGATGTTTTTTTAAGTATTTTGATGTTTTTGACGAGGTATGTTGTTGTTTTGTTAATGTAAGTTGTTGTATTTTATTGATAAATGATGTTGTTTGTATTATTTTAGATGTTTTTGCTGAAGTATACTGATATTTTTGTTGATATATGTTGTTGTTTTGTTAAGGTAAGTTTATGTTGTTGTTGTTTGTGTTATTTTATATATTTTTGCCGAAGTATGTTGATGTTTTTGTTGAGGTATATGTTGTTGTTTTGATAAGGTAAGTTGATGCATTTTGTCGATAAATGATGTTTTTTGTTTTATTTTAGATGTTTTTGTTGAAGTATGTTAATTTTTTTGTTGAGGTATGTTGTTGTTTTGTTAAGGTAAGTTGTTGCATTTCGTTGAGCCAACATGTCCTAAAAGATGGGTTTGTATATCGTATGTGGTTTGAGTATTTTACCAACCCCTCATTGAATATATAATATTTCTAATTGAATTAAAAATTGAAAATATAAAAAAAAATTAAGTTATGTTAAAAACCAACTTACATTGATCAATATTTTAGGAGCTTTCTGCACTCCATTATCAGTATCCCGCTCTTTGACAATTAGATTTTGGTTTAGTGCTTGTAGTTCTTCAATCAACACTTCCTTTTTTACTAGCTCATTCCGCAAAGTTATTAATAATTTGCATAATGAACTAGTCAAGAAAGAGGTCTTGGTTGAAGAATTACAAGCATTGAACCAAATGTTAACTGTTAAAGAGCGAGATATGAATAATAGATTATAGAAAGTTCGACAATCATTGATTGGTGTAACTTGTTCTTCTAATATAACTCAAATTTTTTATATTATTAATTTCTAAATCATATTGAAAGACTATGTGTTTAGTGAGCATTTGATAAAATAAACATTTCACTTAAGTTATAATAATCTCAAGTGAATATATCACAACAGTTGGAAGATATAACCGTGGTTAAAAGTTGTACGCTAAGTCTTTCACCTCGGTTGGAACATATAACCGTGATAAAATGTTGGAAAGTCTCTTAAAATGCAGGCACAGGGTATTTAACCATTCTATATGAGACTAATTCTCATACATTTATTAATACTTAATCACTTTCATTTTTTTGTCATTTTAAAACGCACCTATAAATATAAATATTTATTGTTCATAAGTTACAACAGAAAATATTTATTTTAGTATGAGCTAAATAGATATAAAGTCGCTAAACAAAAAAAATAGATATAAAGTCAAATGATTCAAAATGTAATTTGTTAAATTTAAGAAAGATCAAGTTTTAAAAATGAAAGTAAATTTGCCGTTTCAAAAAAAATGAAAGTAAATGAAGAATATCATATAAAGGAAGACAATGATACGAGTGGAAGTTGTATGAGGATTTATTTAGTTTTTCTGACCTATTTTATTTTTTAATAAATAAAGTTGACAATGGTTAGGATATATAATGAAATGTGTATTTGGCAGAATAATGATAGACTTTATCCTATAACTTATCTTAAAAATATATGTCTTTAAAACTAAGTTAGAAATATTAGTTAGTAGGGGAAAATTATATTTACCCATATAAAAAAATACATCTATATATGTAATAAAAAATATAAAAAATATTTGATGAATTTAAAATTGCTAAAAAAATTTGTTTATAAAAAATTTACTATTTGTCATGAGTAATTGGATGATTGTCCCCCAAACATCTTATTTCTTATTTATAATATTTTGTATTTATTACATTTTCTATATATTATCCTATAAATAGGATCAACTTCATTGTAAAAGATACACCAATTAAATAATATAAAATTATTCTCATCTTTCTCTCTTCTCTTTTATATTCTTTCTCCTTATTTTATAACACGTTATAAGCACGAAGCTCTGAGATTTAGAAGGTACTATTATTCATTTTATTTATTTTTTGTTTATATTATATATTTTATAATCAATATATTTATAAATAACACATAGAAAATATAGTTCATGAAGAACTTATTAAGCATCCCTGAAGGATGGCAAAATGAATTATTTATATAGTTCCTGAAGAACTTATTAAACATCCTGAAGGATAGCAAAACGAATTATTTATATAGTTCCTGAAGAACTTATTAAGCATCCCTGAAGGATAGCAAAACAAATTATTTATATAGTTGCTGAAGAACTTATTAAGCATCCCTGAAGGATAGCAAAACAAATTATCTATATAGTTCCTGAAGAACCTATCAAGGATAACAAAACAAATATGTGTATATTTTATTTATGATTGATCATATTTGTTTTTTTAGATATTGAAAAAAAATCGTTTTTGTAATACTGGAACAAATTGATTGTATCTTTAAATATATGTCTATATCATCATCATCATCATCATGTATGTTCGGAAAATAAGAATAATAATAATAAATAAATAAGTAAATAAAAATACAATCAAATATGTCCATATATCAAAATATTTATTACTTTGTTACCATAATCATCAATTTGAACGAAGCACTATATTGATGTATATAACTAATTACCTACATAATACATATACCTACATATGATATGTATACATAATTTGATTTATATGATAATATTTTCTTGTAATTGTATATCACAATTTTCTTCAATCACTGTGTTTGTATATTACAAATGTGATCCAATAACAATAAAAAAATTTATATATCATGATCATTTATGATGATTGGGCAATTGTTCCAAAAGAACTAATATTTTAATATAAAAAATCTTTGAACAATTATAAATTTTTTTGTTGATCGTTGTTGAAAAAAATAGGTTAATTCTATAAGAATCACACAATAAAGGAAACACTTTCAAGAATATCTACAAAATATTTTATAATATTCATTTATTTTTAATATAGCAGTTTAAAATATTATATTGTAATGATAGTGTCTTAATATCAATATTGGTTTTTCTCATTCTTATTTATTCATTATATTATTCTATTGAAATTTACTTATGATATTTATTTTATTTTATTTAGTTATTAATGAATAATTTTTTTTTTATTCTTTAGATTTAGTTTATAACAATTAAATCAAATGAAAATTAATCATTTGTTTAAAATATATCTATTTTTATCTTGATGTTTTGATAACAACAAAATTCCAATCATATTTTCACTATATACTGTAAACAAGCATAATCGGTTTACAAATCATAATTGTATACCAGAAGTTTACAAATCAAATTTGACTAATTAAACAAGCATAAAACACAAGCATAATTGTAAACCAAAAGTTTACAAATTAAATTTAAGAATGTTGGCAAAATTGGTTGGGTCATCCCAAATTTATTATGATATAAAAACTAGTATTGAAGAACCAGAAGTTTCTTCAATCCCGAATGTATTATGATCTGAAAACTAGTATTGAAGAACCAGAAGTTTCTTCAATCCAAATTTTGTATGGTTCTAAAGGAAAATAAAAATCTGAGAAATTGAGTTTTTCATGACATTAATTATTGCATCGACTAAAATATCATGCAAATATTTACTGTCTACTCACCATAACCAGAAGTTTGTGAAGTTGTTTTCTCAGACTAAGATCTCAGTTTCTGAATTTTTCAGAACTTTATTGATAAGTATCACATATATTATTAAAATTAATATCAAACATCTTGTAGCATATGTTCATAAAAAAAATAGACCTGAAGATCCATTCTTTAGACGTCTAAAGTTAATTGTATGATTGATAATTGTAAGATCATGATATTTGAAACACAAAATATGAATATTAATATATTCATTTGCATTAAGCCAACAAGATAGTATATGTTAATTCTCCTATTAACTTAAAAATTATTTTAGGATAATAACCTAATATCTCTCATCTAAGTAAAATTTTGGATGTGTTGTGATTATTCAATTGCTCCAATATAGTACGCTAAGATGAGTTTTGAAATAATATTGAGAAAATATCTTTTATCTGAATCCGGTATTTGAGGATGTATCTTGATCCAATAATTGGATACTTGTTTGAAGCCTACTAGGCTGACTATCAATTGATAAATTAATTTTCTCAATATTAGGGGGAGAGAATAAGCAATTGAAAGTGTGAATCAAAAGTTCAAGTGTGAACCAAAAGTTCAATTGATAAAATAAATTGTTGTCTTGATCCTCGTACAAACCAATATGAACCAAAAGTTCAAAATATTGTTCATTTGCAAAGTTTATGAAACAAATTACCATCTGTTAATACTCCACTCGAAGTGAATTCTCCTATTGGATAAGCTCATATTGCAAATGAGTTGTAGTTGCGCCTGGAGCATGGTATGAAAGTCGGTTCCAATGTTAAAAGTTCTCTACTAAGAAAAGAAACTAAAGTTAAAGATGACCCAGGTGAGAATATGAATATTCTAAGAGCACTTTGACATAATTTATTTTTCAGTTCCAGAAGAACTAATCAAGTACTTGTAATATGAAATAAAGAGATCTCGATAACTTATGTCATGAATGAAATGCGATAGAATCGAAAGTAAGATAACCAAAATAAATTCAATATTGACATTGTCTTCGGATAAAATATAGCACTAAAGATGATAAATAATAACGAGGGTCATGACTCAAAGTCTACGTGTGTCACATAAAATTATTGGAACTCACCAAAAGCTATAAATCTCTTAAAGAAAGAATTTGAGATAAAGGACATAGAAAAGACAAAGTTATGTCTAGATTTATAAATTGAACATTTGGACAATAGAAAAGGCAAAGATTCTCAAATGTTTGTATATGGACAAATCCCGTATATCATGTACCTCGATGATGTTACATCATTGAATGTGTAGAAGATTCTATTAGACCTCAAAAAGAGGATAAAAACTAATTGGTCCTGAAGTACCATACTTAGTGTCATTCAATCACTAATCTATCTTGCTAATTATACATACCACGATATATCAGTTTCTAATAATATATTAGCAAGATACAATTCTTCACCTATACGAAGATATTGGAACGGAGTCAAACATATACTTTGTTACCTTTGAGGTATAATAGACATGAGTTTTTTTATACCAAAGTATTCAAATTCAAATTAACTGATTATGCAAGATACATGTTAATTGTCATATCCTCATAATGGTAGATCATAAAAATGTTTTTATTTATATGTGGTGGTACAACTATTTCATAGATATTAGTGAAAGAAAAAATAAAAGTAACTTCATCTAATCATTCAGAGCTTTTAGCACTACATGAGGCAAGTCGAGAATGCATATGGTTGAGATCAGAGCTTTTAGCACTACATGAGGCAAGTCGAGAACGCATATGGTTGAGATCCTTAATCCAACACATACAAAATACTTGTGGTTTGTCTTCTGGAAAAATAAATACAACGACCATATATGAAGATAATACTGCATGCATCACTCAATTGAAAGATAGTTACATTAAAGGAGATCGAACAAAACATGTCACTCCAAAGTTGTTTTTCACCCATGATCCTCGGAAAAATGGTGATATAAGCTCCAACAAATTTGTTCATGTGATAATCTTGTAGACTTTTCAGTGCAACAAATTGGTATTCATCATAGAAGAAATGACCATTCAGCTGAGGGGGAGAAATGAATTTGTTCAGCTGAGGGGGAGAAACTAATTTTTCTTAAAAGGATATTGTACTCTTTTTCTTTCACTAGATTTTTTTTCAATGGGTTTTTCCTAGTAAGGTTTTAACGAGGCATATCCAAAACAATTATCCAAGGGGGAGTGTTATGAATAATTGGATGATTGTCCCCCAAGCATCTTATTCCTTATTTATAATATTTTGTATTTATTACATTTTCTGTATATTGTCCTATAAATAGGATCAACCTCATTTTAAAAGATACACCTGTGAAATAATACAGAATTATTATCATCTTTCTCTCTTCTCTTTTATCTTCTTTCTCCTTATTTTATAACACTATTCAAATTCTAGATTCTAAAATAATCCAATATATTTTCCAATTTCTACTATTATTTAAATAAATAATTAATTTAAAAATAAAATATTTAATTTTATCAAAATAATGTAATTTATTAAGTATATTTAAAAAAAATTAAGTAAGTGGGGACACATGCCCCAAATATCACACAAGTAGCTACATCCCTATTTCTAATAGTTATCGAACAGCTCTGACGACATTCGACGGTGTTTTCAATTAGCTGTGCTCACATGTTTGCTTTCATTTTTCTGCATTGTTGTTATTCTGAATTTCAATTTGGGTTTATGTGGGTTTGCTGCTTCTGTTTATACCTTGAAGTTGGATTAGAGTTTTCTTGGAAGAACAAGAATATTTTGGCTCTCTTCTGAATGAGAATGAACTTGCTGGGTCGCCTTTATGTGTGCCTTTGATTAATTTAACAAATGTTGTTCATCCCGTTGAAAAGTCGACATTTGCAAATGTTGTGAGTTATGTTGAAAAACGATATCTGCTTTAGATATATCTTCGGATGTCACAGATGAAGTCGCGGTTCCTAAAGCGAAGGGTACATGCGAAAAAAAATTCTCAAGTGTTGAGTAAGACATGTGTTATTATTCCTCGTGGTCAATTTTCGAGTTCTAGTTTGAAAGGTGAAGACATAGCTATCAAAATTCCGGAGGAAGAGTAGAAGATTAGTCTTGAATCATGCAAAAATCATCTTCATGGAAGGTTGATTTTGTCTAAAGGAGATCCTCACTGAAACTTCAAGACTTGCGTGGTAAATTAGACACTCTTTGGAAGCCTTTAAGTAAATTGGGAATTGTTTCTTTAGGAATAGGTTTCTATGAATTTGTTTTTTCTTCTGCTGAGGATGTACAACGTGTTCGTGCGGTGCTTTCTTGGAACCTTAAACCAAATTTTATCAAACTCTTTGCTTGGACTCCTGACTTTAATCCTCATAACCACAAACAGACAACAGTTCAATGGTGGGTTTGTTTTCTTGATTTGCCTAAAGAATATTGGAGTCCCAATATTATCTTTGCTATTGCTAGTTGTCTCGGAATGCCAATGTGTTTGGATGCTGCAACAAGTAAGTGCCCTTCAGAGAGATCTTTTAGACATTTTGCTAGAGTTTTATTTGATATTGATTTATCTGCTAAAACCAGACATAAATTGTGGGTCGAAAGAAAATATTTTGTGTTTCTTGTTACGTTGAATATGAAAATGTCCCTCTTTTCTGTTCGCAATGTTATAACATTGGTCATAGTTTTTCGTCTTGTAAACTTGTTAAAGTGGATCAAGAGAAAAGGGTATCTAAGGAGAAGCATAAACACACGGGCCTAAACTTTTAAAAAAGAACATAACAATTTTTTTGTTCAAAATTACAAAAATTGTGGGCCTTGTGAGGAAGTCCATTGAGATTGGAGAATTTAAAGGGTTTAGTATTAATAGGAGGTGTGTTGTTGACTTAATCCAATTTGCGGATGACACTCTTATTGTGGGTGAGGGGTCGTGGAGGCAAGTGTGGGCTATTAAAGCGGTGTTGTGTGCTTTTAAGTTGGTTTCGAGCCTTGGTATAAACTACCATAAGAGCAAGTTAATTGGTATCAATGTTAATAATAATTTTTTGGAGGCCGCCTCTTATGTTCTTTCATGCAAAGTGGAGGGGAATAATTTTTCTTTCCTTGAAATTAATGTTTGGTGTAATTCGAGGAAATTTGCGTCTTGGCATCCTCTCTTGGAGAAGATGAAGAAGCGTTTGTTGAGTTGGAAGAATAGGTTTCTTAGTTTGGGCGGAAGGATCACTCTTTTGAAATCTATTCTTAGCCCTTTAGCCATTTTCACCTTGTCTTTCTATAATATGTCGGTTATGGTTGTTAAGGAAGTTTGTAGGATTCAAAGTAAGTTTCTTTCAGGAGGGGGTGGATGATAGGAGAAAGATTCATTGGGTGATTTGGAAGAATGTGTGTCTTCCTTTTGATAAGGGAGGTCTTGGAATCAAAAATTTTGCGGATTTCAATCTTGCTCTTCTCAACCAATGGAGATGGAAGATTCTTAAAGGGCTCGACGCGCTTTGGTTCAATTTGTTGAAAGTTCGATATGGTGATTTATCCATGAAGTCTTTTTGCGGAGGTATATTTTCTACTGTTGCTTATTCTAATATTTCTCCATCTTCTTCTTCTTTGTGGTGGAAAGATTTAATTTCTTGTGGTAATTCAGTGGATGTTGATCCGGTGGTGGAACATTGTCGTTTTACCATTGGTAATGGTTTTAATACTCCTTTTTAGGAGGCAAGGTGGTTTGATAATTGTTGTCTTAAAGATATTTTTCCAAATTTATATTTGATGTCTTTGTTGAAAAATGTTGCGTTGGAGGATATGGGGGGGGGGGGGGGTTGAACGGCGAGTGGAAGTGGGGGAAGTATGCTTTGGTGGGGGAGGAGGAGGAGGAGGGTACGGTGATGAGGATGAATTTTTCTTCTTTTCGTGTTTTATTGGAAGACCGTGAGGTCCTTCATGGGGGGAGGGATGTTGTGAGGTGGAATAGTACACTAGAAGGTGAATATTTTGTAGCTTCTTGTTATGATCACTTTGCCGGTTTACGTATCCCTTTTGGCCCGTTAAATAGGTGTGATGTTGCTTTGGTTTTGCTTTGGAAAGTAAATGTGCCTTTCAAAATTAAGGCGCTTGGATGGAGACTTTTTGTGAATAGGTTACTGACTAAGGATTTACTTGTGATTAGACACGTCCCATTGTCTATAGAGAATTCAAAGTGTGTTTTTTGAGGAATTATTCCGGAAAGTTGTGACCACTATTTCTTCAAGTGTTTGAAGGTGAAGGTTGTTTGGAGGGAGATTGCAAGTTGGATTGGGAAACCATTAGTAGGTTGGGAGGAAGATTGTTTACCGAGTTTCATGGAACGGTTCTCTTTTTGTAAAGAAAAGAAGATCAGAGAAGGAAAATATGGTTTGGTTTGGCTAGCTATTTTGTGGACTATAGCTATTTTGTGGACTATGTGGTTAGCTAAGAATAGGATTTGTTTTCGAAATGAATGATAGAATATTGTAAATAATATGGTTTGTGATATCAAGTCTTTAATTTGGAAATGGTCTTTCATTGGAGAAATTACTCACCCCATTTGTAGTTTTTATGATTTTAACAAAGATAATTTGTTATTCCTTTCGTAACCTCTAATTGATTTGTAATTTCTTTTTTGTTTGTCGGTGTTTTTTCTCGGCCTCCTTGTATATTCAGGTTTTGAGAACCCTTAATTCTCTTATTAATATATCCTTGCTTAAAAAAATAAAAATTTTACTCTTTTATAATTTTTAAAAGAGAAATGCTAATCAGTGCCCTCAGGGCAATGATTAAGACTTTAAAATAGTAAATTTATCTCGGTAATCTACGTATTTAATGTCTTAAAAATCGTAATATTATATTTTCTATAAAAAAAATTTGGAATGCTTAATTATTGTCCTGAGGTACTGGTTAGCAAGACCCTTTTTAAAAAATAAGAATTGTTTTATTAAAAGAAAATCAAACTGACACTAAGGGTCCTTGTTTTATAATGCATGTTTTGCTAAAATGAGTATGAAGTGTTTATCTCAAAAAATGATGCCATAAATATACTTTTTAAAACACACACTTCAACAAACCCTTTTGTATCAGTTGAAATAAAATAAATAGATACCAAGAATCAAAGTTTCTTGGAGTGATAAGGATCGGTGGAAGGTCCATGCACCGAAACACAACACAACCAGAAGTGTTAATTTAGATGAAAAAGCAATAAATAAAGAAAGTTAAAAAAAATGTCTCTCTCGCTCTTGAATGGTTTTGGACACATATTCTACTCATATGCTACTTATTTGACACCTATCAGCATTGTGGTTATGACTATGTATGAAGAAATCAAGGCAACCGGTTATCTTTATTGTATTTAAATGCAACACAGGGATCCCTTGTATACAATTGTATTTAATTGCAATACAGACTTCCTTATATACAAATGGAAAATAATAAATTGTAGGAAAAAGAGAGAGAGAAACTTATTCAAATAAGTGGGGTGCCATAACATTGTTATATGTATTGGAATGCTTGTTTGTTTATATGAATGTTGTGTAAAATGTACATGGAGTGTGGTTATGTAAAATGTACCCACCGTTATCCCGTGAAATGTATTAAGTCGATGTTATCTAAATATGGGGACTAGTCATTAAGGATATATTTGACCTCATGTGAGTTACAATTAGGACCACAAAATTAGTAAGAGTTGACCTATGACACTTTGTGGCATAGTGTATATTTTTCCGAAAATCATATACATGCAATAAGTTTGGGATGGGCATTGTAGTGACAAGCTTGGATGAGTGTCAATGTCATGTTCATATATAGTCTTCATTACGAGTTAAATGTGTGTTATCTATGTCAATTTAAAGCAATGTATTTTTATTAAAAGGTTATGTGTTATCTATGTCAATTTAAATCAATATATTTTTATTAAAAGTTTAGTGAAACAAACAATTTACATAACATATAATAAATTAAACTTTATCTACTTTCAACCTGTATAAGAACTTAAAGAATAAAACATTGTTAAGTCACAAGAAGTCTCTTTCTTGTGACTTAACAATGTTTTGTTCTTGTTTTGAGATAATTTGTCAACAACAACAGTATACAACAACACAACAAATAAATGCAACAAAATAAAAAAATAGATGCACTGGCTCCCTCTGAAATTGTCTGGCTCCGTGCACATCGGACGGATGCATGTTGTGCAACTCGTCTATGTATCAGTCGGTCCTCTTTGTCAGTCATAAAGTCTACAAGGTATAACCAATAAAATAGAGTTAGATGCAAATAAATAAATAAAAAAACAAAAAAGAAAAAAAAAGAAACATTTTTTACTTCCGGATATATACATATGGAAAACTTCTGTAGATACACCTACGGAAGTACCCAAAATTCACAAGATCTGGGTTGTTCCGGGGCTACATTTACGAAAATACCCTAACGTTAATTTGTTCTGTAGATAAACCTCCAGAATCTTGTACAACCTCAACAGTCACGACAATGGCGTCTCTAACCCATGAAATCAACTTTTTAAAGCTCTAATCGTCCGTTTAAGAAACAAACAATACATATATTGTCTCTAAACTATGTCTCTAAAACCATCTAAAGATTTCTACCTCTAAAAGTATATTCTAACTCTCACTATGCCAAATTTGTCTTTTAGCAGCACCCTTACGAAAGCGCTTTTAGGAAAAAGCGCTGGTATAGGTTTCACTAAAAACAAAATTAAAAAACACGCAAAACAAGCGCTCTTATAGGGGGGTTACGAAAGCGCTTTCAAAAAGCGCTGGTAAAGGCATGGGTACGAAAGCGCTTTTCAAAAGCGCTCTTATAGGGGGTTACGAAAGCGCTTTCAAAAGCGCTGCTATAGGGGGTGGGGTACAAGAGCGCTTTTACCGTAAAAAGCGCTGGCAAAGGCATGGGTACGAAGGCGCTTTTCAAAAGCGCTGTCATAGCCTTTTTAAAATTAAAATTTTTAAAAATAAAATTATACTAATGCGTTTCAGAATCCCTAATTCCTCTTTCTCTGCCATAGACGCTGCCCAGAAAACTCAGAAAACTCAAGAAATCTATCTCCCACACTCATTCACGAATTCAACTTGCAAACTTCACGCATTCACGCATTCAACCGTCGTCGCCCTCCTTCGAATCTGCAGAAACCAATCTCCCACACTCATTCACGAATTCAACTCTGCAAAAACTCACGCAAAGAAGAAGTCGAGAAACCAATCTGCAGAAACGTACAGGTTCTTCCATGTTCATTTCAATTCTTCGTTTACGTTTGTATGCTGATTCTATGCTGATTCTGATGTAATGGGGTTATTAAGGGATTGACTGGGATTAGTTCTTGACTGGGATTAGGGATTGCAGTATTTCTGTAGTTCTTCAATTTTTTGATAGATAAGTTTGGCTTCAATTTTTAATTTGTTCTTGATCGGAAAACGGCTGCCTATCTACATTTCAAAGACCATTTTATTTTCATTCTTACATAAATAATGAATTTTAACATGCTTTGTGTTTCATGTTACATATTCTCTACCTGGAAGAATTTGATGAAATTGTTATGTGAGTCACCATTTTAATCTGACTGCAAATTCCCTTATAGTTGTAGTTAAAAATCCCACCCTTAACGTATTTAAACTCAACTTTTTGTTTTGTAACAATTGAAAGGTTTGAAAATATCTTCTATACTGATGTGAGAACACACTGGTAATGTTATACTTATTGTTATAAGTTACTCATAATGAATCAGAATAAATTATTGAAAGTGGCTTTTTCTCTTAGAATAAATTATTGAAATTGTTCTAACTCTTTCTGATTTAAACACTTGTAATCTTTGTTTTAGTTAGTTTTGTTATTATGAATGTTTATTCTTTGTAGTTATCTATTAAAACTTGGTTGTTATGTGTGATTATTTCCTTTACTAATACATGTTTAGAAATTGTTATGTGTGATTATTAAAACTTGGTTGTTATGTGTGATTATCTCCAATTTTTCCATTAGCTTAATTGATTTCATTTTGTTCTTTGAAGCTTGCTTTACTCAAGCTCGGTTAAAGATTTGTAGAATTTTTTCCAGCAGCTTAGTTTGGTGTTTCATTCCACTAACGCTTTTGAAGACTTGTAGAATTTCTTCAGGTATTCAATCTGTCTATATACTGTGTTGTTACCTTAGATATAATGTTGTTAATATCTGAACAGTTAATCATGTTCTGGCCTTGTGGTTCAATCTGTCTATATACTGTGGTTCAATGGTGCTCTTGTGTCTATCTTTGTGTTCCTTGAAAGCTTCTTATTCATGTTTATTAATGTTGGAGAATGAGATAGTTAAGTTAGGTTGGTTATAAGTAGAAGTAAGTAAGTACTAGAAAGATATAGTTAATGTATTGCTGTGAAATTTGATCTTTGTATATTCATCTAACATTCTTCATATCCCAGAGTGATTAAGGATTTTCTTCTTTCACTGGAACAAATATTTGAGCATTTCGGTTTTGTAAATTCGAAAAGTCTAGAACATATGAACTACTTACTGCATTTTTTAAAAATCGAGTTCTAGCTAATTGAGTCTAGAACATATTTGAGCATTTCGGTTTTGTAAATTCGGGTGTTTGTAGTTACTAGCTAATTGATAATTGATTTCATATCATTTCAAATAATTGAGTTCTAGATTGGGGTTTTTTTGATATTGTGTTAGTAGTGGTGTATTTAACTGCATCGTGTGTGTTTAATTTTACAGTTACTTTGAAGCCTCTGGTGTCTACTTGTTCAACGTCGATTCAAACCTACCCGTCTCCCACAGCAAGTCCAACTCAGGTTACTAGCCCTTTCTGCTTGCTTATAGTTTGTTGTTTTCTGCTTATAGTTTATTGTTTATGGTTCTATTTAATTTCAATTTAGTGTCTCTCAATCAGTTTTTTGGTTTGTGGACTCATATTACCTTGAAATAAGGTAATGTCTTCTTTAAGAAATCGAGGGTAGGCTGAAATAAGGTACTGTCTTCTTTTAGAGACTCAAACAATCGAGACAACTGTAACTTCCTATCTTTAGCTAATTACCAACTTAACCAATATGAAAGCTATAGGATCTCATTAGGTATTGCTTAAGTGTTGCTTATTCACAGTAGTATATTTTTGTACTATAGTTGTATAACATTCTATTTCAAGACTTGAGTGGTTTGACAAGATTTATTTCTATTATTCACACTTTATAGGATCTCATTGGGTATTCTGATCAAGACATAATGATGATAGCTATTTCTTATCTTGACAGAATTCCTTAGTACCTGATAGAGAAACAAAGAAGCAAAAGCATTTGTTTAGCTTAATTAAGACATGGATAAAACATGGATGAATTCAAACCGATTGTCGAAAGAGTACGAGAAAGTGGTATGGGAATTCGTTAAGTTTGCGGTTGCGCACGCCGAAGACCCGATTTGAATGGCGTGTCCTTGCTTGGGTTGCTGTTATGGGGGTAAGGTTGACGGGAATAAGTTGGCATCGCATTTACTACGGTTTGGAATTGATAGAAGTTATACATGTTGGACAATGCATGGCGAGAAAAGTAACGGGAATGTTGAGTCGAGGTGTAATACGAAGTATGCTTCAAACGACGATTGCACAGACACATATGATTATGATCGAGTCGAAGAGATTGCAGAAGTGCTTGAAGAAGATCTTGAGGATTGTCCCAAAATGTTCGAGAGGTTGGTAAGCGATGCAGAGAAACCGTTGTATGATGGTTGTACAAAATTCACAAGATTGTCTGCGGTGTTAAAGTTGTACAACTTAAAGGCGGACAATGGATGGTCGGATAAAAGTTTCACAGAGTTATTAGCCCTTATGAAAGATATGCTACCAGATGATAATGTTCTTCCCAATCGAACGTATGAGGCCAAAAAGATGTTTTCCTCTATTGGCATGAGCTATGATAAGATACATGCATGTCCAAACGATTGCGTTTTGTTTCGAAACGAGTATGCACCGTTGAATGAGTGTCCTAAATGCGGTGCCCCTCGATATAAGAAAAAGTTGTCTCCGGCCAAAGTTTTATGGTATTTTCCTATAATTCCGAGATTTAGACGCATGTATCATAGTGAAACCGATTCAAGACACTTGACTTGGCATGCAAATGAAAGAATTATTGATGGAAAGTTGCGACATCCAGCAGACTCACCACAGTGGATGAAAGTTGATACTGATTATCCTGAATTTGGAAAAGAAGCAAGAAACCTTCGCTTGTCATTGTCTACTGATGGAATGAACCCGCATGGTATTCAAAGTATCTCGCATAGCACGTGGCCTGTGATTCTTATGATTTATAACCTACCTCCGTGGCTATGTATGAAGCGTAAGTACATGATGTTATCTATGCTAATTTCTGGGCCTAAACAACCAGGGAATGACATAGACGTATACTTGGCACCCTTAATCAAAGATTTAAAGTTTTTGTGGGAGAACGGTGTGGAGGTTTACGATGAGTATAGGAAAGAAAGTTTCAACTTGAGGGCGATGTTGTTTGGAAAAATTAATGATTTTCTAGCATACGGAAATCTATCCGGGTACAGCAATAAAGGTCAAAAAGCGTGTCCTGTTTATGAAGATGAAATCGATACGACACGATTGGATCTTTGTCAGAAGAATGTCTTTCTCGGCCATCGTAGATTCTTAAATTCTAATCTTCACTACCGTGGGTGGAGAAAAGCATTCAATGGAAAGGCCGAACATCGTACAGCCCCGCCTTTTTTGTCAGGTGATCAAATTTTTGAAAAGGTGAAAGATGTGAGCACTCAGTTTGGCAAGCCTTTTGCACATTCACTTGTCAAGGGTGGGTGGAAGAAGAAGTCAATTTTTTTTGAACTTTCATATTGGAAGTTGTTGTACGTAAGACATTTCCTGGATGTTATGCATATTGAAAAAAATGTATTTGACAGCGTTATAGGTACGTTACTCAATATACAAGGAAAGTCTAAGGATGGCCTTAACATAAGGAAGGACATGGTAAACATGGGAATGAGAACTGAATTGGGACCCGTGACGAAAGGAAGACGAACATATCTGCCACCTGCTGTTTACACTCTATCTAGAAAGGAGAAGAAAACATTGTGTAAGTTCCTCAGTGAAGTTAACGTTCCAGAAGGCTACTCTTCAGATATTAGAAGACTTGTGTCCATGAAAGACCTCAAGTTAAAGAGTTTGAAGACGCATGATTGCCATGTTATAATGGAATATTTTTTACCAATAGGTATACGTTCTATTATGCCAAAAAAAGTAAGAAGCGCAATAACTAAACTGTGTTTTTTCTTCAGGTCAATTTGCAGTAAGGTGATCGATCCCGCGATCTTACCAACATTGCGAAAAGAGATAGTTGTTACTTTATGTGATCTTGAAATGTATTTTCCTCCCTCGTTTTTTGACATAATGATTCATCTAGTCGTTCATCTTGTGAAAGAGACACAATTGTGCGGACCAGCTTATATGAGATGGATGTACCCTGCTGAACGTTATATGAAAATATTAAAAGGGTACGTGAAAAACAGAAGTCGACCGGAGGGTTGTATTGCCGAACGATACATTGTTGAAGAAGCGGTTGAGTTTTATACTGATTTTCTGTCAAATGTTCAATCAATTGGACTCCCCAAATCTCATATTGTTGAAAAAAAAAAGAAGGAAAAAGGCTAATTGGAAATAAAGTTGTGACAGTATCAATGGTCGAGCGGGATCAAGCGCACTTGTATGTTCTGCACAATGAGATTGAGGTTGAGCCGTATGTTGAAATGCACAAGGTTGTTCTCCGAGATTTAAATCCGAATAGAAATGATAATTGGATTGTACGAGAGCACAATTGAAGTTTCATACCGTGGTTTAGGGAACATATTTATTCAAAGTATCGTTCAGATCATGCTTCATTAACAGAAAGGTTGAGATGTTTAGCCTATGGTCCAAGTATAATTGTGTTTTCTTATAGCGCATACGCAATTAATGGATACACGTTTTATACTAAAGAACAGGATGATAAAAGTACTATGCAAAATAGTGGTGTTACCTTGGTAGCTGAAGCAATGCACATATCAAGTGCAAATGACTTAAATCCGAAATTTGCAAATTTGTCATATTTTGGGGTTATCGAGCGCATTTTGGTGTTTGATTATGCAAAGTTTCAAATTCCTGTATTTGGTTGCAAGTGGGTTGAAAATAATAATGGCATACGAATGGATAAGTCAGGATTTTTGCAAGTGGATCTCAACAGGGTGGGGTACAAAGATGAGCCTTTCATTCTAGCCTCTCAAGCTAAACAAGTGTTTTATGTCAATGATCCGACAAGTACGAAATGGTCTATAGTGCTTTTATCAAACAAAATAGTTGATGAAAACATTGGAGATCAAGGTGATATTGGTGTTGGCATTGAATCTTGTACAAGAAACGATCAAAATGAGAATGAATCTTGTACTAGAAATGATCATAATGAGGGTATTTGGATCAATCCAATCGTCCGCGTTGTTAAGAGACGCGTAGAACACAATCCTACCAAGAAAAGAAAGAGGTGTTAGTGAAAAAGGTAATAGTATACATATTCCGACTAATGTGCTTTATTCAATTTGTACCGATTGTTATATATTCAATTTGTATAGTTTTTTCAATTTGTATTCCGATTGTTACAATACTTATTCAATTTTGGTGCATATTTTTGTTTTGTACATAACTTTTGAACCATGTATCCGTTTGTCGACTTCTTTACATGTAACTATACTATTTTGACAATTCCGGAGCTGCTCATTCACTTATCTTTACATTTCGGGACTGTTTTTTATCGGTTTTGCTTCTGCCCGTGATCAAAAGTCGGGCTTAGGGTCTGAATTTCGGAAAACCGACTTCATTTTTGAGTCCGTGAGGACGTTTTACCATAGCCATGTAAATTTCGTTCAATTCCGACAACTTTCTTTTTTTTTTACGCTTATTCTGATTTCATCGATTTCGATTCCGATTTACTTGTACATGCATGGTTTGACTTCCATTTGACTTGTATAGATTGTTAGCTTATTAATAGTGTACTAATGTGCTTTAGTTTGTTTGATACAGGTTCAATGGCTAGTAATCAAGAAAACCCACAAGAGAACCCACAAGATAACCCACAAGAAAACTCACAAGATAGAGATGCTCCGGATACAAATCCTCAACCCGATACATCATCAAAAGAAGTTGCACGAGGCATCACCATTATGAAGGGAATCATTCGACATAGAGACCAAGGATTAATATATAATTTGGAATGGAATTCTGATAACCAACCAATTGGTCCTAATTCTGCAAAGTTGACAAGCTATATTGGTACACTTGTTCGTTTGCATATTCCAGTCTCCGTAGCTAAATGGAATCTGAAAAGCAAAGAGTTGGACGAGAAAAAAGACATGATTTGGGACGAGCTTAAGTTATCATATATGGTTGTTGTTATTATCTTGACGATAATTTTATTAAATTACTTATACTAACACACTCTTTGCGTATGTTTGTTTGCAGAGGTCTTTTAACATACCAGATGAGTGTAAACGCTTCATTCTTAGTTTGGCCGGAAAAAGATATAGAGGGTGGAAAGCTTATTTAACAAACACCTATCTTAAGGATAAAGAAGGACAATTTCTTGAAGAGGCCCCAGGACGTCCAAAAAAGTATGAGATCTTCATTGATGAAGAAGATTGGGTTGAGTTTGTAAATCAAAGAGATGAAGCTTTTCGGAAAAGGAGTGCCACAAATAGTGCGAGAGCATCAAAAGCCGCGTATCCATACAAAAAAGGGCGTTTGGGATATGCACGCTTAGAGGAAAAAATTGTAAGTAAATAGAAATGCGTTTTAATTAATTGTCTAAATGTGTTTTATTTGACGATTTTATCATTTGTGTCAATGCATAGTTAGAGGAGACGAAAAGTGAGGAAACCTCACTTCCAGTACATGTGTTGTAGAAGGGAGCTCGTGTGGGCAAGAATCGAGCTGTCGATCCCGATGTTCAAAGAGTTTATGCTGAATGTGTAAGTATAACACTGCGTCTTTAATTAAATAAATGTTTTTTAATATATAATTGATTTTTTATCTCCACTAATAATTATTGAAATGTAAATGAATTACAGGAGACCTTGTCGCAATCGGTATCCACCGGTGAGGACCAGGATGATAGGAGCGTACTTAGTAGAGCACTAGATGCTCCTGAGTATCCCGGTCGGGTGAGGGGTAAAGGTCATGGTGTGACTCCAACCTCTTTTTACAAGCATTCTAGGAGAAGAAATCCTACCAATGAAGAAGTGTTGCAAGAATTGCAGGAATTGCAAGCACAAGTCTCTGATTTGTAAAGAGATAAAGATATGTATATGAGAGAAAAGTGCAATACTTCATTGTTGAAAGAAACTAGTGATAAAGCTAGTATCAACTGTCAAAGAAAACTTCCCGAGGTAATTATAAATTTTTTTCCTTACAAATTGTTCTATTTTATTAATGATAATGACTTTATATTTACTATTGGTTTAGGGCATTTCATCTTGCCAACTATACTTATCGTCACCGAATTATCGCCTAGTTGGCAAGGGAAAAGTGCACAATACTTTGGGAGATTTACTTCACCATAGACCGCTCCCGGATGGACACCTGAAAGTATCAGTTGATGTTGTATTAGATCATGATGCGGTGCTACCGGTACCTAACATGGTCTCAGAGACAACATTGATGCGAGATGCAATAGGGTCATTTGTTGCATGGCCCTCGGAGCTCATTATCATTGGTGATGAGGTATATTGAAAACCATTATGAATCATTTAGTTTTCGAATGTCAATTCTGCACCGTTACGTTAATTATTTTTTACATTTTAATTTTAGACTGCTCCTACAAAACCCGCAATTAAGGGTAAAGGGATTTTACAGGAGGAGGAGTTTGTTGCATCACTAAAAGAGGTACATTTAAGGTGTTAATATATAATTTGAATCTAAAACTGCATGATTTTATATTTTACCGATTGTTATATGATTTTTAGGCATCTGCTCGGGGGTCACAACAAGTGACACAGCAAGTTCGTAGCGTACCACCCAAGGGTCCTCCGAAGCAAGCGGCAAAAAAAGGTGGTGCTTTTGTGCCTCGATACCGGACGATGCTCGGAACACTTGTTGATATATCCGATTTGAAGGATGGTGCTCTCCGTGAAATCAATATGGATGAAGGTATCTTTGGTATTGAATTCATGTCAAATATTGCACTAGATGACTTGGAAGAGATTTTTACGCATGAACAACTAGGCGTCGCTAATATGCACTCATACATCCGGTAATATTCACTCATCTGATATATTATTTAATTAGTCGAACAATTTATTTACACATTTCAATGAAAATAATCTAATGTTTATTATGTTTTTATTTAAGGTTGTTGTATGATAGAGTGTTGCGCGGGACTGCATTGTCAAACAGATTCCGTTTCGTGTCTTCCGCCCATTGTAGCGGAATGACAATTGCTACGGAATCGGAATCAGTTAGACAGCGCTTAGTCGATAGATTCCTGTCCACCGGCAATACAGAAAGTCTGATTCTTTGGGCGTATAATACCCGACCAGTAGGGTTAGTTTCTCATTCTTGGTTCATCTAATCTTTGTTTCTTTTGCATAGCAAAATTTTCATATAACCTATTGTTTTAATTTATAGAGCACACTGGTTGTTGCTTGCTATCAACCCTATAAGAGAAGTGGTATATTTTCTGAATTCGGTAGATGGTGAGTAGACCAATTATCCGGCTATGAAGACAATGATTGGTGCGTAAGTGGGATCGTTCTAAATATTCGTGTATATTTATATATTTAATTATTTGTGAGATTGATCTAAATATATGCTTTTATATTTTTGTTAGATCAATACAAGTGTTCCGAAGTCAACAAGACGCACAGGTATCCCGGACTAAATCAAACAACATTACTTGGATCAAAGTGCAGGTACATTCATTTCACAATTTTGCTTATAATATTTATGCTACTTGATAAAACAAGACAACTATAAAATCTTATTTGTTTTTCTATGTAGTGTCCGATACAGCGAAATAGTTCAGATTGCGGATACTATGTTTTGAGGTTTATGAAAGAAATCCTTCAAACGAATCAATTAGAGATTCCAATCACGGTATGGATTTATAACTTAATTAGATAACTTCTTATAATTTATTACATTTAACTAAATCACTCATATTATGTTTTTGTTCTGTAGTACTTTGACGACTTCTATGCTGCTTCTTACACGAGACTTAAGTTGGAAGAAATCAAAGAGGATTTGTGTCAATTTTATATTCATCAGCTATTCATGCAGTAGGATTTGTGTCGATTTGAAGTATAATATTATAGTACTCTAGGATGGCTACTAACTTTGTTCATACTGTTGCCAATATTTGAAGTATAATATTGTTGATGTTACTGATTTAGTTTGTTTGACATGAGTTAGTTACATGTGAAACTTTCTGTATTCATACTTTACATGATTTAGTTTGTTTGACAGGAACTATAATGATGTATATATATAATTTTGGATATTATAATGGTATTATATTAGTATATATATATATATATATATATATATATATATATATATATATATATATATATATATATATTGTCCTACCTATGGTTGAAAATATATCGTCGAAAATATATTACAGGTCGAAAATATTACAGGTTGAAAATATATTACAGGTCGAAAATATTACAGGTCGAACTGGGAGGCTGAAATTACAGGTTGCACTTTAAAATACCTCATTTAGCAACGACAGCGCTTTTAAAAAACGCTGTTAAAGGGCCACCTACTAAAGCGCTTTATTACTAAAAGCGCTGCCTAAGATTAAAAAAAACATAAAAAATAAAAAAAAAAACACGCAACCTACGAAAGCGCTTTTGGAAAAGCGCTCTTATAGGGGGCTACCAGAGCGCTTTTCCTAGAAAAAGCGCTCTTATAGGGGGGCTACCAGAGCCCTTTTTCCAGAAAAAGCGCTCTTATAGGGGGGCTACCAGAGAGCTTTCAAAAGCGCTTTCGTTACCTACGGCAGCGCTTTAAAGTGCTTTAGTAGCCCAAAAAAGCGCTTTTAAAGCCCTTTTATGTAGTAGTGTCTTTTACGGAAAATACTCGAAAACTTATTGATTATATTGAGCTTTGACGAACTCGAGTGAAAAAATCAAGTTTGGTGGAAATATATTTTTTGAGGTTTGAGAGAGTTTCGAGAGATTGAAGATGAAAAGTGAAGAATGAGGGAGGAGAAGAGACTCTGGCGTGAATGTATCAAAAAAAGGTTCTGAAGATACATAACAAGAAACATTTCCTAGATGCACCTCCGGAACAAACCAACGTTGAGTAAAAATGTGCATCCGGAGACACGTCTCTGGAAGCAACAAGGGGTATTTTCAGAAGCGCACATGGTTCCTAAGAACCCCAAGGGGTGGGGTAAGAAATCCTCTAGATTTTGAGTACGTTGTGATTTGTGAGAATTGTGGTGTCTTGAAGATGTGGAAAGAGGTGATACTACTTGAGTATTTTAGTGACCAATCATCATCAATTTAGAGTGCATATATCAACATAGAAAATTTTTTTTGGGCTTTACTCCCTCAATTTTAAAATGATTTTCGTTTAAGATATTTTCATACAGATTAAAAAATGTAATAATGTTCTCATAAGAATTTGCACTTTTACTAAATTAACCTTAAAAAAATTTGGTTTAATTGCAACTTTGGTCCCCCTATTTTGTCTTTTTCTCGATTTTAGTCCCCTCATTTTTAAAACCACGATTTTGGTCCCCCTTTTGAATTTTCTATTGAAAAAGATACAGGAATAGGGACTAATTTTGCAGAAAAAGGCAAAATAGGGGGACGAAAATTGTACAGAAAACTTAAAAAGGGGACTAAAATAGTGATTTTTAAAATAGAGGGATCAAAATCAAGAAAAAGACAAAATAGGGGGACTACAGTTGCAATTAAGCCAAAAAAAATTTTGAAAATAGTGTATAGAGTAATAATCAAATTACACAATTGAAAAAATAGTAATCATTTCTACATTAAAAAGTGACAATGACAGACATTTTGAAACAGATGGAGTATTTTTCTCTTCTCAATGGAGATTTGTTGGTGTATCTATATGTTGCATTCTTTAATTGAATTGATTGTAATTGAAATATTTTGATGTCAGGTACACTACTACGGAAAAGAATTTAACAATGGCTAAAAAAATATACAGATCGTTGTAGTAAATTGGATTGCGCGCATATTATCACAACAGTTTTGGTATTTAACCGTTGTAATAGATAAAGGTCCCGTGTTCGAAAATCAATAGCATCACAATTTATGTTGGAATAATAATAATAATAACATTTCATTACGGTCAAAGTATTGACTGTTACACGTTAAATGTGGTTCAATGATATGATCTAAAATTTTGCAGATAATAGGATTTGAACCTATGTCCTTTTCGTTACACATGGAGACCCGCTACTACTACACCAAATAAGTTTTGTAGTTTAACTTTTGAACTGAAAATATATTATAACGTTACTATTAATATGTTTTGTTGTTATAATATGTTATACTAATTTATAAAATTTGTATACTATTTCATAAATTTCTATTTTATAACGTTACTATTATTTTATAAATTATTATTTTTGAATATAAATATTAATTTAATATAATACTAATTTTATTAAATAATATTTAAATATGAAATAATACATTAACCTTTTTTTATAAATATTAATATATAAAACATTTTTTATAATATATAAAGTTCATTAATATATTAACTTTTTTTATAAATATTAATATATAAAGTAAATTTTTTATAATATATAAAATAGATTAATATATTAACGTTTTTCTTATATGTTTTATTATAGTATATAATAAACGTTACTTTATATAATATATACACTTAATTAAATATTATACTAATTATGTAGTATAATATACATGTACATTAATAATTATATATTATATTAAAATAATTAATATAATAATACATTTAGTTTAAAATTTTGAACAATAATTATTATAATAATAAACGTTAGTTTATTTAGTGTACATTACTATAAAAAAATGTATTTTGTAAAAAAATTTAAAATGTTAGTTTATAAAAAAAATGCTAAAACTATATATATGTTAGTAATGCAATAATAAAAAATATAGTTTATAAAAATGTTAAAATGTTAGTTTATAAAAAAATGAAGTTTATAAAAAATAATTAATTAAAATAAAATAAATAAATGAATAATTCAATAATTAAAAAAAATGAGCAATAATTATATTAAAGTATATATATTAACGTTTTTTAAAAGTATATATATGCATTTATATTTATTCATTTTATAAACTAATATATATATATATATATATATATATATATATATATATATATATATATATATATATATATATATATATATATATATATATATATATATATATATATATATATATATATATATATATATATATATATATATATATATATATATATATATATAAAATAATAAAACGCTAATTAAAAAATACAGTTAAAACGTTAATAACTAAACTAAATAAAAAGCATTTAGTTTCAACAAAAAGTTGTAGCTTAGTTGGTGGAGATGTTGCTTGAATTTAGAGGTGTCACCACGGTGTTTGGAAAAACTGTAGTGATTTGGGCGTTGTTGTTTGTGTGTTAGTAGTCGTGGTAGTAGAGGTTGTGAGTGAATTATCTCTCATGAAACATTTTACGAATGTGGCAATGTTTCCAATCGATATTTTGGAAAGTATATTTTAAAAGGAAAAATTAAACTCATATTTTAAATCAAAAAACGATTGTGAAAGTTTTATCTCATAATTTTTATTGTTATGGGTAAAAATAAATACTCGATGTTAAAATCGAGGTGTTGCATTGGGGTATCCAAGTACAATGCTATATTTTCTTTAAAGGTTGTGAGTCGGGTATGCTAAATTGATTAGGAGTTAGTCTAGTGGAATTAACTAATTGGAGTCCGTTAGTGATTTGTGTTGACTTTGGTCAAGCATGATATGTTTAGGTGGTGATTTTTCTTAATTGAAACAATGTTCTTATATAACTTTAGTAGGTATAATAGTTAAAATCTAGAACATCAGTCAACTCTGATTAAAAAGTGTCTCTTATTTCCTTAAGGAATGACAATCTAAGTTGGAAAGGGTTAAAATGAATTAAAACTACAAGGACTTTCAAGAATTTTATCGAGATTATGGGAGCCAGAATGTTTGGTGGTCACTCGAAGATGTTGATCTTGAATAAATAATTTCCTAGATCACAAGATATTATGAGTGAAAACTTGCTTAAAGAACCTTTTGATAAGGTATTGGATAATCGCCTAGTCAGTTTGAAGACGAGACTAAATGAAATGCGATTACTGACAAATATATGCATTCACTATTGAATAATGGAGAAGATTTTATGGAATCTTGTTTTGTAAGTTATGTTTGGGTGATATGCCCTTAATAAATAAAATAATGTTTGATGATGACAACTAATGTTTAATGATGATAACTAGTCATAGATGACAACAAATAAAGTCAAGCACAAAACGGTTAAAGCGGTTAAGGATTCAAACCAAATTATTAGGATTTAAAGGACTTGACTCTCCAATAATGACAACCAAATGGAATATAACTCAAGCCTCATCTCAAGCGAATACAAGCAAGTGTCTACAAAGATAAAGCATCTGACAAGTCTAGAAGTATGAAATCCCTGCCTCGATACGTCCGAGTGAAGAAAAAGCATAAGCACATTCTTGTAAAAGTGTATGGATAAATCACACACACGCGTAAAATAGGTTTCAAAATTATTTTTCTCAAGAAAACATTTTCAAAAATGCCTTGAAGTTGTGTCAAATGAGTTAGGAGCTTTCAAAAAAGCTATGAGCAACTTTTTGTCTAGGCCAATTGATTGATGCCTTTACCCCAATTGCTTTTGTCAGTTCAAAAATGCTCCCTAAGAAATTAGGACAACATCTTAACGAGTTGTAACGGCTAAATATCATTCCTTTCCATTTTCAACCTAGTAATCAATTAATTTAAAGGAAACCAATCAATTGGAATATGTTCTAGATTGACTGATATTCCAATTGTTTCATTATACCTAAGAACATATTCCAATTGGTGCATTATACCTACTAAAGTTATATAAGAACATATTCCAAAAATCTACATGTTTAGGTGGTGATTTTTCCATTTTTGTGCCAACCTATAGCCTATAAATAGAGATCGCTTCCCAATCTTTTCATCAACCAGAAAACGTGATTTCATTCCTCACTTCTCACTCTCTCTTTCTCTCTACACTACTACAAATATTATATTTTATGACAAAGATTTTACCTCACCCAACTAAAAACCGAGGTAAAATTCTAAAACACGCTATATTTTTATCAAGAAATCATCATTTATTCCCTCGGTTTCAGAAAAAATGGAGAGGGAAACTAATTCAGGGGTACATGCTTTGAGTTTCAGCAACTTCATTTTTTTTTGTTTTTTCTTTAAAAGTGATGTCTTTCTTATTATTTTAGATTATATTCCATCGGTTTCTCAAATAAATGAGGGGTATGATAACCATATTTTACTATAAACGGATCATCTCTTAAAATTTTACCCTAAACCTAACTAACTTATTCAGCTTCTCCATACTCTTAAACATCATTCTTCCAGATGGATTGCAAGACAGAAAAAAATTGGTTATGTGTTATTCTTCTTACACCAAACTTTAACAAATCATTTTTGTGTTCTTGCAATCTATCTCACGTAATGATATTGTCTTTTGTTGTTGTTGTCGTTGTTAGCATTGTGTTAACTAAATATATGTTTATTTTGGAATAACTTTCAAATATTCTCAATCAAAAAAAACTTTCTATAATATACATTGATTTCTTTGTTTGACAATATTGAGAAATTTAATCTTAATCATATTGCAACCCACAAAGAAATTGGTGCATGATAAAAAATTGAAAAGGAAAACAATACATGTTACTTCAATTTTTTTCATTCACCATTTTTTGGCAATAAAAGTAATCTATTATTACCTTGGTTCTTTTAGAAACCAAGGGTAAAAGTACCTATTTTATTGTATTTTTTATTTAAAAAGAAAAATATTTTGTCTCAATTTTGGGTCATAATCGATGGGAAATAAGAACATTTTACCTCAATTTTGAGTCATAATCAAGGATCAATATAAGCGTGTTTATTGAGTTTCTTCGCCGTCCTTAAAAAAGACACTGCCATTAGTAATCTCCGTGAAACCTAAAAGACATTGATTCAGAAGGCCCATACCACATTATAAAAGAGATGAAGTGTGAAAGCTCGTTTAATCGTATCTGAGAGATCAGTGTTTTGTAAAACTACAAGGGCTTTTTTGTAAAATAATATGGAAAAATCACACACTCATTAAAACCTTTTTCAAGCCTCTAATTCTTAAAGAAAATAACCTAAAAATGTTTTGGAGTCTAGCCAGATGAATTGAAAACTGTCAGAATGATTGGGACATGTTTTTTGAACTATACAGTCGATTAGAGCATATTCTCAATCGATTGGATAAGATAAAAAGGTGTCCATAATCAATTGTGACAGTGTCTTAATGAAGGGTAAAGACTCTATATCAAATCTTTTTAAAATGGCTAAAAGTAATTGACTATTTAGGTTATCTAATCGATTGGAATAAGGACTCAATCGATTGGATAATTAATAATGCCCATGGATAGTTTTCTTTTTTTAACCATCATTTAGCCTATAAATAGAGGCTTCTCCCTTCACTTTTTCACATCTAAAAACGTGAGTTATCTCACCTTCCTCCCTCTCTCTAATATTTTTCTCTTTCTCACACATAAATTTAGTCATAGCGCTTTGAGAAATGTTCTTGTGTTTAAGTGAGAAATTTGTTTTGGAAACGGTAATATTGTAAATTCACCAAGAGTCTTTATCCTCTTATGTGAATATTTCTTCCTTAAAGAAGTGTTTGTTTGGGTTCGAAACTAAACCTTTTAAAAAAAATTGTTGGAGAATTTAGTGTTAAGTCTCTATTTGATTCGTGAGCTGAGTCACTTAAAGAAAAACTTTCTTTTTGAGTTCTTGAAGAAAACTAGTGAAAAATCTTCTTATCGGTTCTTGAGCTCAGCCTAATGTAACAACTCAACTTAGTTCAAGATCGGCCTGATGTAAAATCTCAGTTCTGTTCGTGGTCAGCCCATGTAAAATCCTGGTTCAATTCAGAAAATAATCAGCTCAAAACTCCTCATTGGTTCGAGATAAGTCTGTATAAAATCTCGGTTTAGCTTGGAGACTAACCGCTCGAAACTTTGTTCGCGTTTGGAAGAAAGACTAATCGCTTCAGTCAATTGTTTATTGTTTGTTTGGAAGTTAACCTGGAACTTCATTTATCTTTGTATAAAAGAATTCGTGAGTTTAATATTCTAAAAGTTCGTAAGGTTATTGAATACTCTCAAGATAAATTATGGAGGAGATGAACATATGTCAATTCATTTAGACCAAACCCTCTATAAATTCTAATATAATCTCTTTTCCCTTATCTTTTATTTTCCACATATTTTCTTTACTCTGATTTTTCATTGCAATATTCAAATGTTTCTTGAAAGTATTTTTGAACTTTGATTTTAAAAATAAAAAAAGTTAACTTTTTTTTCAAATCTCTACTGATTCACCCACTGGAATCACATATTCAATACCTCTAATTTCATAATAAAGTCTCAATTGGTAACGATGTCATTATTCTATCAACTAATTGTTAGGGAGGACCAACCACATCGCTTGCCACCTTACTCTAGTGAACACACTTGAGAGCCATTTTAGGTATGTAACATTGAGATTGTGGTGAAACTGTATAAGTTAACAGTATAGACAAAAATAAATGAGCATAAAAAACCCTCATCTTGAGAATACATTACGTGACAAGAGATACTTAAGTTCCATTGAGAAAATGACAATCTTTTTTCCAAAAAAAAACAAGTTAAAAAAACAAGTCATAGCCACAACACAACACAAGAGCTTTAGATCCACAACAGTATAGATAAAAGTGGCCTCCACATCACACATAGTAAATTTAGTATTGCGACAAAATCACACAGGCTCTCCCTTTCCCTCAGAAACTTTCCCTCAAACTCTAAAAAATTTAAAGTTACTTCATTCCATCACTTCCCTACGTGTCAAGTTTTATTTTTCCTTCCATACTGATAGAATATGAAATTAGTTTTTAGACCCTTAAAATAATTAAGGTTTAAAAGAGATATGTATCTTAGTTGGGCCTTTATTTCAAATATTGTTTAGATGGGCTTTTTAGCCATTAGGTCTTTATGTTACTACCCACTACTACTATATATGTACTCTCATTGAGAGATGGAGGAGATAGGAAAGAAATCAAAGTTATTTTTATCTTACTTTTTAGCTTATCTTTAATGTCTTTCTTCTTTATTGTTAAAACCCTAGTTCTATTGACTTGGTAGGATTAGCTTCCTATCAATTGGTGCTTTCATTTTCGATCTCACTTCCGCTTGAATTCATGACAATATTATTGTTTGATGGGAAAGAAGATGCATATTGGTGGATCCTTTGTTTTGAAAAAAATTTCAAGGAGCATGAAACACCCGAGTCATGGAAGGTTTTGAAAGCTGTTGGAGCTTTGAGAGGTTCTGCTCTCGAATGGTGGATATGGTGGTCTCGTATTCATCGCATATCTACTTGGGATACCTTTACCACAGCACTGTTATGGCACTTTAAACCGGAATGGCGAGAAATTTTACCACTGTTGGATGAGGAAGAGGAACTAGATTTGGTTATCGAGCCAACTTCTACGGTTGAAGTTAACCACAAACAAAATCATTCTACAGATGATGGCAAAGAGGAAGAATATATGATGACAGATCTGGATTCAATGAATTTCATCGAGGAAACTTCTATTCATGAAGATTTTGTTGCTGAATCTCGAGTTGTTAGTAGTGAAAGGGTTCAAAATCCTTTTCCAAATTTGAAACAACAACTAATTTCAGATCCGATTGGAACTCAAACCCTCGTTCAGATCTTAACCCCATCCAACATCAATTCAAAGCTCCTTGTCGACAAGGTTGATAATGTGAAATCTGAGTTCTTTTTTCCAGAACAAGTTGTTGGTGAAGAACAAAGAACAACAACAGCTTTGTCGCTACCACCTCCAAAGCCACCAGATCCTACTTCTGACTTTGTTGTTGAAGAACAAAAAGGTGAAAACAATGTTTCAGTAGAAACCCTTCTGCCAAATCTAACTCTGAATCCCTTTGAGTCTTGCGTCTTCAAACAAATAAGAGAGGGAAATAATGATACCGATATGGTTTTCAAGTTATCGATTTCTAGTCTACCACCACCAACATCGATATCTCCTCAACCTTTGATGCCTCTACAATCGCTTCCAGCAACAACGGTTACGTTGTCACTGTCTCCTAAAGAACCAGATATGCAATTGCCATCACCGACAATAAATGTTAATCAACCTCTGGGACTTTCCCCACCACCAAAGCCGCCTGATCTACCATTAAAACCACCGTTCGAAGCTTCTTTATTGCAACCATCATCCCCTGTTTCACCGAAGAGAGTCTCGTCATCATCGACACTACCGCCGCCGCCGCCGCCGAAAACACTAGAGTCACCATCCCTGAAACCATCAAGCATAGACTCCTCTTTCTCTCCATGGCCGAAAACACCATTAAAACCTCCAGATATATTGTATTTGTCGCCGCCATCGGAACCACCTTGGGATAAAACAACAGCCGTTGAATCATCACCATCTCCCGCCATCGTAAAGTACACTATGCAAGCAATTTCCATACCGCGGGCTGCTGCAAGTATCCTACTTAGTCATTATAATTGGAGTGTTAGTAAAGTTAATGATGCTTGGTTTACTGATGAAGAACAAGTTCGAAAAACAACTAGTTTGTTGGAGAAGAAAGTTTATGAGAATCCGGAGGCCAATGAGCTTACTTGTGGCATCTGTTTTGAAGTTTATCCTCCTTCAAAGATTCAAACTTCATCTTGCGGCCAACCACATTGCTTTTCATGTTGGGGAAGATATATTGGAACTTCAATTATCGACGCTCCAGGATGTTTGATTTTGAGATGTCCTGATCTCTCTTGCGGTGCTGCTGTCGATCAAGAGATGATTAATCTTTTAGTATCTAATGAAGAGAAAGATAAGTATGACTGTTACCTTTTTAGATCTTACATTGAAGACAATAAGAAGACCAAGTGGTGTCCTGCTCCTGGTTGCGAACATGCAGTTAATTTTGACGCTGGAAGTGGAAGTTATGATGTATCTTGCCTATGTTCATATAGTTTTTGTTGGAATTCTACTGAAGAGGCTCATCGTCCAATGGATTGTGGCACTGTGTCAAAGTGGATTTTGAAGAATAGTGCAGAATTTGCAAACATGAACTGGATACTTGCTAACTCAAAGTCGTGCCCCAAGTGCAAGAGACCGATTGAAAAACACCAAGGGTACATGCATATGACATGTACTCCACCTTGTAAATTTGAATTTTGCTGGCTATACCTTGGTGCATGGACAGACCATGGTGAAAGGACCAGAGGCATCTATGTTTGCAATCATTATGAAGCAGCTAAACAAGAAGTGGTGTATGATGAAACAAAAAAAAGAAGAAAAATGGCTAAGAGAATTCTCACAGTTGGTGTAAATGGTGAGTTGCATCCATCAAGGTTATGCGAGAAGGATTTACTTTTCAAGACACATGTGGTTATGGAATGGTTGATAGCTTGGGCTTTAGGATGTTGTTTAAATTGTTGCTGGAAGATTTCAATTCTCAAGTAGGAAGCTTAGTTGCTGATTTGGATGAAGGGTTGAATCTCAAGAATTATGCACCTCGTGGAAGAGAATTTAAAAAGCTTAATTAGGTACTGTTAAGAGAATTTTATCTTAGGAAAAGATAATCCAATTCAATCTAGCACTATACCATATTTTTTGAAGACCGGTGGAATGAAGAAGTGAATGCACATCACCATGTCTTTGAAGTTTGGGTCTGATTTAAGCATATGTTTTGGGGTCGAGTCGAGCTTCATTATCTTCCGAACGAGCATATTTCTTTACTGCTTTAAGAGTTATACTTGTCTACAACCTTGAGGACAAGGTTGTTTTTAAAGGGGTAAGTAATGATAGAATATGAAATTAGTTTTTAGACCCTTAAAATAATTAAGGTTTAAAAGAGATATGTATCTTAGTTGGGCCTTTATTTCAAATATTGTTTAGATGGGCTTTTTAGCCATTAGGTCTTTATGTTACTACCCACTACTACTATATATGTACTCTCATTGAGAGATGGAGGAGATAGGAAAGAAATCAAAGTTATTTTTATCTTACTTTTTAGCTTATCTTTAATGTCTTTCTTCTTTATTGTTAAAACCCTAGTTCTATTGACTTGGTAGGATTAGCTTCCTATCACATACACAACCCCCTTTCCTCTTAAAACAAAAACATTACATTAAACATGTCACCCCACTTACGTGTTCTTTAGGAACCTACCTCGTTATAATTATAATATTATTTACTATAAATAAAAAGAAGCAAGAGTATAGATAAATTATAGACACATTCACACGCTTTTATTTATTAAGTCCTCTTTATAAAAGAAACAAATTCGTGAGAATTTTGCACAAAACTTTAAAATTGACAATTCATAAATATTTTTTAAGCCAGGTAGGGGCATAAATATTTTTTAATCCCTTAGTCTTAATTGAAAGGTTGAAGCTTCTAATACGAGCCCTAAAATTATGTGATTTTTATCCAAACAAAAATAAGGCAAGAGTATATAAAACATATATTCTGCAAAGGAAAAGAAAGGGTTAGAATAGAAAATAGTAAAAAATACTTAGAAAAAAGTTTGAAGTCACAATTAGTAAATATTCAACCATACAGTAACTTTTATGTATTTCAACTGAAACCACTTGACTTTTTTTTTTCCTTAAGTTAAGACCAAGAATATCTATAAAAGAGAAAGATCACACAATAAAATAGGAGACTACCACGATAAAAAATATTTAATCTCAGAAGCAAAATGTATTTAACCTCGATTAAAGAAGGGAAACAACGAATGACGTTATAAAAAGCTATTATTTTATCTCTCGAATTTTTAATAACCGATAGATAAAGTTATGTGCACATGGGTTCGATCCCCAGCATCTGCATTTTTATTATTTGGTATGGTTTGGTCCCTACAAAATGATTATGCACGTAGTTTTAGTCTCTGCTATTAAATAAATGTGTATTTTTGAATGATTATTTAGCAAACATGTTTAGAACATTATAAAAGTTCCTCGAAGAAAAATGACCTCAAAATTCGATTTCAAAGTTGAGATTTTTATTACTTTTATTATTATCTTTTAAATTTTAAAAAATTCATATTTAATTTTTCTCATTTTAAAAAATTATAAAATTTGATAAGTAAACATTTTACAGTATTCTAAATATGTATGACAAAAATTATTCAAAAATTTAAAAGTTAAAGGATAATTAAACAATTTAAAAAATGATATGGACTAAAACTTCATGCATAAAAATTTTGTAGCAATCAAAAAATGTAATTTTTTAATAGAGATTAAAAATAAAATTTGAGATACTTATAAGGACCAAAAACATATTTAACCCTATTTTTTAAAACTTATTATATTACTTTTTTAGAATATTAATAAATTAATTTATTTATAAAACTACATTGTTTACCCAGAGTATTATATTGTTTACACAGAATATTAAAGTAACAATTAATTTGTCAGCAAAGATAAAATGTTGGATCTTTGAATCATTGAATTTTGGGGAAGATCAAAATGTTGGGTGCAGAATATTCTCTATGACTTTTGCTTGCATTTGTTTCTAATATAAAGCAAAAAAATAATTAGATAAATAAATGATTTTGGGCTCAAATAAATATTTAAGAAAACAAATCTTGAACCCGGATAATTTTATGCTCTTACAATCTATCATAGAGTACTTTTCCAGGCGTCTTTAGGTTTCAAACGCTTCATGTTTCATTTAGGTTAGAAATGTTAATATTCAACATGCTTTTATAATGGATGTCTCTTAAGTTTCACGTGAATCACTAATGGAAGTGTCATGAACATTGATACTCTGAAATGGACGGCACAAATTTGTTTAAGGACGATGATCAATATTCTCAATTATCATGCCAAAAATATTCCCTCGGTTTCTGACAAAAACCGAAGTAAAAGGTGTATAAGCTTTTTTTTTTGTTTTACATTGTTTACACAAAATATGAAAATACATCATTTACAGCACATTTCCATTCTTACTATATAATATCTTCGCTGATATCCATCTCCTGATAAGTTATATGTTTCAACAGTCAGACATTTTCTATTTAAAGGTTAAGCTCCCTTTTTTGTTTACTTTTGAAAGGTTGAGCAGCTCCCTTCTTTATTTAAGTTCATGCAAGAATTATTTTTTGCACTTGAAATCTATCAACTGATTACTTTTCAAAGGTTAAGCTCCCTTCTTTAACTGAGGGTTGTTCCAAAAATACAACATTAACAACAACAACACCACCATTATATGAGATAGATTGTAAGGGCATAAAAAAATGTGTTATTCAAGATAGAAAAACATTGAATATTTTTTATGTCTTGCAATCCATCCTTAAGGATGATGCTTAATAGTCTGGGGCGGCAACGTATAAGTTAGGATTAGGGTAAAATTTGTTTAACGAGTGCTTTTATAGTAAAATTCGATTATGTTATCCCTCGGTTTTTAAGGAAACCAAAGGGATAGATCATTTAGTACTCACTTATAAACAAATAAAAGTATAAATTGCAATAGCTAGGATTCAAAGCGTGTCCTAATTTGTTTTTCCCCTCGATTTTATTAAAAACCGAGGGAATATTTTGTTTTTATTTTTATAAATATAATAAAACATGGTGCACCTTGCCATAGTACCTCATTTTTTTTATGGCTGAGGTGAAAGCTTCGTCATAAAAAGCGTTATTTGTTGTAGTGCAAGACCAAAATTCTTAGAAAGACTTGTATCTAAAATAAGGAATTCCATGCATATTCCTTAAAAAGTATACTCTAATGTAATCATGAAGATGATATAATCAAATGAAATTTCTATGTGCGAATCCAATGCTAGAAAATTTGTCTTCACAAGCATTCCCTAAGTATGAGAAAATATGAAATGCATAGAGAGAGAGTTATAATGATGCCGTCCAACCATCTAGATTTAAGTTGCCAAGGGACAAGGTATAGATTAGAGAAAGCTTGCACAACAAGCATGCAATCGAATTCTAGGAAAAAAATAAGACCACTTATTCTTTGCAACCAATTCCACTATCATCATAGCACCAACAAATTCATAACAAATAGCATTGTCATTGACAATGAAATTAGACAAGCTTCCCATATGTTCATTCCTAGAGTTTCTAAAAATGGCCCCAAAAGATGCAAGGGAAAGAGTTCAAAAAGATATACCATCAGAGTTACCTTTGGTCCACCCAAGAGGAGGAGGTTGTCACAACACATCAAAAATAACAGGCGTGGTCAAGAGAAACTAGAGTTAAAGAGAAACTTTGGAAGATTGAGAATTCTAACATTGATGTGTTAAAGTTGGAAGGAAAGTTAGATATAACCATGTTGTAAGAGATAGTGTCCCTGTAGGAAGTCCAACTAACTCTAATATCTTGAAATCCATCTTGTTTTCTTAATATTGTAGTTCTACAACTCCTGAACTAGGGTTGATTGATGATGCTCCAACAGTTACCCATGGAAGAGATTTGCGGGTTACCATAGATGATATAAGGTAACAATGTCTAGAGATGAGAAGCAAAGGCACCGCCAATGAGAAGGTGTTTAGTGGACTCACAGTGCTCGAAGTAGAGGTTGCATATAGAAGAAAGGTAGCATCCTTTAGCTGTAATATTATCACCAATAAGAAGCTTATTTTAAATGCATCTCTGAATACTTTTAAAGAACAAGTTCTTCGTTTTAGATGTTTCTTGTTTATTGTAAGAGTTACAATAATATTTTTTCGGGCGTATGTTGTTCATTGTAGAGAAGTTTTAGACTTCAAGTATTGGCATAACATGTTAGACGTAATATTTTTAATATATTTAAACGGGTGAAAGTATTTGAAGAAAAAGGCTCATGTGAACTTCTTGATAAATCCACATGAGAGAAGATCAATACATAGGTTAGCATATGTTTTAGTGTATGGTGGATAGGAGAGAAACATGTATATATGTGGACTTGATTGAGGTGTACTCTTTTGTGGGATTAAGGATTTTGAGTTTTACTTTGAAACAAACAACCTTTAAAGCCACATCAAGCAAAGTGTTCAAACATGAGAAAACATGTTTTGACCACTGACATATTTTTCTATCATTTGCGTCTTACACTTTTGACTTCCTAGCACTAGAGACATTGAATCTTTTACAAAGAGTTAAAATAGTCATGCATATCAATTAGGAATGATATTGGTATACTAGTAAATGGCCTATAAGAGGCGACGAGGGACACAATGAATGCATCATCTCACCTATAAAAGCCTTCTTGATCACCCATATCATAAATTGATCGCCTATTTAGTAGATATGTCATCCACTTTTGGGATAACTCGTCTGACGTGGGAAAATGGGGAAGTGATGTGTGTCCCTAATCCACAATGGTGCAGAAGAAGTCATGGGGAAAGTAACCATGCTCTCCGAAATCGATCTCATCATATGAGTTTTTGCCTCAAAATCGATCTAAATCGCACCACAAACGCCCTTAATAGCAATGTTTTGTTTCCCACGTTTGGGTTGAAGAATTTAGAAGGATTGTTTTTGCCTTCTAAAAAGGGTCAGTAGCGCACTTTGTTAAATCTAAAGAAATGAATCAAGTCTTTCGATGAAAGTTAACTCTAGAAAAATTAGTGAATTTATGCATTTCACAACTTATTTTTATTATTTATTAAATTTATCTACGCATAATTATATAGATTAATTTTTTAAGTTAAAAAAATTATAATAAACGACAAAATTCGTTCTTAAAAAAAATTAACACTATTATATTTTTAAAATTAGATTAAAAGTGAAAGCTAATGATTAAAGTAGAAAAAAATCACCATCTCATTCAAATGTTTCTTTTAGTGCATTTCATTTTCACCACATTAAGATAGTTACCAAAATAAAAATACATGACTTATAAATATCTATACATGGAAAATAGATATTAAACTCAAGATATTCAAGAATATAAAAAGCAACAATGGTGGGCCTTTATAGAGCAAGTAAGGCCCAGGTGATACAGACAGAGTGCCTCACAGACCCCATTCTTCCCAATCCAACCATCCTTTATAAATATTGACCTCTGTTTTTCATCCAACATTATTAATTCTCTTCCCTCACAGTGATTCAGTCTCAGTTAAAACTCCTCCAACAACTCATTTCAGTTTTCCAAGAAAAAACACACACTGTCAACTCTTTCTTTCTCTTTCCAACATGTCTTCTGAATCCACATGCAATCAAACTGTCCCACCTTTCTACTTAGATGAGAAGTGGAAGTTATCATCAAAGAATCAAGTATCTTCCTCAAATTCGAAGAAGAAGAAGAATTTAACTCATCATAGAAAGTGTGCTTTTGCTAGAAAGTGTGTTAGGCTTGTTGAAGAACAAAGAGCTCGTTTCTATATCATGAGAAGATGTGTTATAATGCTCATTTGTTGGAATGATCAGTACAATGATTCATAAGATCATGTTTTTGTGTACATAGGTGTTGGAATTTTCATTGAACGAGGTTTATGTTAATGTTCCTGTTTATGTTAGTGTTTTTAATTTTGTTTTGTACTATGTTGTTAGAATTGGAAAATATAAATGTTACTTATATAGCTTAAACACTAACTAAATTGTCTTTCTTTTGTTATTTAAAAATTTTATTTTGATATCAATTCGAGAATTTAGACGAAAAAATTATACATAAATAACAGACAAACGGACAATAAACTGCATCGTTATTTTATTTTATTTTTGCTGTGAATTGAATTTTATTTGTATTTGGGATTGAAGAAATTAGAAGAGTGATGGTGTTTGAGATCTGAAAATTGAGAGATTCCATTGAAATTCAACCATTGGAGATGGAAGTGGTGAGATGAGGTAAGCTATGCTATGCTCAAATAAATGTGCTTAGGATGACGCAAAAACATTAGTTTTTTAATTAATTTAATCATTATTTTGTTAGTGTGAATGAGCTCATTTATGGAAATTGAAGTTGGTTAATTTTTTTATTATATTTTAGTGAAAGGGGGAGAGGGAATATAATAATAAAATAAACATCTTTGGAACGACCAAAGGGGCAAGCAACAAAGATGCCTTTGTCTGCGTCAAATATTGCACTTTGGTGCTAATTACAAGGATAACATTTTTATTTCGTGAAAAAAGTGGAAAACATTTTATGATATTTTTTAAGGTAAATTTTTTTAAAAAAGATTTTTGATATTCAACTTAAAATCCATTAATTCAAGAGGATAAATTCTATTATCCATTAATAGAGATCCATTTGAAATTAAAGTAAAATTATATATGGACTAATTCAACTCAAAAAAAAATTTAGACAAATATTAATATTATATTTAGGTTTGAAGCACGGACCTAACAATTATATGTGTTAATTTATAGTTGTTATTGTTATTTTTTATAAATAAAGAAAATATAGTATGTTAGTACTAATATATTTTAAATTATTTATGAAAATATAGTTATTAATTTAGCTATAATATATTTTTGAAGGAAACAATATAAAGTTTTAGTCCACTTTTTTTAATTCAGAAATTTATTTTATTTTTCACTAATTTAGTTTCTTGTAAATATTATTATTATGAATTTTATTTTCATTATTTTTAACTAACTTTTGCCAATTAAAAAGAGATAGTAGTGCAACTAATTTATGATAGATTGAGGTTCAAAAATATCCAAAATATTATAGACCATTTTTTGGTAGAGAGATTTTGAAAAGAACAAATGGAGTTTCCATCTTGTCGAAGAGTTGGATTCTCACCAATCGTCTTGACAACTCGAGAAGTATCGATTTATATCTTTTTCTTCCTTTTATAAACTCTATTTTGTTGGGTTTGTTGCTTACTCTAAACCTATGTATATTTGTTGATCATGGTGTTGTATAAAATCTACTTTACAAATTATTGTTGATGTCTTCCTTAATCTTGTTGCTTTATGTTTGGATTTGGGTTATTATAGATATATACCTCATAAATCTTAATTAGGGATGAATATCTATTAGTTTCTAGATTCTAGAGATAGATTTATAACTAATCATCACTATGGGTATCGGAGCTTAATGTTTTCGTGTTCGAGTTACGCGCGAGAGATCGCCGACGCGAGAATATGGAAGTTTTCACAACTTTGCGTTAGAGATAACCTCGGTTGTGACACGTCTCGTTGGTGCTTCAGAGATGAATGCTGATGTGCGAGATACATGATGGTAATGACGATTATTGTAGGTTGAGTGCAAGTGATCGATAGGTTTAAGTTTGTGACGAGTAGTTTAAATTCATTCTTGATAAGTTTCTCCTCTCCCAATAATGCATTTATTTTCTTGTTCATACGTTTTTAATTTAGCTAATTCAAATCAAACTCAAGAACGCGAGACTTGTAGAACGGCAATTCGATAATCACTATCCTTGTGGAGACGATAAATACCATAATACTTCCAATCTTTTGCTTGCAGCTTTACCGCTTTAGCAAAATGACTCCGTTGTTGGGGGTTATCGTCTCCACGAGGATTAGTGATTATCGAATTGTTGTTCAACAAGTCTCGCGTTTGTGAGTTTGGATTTGAATGGGTTTAAAATGGTAAATGTGGGAATTAAACATATGAACATAAAAAGAGTTTCATTCTTCGAAAAGGAGAGAACTCTCGGGAATGAATTTCACATATCCGTTAAATACTTAAACTCAATACTCAGTTGTACTCAACCTAATTTACTCGTCAACATCATCACGTACCACTCACACAAAGTTCATGTCTAATGCAAAGTGAGAAATCAACTGTTTTGCTCTCGTCGGCGATGTCTCGCACAACTCGACCAACACGGAGGCATTAAGAGTCGATACCCAAAGTAAACCTAAATCTATCTCTAGAGTCTAGAACCTAGAAAATATTTATCCAAGAACAAGATTTGAAGAGTTTATCTCTAAAGCAACTCAAATTCAAGCACAAAGCAAAAACAATGATAAACATCAATATTGCTTTGTAAAAGAAATTTTATACAATACCATGAGCAATAAATATACATACAAACAAGGTATACTTATAAACAAACTCCAACAAATGAAGCTTACAACGAGAATAATGGAGAAGAAAACCAAATCTTTCGCGGTGTCAATCACGAGCAAAGAAGCTTCGAATCTGGATCATCTGATTATAACCTCCAAATGTTGTTTTCAAAGCTCTAACCTAAGAAAAATGAAGGTGATGACTTCGGGAACAAATACTCCAAAGCATAACCCTAAAAATTTGGTTACAATTCTATTTATACACCTTACAAAACTCGCAGACCGCGCTTAGTGCGCATAACCCGCTAAGCCTGCTCAACAGCAACTTGAAATCTTATTTTGGTCAGAACTTGAAAACCGTAACTCCGATTTATGCCCGGTTAGAAACGTTGGAAAGCTTATTTAATGCTCTATCTAACAATAAATACCTACAAAAAATGAGGTAAAAATAAGTAAACTCAATGATATTTACAATATAACACAATATATACACTTTAACGTAAACTATACAGAATATACACTCAAGTTGAGGTTTATTGATGAAAAGCATATGAATTAAGCCGATGAGTGCTAATTATTCATACTCAAATTCACAACAATTCAGCATTCATCAGTGGTTAGGAAGTAATAACAAATTTTATGATTGGTTAACTAACTAGAACATAATTGGTTATTTTGTGATATTGTATAAATGGTGCAGGCGTTCTAGTATGATATATTAATCATAATCGAATGAATTTCACCACTTTTATTTCTCTCAAATCATCTCTTTATTCTTCTTTCCTTCATTTCTTGGAGATCAAGTAATCTTTCTCTCTCTCTCTAAAAAAAATACCTCCTCTATGAAAAGGATAATTAAATAAATATACCAGCTAAATATTAATTTATTAAGTCTCATAGCATTAACTCAATATTTTTCACATTTTATTGTTAACTCTAATACAACATTCTATTTTCAATACTTTTAATGCATATCATAGCATAAGGCTTTTATATTAGAATTAGAGTTTGACCAAATTCAACTCTATGAAACCGAATTTTAAGATGAGAGGTGTCACTTTATAAAAAAAATTCAAGCTCTATTTAATTGTTTTTACAATTAAGTTAGTTAGTTATTCTTGCTTTACACTTGTGCCTTATTATCCATGTTAGTTATTTGTTGAGATAGAAGTTATCTACTTTGTGTAAAGTCAAATAAATTTTGTGTTATGAATTATGGTATTAGAAGTGTAAAACAAAAATCTTCCACAAAATCCATCTTTTTCAACACATTCTATAATCATTGAGTTTCTTTCATGTCAATTAGTGGGCCTAAATAGACCCCGCCCAACATCAATGGAGTTAAAAAAAATTCTTTTGTTTTTATAACTTAATTGTGGCTAATTCAAATTTATTTCTTATACCTTGCACACATTATGGCTATGGGACGGAGCGACTAATACATGGGAGGGTTGCACAATATGCATCCGTGCGACGTGCACGGAGCCAGATAGTGCGAGAGGGAGCCGACGCCTCTTTTCCCATAGAGACCACGATTGAGGCTACGCCATAGCCTACTTCGCAGCCTAGTACACAATGCGCCGTTCACTTCTACTTCTTCATCCCAGAGGCATCGAGGTGACGGTTAGGGTATATCACGGGCGCCATCCTACCGCAGACCTTGTCGGGATATGTTTGTGCCACCTCCAGCCGGTGCTGCCTCTCCTGTGCCACCTCCAGCCGATGTTGGTTCTCCTATGCCACCTCTAGAGGGTGTTGACCCACTACGTGAGGATGTTGATTTGGATTACCCGGGGGTCCCTTTGATTTTTCGCTGCTGACAGGGTACGCCGACCATATTGTCAGACATGTTTGAGATAGAGAGGTAACATTTAATATTTGTAAAAATTATTATTAATTCATTGGAAATTTATTTCTTCATTGGAAATTCTTTATTTTTTCACTTGAAATTTATTATTTGTAACGTTTATTGTTATTAACATTGTTTTCATTGGAATTTTTCAGGAGAAAGAGCCCCAAAAATTCTATAACCATGGGCGGAAGATATTAGCTTTGGAACAGCCACATGAGGCGTGGTTCCAAGATGTCCTCACTGCCTCTGGTTTGAAAGACCTTTGTGAGATCGGGTACACCGTGATCCACAACAGGATGCTCATGGAATTTGCAGAGAGATGGCACCCTAAGACATCTTTCTTTCATCTACCTCATGGTGAGGTCACTATTACATTGGACGACGTCTCCTGTCTATTGCATATACTTATTAGGGGTGCCCTCCTCCGTCATGGTAGGATGAGAAAGGAGGAAGCGAGAAACCTTCTGGTTGAGGAGCTTGTGCCTGATCCATTAGATGCGGTTGAGGATGTGGATAAGACTCACGGCGCTCATGTGAGGTATTCCTTCCTGGTGCAGAGATATACTGATGCACTAGTTGCGGCACGATATGCTGATGGTGACCTAGCTGAGGTGGAGATACATAGACAACATGTGCTAAGGTGTTTCTTTTTGTATTTAATTGGCACTCAGCTGTTTGTGGACACGAGCTCCATGTATACGAACGTTTCTTATCTCAGGTACTTTTTGGATCCTGCACAGATCCTTGAGTACAACTGAGGGGCGACAACGTTGGCGTACACCTATTCGAGACTGGGAGAGGGATGTCTGGGGAAGACCATGACTTTTGCAGGAAGTTGTTCACTATCAGTGGTAATAGTCTTATATCCTTCTACTTTATTTCACTACTTTTCATTTTATATTCGTGATAATGTTTGATCCCGATATTTTTTTCATTTCAGGGGTGGATATTACAGCACTTCCAGATGATCATTGGCTGGGGATCTATGCAGGAGTACATTGAGGTCTGGCCACGTGCTCGTGCCTTCATCCCCCTCAGAGGGATCCAGACGGTGGAGCCTTACAGAGTCTATCTGGACCACATTGTTGCCGAGGACACCCGCTACGACGCATACGCTACTCACTGTGAGACGCGCCTATTTGATGACATTGCATTATTCTCTGGATGGTTGGCATGCAGTTCGACCATCACTGTTCCTTATCTTCCGGAGCACGTCATACGGCAGTTCAGCTACTGTCAGACGATACCCCGCCACCCTTTTGTTTCCGTTCGTCTTGGCTTGACTCGTAGGCAGATAGATGACATATTTGCTGACTATCAGAACCACATGGTTCCAGACGAGGCTCGGGCGACCAGAATAGAGAGAGACTGATTTGCATCGATGGGTACATCATGCGGTTCTTCATTATCTCACACCCCTACATGGTCCCCCTATAGAGGGAAGACCACCTAGACTAGCTCATTAGGAGATATTACAGGAGCAGCAATCTCAGTCGGACCACACTCAGGTGCTGCCTCGTTGTCGTCAGATAATTGAGTTAGGGTGGGTAGGCATTGAGGGGGGATTCTTCCCTGAGGGGTTCGGTGTGAGGCGTATACTGGATGACATTATGAAGATGGCACAGGGGGCAATGGTGTACCGCAGACATCGTGCTAGAACAGGTGAGATAGTAGACGGTAGAGGCGGAGGAGTCAGTAGAGGGGTGGTGGGTGTAGAGGAGGCGCTAGAGGCAGAGGAGGGGATGCAGATGTTGTCCGGCACACACAGTAGTGACTTTGCTAATTATTTTGATGTATGTATTTTGATTACATTTATGTACTATTTTGTATTATGTATATGACATATGACTATTTGGATGATGTATATGACATATTATTTTGATGTACTATATAACATTGAGTAGACATATCACTATTTTGATATACTATATTTTGATGTATTAATTATTCTGTTGCACAAAAAAATTTGTAGTTTTGAAGTGAAAGTTTATAATATAGCAGAAGGTTCTGTAGGTACATCTACAGAACATTATGTTTCTAGGACGTTCCGTAGCTACATCTACGGAAGTTTCCCTAAACTGAATTAAATTGAGTTTTCCCAACGTTTACCATTTTAAACTACTTTCCATAGATGTAGATCCGGAAAAAAAAAAACAAATTTTAAACAAAAAAAAAAGGTGTTTCTTAATATGTATCTTCAGAAACAGGGGCGTTAACGTGATTACGCCAGGTGTCTAAGAGTATCAAGGGGTGGATTGAGATATTCTCGAAATTAATCATGAGATTGGACAAAATATATAACAAAGGATAGGACAAAAACATGAATTTTTGTCCTTCACGAAACCATGGGACAATTTTTGTCTCAAACACATATTATCAAAAAATATCCAAATACCATTTTTAATCTCTCTCTATTTTATATTTTGATTTATAAATATAATATTATTATTTTATTTATTAATAAAGAATATTATAATAAAATTATATTATGTTTGCCATATACATGGACATCAAATAAAGTAGTGTAAATTTTTTCTCTATTCATATTTTTTTTCTCCTTCTCTTTATTTAAGATATTGATTCATCAATATCAATGTCAATAAAAAATATTAAAGTAAAATTATATTATTTGGTGCATAAATATATCATACAAAATAAATAAATAAAAAATGGTCCAGGGTATTGATCATCAAACACATTACAATACAAAAACTTATTTTGTATTGTTTTATATTGTCTAATATTGCTCTTGTATTGTTTTATACTGTCTAATACTGTTCTATCCAAAACTTCTTATTTTGCGAAACTTATTTTGTATTGTTTTATATTGTCTAATATTGTTCTTGTATTGTTTTATACTGTCTAATACTGTTCTATCCAAAACTTCTTATTTTGCGAATCAAATGCACCCTTAGTTACTATAATCTTTTTAATCAATCATCTCATCTGGGGCTTAATCTCGGGTCCTATCATAGCCTAGTAATGATCTACATCAAATGCTTGATTTATTTTAATATTGTTTTTATTTATCAGTTTAGTATGAAGACACACTTGCTGATACTTGTGAAGTTCTTGACACTACCCATGAAGATAACATTCTCAGCACATTAATCATAGTCTATTAACTTAGTTTTTCATGTAACAAGATTCCATGGTTTTTTGTCTAATTTTCAAGACACAGATTTGATGACATGATGATTGATTGCATATGGTATTGCAGAACGCTGTCAAGTTGAAAACTAGCAGTTTCATTATTTAGAGAATAATGCTATTTTCACCTCCGAAACATACATCTTTGCGAACTAGGAAATACATTGTGCTAAATTGCAGCTTCCATTTTGAAATACATATTTAGTGCATGCATGAATTTGATTATGTGTGAGAACAAGGCATTAAAAATAAAACTGTAGTTGCAATTTGGTTTTGCATGGCGACACAAGAAACTTGGAAATCTATCGGAAACAAACTGTATATAACTTCTATGGTTGTTACAGGGTATTCTACCATTCCTCACATCTCTACATTAGGGTATTTACAAGAATACAAGTACTACAAACTTTTGATATATGACCAATTACAATTACAATATATTATGAACACAAACTCAACTCAAAATTAGACAGGTATTCAAACCATGTCAGCGATATCATTATGTCCACCGTCATTCCACCCAGATCCTGCTCGAAATTTGCAAACAGGGCACGTCCCTTGTTGCCGCAACCAAGGATCAATGCAATTAGCATGAAACTAGAAAACAAATGAACAGCATCAGTTAAAAAATTGAGATAAAACTATAAACAGAAAGTGTCAACCATGAGATTTTTGTATACTTACGAATAGCTTGACTTCTTAATATAATAGTTAATGTTTGTTTTGGGTGGGGGTGAATATAAAAGGTTTTCAACATACCTAGCTACTAAAATCAGTTTCTAAATTTAAAACTGGAGAATATTCCACAATGATGTTCAACTGCATTACAGATGCCTTTTCAATGGTAAACTCAAGATCATGATGGAACATCCAAAGAAAAATACTTTTCAAAACAAAGGCAATGCTAACAAAAAGTCAATATCCTGCACATCCAATTTCAACTGTAGCTAAAATTTTATAGGATTCCGACTACACTTTTATCATTTAAAATTTTATAGCAGAAAATGAAGATTAAAACATGACATTTTAAAAAGCCTGATCTCCTTTCTATAAAGTTCAAAGTGACTATTGTTTTTTAACTGTGTACGGGCGTGAGAGAGCGCGTGCAAGTCCAATTGTCCACCCTTGGTAAAACCCATATTAGGTGCCAACACTCTCGATTTCTTCTCTCAAACCATCAGTCTCAGAATGAGTGCCAACGCGCGCACACATTATTTGACTTCTCGCATATATTAGTGACTTAGATGAACATTAGCTGAGATGACTAAGTTGAACTGGCAGGGTATATCATCAAACAAATAGAAAACGAACTATTTGTTGAAATGTAACAATGCAGAGCAACTAAACAGACCTGATGAAGGCAGGGCAAGCTACGAAGTAGATCTCCAACATTAACCTGCTCCAAGCATACACTGCAGGTGAGATCATCATCTGAGACTTTGGTGTTTCCAACCAAATTTGAATTATCCTGTGTTTTCTGTCATAGACAAAAAGAAATTAATCATGCAAACCTGCCTTCACTCCAAATGAAAATATAGTAATTTTATAGTAGGGAAAATAGTCGATGTTGTATACTCAATATTTTGTTATTTATCTCTCCTATGGGAAACATCAAGTAGTGGAAAATTCCCCAGACAATGTCAGAGATGGTGGTCTATATATAGCCTAATAGCCATAATGGTCTATAAAAATGATAAAAAGATATTCAAGAAAATAATATAATGGCATATATTTTCAAAGTCCCCAAGCCCAACAACCATAAATGTGCTATTTATTTTAAATTCATCAAACAATATCAGAAAGGATTATCATCAAACAATATCTATTCAAAGTATTAAGCAGAGTTGTTAATCCCGGATAGCGGAGCGGAGCGGCCGACCCCCGGGAATGGGAATAGTGGGAATAGCGGCATCCCGGATAGCGGGACAAATTTTTATATACTAATAATTATATAGAAAATTATAAAACACATCACTCATAAAATATTTATAAAATCTAATGTCAAACAAAGAGCCATGCTTAATAATTCAAAACATAAAGATTCAAAACATATAGATTCAAATTCAAACTTAGTACTATAATATGAAAATTCAAGCAAACATAAAAAATCATGTAGCATCATCAAAATATTCCTCAACATCTTCATCTTCATCTTCTTCTTCTTCTTCTTCTTCTTCAACATTTTCCTCCAATTCTTCATCTTCTTCAACATCTTCCTCCGATTCTTCATCTTCAACATCTTCTTCAACCTCTTCTACCACCACTTGTTGTGCAATTGTTGCTCTTGGTGCAATTGTTGCTCTTGGTGCAATTGTTGCTCTTGGTGGCCTTGATGTTTGTGGGCGTGCCATTGACCTCCTAGTGTAGATTAAAGGCTCATTAGCCCCACTAGCATCGGCAACTTGAGTCCAAGTTAAATCATGATTTGGATCAACCAATTCTTCACCAACATCTCCTACCTTTTCCATCTCTCCCACCAACCATTCGGTGTGGAAATTAATTTCGCTAAATTCCATAGGATCAATTTTATCTCGAATTTCAAACCTCTCTACCAAAGCTTGATTATACTTGATAAACACCAAGTCTTGCAATTTTTGATGTTCCAATTTATTTCTCTTCTTGGAATGAATCTAAAATACAATAATTTGAAGTATTAATTTAATAATACTTGCATGTACGATACTTTAATATCCTAGTATAAAATTAATACTCACATGCTCAAAGATGCTCCAGTTACGCTCACATCCGGAAGCACTGCAACCCAAACTCAACACTTTAATAGCCAACAATTGCAAATGCGGAGTTTCGGCTCCATAAGACTTCCACCACTCAGCTGCAAGTAATTGTAAAAAATCATTCTATATACATAACACAAAGTATATCACATGTAAAACTTCAAAAAATCATTCCATCTTACCTGGAGCTAATGTCGACCTTTGTCTCATTGCCGCTTTTATACCAAAGAGACCTGAAGCACTCCGATATTGTGCCAATTCTACTGAAATCAAATCCTCCACATCTTCACTTTCACTAAGTCTCTCAATGCACCTACGGAGGCCTTTTACCAATCTAGCATCGGACTCAATTTCTGGTTTAGAAAAATAATATTCAGGATTGAGATAGTGGCCTGCAGCATGTAGCGGATGATGAAGTTGACACTCCCATCTTTTATCAATGATTTCAAAAACATCTTTATACTTGCTTGAATTTAAATTGAAAGCTTTTTCAATCGATTCCTTCGCTACCCCCATTGCGGCATATATGTATCCCATTGCGGGTTTCCTTTCATTGTCAACCATTCTTAACACATCTACAAGAGGCGCCATGCACTTAAGAGTGTAGAGAACATCACTCCAAAATGATACATTAAGAATAGTAGTAGCTGCCCTTTTTCCTTTAGGATCTTTGGCACACTTGGAACTTGTCCATTCTTCACAAAGGAACATCTCTCTAAGCTTTCCTCTTAGTTCTTGCATTCTTTGTAGACAAAGGAAATGGGTAGCAAACCTTGTCACTCCTTGTTTAACCAATTCAACATTGCCGGTAGTCTTTCTCATTAAATTCAAAGCAAAAGTATGGTTATAAATGTAGCCCACAACCTTAATCCCTTTTTGTATAACATTTTTCACCTTTGGAATTTTGCCTATGTCTTCTAACATAAGGTCTATACAATGGGCAGCACATGGAGTCCAAAACAAGTGTTTCCTCCCTTCACACAATATTTTACCCGCCGCTACATAGTTGCTTCCATTATCGGTGATCAATTGGACAACATTTTTTTCACCCATTTCCTCAACAAATGTGTCCAACAACTCGGCTAGCTTTTCACCCGTCTTTGCATAGTCGGAAGCATCCACACTCTTCACAAACATGGTCCCCGTCGAGCAATTGACCAAGAAATTGATCAATGTTCTACCTTTTCTATCCGTCCAACCATCCGACATAATTGAACAACCGTATTTGTTTCTTTGCACCTCTTGGTTCTTCAACAAACCTTTCGTATATTCCAACTCATTTTTAAGAAGTGGAACCCTAAGTTCATGATAACTTGGCGGCTTCAAATGAGGACCATAGCTCCCAACGGCTTCCAACATCAACTTAAAAGCTCTTGCATTTGCTACATTAAAAGCAACTCCACACGTATAAAAAAAGCGAGCAACATATTGGATAGTTCTTGCCCTCGCTTCTTTATCACAAGCATCATTGATACTTGTGTCCTTAGCCTTCTTATACACCAAATCTAATGGCCCTTTAGTCCTCTTGATGGCTATTGAAGAGGTCTCATTCTCGGCAATCCTCTTTCCGGTTCTAATCCTACTTATTTCCTCGATATCAAGGGTATCATCCGCATCTATTTGCACCGCAATTTCTTGTATTCCTTTCTTAATTTTCTCTTTCTCAAAAATGTCGGCACGTAATATAGCCTTAACATCCTCCGGTGTTTTCAAACAAGGAATTACATCGCCTTGAATTCCTGCTTGATGCCTTTTTGCTCTACTTATTCCTCCACTACTTGTCATGTTACAGAAATCACATGTGACCTTCTTCCGATTATTCAAATCCTTCAAACCATTATATTTCCATCCTATGTCTTTACTATTGGTTGGTTTGAATATTGCAGCACACGAAGCAACCGACGTAGAAGAATTTGGTGTTGAGGAAGATGCTGCCATATTGTTCTATCGACAAAAAACAGTGACATATACATTTAATAAAACAGTGGAGAAAAAGAATTAACAAAAAGAAGTAAAATAAAAGAAAACAGTGGGAAGAAAAGAAAAGAACGGTGGCTGGAAGTAAAATAGTGTAAAAGAAAAGAAAAGTGAAACGATGAGAAGAGTGAAGTTACCGTGAGAGGACGGTGGCTGGAAGCAGAACGGTGGCTGGTGGTGGCTGAACGGTGGCTGGCGGCGGAAGCGATGAGAAGAGTGAAACGATGAGAACGATGAGAAGAGTGAAACGATGAGAAGAGTGAAGTTTCGGTGGCTACTGGCTAGGGCAGAGTGAAACGAGAGTGAAATGAGATTATCGTGACTGAACTTTGAGGGAAGGATTAAAACGAGGGTAAAAAAGTAATTTTACCCAGAAAAAAATTAAAAAAAAAAGGAAAGGATCCGGATCCGCTCCGCCCGGGAACGATCCGCGATCCGCGATCCGGTTTCCCGGCTGTAGCGCCCGCTACCGCATGTCCGCAACCGCTCCATGTTTCGCGCGCGGGGGGGGGGCCGTTCCGCTCCGGAGCGCCGCTATAGCGGCCATAGCGGCCGGGAATGACATCTCTGGTATTAAGTAATAACATGCATAAAATAAAACCATACTCTCAAAGAATAGTCAGAGTTCTCATGAGATGCAATGTAATTAACCCGTTTAGGCTTAATGGAGGGCACAACTTTGAAAAAATAAAAACTAAAAAAGAACAATGATGCAGATGATACCTCAGCAGAAGTGGATGGGGGTGCTTGTTGCATTGAGGAGCTACTTCTGTAAGCAAAAACAGCTTATTGTCATAATCCGTAATATAACCTTTTAGTGCATGTAGACTTCGTAAATTTATGAATAAAGTAGTAACATTATCTATATGTGTGGGTTTTTGAGGGCAACTTGGCTTCGGTAATACTTTAACATTCCTACACTATTAATATAAACCTTATCATGCATTTTATTTTTCCAAATGTTAATTATAGCTAGTATCTATCCATTGTCTTCATTTTTGCATCAAATATTTAAATGGGATATTATTTTCATATTTTTAATTGTACATGTAACATTAATAATTGACACATATCAGTGCATTAAATTAAATAGTTTTGAATGGTAAAAAGTCATTGAATAGTGTAGAATGTACATGATAGGAATGGATCGGACCCCACAAGTGATGATGGGGATGTGTTAGTTAACAAAGATAATTTGGGGCCTAAACAATGGAGAGTATATGTGAGAAAGAATAAGAAAGGCCCAGTTAATTAGTATTCCCATATAAATAGGAGTTAGTTTAGATTTCTCATATAAATAGGAGTAAGTTTAGATTTCCCATATAAATAGGAGTTACTTTAGATTTCCCATATAAATAGGTGTATGGGGCAGTAGCTAGGTATATTATTATTATTATTACTTTCTGTTTTCAGATTAGGGTTGGGCAGTGAGAGAAGGTCGGACCAATTGATAGAACAGAGGTAAGATAGAATATGATAGAGAAAATTATTTTATTAATAAATGTGAAAACTGAATGAATTTCCAGAGCTACTGCTCCTCAGTCAGAGAAAGAATTCTCTCACTGCCCAACCCTAATCTGAAAACAGAAAGTAATAATAATAATATACCTAGCTACTGCCCCATACACCTATTTATATGGGAAATCTAAAGTAACTCCTATTTATATGGGAAATCTAAACTTACTCCTATTTATATGAGAAATCTAAACTAACTCCTATTTATATGGGAATACTAATTAACTGGGCCTTTCTTATTCTTTCTCACATATACTCTCCATTGTTTAGGCCCCAAATTATCTTTGTTAACTAACACATCCCCATCATCACTTGTGGGGCCCGATCCATTCCTATCAGTACACATACAACATAGAGATATATAGATTTGTTTGGATTAGCTTATGAACAACTATTTTAGGCTAATCTACTAATATAAGCATTTGTCTCACTGTTTGGGAGCTTATGACTTTAAGTTGGTTTTAGCTTATTTCGATAAGGTCTTCAAGATAACTTACAAAGACAACTTGCAACTTATACAAACAGTTTAACCGTATCGCTATAATTAGACATAACCAAGTTATTTATCCAATATATATAAAGCTTCGCATATCAGTCGGACTGATATGTGAAAGCTTAAGAACCTCTTCACATCACAGATAAAATGGCTACCCGACATAGATTAATAATAGACATCACTAAGGCTTTGTTTGAGAGATTTGAGGGGAAGTGAGTAAGGAGAAGGCTTTGAAAAGGGGAAAGGATTCAGTGGAAAAAATTGAGTGATTTGGATGTTAAGAGAGTTTTGGGGGTATATTTTTATTCATAATACAAAAAACACCTAGAAACTACTCTTAGAGATAGAGTTATTTAATGGAATGTCAAAATCCATTTAAAGGGAAGATATAACAATGATCGGACTATCACTTACTTTTGGGGAACAGAAACCTTGTATTTGTGAACTGGAAGAGCGTTTATCTCTTCTTCAGTCATAGAAGGTGCAGTAGAAACATTATCTGAATCCAGAGCTCTTAAAGTTTCATAATCTGAAATTTGAGAAGGAAAATTAAAAAAAATTAGGAATATTATTATATAATACACTTGAAGAGTAGTGAACACATAAATTAACTACAATATTTTTGAATTTCAGAAACTTGTAAAAGTTTTGATGTGAAACAAAGTAAGAATTTATATTATGAAAAGAACAAACAAACCTAGATCATCAAACTCCCGATCAAGAAGTGCCAGCTGAAGTCTGAGACCCTGCAGACGCCCTCGGCTTGCAAGTGCTATCGATGGAGGCATATGCAACCGCAGTTCTGTGTGGCCAAGAAGACCACTGGCTGCTGCTGCATGAGCTTGGGCCTGGGCTTGAAGCTGTTGACATGTTGCATACATCCTTAGCATTGTAGCCATCAAAAAAACACCAAGCACTAGCCAGAGCTACAAACAGAAGACCTCATAAATCATAAATGAGAATAACAATTTAGATTAAATTATATGCTTTGTTTAGATACATATGAACTTACCAGAAAATTTGGTGACATCTGGTGGGAGTTCAGTATCATGAATAACAGGAGAACTGAAATATATACGGATTAAGTTGTGAATGGTACATTGGAGAAGATACAAAAATGAAAATTATCTACACATCAAATTACAAAAGAAACTTAATGTGAGAACATACCTGTTACGAGAAAAGTGAGTGAGTTGGAATTACTAGGTCGTGCTGCATGAACACGCTGAAGAAAAGATTGAAATCAGTACAAAATAATACTTTATTCATCAAAGATAAATCAAAGAAACAATGAAGCATCATATTTGTGCAATATAAATAGTAATTGATGCGGGCAATACATACCAATGCACGCCTCTCGGGTATAAATCCTGGAAACCCATTTTCTATATCACCTCTTGCACCTCGAAAAACAAAACTCATGGCTCTATATATTTGAAAACTTCAACTAAAACTTCATGCGTCGACTAAAGACCCCAGACCAGAATCAACAATTAAAACCTTTCAATATTCTGAAATATCAAATAAAATGGTAGTTAGTAAACAAGAAATCAACACCAAATACATGATTGAGGGTAAAACATTGGTCCTAACATATTTCTGTTATTCTACTCAGCATTGATGAAAAAACTAGGTGCCAAGCTACTTCAAGCATTATAGACAAATAAACAATTTGCAAGATTCGAGAAAATAACATCGATCAAAAATCCCTAATCAAACAAAAACCCTAGCTCAATTTTGACACCGAATTCAATCGAATATCAGAAAGAAACAAATGCATCAGCCAAAAAAGAAAAAATGCATTGGAATAAACGGAGAATTTTGCGGCGATGAAAACGGAATCGGTGCATTGTGCGAGAAAGGATTCACAATGAGGGGATAGAGGCTTACAGAAATTGACGAGGAACAAAAGCTGAATCCGATCGAGGCTGTGACCGGAAATGGTGTTGCGATTTCAATCAAGAAATGAACGATGGTTTGGATCTTCGCTCTCTGGATTCGGTTCGAGGTTGAAGATCACGAGAATCGGTGAAAGTTTTTCTCTTTTTTTCTTTTTCTTTTTTGTTCAACAGCCACGTATATTTCGTAATGTGTTGGTTCGCAAATTGCATGGCTATAAAAAATTGTTCACATAAAATAACATAAATTTTTAATAAATTGAATTAATATGCACAAAAAATTCAATTGTAAATTATAATAATATTGACGTGATACCCGTGCTATCGCACGGGGCCGTTTGGATTTAATATTACGTGGATAATATATATCTTATAAAATTATTCCGTATATATTTAAACAATACACATATTAATTGGATGAATATCTATAATAAATTTAAACATGTAGTATCTTAAATAAAATACAGCAATAAAATATATATACATATATATTGTTTAAAATTATAAGTTTAACATGTATGAATTTGGACATTAAAAACAATGCATATAAGAATAATAATAATTGTTAAATAAATAAAAAAGACCTTTTAATTATTGAAAAAATAATAATTAAAAAATGTAATATTTTTCATAATAAAGAAATTAATATTTTATAACAAATTATACATTGTGGGATATAAGCAATAGATTACAAAATTATTTTATAACACGTATGTATTTTCTATAGATTACAAAGTTATCATATATGGATTTGCTAATTCAAAACAATGCATATAACAATAATAATAATAATAATAATAATAATAATAATAATATATATATATATATATATATATATATATATATATATATATATATATATATATAATCAATATATGGCTTTGTTATGATAAATTATTAACAAATATAATATATTTTAAATCATACGATGTTTGTAATAAATAAATTGATATATATAAAGGGTGGTAGTTATTTTTTAAATAAAATAGGAAACATATAAGAAATCCTTGTTACTAAAAATTTAGTTAAAGATAACATTTATTTTTAAAAGAATATAATTTAGAAAAAAAAATTGATACAATCAATTAACTAAATTTATACTTTGAATAACATATCAATAAAATAATAAAAAGATTATATTACATTATTTAATTAATAGTCATAAGTCAATATTTTATATAGTTAGTCAATTAATAGATTCAATTAAACATTAACGAAATTGGTGGGAGATTATATTAATACAAAGTAAGTTTGAAGCGTTATTTAAATACTGATTGAATAGTTTTTAAACATGGTTGAATATATTTAGGAGATTTCAACAGTTGCACGTTTACCTAATATGTCACTCGTATTTGGAAAAGTGGTGTCAATTAATAACCAATGCAATTATGAAGACGAAGCTGAACGGGTTTCAAGGAGCAAATACATTACGTTTGCAGAAGTTGTATCATTGGGATAAGTGTTGTAGCCTACAAATATATACTCCATAGTGCTTTCCGATAGACAGTAGCGAAAAGATCCATCCTTGGTCGTCTGAAAATGTCACGCTTATCCCAAATAGCCAAAGCATGCAGGTGAAAAATTTGTTTTCGATCAGCAATCTTATTCTTTCTGTTTCTTCTTCAATAGTTTTAATCTGATTTAGACCTCTTTCTACCTATGTAGGAGTTTAAAATACATTGTGGTTCATGATCACTGGGAAAGATTTGCGATCAAAAGGAAGCTCCGACGTTCATCTCAGGATCTCCGTAGGTCATTGAAATGGAAGAAAAATCAGGTGACCAAGTTGTGCGTGCATTTGGGTTTAAGGGTATCGGACAGTGATGCATGCATGTGGGAAAGGGAAAAGAAGTTGAAGAATATCGCAGGTGTGTGGCAACGAAAGATGACTGAAATCAACTGGAGGGGAAAGCATGAGGCAAAGAAGCTTGCTCTAGGGTTTGCTGTAGTTGAAGATGTTCAATCTGTGGCAGATGTTATGATCAGCGCGGGGCTTGATGTGAATCACAGAGTCGTGGATGTGTGTGAAGGACTGTCTATTGTGTATATCGATTTAGAAGATGAAAGGTGTGCCATTATTTTAATTATATATACGAATATTTACATCTTTTCTTAGATTGTGTTGTTCTAAATTCATGTTGTAATTAACTTTGTCGTCTGTATGATAGTGAATGGAAGGTCTGGTCAAAATTGGTTGCCAGCATGAAAAATTGGTATGTGATATGTGTTTCAGTGTAGTTATGGTATAACCCTGCCATTCAAGCCATCGTTAATGTGGTGATATGTAAGAAACTGCCATTTTTTTAACGTTTTTATGGTTGTCCAATGCAGGAATTTTTTATGAGTAAAAAATATCGTGTCAGTGTTTTGTTAGTCCAGCTTTTGAGAATGTTTGAAGGACTGCAGCTTAGCATTCATCTGTTTTCAGGAGATGTTGAATTTTGCATTCTCATTAGTTTATTTCCTTATTTGAAGTTTGTTTTAATTATAATTTAGGATTGGTATTGGACTGTAATGATTTATGGATTTATTGCTACACTATAATGGTGGGTTATATATATGGATTGTGTGATTTCACATATCTAGTATTCTTCTAATTGACATCATGTTTATATTAAATTGAGTTATTTTTTGTTGCTCTTTGCGAATTGTAATGTATTGCTGCTTCAATTGTTCCTCATTTGGTTCCCTTTAACATGTATATAGTGTTGTTGCTTATATACAATGTTTGTATGCTTGAATGTTTTTACACGGTGACCTTTCAAAAAATGATAGCAAATTTGTTGTATAGTTTAATTGAAATAATGCATGACAAAACAGCATATTTGAATTGGTTTTGATTTTAATTGTGAGCTTAGAAAGTATAACAATAAATTGCTTGTATCAAAATAAGATTTTTATATTGTTTCATTGTATCAGAATAATTATGCTCTGCTTGATTATCCCAATTCATTATATTTCCTCATATTACTTCAAAATTGTGGATATCATAATCGTGCACTACTTGATGGTCTCAATGTCATTGTATTTCCTCATATTCCTTCAAAATTGTATGCAATAGGGACAAACTTGATAACTCTGCTCCCTTTATAGGTATCCATCAAGGTGATCAATTTCTCATTATCTTTATGTTATTTGTAAGGATTGTCAGTCCCATATCATAGCTAATTAGTTAGATGCATAATATTGAAAGCCTGTGTATGCAGTGCACTAGGGACCTCATGTTTGTTATCTCATTTATGCAAACGACCTTACTCTTTTACCATATACCAGTATAGAATAGACACATTCTATCAATCTGTTACTGGACCAATTATGTCAAGCATTAGGATAAAAGAAAAACTTAGAGTAAACTACAGTTTATTTCGCAACAAATTCAGTTTTCCCACATCGAAGGAGATTGTGATTCACACATGTTTTAGAGAAGCCCATGTAAGGATTCACAAAAGTGCAGTCAAGCTTCATTGTAAATTACTGACCCCAAAAGCTGTTATTTATAGCCTACTTTTTATCTTCAATGGATATCAACCATCTATTTGGGATATCTAATATAATACAGGGTAAGTTTTTCAAAGCCTTGTTGTATATTAGAGTTTGCCTTTACTTCAATATTTCTTCAATCTCCAGGATACAATCCAAATTTGAGCAATTTCCATATAAGTTCAAGTGCAAGGGCAAAATGATTAAAAAGATACAATGAAGCTAGCTCACAATTGATTAAACAGTACAAAGTCTACAAAAAAACAAATACACCAATGAAATAAACATAATTTTCAATACCATTTAAAAAATACAATAAAAAACCATTTGTTGTAAATCTCGATCGTTGTTGACATCTTTTGTTGACTTCGTCTTGGATCTGAGTAAAATTAATGTAGGTTAATATATAAACAGCATGAGAAAGTAAGTATATATATAACTAAAAATATATATTAAAGAATTGAAAAATAATGGATTAGTAAAATGTGGATTACCAATTAATAAAGTGATAGAAAAACTTCCTTGTACACTACATTTGTAGTGGTCGAGCACGGAACACTGTCGTTGTCATGAATCAATATCTTTAGACCGTTTTTGTTGGTAACTCTCGATATGGAAACATATAATTGACCATGACTAAACACGGGAGTAGGCAAATATAATCCAGCAGTATCAAGGGATTGACCTTGGGATTTATTAATTGTCATGGCATAAGAGACAATTATTGGAAATTGTTGCCTAATCAACTTAAATGGCCACGGAGACTCTGACGGCGACATAGACATTCGAGGAATGTAAAAGAGGTTACCTATATTCTTGCCAGAAATAATTCTTGCCTCAATGACGTGATTGGCTAATCTTGTAACAATAAGTCTTGTGCCATTGCACAATCCTTGAGATTGGTCTAAATTTCTCATCAACATAATTGGTGTACCAACCTTCAATTTGAGAATGTGATTTTGTAGACCGGATGTTCTTAGATTACTCAAGAATTCAGGTGTTAGAACTTCGTAAGCTTCAGTGTAAGTCGCATCAGTTTTATCTATCTTGTCAAAACTGAGATATTCCTTTTCTTCTCCTAAAAAAAGAAACCGATTATTAAAACGTGGATTAATGAACGAAATTTTAGATATATAATTATTTGGCCAATCTGAACATTATTATGATAGGTTAATAATCGGTACCTGGTATTAGATCCAAAATATAATGATTGATTTTGTCAACAACTTCAATTGTTGATGCAAGAATTGCTTTGCCTTGTAAATAATAAAGACGATAATAATTCTGCAACAAATCCGGGTATGTGCTTTCAACGATGGCTTGAATGGGATCTTCAAAATCTGTAATTAATAATTCCCGAGGGATCTCTATATCAACCAATCCATCATTTGGTTCGGATATCCTACCATCGTCGACATCCAATATCCATTTCGAGAACTCTGTTATTTCATTATTGTTGTTATTACCTTTACCATTCTTAAGCCTCATGTTTTTTGTTAGAGTGAGGACCTTGCAGTAGTCCCACACATAAGATGAGAATATTGATGCATGAACAATATCGGAACAGGATGCTCTTGGAACAATAGGAAGAATCTGCCGGAAATCTCCACCGAAAACAATAACTTTCCCTCCAAATATTCTACTCGATAGCCCATTCTGGTTCATGAGGTCTTTAAGGGTTTTGTCTAATGATTCAAATCAATTTCTCATTACCTCTTCTGCCCTAAAATTTTCCTTAACTCTATTACGGGTTTCCTGGTCATCTCTGAAACCAATCACGGAGAGGCGTCCATTTTTGGGCTGGAATACAGCTCTGATAGCCAACTCCCGCTTCAATATTGAATCAAGTTCGTAAGGAAATTCAAGCGGATCATATTCACCAGCCTTGTTTCAAAAAAATAAATGTTAGAATAATTTTTTTGAATTATAGACGGATAGAATGATGAAGCCGTCTCATGTACCTTTTTTAGACCATTTATTATCTCAACAGCGGATTTGCCAACCAACTTAACACAATCGACGTCCCAAAAAATAAACTTTGCCTTGCATTTACCGTCAACAGCCAGTATTTCGAGTTTAAACCTACAACAATTATAATCTCATAAGCCATAATAAAATATACAAAACAAATAAAAACTACAGCAAAATCTTTAACAATACCTGGGCACGGGACGTGGAATTATGTGCTTTGCATAGCACTCAAGCTTTCCATCCCTCAGAGTCACACTTTTTGTGCATTCAACACATCAATCGTAATACCATCCAGCTTGGCCAACATCAAATTTATCCAGCGTCGCAACAGTTACACATGTAGTTTCCTAACAAATAAAACCAATATAGATTTACTGATGAGCGGCACAAAATTAATAATATACATCTAAAGTATGTGATCTCTTGCCTGTTGCAAACTCCCTATTTCTACAAGACTTAATATATCAGCTTTCCATACAAACTTATCGAAGTCTGAGTAGTATGAATTCTGTGATACAGTAACTTGCACACTTGAATCTGACAACTTTGGAAAATCACCTTTAAAACTGCATCAATAATGTGATAATGCAATTTAGAATTATATTTTCTATCAAGCGGTTAATAAGATAAAGGATAATGCACGTTTCAATTTGTTTAAAGTGCATGATGCAAATACCTTTCTTTTAGTTTGGAAACTTGTTCAAAGCTAATATCATTTATGAACAGCTTTGTGCCATTCCACACATTTGATACGTTTAAAGGAAAGTTTCCTACAATTTTATTTTAATTAATATCAGATAATGAAATTTTTTACATATATCGATATCACACTAATTTACAAAAATTTAAAAGCATATACCTTGAGCCTCCTTTATTCGAGCATTATCAGAAGCACAACCATATTCCCATCATCCTTATTATTTGTCCAGTACTCATTGAATTGGATTGCAAACTGACCCCATAACGTACACACAACAATGGATTTGCTGTATTAAAAAAGATGAATGATGAATCCATAAAAACGATAAAAATATTACATATAAGTAATAAGATGTATTGTCCAATATTATATTTAACTATTCTATTATTATTAAACATACATATTTAAAATATTGTGAATATATGGATCTTACCTGTTATTAGTAAATGAAGAAACAACTTTGCTCTTGCTATTATCAGAACTGACATGGGATTGAGTAATCTCTACAACTCCACCAAGAGCATCTGAAATATAACAACGTGCAATATAAGATAAGTAGATATATAAGTAAATACTCATACACGCTTAAATTGAGAGGTTAAAAATTACGAATTAGTCCAAGAAGATTGTTACCAACTAAAATATTTGCATGGAACTTTCCATCCACAATGTCAGCCAAACTAAGAAGATTGAGAAAATTAACAGGAATTTCTGGGTTGTCTGTTTTCTTTACGGAAGTAGATCCACAGAACACCAGCTTGTGTTTATGACCAGTGGACTTAAAAGAGAAGTCATTGGAACCTACTTTAAAATTCTGCATTACGTATGAACAACCATGAGAGAGATATTCCTTGAACTTGGTAACCAAGTACGGGGGTACAACAGCTTGAATCATAGATCCCTACATTAATTTAAAAATATGGAATCAGCATCTGCTTCAAAAAATTAAAAAATAATTTTACAGAAATTGAATAAGGATACAAACCTTGGAATCCACTAGAATCATTTCAATGTGTTCCTTCTTTGAAGCACTTGTGACTGACCAAATATGTTTGCACCTAACAGAAATCTTCCAGAGGTCCTTTGAGTCATTGATATCCCTCACAAACTCAATTGGACGCGCCATAAATATATTTTCACCCTGACCTAATAAGAAAGACGTTAATATACAGACGAAGAAGAGACATTAATATCACTGCGAAAACACAAATAACACCTTGAGTAGTTTTGGAAGAATGATTTTAGAAGGAATGGCATGTAGGTGAGGGTATTTATAGTGGATTTGGGCTTAAGGCAGTATCGAAAGTTGAAAGGTTAGTGTGGTAGGAAGTTGTGTCGTGTTATTGCATGATGATGCATATGGCTGCTAGGGTTTATAATTCCAACAGACATCGATAAATACAAAACAGATCACGTTAGTATCTTTAATCATTATCTTTTGTAATTCTCAATGCATGCAATGTGGAATAATGTGGAACAATAAAAAAAGGAAATTGAAGAGTGGGAAAAATTAATCGTGCAATTTTTTGTAGTGATGCCATGTCAGCAAAATGAAGATTACAATCAACCATATTGCAGTATTTTACAAATAGACTAATTTGCCCTTAATTATTAGATTAGTTTAAGTTAAACTCAATTAGGGTATACGTGGAATTTCCAGGTACTTTAACTTTTATATATTGTTAATAGATTAAGAATCACATGTTTCTAAAAAAAAAAATGAACTATTAGATTTTAAAATAAATTGTGCAGATTATGTGTTAATATTTTTTTCTCTCTCTTCCATTATTAAAATAAATGATGAAATAAAGTGAAAAAAATATTGATATATATATATATATATATATATATATATATATATATATATATATATATATATATATATATATATATATATATATAAGAACTTGTATACTTTATTAATTACAACCACATTGGATAAGTGTGACGCATCTTCTAATTGTGACATCATATTTATCCATTTTTAAAAATGTAAGATTCTGATCACCAGACTTCCTGTTCAAATGAACTAGAAATGAGAGGACAATGAATTTGTATCTTGTTACGATTTATCATTGCTTTCGATGCGTCAAAGAGTGGATTAATCAACAAGATTAGCACTTTAACGCTCAAACCAGTGAGAGAAATAAAAAATAATGTATGTACGAGTGGAAATAGATTTGAATACATGAACCAATACGTCTTACCTTTTTAAACTAAGAGTGGTTGAAATTGCTCGTGTATAATGTGGCGTGTTATGCAAACAATCGTTAGATTAGATAAGACAATGATTGATGTGTTGAAGGGCGAAATTGTATGTTTCATGTTATAATGAAGGTCTACCTACTTTGCGTTGATTGTGTGGTTCTCATTTCCCAATGTGCTAGATTGCATGGTTCCTTGTTTGTGGAAATGCATATAAGAAATTGTTTGACTATTAATCTTCTCTTTTTCATTGCCTTTAAATTTGAGAAACTCTTATTCTTCTTCCTTATTTTTTTATTTCTTCCATTGTTATTAGTTTCTGGCACATGCCTTCATCCTTAATAAAGTTGTGCTCATTCTTTCAATGTGCAGGCTCCTAAATTTGCTCTTTTTTAAGGTAATGCCTAGATTTCCTAGTCTTTAATCTTACTTACTTTATTGTAGTTTTTGGAGAAGAAGACTATGAGGTTTGATAGAGGAGATTATTATCGATTGGTGGTGTAGCGGGGAAAAATTAAGACCAAACCCATTTGATTGACTTGACTCATTATTTTAGTGAAACTCGACACCGTGCTTTATTGTTTCCAAAGAAAAAGGGAAGAGTGAAATAAACCCAAAGAGGTTTTTAAATCAAAATTAATAAAAAGCAAATATCTTAGGTACGGGGGTTGGTTATGCAAGGGGAAGGTGTTAGCACCCCTTACATATGTGATACTCCACAAGAACCTTTTTGTAAATCTGTGTGTTAAAAGAAAATAATTGTGTGCAAAAGAGAGTTTGTTTGATTTTAAAATATTATCGGCAAGATATTACATCTTATGCCTACATACCTCATGTGTACAGTGAAGAATTCAGAGGAATGTAGTTCCACTTAAAAGGGAAACAAAGGATTTTGGTTTAAAACAGGATAGACACTTTTATCATCATAGTAAAGAAAACTCAGTCAATCATTCTTGAACATGTGAACAAATAGATCATTTGCATCACAAATGAAAGAAGGGCTCCAACTTGGATAAATCAACAAGTATGCCACTAGCTCTTTCAAGTGGAAAAAGATCAATCATATCCATCAATATCAGGACTTTTGGGGGATTACATCTCCACTAAAACAATCATCCATGTCTATACTTTGAAATAAGAGCCACTAAGGCAAAAAAAAGTTTTATCAAAGAGTTTTAAAAGAGTTTGCATACATTACAAGGTTTTGAAAAAGTGAGAAGATTTTGAAAATTTAAGAAGATGGGAGGAGATGAAAGGACTATCCTAAAGCATAAAATAAAAGCTAAGGATAAGAACAATATAACCAATAAGAAGCCAACACTTGACATAAAGAAGTCGATGTAGATTTCTCATCCTTTGAATTTACACACCAAGCAAGCATAATACCAAGTACCAGATGAAATAAGCCTCAGATGAATCATAGATCAAGCAAAATCTTCAATGAATATAACATCTTTATATGAGTAGCTTGCAATCAAAACCTTAGAAATGAACCACAAGAACCTAAGACAAAAATTGGCCAGAGTAACAGTTGTATACAGAAGAATTCTCATTCACAATACCTTAGAGTAAACTCCAAAGACTTCAGACAAGGTATGAAACTCAAAATAACCTGCACACAAAGAAAACCAACCCAATGTCTTAGAGTAAACTCCAAGGACTCCAGAATATCAACATAATAAAGCCAAGGTATCAAAGTCTTAGTCCAATAGTCCATCCTCCAAGCTTAGGGTATAGTAACCAAAGTCCAAGTCCACATTAAATTTTTTTATGATTCAAGTTGATTATTAATGTTTTAAGAATAAAATAAAGGTCCAAGTGGCAAGGGAAAAAGTGCATTAGCATAAACATATGTCCAAGTAGACAAAGGGAAAATGAACATAAACATAAACATGGTGATGAATGAGGCATAATAACATAAAGCATAAGATAAAATAAAGCAAAATAATAAAAGAAGCATAAAATAAAGTTAGAAATTAGTAATTAATGGTTAGAAATTGGTTCTCAAAGTTAATGATCAATAATGGTTGAATAATGAACTTAGGTTAAGGTTGATAAAAAAAACTCATCAGAGGATTGATAGAATCAAAACCTCTACACAACAAGTTTTCAAGGGTCTTGAACCAATTGTCAAATAATCAACCATCATTGGGCTTATAAACATAGGTTTAGACCACAAATTATTATTTTTCGATACGGGACAAATTTAGCGCTATGTTAAGCAATTGCCAAGTAACTTATAGAGAAGTCACCCTACAACGAGACCGGTCAATAACAATTTATGTGTTTAAAAACAAATTAGAGAAATAATATGTAAATCATTCTCCTAAAATTTGTAACACATATAAAATAACAAACAAAAACAATAAGGGGATTGATATGAAGAGGGAGGAAAATGGATAAAAAATAAAACCAAGTGTCCAGATGAATTCTTTTAATTTTATGGGACTTCATCTTGATGATCCATCAGAAGAATGATAAAATCATAACCTCGACACAATGGATACCTCAAGACTTACACCCACAAATCAAGAGAATAGAGATTGAGGGAGAGAAAAAAACAAATTAAATATTAAAAAAGTTTAAAAGATTTTTAAAATAGAAAATAAGAAGCAAAAATCAAATCAAACATCTAAACACCAAATAAATTCAAACCAAAGATCACCATAGGTCAAGAACCATCATAGGATCATTTCCAAAATTTTCCAGAATTTTATAATGCTCAAAAACATTTTTAAACCAATTAAGACTCGAGAAAAATGAGAAAAAATATTAAAAATATCAAATGATAGAACAAAAATATGAAAAAATAGTCATAAATCAGAAAAGATTTAAAGTATTTTTTCATAATTTTTTAAAATAAAAATAAAGAGTTATGAATTTTTAAAGTTAAATAAAATAAAATAAAATAAAATGAAAAAGAAATAAAATCATAAATAAGAGGTGTGTTGAATCTGGATCTATTAAATGATGTGGTTAATCCAATGGACCTGTTTTAGCGTTGAACTAGGGGTGCTCAAAACCAAACCAACCCAATAGAAAACCGCAAACCAAACCAAACCAAACCGAAACCGCAAAAAACCGCATTTGGTTCGGATTAGTTTGGGTCATTTTTTAACAAAACCGCACGGTTCGGTTCGGTTTGCGGTTTGTATATTGTAAACCGAACCAAACGAATCAAACCGCATTATGTTACAACCTAAATTTTACTTAACTCACATCCAACCCAAAATTAAACCTATTATACATTAGCCTTATGAATACGAACAATTTTCTCATCCTTACACATATAATTTCAGTCTCGATCTTCTCAAATCTCTAATAACATTATTTCACCTTCTTTGCCACATACATCTTCCCTCTTCTTCTATAATCTTTACTCTCCTATATTATTTCTTTTTCACCTTCTCATTTGTATGTAAATGTTCCGTATTTCAGTTTCATTTTTATCGCACATCTTCTTCTCTAATCTCTCAACACTTTTTCTTTTTCTTTTTCACCTTCACTAATCTTTCATCTCTTCTATTTTTTTGTTTCATTATAATAATTTTATATTGTTTTATGCTATTATTTTATGTTTAATATTCCACTTTTGTCTAATTTAATTTTTACATATTACATGGAAAATTGTTGTCAAAATATGACGAGTTTTGTTGTTATTTGTTAGTGTATGAATGTCTAAATATAAAATTATGTTGTCATATATATGTGTATGTATGGCTCAATAAAATATTTGTAAAAAACCGAACCAAACCGCATTAGTTTGGTTTGGTTTGGTTCGGAATTTTTTTAAAAGTCAACCGAACCAAACCAAATCGCACTATTTTTTCTCTTACGGTTCGGATGATTTTTTTCGTCAAAACCGCCCAAACCGCACCGCGAGCACCCCTATTGAATACCATGAACTTTCACTGAAGCAACACACCAAGCGCAAAATAGACTATCCACTAAAAACATAACAATTGACACGCTCTTATTGGTTGGATGATGACACCTCATCATCTTCAACCTCAAGCTCCAAAGATTTAAAAGATTCTGCAGAAATTAGTGAATCAATCAAACTGTAAAATCAAGTGCTCATAGTGGTATCATTTGATTCGTCTCATCAAGACGATCTCAACCATATCCTTGCGAAATATTTATTCAAACTACAACGTAATGGATTTATAAAAATGAGTCAAGTTAAAATATGAAAATCTTAAGAACAAATGCATTAAATCAGATCAAATGAGTTTCAATGAATCAAGAGTTTCATGTTAGCCGAAATTGATCAATGATCTTTTTTTTTTTCCTCATATCAACACCACATAAGTCGATATAAGAATCCATTTCAATTACAACTTTAATAAAATTATTGTAGTGACCCTAATTCTTAATATTATTATGATCACTATAATTTACTAATACTACGTCACTGTACTTTGTCACCCATCTTCATCATAAACTGTCCAATCGACCAGCACAAGAATAAGAACCTCTCAATAAACATCATCATCATTAACAATAGTACAAAAGAAATATAAAATCATCATCTTCAACACTAACACCCAATCCACAAAACAACAAAAACCAGTACAACTGGTATCAAGTATTTACCTAACCTACCTGCCACAAAACTTAATCTCCACAGTTGTAGTAGGCCAAACATGTCCCAAAGAATCCAAAAAAAACCAAATACTAAAAAACACAAACCTACTCCATCTTCTAAGGAACCATGCCTAATCGTTGACTTGCAAGCTCACAACTAGTATCAGCAAATCCAACTCTAGAGTTGACCAAATCAAACTCCATCCACACGTTCATTTGATGATAATGTCCAATTACGTATGCCTCAATTCCCAACAAGTCAGAGTTCCCAAACGTGAAACAATACACCAAATCATTCTTCCATTTTGCCACGTCATCACTTACTCTATACAATAGCCTCTCCCCTGAAACACTCATCTCCGCTCCTTCAAACATAAGCGTAACCGCCGGTAACACCGGAAGACCCACCCGACCCGGTTTTTGACCCGACCCGAGATTGTAACACAAATCTATAGCTCCCTGGAAGACGAAATTCGTGTCGTTCAAAAGGGTCATTGACCCTTTTGTTTGAGCAATGAATTCTTCTCGTAATGCGGTGTAAACCGGTCCTAAAAGGAAGGTAAACTGTGTACCCGAATCCACCATTGTTTGACCCGCTCCGGTGTGATCCGGTGCGAAGATTGTTTTTGGTACCTGAAGTAATTTCTTCCCGACGCGTATTCCCTCGAGTCGCACCGTGTATGCGACTCGATCAAAATACGGTAATGGAATTGACATTTTGACCATGGGTGTGTATTTTAATGGTCCAAGCCAGTTAAAGTTTGCTTCGCCGAAAAGTAACACGCCGGTGGAGTCTTTGCCGGAGATACAGTACGAGAATTTAGGTAACCCCATTTGGGTTACAAACGAGAGAGAGCCACGGTTCATACCCATTAACCCGGTTGTTTTGGAGTCTTCGTTTGTGTTGGAGCTGAACCCGGAGTCCATACACCCGAATATGGTACCGGGTTGTGCTGACCCGCCGGCGAAGAAAGTCTCGGTGGCGAGGTTGCCTTCGATGTAGGAGGCGTCGGCGTAGGAGATTGTGGCGTGGCAGAGTTTTTTGGTATCGCATGAAACGGGTACGGGGAAGTCTCGGGTTCGGGTTTTACAAACGGGTGAGGTGCAGGGGGTGGGGGTGTATGTTGAAGAGAGGAGGGGGTTGAAAATGGAGTTTAAGTTTGGAAGCTTTTTACAGTGTAGCCATGAGAGTTCACTCCCTGTGTCGAGGACCATGGTAACATTCTGTGGGGGTGAGCCTAATGTAAGGGAGACTGTTAAGGTTACATTGTGTTGGAAAGAGAGTTTACGTGAAGAAGGGGTTGGAAGTGAAAGTGAGCCATGTGGGAGTGTTTGGAGTTTTAGTGGTAATATGAAAGGTTTTTGTGGGGGAGGTGAAAGAGAAGAAAAAGAAGTACTTGTTTGGATTTGAAGGAACATGATGAAAATGAAAACTCTAAGAAGAAGGAGAACATGGGGAGAGGTTGGCATGTTCATTGGATCAGTTGTTATTTGTTTGATATGGTTTGGTTTGGTTTGTGTTGGAAGTTTTGAATTTGAATGGAAAATAAAAGGGGAGAGAGAAGAGAAGTGTGTTGAATGGTCTAATCCAATGAGACAGTGAGAGAGTATGATGGTGAAGTGTACTATATGTCTCTAAATTCTTATATAGAAGGTGGTTTGAACTTTAATCATTTCATGACATGGGGGGAAGATGTGTTAGTATCACTTTGTTTCCTAATTTCTAGCCGACTTGGACTATAGAGGAATCTTTTACACTATAATGTTTATTCTTGTCATATGGTACTTGCACCCATAGACCTAGACTTGTATGTGGCTTCAAAATAGATTGATTATATTCACACTCATTGTATTGTTTGATATTGGAATTCAAATGTACACCTATGTGGAAAATTTGAAAATCATGATGGAAAATTAAGATAGGACTGAAGTTATACATATAAATTTTTCTAAAGTACGGTGAAAAAGACTTTAAATTTGCAATAAAATAATGAATTAATGGTTATCAAACATATGATAAGTTCTATTAGACTAGTGAATTATTTGTCTTTTTCATTTCTATATTTCTATGACGTGCGTATATATAGGTTTGAGTAGCACATGTGATTATGATTGATTTTGTGTTATCTAAGTGTTTCAAACTTCTTAATGTATGTTTGGTATAACCTTTTTTAGTGCCGCCGCATGTTTAGACAACAATTTACCATGAAAAAGAGAAGCTACAAAGTGTAACTTTTGGACTAGACATGCATCTATTTGTTTTTCACGGTAGAACCAAACATGTCATTAATGAATGAGTTATTATATCTATGTTAGTGGATTTCTTAGTTTAAGGTCGTACCGACCATGAAATTAACGGAGCTCGCTCTAGTTCTTTGAGTTCTTTCAACTTTGTTTAAAATCGTTCTAAACATTTCATTTTTTTTCAAGATATTTTGCCTAAACTCCTCTTTATAGGATTGGTTTTCCTTACCCCCAAATGTCACTATGTTAAAAATAGATATACGGGTACATATAAAAACAATGTGAACTGAATCAAATTTAAAAGATAGATATTCTTGAGCAGAAAGTGTACTCTTATTGAATGCTCTTAACCAACTCATATTAGCAGTAATGATCATTAGTTAATTCTCTTAATGAAATGATTAGTATGAAAGGTGAGAGCTAAAGGAAAAGAAGGAAGACAAAGTTTGATACTACCAACGCATCCTTCGGGAAAAAGGTCACTGTCTAGACGGTACAACCAAAACACATAAAGTGATGAGTTTTAATAAAATGGAGGGAAAAGTTACTATAGGTTTGGAAACAATAATAAACTCTCTTTCTTTATTATCCTTGACTCTTCAGCATTAAAAATTAATGCATGGTAATATGTAAGTGAGTGAGAGCCATATCAATTTAGGATACATGCTTTCAAACTTATAGTCAATACAATAAAATATGAAAAATTTCAACTTGATTTGTATTACTATTATTCGTTGAATTTGTATGAACTTTGACTTAACTGCCTTGAATATGATTAATTAATAATTTTAATTACAATGCCAGCTTTTGAAAGTAGAATTGCATTCATTCAACCTTTTCCAACACAGGGTTAGTACATTTTATTTTAGTGCCTTTTATTAGAGGTAATGGTTGTGAGAGAATAAAGTGGAAGATGGGTCTTGTTACATTCTTTTCTTTCACAAGAAACTTTGCATGATTATTTATTTGAAAAGCCTTTGTATAGGCTAATGAGTAATGATCATTCTGAAGCCACTGCTACACTTCAATAAATGAGGTTTCAAATGTAATTAACTTCTGAAGTGAACCAAATTAGGAAAGAAAGAAAAATAGGCACTGATTATTTAGAGAAAAGATGTGTATTGACTTTTCTCTCATTTTCTTTTAATTCTTGTGGGTGAACTAAGATCTTAAGAAGACTTTCTGATACTACTATACTACATACATAAATCTCTTTAGGTGGGTTCAAAATAAAATTGATTAGTACTTTATTTTTGTCAATAAAATGTAAGCAAAATAATTTTAAAAAAGTGAAAAAGTTTATTAAAATTATTTTCAAAATATAAATTCTAATATTTTAGAACTTCAAATATGCGTACATTAATATTGTAAAATATTTTAAAAATTATCCAAATTTAGTAAAATGAATTAAAAAAATAGCCATTAGTAGCAATAAGATTTGTCTTTAATTTGATGTTTTAATAGGAATGGGGACCATTAATATTTAATACCAATCAATCAAACTTCAGTTAGAAGAGACCCAAATTTGCTCTCTTTTGAAAATAGCATGTAATGACACACCGCTAATATACAGGTGTCGTAGACGAATCAAAGTCAGTACGATTTTACGGTGCTATCTAATTTGTTTCTTTGCAACATTGGGACAAGGATTTGGTATTAATAGTCTAATGACTTTTGTTCTATCACTTCTTTTTCCAATTCAAAATAATGCTTATTATCTTGCTTATATTAATTGGTCGGTTAAATTTGTTGATATCATTATTCTTGTAATAATAAACTAAAAGAAAAAAAAACCAAAGATTTGAATATTTTTCTTCGGTTGAGAATTAGAAATAGAAAATGAAAGTGGTAGAGTTGTGTTTTATTGAGGGGGAGTCATATATCTGATATGATAGAGTGGATGAACTTGCACGATTAGAATTTCAACACTTAAGTCAGCGAGAGATTAAGAAGTAATGTGAGAGTGAAAATAAATTTGAATATTTGAAATGACGTGTGTTCTCCATATATATCAAGAGCATTTGAAATCCTTCGCGCGTGATGTAGCTTGCTATGCGGACAATTGTCCGATTGAATTGGACGGTGATTGATGCGTTAGAGAGAAGAATTGTATTTTTTTCTGATTAGAGCGAAGGCCTACCTTTTCCGTGCACCTTTCTACAAGGAATTCGCTATTGGGTCTTTTGCCATGGCCTTGCAAACGACCCAAAACATTTGTCCTATAAACCCTTGTTCCTATTATGTAGAATGGGGTTTTCGCCATGCACACCTTCAGGTTGGTTGTTAACAGAAACAAGTGAAGAGTAGGACATCACTAGTATTGAGAACAAATGTATCAAATGTATTTCTCTTGATCGATAATGTTTCATAAGGAAGTCCTTATGATTGTCCTTACGTCTAATGATAGTGATATTCTCTCTATCTTATGATACTCAAGTACTCTGAACAAGTCACCTTTGTTGAGACACACACATATATAGAGTTCTTGAACTACTAATTTCTCTTTCTTTGCCATTTGTGAATTTCTAAACTCTTCTTCTCTTCCACCTACAATATTTTCTCTTGGGAGGTACTCTCCCATGGGGAAGGTAAGAGGATATGCAGTTAATATGATTGGTATGTCATTCCTATTCATGAATGCCTATTTTCTTTGATAGGTTTTCACATTCCTTTCAACTACTTTGAGGTTGACATTCTTAATCATTTATTAATTGCTCATTCACAATTGCATTCGTTAAGATGGACTTACGTCAAAGTCTTTCAATATTGGTGCAAATACAAGAAAGGAGTGATGACTGTAATGCTTCTCTTCCATCTCTTTAAAGCCTAACACATTTCCATCGATTCAACGCGAGGTCAAGGCCTGATATCTCTCGGGAAGGTTATTAAGATGTTTGACATTTACTTAAAGAGTGTGAAGCATTTCAAAGACAAGTACTCTGTGGTTCCTCCTTTCACCGAGACAACTCATGCTAACCTATGTACCATAAAACCCGTGTCACCTTATTAATGTTTGGATAAATTCTCCAAGTTCTTGCATTAGAGCCATTTTTTCACGGACTCTGAAACTTGGTCTATAAGATGGATGCGATGTACCTTGGAGGGGTTCTTTTCTCTTGGAAGACCACTAGCAATGGATGTCATGTACTGATGCTTTCCTTTCTGATCTTCCTATTCTTTGTTGCTACAACCTTTTTCCATGGCTCAAGTCACAAACTCAATAACTTTCTTGGGGGATGATTTATGCCTGTGAGGGGACCATTTCTTCCTTGGTGATTCTTCTCACACTCTACACTTTCTCTTCTTCTCCTGGCCACCTTTACAATCACCTTTTCGTGTATACTCGGTAAGTCATCCCTTTTTAATCATTTCTTCTATTGCATTCTTTAGATGAATGCACTCATTGGTATTATGGTCGTGACTTTTATGGGCATTCTTCAGATTAATCACCTTTCTTCTTTTTATATGTGACCCTACTGAGTACGACCATGATTTTGGGTTGCCACTTTTAGGCGGTGGATTAGGCAGTGAAGGAGTCACATAGATCCTTCCATGAATCTATACTCCTACCTATAAATCTTTTTAACCATGTCATCACAACTCTAGTGAAGGCCAGTGCGAATAACTTTCACTTCACGACCTTGTGGGTATGGTATTAATCTAGACTGTTATCTACATGTTTAACATGTTAGTCCGGATCTCTATTTATGACATAAATTTTTAGCTTTAAATATTTCTATAGAGATCTTAGGATTTTTTTCGAGGATGCAGACAAATAACAAGTTATTTTTTCACTCTAGAGGTGGCACATATGTGTCAGGTCTTTCCCTTCTTCAGGAAATGATGTGCAGGTGAACGACGAGGATGACGAACTTAGGGAAGAGTATGGCTACCACTCCTCCATTCAGAACTGGGCGGAGGAGTCATGTGTCCTCGGTGTTGGTTGTGAGCTGATGATCTCGGGCCCTATCCTTATGGCATTACTGTGCCAGCGGAGGCTAGGTCTGCTATGGCGGCTTGTTTGCCCCCGAGAGGCTTCCTCCTGTATAGTATTATCCTTTGGTGGGGCGTATTGTAGATCTCTTTAATTCTGAGTATCTTGCTGGCCAAGAATTTTGAGTTTTTTTGGTGTACTAGGTTGTAGAAAGTATTCAACAAGTCGATGGCTCCTTGCATTCCAAGATTTGCTTGTAGTAGCTAAAAGCTTGGGATAATTTATTATCCAAGTACAACATGTTGTGAGGGAAGTCAATGTGATGGTTATCCTTGGCAATGAGGTTGTATAGGTTTGAAGAATGGGAGAGCTTGAAATGTTCCTTAACAAACTCTTGGAGGATTTAAATCTTTTTGCATAGGGCCGGATGGAGATGCCACCAGAATTAAACCATTTTCCGTTGGAGAACGGGGGGAGAGGTGGAGCTTTGGAAACTTCAATGGCAACATTAACATCTTGTTGTTGGGCGGAAGATTAAGTGACTTTGGATGTCATCATTCTCAATGAGTTTGATAATAGATCTGTTTATGAAAGAGATTGAAGCTTCAAGAAATGAGAACAGTGATTTGGATCTTTGGTGGAGAAAAATGGGTTTTCATGAAACTTATCAAGAATCAGAAGTCGTTTCCCATAGAAGACGATACTGATCGGTTAGGAACTAAAAATGGAAGATAATGTTATGGAGTTGTGTCTCACTTGTTGGACAAGTTAATCCAAACACAAGAGGGTGGGGTGGATGAATTGTGAGGGTTTGAAAAATGGTGTCCTAGTTAAAATATTTCATAAAATCAGAGTTTGAAATAGGTTTGTAAAACAAATTATGTAAAAGTAGTGGAATAAAGTAAATTATAACGGAAAGAAAGAAAAATGGAGGAAGTAAATAAATGACAAAAAAAAAGTAAAGAGATAAGTTAATAGATGAAAGCGCCAAAGCTTTATAGAGGTTTGGTCTAACTATGTGACCTACTCCTGTCCCTAAGAATTCCTTCTTAAGAATATCCACTATGATCTTGTTTGAGCTTTACAAATGTTTTTCCCAGGAACCTACTTACTAAAGGACTGGATTTTTAGACAGGTTATCCTCCTAACCAAACACTCTCCCAACCAACAAGATATTTTGCCGCCTGAACAATCTCGAACCAAGAAAGAGAGCTTTTACCATCCGGATGAGCTCACAAACCAATCAGAGTTTTAACTACGAAAACCTCCCAACTTAACACAAGATTTTGATAGGCTAATATCAGAAATCAATTAGAGGTTTTACCAAGTTCACATCAACAACCAAACAAGAGATTTTAAAATGTTTTATCTCACAACCAAATACAATATTCTCACAAGAGAGATATTACAACAATGCCCTACACCAGAACCAAATACCTCACAAGATAAAATATTTACTCTCAAAAACACTAAGGCAAAAGTATATATATATATATATATATATATATATATATATATATATATATATATATATATAGAGAGAGAGAGAGAGAGAGAGAGAGAGAGAGAGAGAGAGAGAGAGAGAGAGAGAGAGAGACATAGATAGGGAGAGAGGGGGGAGAAGGTATTTAAAACATATATTCTGGTCTATATTGAAATGAGGGGAAACCCTTTATTTATAGAAGAAGGTGTGGCTCAAATGGAAACAATCCATGGGCTTTCAATGTTCCTAATCGATAATGCAAATCGTATGATAAATATGTAGTACAAAAATTGAAGGTTTTTAAATGGCACCTTCTCTAATTGATAATAAGCCTTAATAATATACTATGAGGCATTACATAAAATATAATCGATTAAGCATACAACTCGCATTGGTTATTTAGTATAAACTACACTCATAAAGGGTTATTTAACCTAGTAATCAACTAGTCATTTACACAAAATATTTTTTTGATGATTTTCACGAAGCATAGAGGCTTTCCAATCATTCGAAAGTGCGTGTCTTATTTTCCTTAGTAAATTTAAGAGCTAATCTTATACCTTTAACGATATAGATCACTTAACACAAAAACAAGGAGCTTTCACAACTTTCCCTCTTTCACATCTACGAGTGTTTAGGATCTCTTGCTAGATTCAATAATGATTCAACACTTCATTTGAGACTTGACTCCAGTTCTATCTGACGAGGCTTGATAAGAATTCTTGATAGATACCATAATCATATAGATTGCATGACTGGGATCTTCACCGACTCTACCGAACACCGTTTGACATTTGGTGTTGTCCCTCAAGATAGACTTTGGCGTATTGATCTCTAAGAAATACAACTTTATCACCACATCTTATGAATAATTCACATCATAACCGTGTCATCATCAAAAATCAAAAAGACTTGATCATCACTTCAGATGAGGACTTTACACCATACTGTTTCCATCATCAAAACCAGATAGGCTATTTGTTTTCTACCTTCATTATACATGCAAGCACATAAATCCTCATTCTCTTCCTTTTTGTTGATCACAATGCATCTTTCAGCGAGGTAGACAAAAATAGAAAATAAAGGTGATTGATTGGAGAAGTTAAACTTCCCAACAAATATAGAGAGTATATCATACTCCTTCTAAGAGTATACTTCTCCTCTTGATGACTTGTACTTAAAAACTTGCATGGGTCTTCAAGGTAATATTGGAATATGTTCTAACAACATTGAAGGATTTCTCCCATTATTTTAATGCTTCTATCCCACAAGAACCAAATTCTCCCAACATCTTGTTTGTATTCATAATGTTTGTATTTTCTTTCTTAAATGCAATGCCATCATCCTCTAGGTATTCCATGTTCCCTTTTTCACCTCACAATAACAACATTTTGTCACTAAGTTCACTTCTGCACCACATTCGATTAACACTTTGTTTATTTTCATGTCATCAACTTCAAATTGAATGACCAAAGGCTTCAAATGACTTCTCATTTGATCGTTTGGCCAATGAAAAGACACATAATTCAACACCGGATTTTGGATTACTCTAAGAACATAAGTTATCATGCATTAATGTGTCCACAACAAGAACCAGGTAACATAAATGTTTGTCTAACTAACTCTTAAAGTCCAAATACCCTATTAATATATTCTACTAGAAGGACTTAAATGACATTCTCACTATATATGTCTTGTAAATCATCAAAAGTGTTTTTTCATAGTTTTTCTAAACTTCTTTGTTATTTTCATATTCTACGAGTTTTAAGTTACCCACCTTGTTTTCATATATTTTGTAAAGTATCAATAATTAGTATCATTTTGATATATAATTTTACAATCCCCTTTTGCTTGAAGGTGACGGTCATGAGTTTGTTGTAAATTTCAAAATTCTAATACACCTCATTTTGAGGGTGTTGAGCCTTTTGAGTTTAAGCTTGAAACAAATTCCTTGTCTATTCTAGTTTGGGTGTCTATAGATATAAGGCACTTTATCTTTTTGATAGGATAACTGAATTGGTGCTTTTATGAATTTGAAGAACTTCCTTGGAAATTTAGTTATCTAAGAACCTCCCATTAAGAATGAATGCCTGCTCCTAATGTGTCTATCTCCTTTGAACAATTATCCTATAAGAACACTACAGGGAGGCGTGGAAATGATTCTATCCTTGAGATGTAAATAAGTCCTTGTATTATTAGGAAGCTCATAGTTCTTTCTCGAATTTTGGTACTTTCTTTGATAATATCTTGAATGGAAATTGTTTCTTCCTCTATTCACTTCCTTTTTAGCCCATTTCTATTTGAAGGATTTTTTTTTTTTTTCCTTTCAGATCTCTCACATGATTAAGCGACAACTTTGTCAAATACCTAATTACAACAGGGACATAACATAACCTATTTATTGGTATTTCACTTCTTCTACAAAAAAATTCCAATAGCAACTCATCAATCTTGAGATAAACCTTGTTAAATGTTTCCTCTTAGAACTATTATATCACAACATCAACGATTTTGTTCTCTATGAACACATATTCTATGACAGTGATGTTTAACTCAAGTTTATCATAATATGTAACCACATGGAAACTTTCTTCATATATTTTCATTGGTGCTTTTATTTTGCCACAGGACATAATTCTACCATATTCTTTGGCCTTTAGAACTATATCCCTGAATCAAATATTTGAATTAGTATGATGACCAAATGTGCTATGAATTTTGCTGCACCCCTCAACAATTTTCTTTCTTTTTAATATATATAATTAGTGTTATATTAATAATATTAAATTAAAATAAGTATATTATTTAGATTTAGTTAATAAGTTAAACATAAAGAAAATATATATGAGTTTGTCCTTTAAATCATGCATAATAGTACAAATTGTGTATTTTTTTAAGTAATATTTATAAAATATTAATTTTTATTGTTATAATATTATTAATAAATTAATTGTATATTATTTTAAAGTGATGCAACAAACGGAAAAATATGTAAATTATATTATATATAATATTTTAAATTATAATATTTTAGTTAGTTCTTATAGGTGGTTAGATTTAATTTTATGAAACCATTCATATTACATTGGATTTTGAATCAACTTTTTTAATTCGATCTAAACGACCGAATAAAACCACATACATATATTTTAATTTGATACAATGCATTAATTTATTATTAGTTAATATTTATTTTGTGTTAATACTATTTATTAGTCATGTTTATATTTTAAAATTTAATATTTAATTTGTTTCAAAGTATAATCGGTCTTTTCAATAACTAATAAGAAAAATATAATTTATAATTTGAACATCTAAAAATCAATTTAAACTAAACTGCATGAAATTAGATTGAATCAAATGAATTTTTTTAATTAATCATTCAAAATCGAATCAAAAATAATTTATTTTGAATTAAATGATTTTTTTTTCAAAACTTATCTAAACAGTATCATGAACACCCTTAGTATTTACTGTTCCCTTTAATATTTTGGGAAGGATCCCCCACTACTGCATAAAATATTTTGTTTTAGGGTTAATAGTAATTCACCCCCGTAATATTAGCGAATTTTGCTTTTCCCCCTCCCTACCTTTTGGCAACGATTTTTTCAAAAAAACTGTTGCCAAAACCTGCATTTGGCAACGGTAGGTGAGAAAATTGAAACACGCTCATATTACAAAGGAGTAAACTACTATTAACCCTTTGTTTTATATTCTTCAAATATTTATAAGGTATTCTTCGTGTAAATATAAGTAGGAGCTGTGGACTCGGCTAATAAATATTGTTTTTTCATCAATATCCCTCAATAAGACTCCCTCGCGCAATGCACGACGTACGGTTGTAATTTAGTTTATTTATTTTTTATTGAATTTTAAATATATATTTTTGACAAAATATAATTATTAAGTTTATATTATGATAATTTATTGTGAATTATAATTGAATATATAAAAGAAATTATTATGAATTAATTATATATAAAAGATATATTTTATTTAAAAGAAAATATATGTTTATAAATTGAGAGTTACATATTTAATTATTTTTGCAAACTTAAATAATTATAAAGTGGTTTTTTGTCTTGTCATGATTCTTATGTCTTTTTGGTACTTATCTTGAATATAGATATTTAATTTTAAGTTGTTAAAGATATTTTGTCAAAAAAAATAAAGTTGCAAAAAATATGTATTTATTTCTAGTATTAAATAAAATTAAAATTTTATTTGCAATTATTTTCAAATCAAACTTTTAATATCTTTATCAATTCTATGTCTATTTTTTCGAATTTTAGATATTTTATAAGTAAAGGGTTGAAAATGCTAATTTTTATATTGTCTTAATTGTTTTTTAATTAATTATTTTGATTTTTTTAATGAGATTATAAAAAAATGTATTTGATTTTGTCATTAATATCAATTGAAATATATGAGTGTTCTTTTTTTAAGAGAGTTATTATGGTTGTTTTTACTATATAATCTCTATGGACATCATAATAAAAGAAAAAGTAAACTATAATTCATTTAGGCTCTGTTTGGTAAGCCATGTTTTCGACTTATAGCTTATGTCTTATGTCTTATAAGCTCATATGATAATTTAGACCCGTTTGGTAACAGTCTTTTCATCACGAGCTTATAGCTTATTTTACTAACTTATAGCTTATTTTTCAGACGCTATTTCAAATAGCGTTTTAGCTTATGTCTTATAGCTTATCATTTTTTCTTCTTTTTTATCCTTATTATTTTAATTAAAATCCATTTTTAACCCTTATAATTTATTTTAATTTAAAATAAAATAAATATATATTAAATATCTTTTATGTCATTTTACATTTATAAGTTAATTGAACCGCTAATTTTATCAAACACTTCAATTAGCTTATAAACTATCAGTCTCAACCATCCGCTATAAGCTATAAGTCATCAGTCATCAGCCATCAGTCATAAGCTATAAGCTATCAGTTAGCTTAATAGTCAACCGCTATTTTTACCAAACAAACCCTTAGAAAAATTCTATTTTCCCATATATGGAAAATAAAAAATCTTGTTCTCTGTCTTTAGCTTATTATTTGATATTATATAAAAAATATAAAATTAAAGTATATAGACACGATAAAAAGTGTTGCATACTTAATTATATTTTAAAATCACCGTTACTTTTAAATTTCTTGTAAGAACTACTTTAAAATTAAAAATATTTGTTTCAAAGGTTACTACAGTATAAATATAAAAAGAAAAAAAAATTGTGTTTTAGATTCACACATCTCTTATTTAAGAAATTTAGGGGAATATTTTTAGTTGAAGTTACTATTAGAATAATATAAATAGTTGAAGTTCTTGATTGACTATTTTATTTAAAATAAGGTTTTTTTGTCTTTGCGAAGGTTCGAATTTATCACCTCCAATATAGTAAAAGTATTACATTTAATTTTTAAAAAAATTAAAAGGTTTAAATGCAATTTTGTTCCCTCTATTTATATATTTGTTTCAATTTTAGTCCCTTCATTTTAAAATCGGTATTATTAGTCATTTTTTAAAGATTATTTCAGAATTTTAGTCCCGCTTTCATTTTGAGACCAAAATTTAATGACATGCCACATTTTAAAAATTTAAATCCATGTCATTTTCTTTAATAATAATAATAATGTTATTTACTAAAAATACTTTATTATTATTAAAAATCCAAAAATAATAAAAATAATAATAATAATAATAATAATAAATTTTAATTGAATTAAAAAATTATAATTAAAAAGGATAATTGTAGAACATTAAATCACCAAAATAAACTATTAAAAAAAATTAGATCCCTAAAAACTACCATCTTCATCGTCAACTATTATTATATCAAAACTCCAAAATTAATTTTTTAAACCTAAAACTTTTTTTTTTTGATGAATGTGTCTTAAAATGCTCTCCAAATTTTGAATCCTTCTCCACCACTTCTTTCAAAAGCCCTTTCTTCAACAATCACAACCACTCATAGTTTGAGTTATGTTCTCGGCCATTCCCTTTTCTTGTCTTCTGGGTGATTCCAACATACTTAAAAGTTGAAACTAAATCCAAATATTTGTTAAGCATTCCCTATTCTCAGCCATTCCCTTTTATTTTCTTTCGGGTTATTTCTTCAATAATTTGATTTGTTTTGATTTTTGGTAGAGTGGGATTATTAATTTGATTTAATTATTCTCATCCATTAATTAATATTTTAGATTCAACATTTAATTAAGTTGGATTTGATTTATGTATAGACTATTTAATTAAATCAATTTGTTTTATTGAGTAACCATTATGAATTGGTCTTGAGTTTTCCAGATCTACTTTTCCCACAGCCAACAACAAAACTATAATTTATTTTTTCAAAAAGAAAGTAATTGAAAAACATGGGTTATTGAAATAGCGTGGTGGTTGTCAATGTTTATGCGTTACTGGTTCTTCATTTCCATTTACATGAAGAAGTAAAGATTGATTGATAGATGGATTTACTCCTTTCATTCTTCATCGGAGATGAACTAGCCACTTTAGGTTTGGGTTTTTACTTATGGTATCTTTTCTTTTGGTATCTTTTCTTCCAGATCAAAAACTTTACTATTAAGCTTTGAATAGATTTCGTTGTTTCATAGGTTTTAATTTAGAAATTGGAATGAATAAATTTATAATTTTGTTGATCATATTTTTTTGGGTTTTTTAGTTTTAATTTAGAGACGAGAATGAACAGGTTTAATCTGATCATATTTTTCTGGGTTTTTTAGTTTCAATTTAGGGATTGATATGAATAAATTTAAATATTATTAATTGATTTTTGTATTTTTAATAATAATAAATTATTTTTAATTAAATAACATAATTGTTATTATTAATAAAAATGACATGATATAAATTTGGTAAATATGACCCTGACACATCATCATTTTAGTGCCATGTCATTAAATTTTGATCTCAAATTAGAAGGGGGACTAAAATCATGAAATAATTTTTAAAAAGGGACTAAAAACACAGATTTTAAAATGAAGGGACTAAAATCAAAATAAAAGATAAAAAAAGGATGGAAATTGCATTTAAGTCAAACTAAAATAAAGTATTACATAAAATTCTGAAATGATGATACAAACGGAGTAAAAGTGTTAGCATGAGAATACGTGCCTCTATTGGAGTAGTATATTATAATGGATTTTTTATTCAAAACTTTTTAAATTTAGGCTGTCAAAACGGGTCCGGTCTTGGATATGTCTGTTTACGGTGATTTCCGGTAAATAACCGCTAGTCTTCCAAACTATAATAAATATGATTTGGTTACTCGCAGGATCGACTAGATTGATCCTAGGACATAGTCAAAAAGGTTGTTATTCATGATAGTTCGAATTATGTCTATGATTGATGTGTCTCGAAATAAGAAACACTTGAACAAAGAAATAAAGATTAGCAATCACCTTGTTATACACGTAAATATAACACCAGTAAAAAGTGAGTTAAAGACAAAATATAAGACAAAACTGTAAAGGTGCAAGAATCTTAAAGTGCAGAAAAGTTAAATGCTTCGAAGATAAATGACATGAAAATAAAGAGTGCGGGAATGTAAATGACAGAAAGTAAATGAAACGCAGTAATATCGAAAGATACTTGAATAAAGGAAAATACACATGTATTTAAAATGGTGTTGGTGTCATACGTACATTTCTCAGCGAACTCTTTCTCTTAACACTTGATACTTGAGCAATATGTGAGTAATTTGTACAAAATGAACACACGGAATCCTAATACTAAGACCCTTATTTATACTAGTTTCGACCCTAACGGCCCTACACTAATCTAATGCCACGTTGCCCGCAGAAAATCCAGGGACGCCATCTGTCTTCGTGCGGTTACATAAACCATTTTGAAATTCAAATCATCCCGCCTGAATCACCCTTCGACGCGTGACAACATAATCAGAGTCGAGAATGCCACGAAACCACGCTAAGCTTCAGTACTTCGCATATTTCGCAAAAACGTCTAAGTCCCAAAGACTATTCTTTTCGAATTTAACTTCAGTGCTAACTATCTTTGTTCCAACTTAAACATCATTCTCGAAGCATGGCCATCAGTAGCCATTTTTATCTTCAAAGATGATCATCAGTAACCATCTTCCTTTGAATTCCAAATCTTCGAAGGACATTCTTCTCAAACGAAATCTTCAGCTAACAATGTCCATCTTGTTAGCATTTTTGAGCAGGACAGATCAAAGTTTTAAGTCCTCACCCTCTAGTTTGACCGTTCCGTTCCACCCTGTTTTTTAGGCGGGCACATGCACTAACATAAATTTTGTATTTTTTGACTTAAAAAGTGTAGTGTCCACACGCTTATTCCACCCTGCCCTCCTTTTTTTACGAGGGGCAACCAAAATTTTAGACTCACACCTCAACTATGACAGCTCCACCCCGTTTTCTTGCGGATTTTTACGAGACGGATTTAAACAAAGCGGACATGTCTGTTTGTCACTCTTACAATATTATATGCATTTATCTATGATAGAATCGTGAGTAATGTAAAAATAAGATATTTTTTTTTTGCCATTTTCAAATTTTTAAATTATGTATTAAAAATCTGGTTATCTTACAGAGGACCGTCATGTTACAAGAAAAAAAATGAATATTTTTTATTAAATTTAAAATTTAAGAAAAAAAATTAGACTCTAAGAACTCGTTCAAGAGTTTATAAGTTTTTGGTTTTTGGTTTTAAAATTCATTTTTTAAATAAAAGTCAGTTCAACAAAAAAATAAATTTGATATTTACTTAATTAAAAATAAATTAAATTACTATTTTTATTTTAAAGTTAAAACAGTCGATCACTATTCCAACAATAACTATGACCACCGTTGACGGGAACCACCGACCTCCACTCCAATCATTAATTCAATCACTACTATGGCCATCATTACGACATCTTTGACCATCGCCAACTACTTTTGACCATCGTCTTTAAACGCTTCTAATCACTATTTATCCACCTTTGATCTTTAATCTAACTGCCACTCTAATCATTGTTACCCTTTACTCTAATCACCACCAACCACCTCTTTGATCGCCACCAACGATCATGTTGCCCACTGTCAGCCACTATGTTGACCACCGTCAACCACCATGTTGACCACTCTCGATCACCTTTTTGGCTTCTAGCCACTATTATCAACTACGATTCTATCCATCTACTCCAAACAACTACAAATCTACCACCTCTCTGACGACCAACAATCAACATTTGTACAGGTTTCAACCGACAATCACAAATATAAACTTTTATATTACAATTTAATTTTTTTTATATTTATAATATTTTAATTATTTTCAAATTTGATAATATAATTTTTTTTGGATCAGATATGTTTATCATATATATTAATTTTTATGTTTAAGTTTAAAATTCATTTTGTTGTTTGAAAGTTTCATAATCAAAAGAAAAATTAATTTTGATTTTTGAAAATTTTAAAATTCAAACCAAAATAAAAAAAATTAAAATAACAAACAAAAGCTACATAAAGCAAAATCTAAATAAATAAACCGTTGCTATTTTGACACTGCTTTTATGTGCACCAATATTCTACACTGTATAAAATAACAAAACCAACATTAAATAAATTTAAAAAAAAATTTGATAAGTTAACGTGTCTACCAATCAGTTACTCGGACACTATCAAACTCGAGACCTCAAGGGGAACAAACTCTTGGGACCGCCCCTTTCCGCTGGACCAACCATCTCAGGTTAATAATACTCTTTCTGATTTAATATATATAAAAAATTATTTTAAATTTAGATAATATATAACTCAAATACATTGTTTATTCAATAAACTAAAACCTATATTATTTATTCAAAAAATTAAAAAATAAGATAAGAATATTAGTGATTAAGAAAGATAACCTACTTCTTACAAATATCTATCAATATCGAATCGAATCAATGTGATAAATTTATTCCCTATACTAAAAACAAATGCTAAAAATGTGAATAAATTTTGGTGCCAAAACATCTTTGATAGGCATTTGCATTGTGAGCCACCCCTTTTTTCGACATTGAGACAACTATTTGACTGGTGGTAACAACCGGCTTAAGACGGTGACAGATCAGATACATTGTACCATGTTGTCTTTACTCAAATTTGTAGATATACCAAATTTAAATTAAATTGGGAACATCACTACCTAAACTTTAGTTTTGTCAAAATATCAATTTTTGAATGATGGTATTCTTATATCAAACGTGGCAAGATATTTTCCTCAAAAGAAAGGAGGCAATTTTAAATTATAATTCACACATACTGTTGATATTTAATTATTTTTTCTAACTAATGCATGGCTAATCTTTTTAAAGAGAAAATCGTTATATTGTAATACTAATTAAATGAGACAATTGAAATCAGTAATTAATTTTGCATTATAAAAATAAAAATAATAGTATTTAATTTTTAGTAGTTAAAATATCATTCTTTTATAAAAAAAAAAAAAAGAGGATGGAGAATCTGTTATTTATGAGCAAATAGATAGTTTTGAAAAACTAAATTCTTGAGTGGAAAATGAACTAATAAGGATCCATTCATTCAGCACTACACGTGCAATTATTTTCTTCTTCTTACTAACATCGAACTCAACTTCTTCCTAGCTGTCTACACTTTTGGTTCCATACGCCAAAGTGCCAAACAGTTAGGCCACCACAACTGAACTATCTCTCCAAATAATAGTGCTTATCCAAACGTATACAACTCAGGAATTCAGATAAACTCTTTTTTTATCAAGCTTAAACTAGTAATATAACATGTCATACGAATGGCACTTAATCCATGGCACATTTTTATATTTTTAGTTTGCTTACAATCATATCATGTTTGCAAGTTGTAATCTTACCAGAAACTCAGAGAAATAAAATAGTATAATCTTTGATGAATTCTAGTAATACAAAACTATGACAGTTATTATTATATTAACTTGAAGATTCTAAAATGCTCAAAATATGTAGAGTCGACTAATCATAGATATAAAATACTACCTATTCTTGAAGCAAGTTGATCCCTAAAAGTCTTCTATGAAGCGAAATCAAAATGCAAATTTGTTCAATATTGTTATTGTTGTATGATGCTCTCCAAGGCTATGATTGGATATTGCAGAATTGACCGAACGAACTAGAATGTAACAGAGCGGAACAGATCAGAATAAAATGTCATTCCATTGTTTGAGTATTTCATAATAGAATAAAACAATTTTCTCATTGTACTCGAATCAGAGGGTACAAAAAATAAAGAAAAGTGATACAATGATATGGAATTCCTTCATATTCTACTCCATTTCATCTTTCTTTTTTTTTTTAACTAATCCAAACAATGAAACATAGTTTTATACCATCTCATCCCCTCCATTCTATCAATCGATTCAATGTTCATTAGTTCTTCAACACAATTCGAATAAATAAAGCGCGAACTAAAGCAGATAATAAAAGAGACAAATGAAATTGATCAACAAAATTTGTTTGACTTGAACTAACAGAAAAAACAAGCAATGTACTTATATGCTTCTTGAACTTATGCTCTTGAAGGAATCAAAAACAAATAACCAATGAACCATAATTTGAGGTACAATAAAACTGAAGCTAGATGAAATTTATCAATGATAATAATGAACACAATAATAAACAATGCTTATGTGATTCAGCTGAATCAGTTCATTATCAAAGTAAAAACAAGGTACTGATAATCATTCTCCCCACCCCTTTCCCCCCACAAAAGATAGACAAATACCGCACAGGTGGTTATCATCATTCTACTAAGTTCTCCTTCATTGATTTCTGACTTTTCTTCCATCGATGCTGCTTTGCTTCACATGTCCATTGTCAATTGTCAATTGCCAACTCAGAATGAGGAAACATAGAACTGAAATTCACCACCCGACATTACAAAATTATCTGCAGCAGAAAATGTCATGATGGTTGCATTGTACACTTTGAATTCAATCGTGTTCATATTATGTACTTCGACTTTGACCAATTAATATGAAGGAAGCTAAAAACTAAGTTACAATTTTTAGCTTCCCCAATATATGATCAATCTGGAATCTACCATGATCTCATTCCACTGTTTACATCCATAGACCAAGTCCTACGCGACCGTGGAGACGGATCCATACTCGAAGAATGAGATGAATTAGTCCTCAAAGATCTCGTCTCTCTACTCGAAAGACTCGAAACAGTGCGCCGATTCTCAACTCCACCGCCGCCAAAACAACCCAAGAAACTCCCAAAAAACCTTCTCAAACCACCACCTCTCTCCCTCCCTCTACTCCCAATAGAAGACCAAGAAATCCTCCTAGGTTCACCACCATTGTTAAACCCACCATCCATTTCAGTATAAACAACAGGAAGTTCCCTCTCAGCACCTCTTCTTCCACCCGAAAATCTCCCCACAGCAAAACCACCACCCGGTAATCTCCATATAGTTAACCCAACATTACTCTCTTCCTCATTCAAACCAAGTGATTGCGACTGTGTTAGTGTTTGTGATTGTGTTTGTGGCAGTGGTTGCGATTGTGATTGTGGTTGAACATTTACATTTGTTCCAGCATCCGAATCCGAAGGTAACTCATGACGACAAACCGGGCAAGAATTATGAAGTGCAAGCCAAGGCAAAATACAGTCAGGATGATAAATATGCTTACAAGGCATTTCTCTAACAACATTAGTTAACTCAAAAGCTTCTTTGCAAACCGCACAGTGCGATTCCATTTCCAAATGAGTATCATCAATTTCAATCGTCGGTAAAGAATCAATAGCCGATTTTGTCGCCGGAGGATGTTCATATCTCGAAATCCCATTGATTTCAATCTGAGAAAGCTGCTCCAGCAATCTATCAAATCCAGATCCAAGAAGAAACTCTGACATACTCGGAGGCAAAGGCCTTAATCCCGAACCAGCACCGTCATCATAGAAAAGCTCAAAACCACGGCTCTCTCCACCTCCACCACCTCCTCCAATACCAACACCAACACCAACACCACCAACACCGCCGTTGTTATTGTTATTGTTACCTCCTTCTGTTACCTCCATCGATCCACCACCGCGAAGGACAATAACCGGATTGAAAGGAGATCGTTCGCCACCGTTGCGGCGAGTTCTATGTAGAGAAGATGGACGGAAACTATGAAAATGATCGGAACCGGAACCAGAACCAGGACGTTGACCGATCATGTACATGGCGGCGGCCGGAAAACGTCGGCGGCGGGAGTCTACATGGAGAGAGCGCGACGGTTGATCAACTTCCTCGAGAAACCCGCTGTCACAATCAGGGCAAACCACCGTTTCTTGTCTCCCTAATCTCACAAAACGACTGCATCGGTAACACCAATAAGAAACCGTTTCTGTAGACATAATAATCCAGATCTCAAATAATCAAAATCAGATTCAAACCTAATAACCCAAAAATCATAAGCACTTTTCAAAAAATCAAAAGCACTTTAAGAAAAATGAAGGAAAAAAAAAAAGGAGATTATGATTATTGTTGATTTTCTAGGTTGGGAGGGTTTCCATGGGGAGAGGGGTGGAACGAAGATAACAGAGAAACCGCCTTGTAGTTTTTCTTTTCTTTCTCTTTAGCGTGTTTGGAACGCATTTATTATGTGACACGTGGCTTTATGTGGTTGGATGGTATCAAAACGACAGCTTGTTACAGATGAAACGGTTTCCCGTTTCAGCCGAATGAATGAGCCGTTGTGTGAGAGAAGTTAATGAAGCAAGCCAGCCACAGGGTAGAAGCGACTCTGTATCTTTTTCTCTTCACCCTAGTAACCTATTTAAATTGAATTGATAGACCGAAAAAGGTAATTAAATTGAGTTTGATTTGTAACTGATTTACTTACCGTATATGTAAAAATTTAATTTATTTAAATTGTATAATTAATAAAATGATATAAAATACATTAAAAATATGATATGCATTAACTTTAGTTGGAAAGTGAATATGCTTTAATTGAAAAATGATACTAGTTTTGGATACTTGGAATGAAAAATGGGAAATCTTTTACCGACATTACGACATACTATTCTTTTCGAATTTATTCCAAAAATACAATTTTTATATTCATAATTCTTAATACCATATTTTCAAATGTATTTTCCTATCAAATTTCTACCAATTACATGAGGGATCTTTGAAAAATGAAAATTGTATTGAAAGTACCCGCTAATTGCTTTAGATGGTCTTTTATAAACTTTTTTATTTTGAATTTAGTTTTTATTTATATTAATTTTATAAAATTATAATATTATATTAACTCTTCTTTCAGAAAAAATGTAAAAATAATTTTGAAATTTTTTAATAATTAAATTTAAAGAAAGTAAATATGTTATAAGATAGATTAAATAAATATTTATTTATTAAATGATAGCAAAATTATATAACAAAAAAATTAGCTAACGTCAATGTTGAATGGGTTGTTCAAAGTGATCGTCGATTCCATATTGAGTAGATGCTCTCTATCGTCCAATCCTTCAAAGTGCTCATTGGTTCTTAGCATTATTGGGTGGCCACTACAATTCTACTAGGATACTTACAGTTTGTGACAATTTCATCGAATAACGAGTCATTAATCGTCGCATTTGCATATTTTAATTTGTTTCTTGTTAAATTCTAGTATGATTGGTTAGTATTATAGGTTAACGTTTCAAAGAAGGGCATGTAGTGTGGTTGTGATGGATTCAAGTGATTGGTTGTGATGGATTCAAGTGATTTGGGGTTTAGGTGTTTGGAAGTTGTTGTTTTGTTGAGGGATGTGTTCGCTGCATGAGTATGGGTTAGAATGGGTGGTGTATGATGTTTGCTGTTGGGAGTAAGGGTTAAGTTATGGGTTTTGTTGTTTTGGTAGTGTTGATTTGGGGTGTTGGGTTGTAAGGTGAAGGTAGAGAAAAACACAAGAAAGGGAGGTTTGAATTGGATTTTCTAAAAAACTTTTCTTCTTAGAAAAACTATTCACAATAGTCAATGAGATAGTTAAGAGGGAAAAGAAAAATAACATGTTCGGTTATACAAGATCCTCTTAGAAAAGGCTAATCCTGTCCACCCGCCAAGGTGATTTCTCCTTAGAAAAGTACTTAATCCACTAATTTTGAAAGATTACAAATAGCCTCTAAGAGTCTAGAAAGACACCTTAGTCCTCTCAAGTATACAGACTAACAACCTAGTCACTTAAGGAATATAAATCTCAACAAATTTACAAATGATAATGTTTACAAGATATTGCTTCTTAACAAGCATATTGAAACATAAACTCTTAAACACAAATGTTAACACAATTTAATGAGCAACAACTCTTGTGTTCTAGAGATTCTTAGAAATAAGATTTCTCACAATGAAGTGTTTAGTACAGTTTCTCTAAGATATTTCTTTCTCCTTTTCTCTTTGAAGTTTTATTTGCTGAGTTTGAAATATAGCTTGAATAGCGTTGTGGTTTGGCAACTTCTTCAAATGAGAGTGTCTCATATATATAGTCCCGTGGAGAAGGTGAGTGTTGAGAGAGGACAATACGTAGTTTTCCTTGATGTAACGAATTCAAAAAAATCGTGGGGGACAAAGAGCACACCAAAGACAAAATCGTACAATATGTGTTGCAATAGTGGAAAAGGTGATGTACTGTTGCACCATATTGCTTTTATTGCAAGGTTCTGATCATTCTTCTTTTGAGATGTACTTCTTATTTGAAGTAGAGAAAGCATGAAAGAGATCATGTAACATAGGCGTTTCAAGAGAAAATATTCTTCAGAGCCAGAAGGAAGTCTTTAGAGTCAAAACCAGCAGCTTATCTGAACGACGTATTTTGTTTTTCTGAGCTACAAGCAAATGCGTATCTGAGCTGAATTCTGATCTTGAAGACTAGCTTAGCTTCTAATGTGTGATGACGCTGATTTTGATGATTTTTTGGACAACAATCCTAATCAATCAAATTAGTGAATCTGCACACTTAGGAAACTATGAGAGTACAAAATTGTTACATAACAAATATATGTATTGTTATCATAAAAAATTAAAAATTGAATGTAGAATCAAAACTTGTTCTAACAATTCCCCCCTTTTTGATGATGACAAAACCATGTATTTTGATGAACAATTTTACAAGGTAATATCACAAAAATAAACAAATCAGAGTTTAGATAGAGGAAACTCCCCCTAAGATGTACAAGCTCCCCCCCGAATCAAAGACTTACTGATTTTAGTAGGAAGGGATATCTGAGCATTGTTTGAAAGACTCCACATGAGTTAAACAATCTCCCCCTGAATTTAAAATTTAATACTTTTTCAGAAATGTATGGTTTTCTGAGCTTTGTTCCCATTTTCATCTGATGTTATTATAAGTATTCACTTAATCAAAGCATCATATATCACAACACTTAGATCTTTAAATATCAGAGCTCATGAATTTTCATAAGTCATAGTACATATTTCTTATGTAACTCAGAACTTGACGAACCAGATTAGAGCATGATAGTTTCAGACCATGTGATTTGTAGTATTAGAGCACTGCTGATTAACTAGTATCAGAGCATTTGAAAAAGTGGTATCAGAGTGTTTATGGATAAATAGTATCAGAGTCATTGAGACTTGTGAACTAGATATTTCTGAACATCAGAGCATGTGTCATCAGATATTTTTCTTATCAAATATTTCTAACTGACCATCAAAAGTTTTCTCATCTTTATCAGGATATAATTCATTAATCGGAACTAGTGTATTCCTGAATCTTGAATTCATAAATCTCATTTTTTAATGAAAATGTAAGCAACGAGATTTGTTAAGAATTAGATATAGATCAAAATCATCATTATATTTCTCCTATTTTTTTCAAAATCAAAAAGTGTAAGACAATATTAATTGATTTTAAATTTGATTAAGCACAATTAAAAAGAATAGAGAGAGAAAAATAAAGACACAAACTTCATTTGATTGAAAGATGAATTACATAATTTGAACCTCAAATGAAACACAAGAAGAACTCAGACAGAATCAAAACCTAAGAGAGTAAATAAAAAAGAGTAAAAGACAAAATGAAATTTCATTCAGATCTTGCTATCAGAATAATTTCTATTTGTATTAATACACCCTTCCACTAGCTCCCACAATGGTAGGCCAACCTTCATCATCTGAATCAACATGAAATCTGAAGGAACTTGTCTTCAAAGACATAATCTTGGATACAAAGACTTTTCCAGTTTTTAAAGTGCCAGTGGTAGATCCGATTATGAGCAAACTTTTCGAAGGACCAGAATTGGGTAAGGAGCACTGTTTAGAAGAACTCAGATAACTAATAGAATTATGTAATTTAATTTTCTTTTCATGAGAAGATGTTTATGACGCCATGATAGAAAAGAAAACGAGAGGATAAGATAACACTGAAGAATTGATGAAGGGATAAAAACAAATGAAACAACAAGGACCCTCGTAGGAGGGGAGAAAACGTAACTGACAAGGGAATTGATTTGTTATGAAACATCTCAATCTTGAAAAACTTAAAGTAGTTAAAACAGATTTTGAAACAAGAGAGAATAAAAGGACAATCATTTCCAAGACAATTATCAAAGAAAGAAATACAAAACGATAAAAGAAGTAGGAAAATAGATGGTCGTGCTTAACCAGGTTCATTTTCAATTAAAGCTTGTCTCAACAATTCCATTCATAAACATATAGGGTAGGAATAGAGATAATTTTTAACTATTCTCAAAGATAATTCCCACTGCTTAAGGTTATGTTCAAATAAATTGATATGATACAAGTGACATAAGTCAAATCATACACTTTTATTTGAGAACCTGTGACTTAATGTTCTCATAGTCAAGAATACCACCAGGTTTTTGACTAAAGATGTTTCTGATTAAGATATCTTCTAACTTGTAGAAGTATCTTTGACAAAAAAACAGCTTACATAAGATCAATATCTCATTTTCCCCAGAAGTATATAGCACATATAGTTAAGACTCATTCTAGATAAAACTCCATTTTTAGGTGTTTTATAATTAACTTGGATTTACCCATGTTAAAAAATTTTAATACCTCACATCATTACACCTGCACAGGAATGATTAAATTTTCTTTACCAGAAATTTGATGTAAAAATCAGTATGAGGTATAAGTGCCACCAAATTTCTAGAAAACTTTTGGAAGCCATTTTATTTAATATTTATTAGGAAAGATAAAAATAAAATTTATTATATTAGAGTTCTCAAAATCAAACATTGGATCCACCGGTATTGACCTATTCGAGTAGCAGATTAACCTTAATTTTCAGATTTTCCAGATTCATGACTTCCAAACCTTCCAACGTTGGTTAGATCTAAAGTTACTCATTTTTTTGCCTTACAAAAAGCTATTGCTACTACTGTTGCGCTTAAGTGTCAAAATACTCAATTACCTCCTCATCCTTCTCAAGGTATTATAGACAATATGTTGAATCCAAATCTACTCCAACATCTTGAGATCACAGGTTCTACTCCACCACCTCCGCTCAAATCACTAGTTGTTAGAACAAGATTTGTTCTGATCAATATTCTTAGTTTTGATGATAACAAGGATATGAATTTTGTATGAGATAATGTGGTACTCTAATACACTGCAATTTCCCTTTCAGGAAATATATAAAGAGTATGCACAAATCAGCGCTCAGAAGCTTTGACTCAGAAGGTTCAGCATGCAACATCAGAATATGGTCTGGCAAGACATCAGAAGATGGTCAAAGCAGAATCAGAACATGGGTCTATGGAAGCATCAGAAGAACTTGAGATCAGAAGCAGAAGCACTGAAGTGCTCATGGTATCACGCTCAGAAGCACTTCAAGGTCAGAAGACAAGAAGATGCTCTGCACCAAGCTGTTTGACTCTGATGATATTCAAACGTTGTATACACAAACGTCAGATCAGAAGCAAGTACAAGATGGCAGGCTACGCTGAATGACAAAAGGAACGTTAGAAGCTATTAAAGGCAACTTCAGTAGACACAGCGTAAACAAGGCTCGAGGTAGTTGATAAAAGAGTGAAACATTAAATGCAATGCTGTACGGAATACGCAAAGCATTAAATGCTCCCAACGGTCATCTTCTCAAGTGCCTATAAATATGAAGTTCTGATGAGAAGCAAAGTTAACCGATTCTGACGAATTCTGTGAATACTAACTTGCTGAAACGCTGTTCAAATCAAAGCTCACAAACTTCATCTTCATCAAAGCTCACTACATTGCTGTTGTAATATATTAGTGAGATTAAGCTTAAACTTTAAAAGAAATATCACTGTTGTGATTATAGCTTTTCAGAAGCATTGTAATACTCTTAGAATTTGATTACATTAATTTGTAAGTAACTAGAGTGATCAAGTGTGATCAGGATACTCTAGGAAGTCTTAGCTTGTGTCTAAGCAGTTGTAACTAGAGTGATCACGTGGTGGTCAGGATACTCTAGAAAGTCTTAGCTTGTGTCTAAGCAATTATTCCTGGAGTGATCAGGTTGTGATCAGGATACTCTAGAAGACTTAGTCGCGGACTAAGTGGAAAACCATTGTAATCTGTTGAGATTAGTGGATTAAATCCTAAGGTGAGGTAAATCACTCCAAGGGGGTGGACTGGAGTAGTTTAGTTAACAATGAACCAGGATAAAAATAATTGTGCAAATTGTTTTTATCGTTCAAGTTTTTAGACTACACTTATTCAAACCCCCCCTTTCTAAGTGTTTTTCTATCCTTCAATTGGCATCAGAGCGCCGGTTCTAAGGTGCAAGCACTTAACCGTGTTTAGAAAAGATTCAGGAAGAGAAAAACGCTTCAGTAAAAGATGGCTGGTGAAATTCCAACAGACCCACCTGCATCTACATCTGGATCTGCTGAGCAATACAATGGTAACAATGGTTATACTAGACCACCAGTATTTGATGGTGAAAACTTTGAATACTGGAAAGATAAACTGGAAAGTTACTTTCTTGGTCTAGATGGTGAACTATCGGATCTTCTGATGGATGGTTACAAACATCCAGTGAAAGCCAGTGGTGTAAGGCTTACAAGGCAAGAAATGGATGATGATCAGAAGAAGCTTTTCAAGAATCATCATAAATGTAGGACTGTTTTGCTGAATGCTATCTCTCATGCTGAGTATGAGAAGATATCTAACAGGGAAACGGCCTATGATATATATGAGTCATTGAAAATGACCCATGAGGGAAATGCTCAAGTCAAGGAGACTAAAGCTCTTGCTCTAATCCAAAGATATGAAGCCTTCAAGATGGAGGATGATGAAAACATTGAGAAGATGTTCTCGAGATTTCAAACGTTAACTGCTGGATTAAGAGTTCTGGATAAAGGCTACACCAAGGCTGATCATGTAAAGAAGATTATCAGAAGCTTACCCAGAAGATGGGGTCCAATGGTAACAGCATTCAAGATTGCAAAGAATCTGAATGAAGTTTCTTTGGAAGAGCTTATCAGTGCCTTGAGAAGCCATAAAATAGAGCTGGATGCAAACGAGCCTCAAAAGAAAGGTAAGTCTATTGCATTAAAATCTAATTTTAAAAAATGCACTAACGCTTTTCAGGCCAAAGAAGAAGATCCTGAAGAATCAGAATCTGAAGAAGAAGATGAACTGTCCATGATCTCCAAAAGGGTAAACCAACTCTGGAAGAGCAAGCAAAGGAAGTTCAGAGGCTTCAGAAGTTCAAAGAGATTTGAACGAGGAGAATCTTCTAGTGACAGAAGATCTGACAAGAAGAAGGCTGTCTGCTATGAGTGCAATGAGCCTGGACACTTCAAGAATGAATGTCCAAAACTTCAGAAGGAGAATCCCAAGAAGAAGTTTCATAAGAAGAAAGGTCTTATGGCAACATGGGATGATTCTGAATCAGAATCAGAATCAGACTCTGAAGGAGAGCAAGCCAACTTCGCGCTGATGGCTACAGAAGATGATGGATCAGAATCTACATCAGAATCAGATTCTGAAGAGGTATTTTCTGAACTATCTAGAGAAGAGTTAGTTTCCAGTTTAACAGAACTTCTGGAACTCAAGGCTCATCTTAGTATCAGATACAAAAAGCTGAAGAAGCAGTTTGAATTTGAAACTAAGAAGCTGGAAGTGGAAAACTCTAAACTGAAGGAAAAAGTTTTAAATCTATCCAAAGATAGTGGATCTCCTTCTGAAACAGAAAAATCCATTCCGAGTCTCAATCATATTCTGAAAGAATATGACTCGAGCTTCAGAAAGTTCTTATCTAGAAGTATTGGCAGAAGTCATCTTGCTTCTATGATATATGGTGTTTCTGGAAACAGAAGGTTTGGTTTTGGCTATGAGGGTGATACCTCACATAAATTTGAACCTATTGATGATCTGAAGATCACATACAAGCCATTGTATGATCAGTTCAAATATGGCCATGCACATGATATTAGGTTACTTCACATGCACAGAGTTTTAACACTGTTCACACCAAGAAGCATGTGACACACCCTAAGAAATATCATGCTGACAAACCTAAAGAATATCATGATGTTCCTCCTGTTAAATATTATGCTAAACCCAAGTTCAATCAGAACTTGAGGATAACTAACAAGAAAGGACCCAAGAAAATGTGGGTACTTAAGGAAAAGATTATTCCTATTGCAGATATCCTTGGCTGCAAAGAGGACAAAGCACAACATGTCATGGTACCTGGACTCTGGATGCTCGCGACATATGACAGGAAGAAGGTCTACATTCCAAGACCTGGTGCTTAAACCAGGTGGAGAAGTCAAGTTTGGAGGAGATCAGAAGGGCAAAATCATTGGCTCTGGAACCATAAGTCTTGGTAACTCTCCTTCCATAACTAATGTACTTCTTGTAGAAGGATTAACGCATAACTTATTGTCCATAAGTCAATTAAGTGATAATGGTTATGATATAATCTTCAATAAAAAGTCTTGCAAGGCTGTAAGTCAGGAGGATGGCTCAATCCTATTTACAGGCAAGAGAAAGAACAACTTTATAAGATTGATCTTTCAGATCTTGAGAAGCAGAAGGTGACATGCCTTATGTCTGTTTCTGAAGAGCAATGGGTCTGGCACATAAGATTATGACATGCTAGTTTGAGAAAGATTTCTCAGATTAACAAACTAAATCTGGTCAGAGGACTCCCAAATCTGAAATACAAATCAAATGCTCTTTGTGAAGCATGTCAGAAGGGCAAGTTCTCCAAACCTGCATTCAAGTCTAAGAATGTTGTGTCTACCTCAAGGCCGTTAGAACTCTTGCACATTGATCTGTTTGGCCCAGTCAAAACAGCATATGTCAGAGGGAAGAAATATGGATTAGTCATCATAGATGATTATAGCCGCTGGACATGGGTAAAGTTCTTAAAACACAAGGATGAGTCTCATTCAGTGTTCTTTGAATTCTGCACTCAGATCCAATCTGAGAAGGAGTGCAAGATCATTAAGGTCAGAAGTGATCATGGTGGTGAATTTGAGAACAGATTCTTTGAGGAGTTCTTCAAAGAAAATGGTATTGCCCATGATTTCTCTTGTCCTAGAACTCCACAGCAAAATGGAGTTGTAGAGCGAAAGAATAGGACTCTACAAGAAATGGCCAGAACCATGAAACCAATATGGCTAAGCATTTCTGGGCAGAAGCAATAAACACTGCATGTTACATTCAGAATAGAATCTCTATCAGACCTATTCTAAATAAGACTCCTTATGAATTGTGGAAGAACACAAAGCCCAACATTTCATATTTCCATCCTTTTGGATGTGTATGTTTTATTCTGAATACTAAAGATCATCTTGGTAAGTTTGATTCTAAAGCGCAAAAGTGTTTCCTTCTTGGATATTCTGAACGCTCTAAAGGCTACAGAGTATACAATACTGAAACATTGATTGTAGAAGAATCAATCAATATCAGGTTTGATGATAAGCTTGGTCTTGAAAAACCAAAGGAGTTTGAGAATTTTGCAGATTTTGATATTGATATATCAGAAGCAGTAGAACCAAGAAGCAAAGCTGCAGAAGCTGATAGTCTCAGAAGCAATGGATCAGAAGATCAAGTTGCTGCATCTTTAGAGAATCTCAGGATTTCTGAAGAGCCAACAGTCAGAAGATCACCCAGACTTGCATCAGCTCATTCAGAAGATGCGATTCTTGGGAAGAAAGATGATCCTATCAGAACAAGATCATTTCTAAAGAATGACTATCAGAAGTAGTGATCAGAATCAGAAGATGTACAGTCTTTTCAAAACAACACAGTTGTCATCTATGAGTATCTGAAAATGAACGCGTGTCCGTACGGTCAGTACAAAGCGTGCAGTTGAAAAGACGCCGATCTAGGTAACTGTGTTAAATCATTTCTTTTACCACGTTCTCCCACCTAACGTCATTCATCATTTAATGCAATTGATTTCCTTTGATTCTGTAACTGTTCAATCTCAAAAATTTTATTGCATTTTTTTTAAAAATCCGTCTCTATAAATTCTTTTCAAATCATATTGTTTATCCTTTTCGCTCCCATTCTCTCTTTCTTCTTGCATTTTTTTTAAACCCTAAACAAAAACCCATAATTTGTTCTTCTTATTTGTTCGTTCTGCTTCAATGGCTGCTTCTTCATCTCAAAATGTTGGTTCATCTGCTCCTCGCCATCTTCAAGAAGAAGAAAATCAGCAACTCACTCCGGTTGTTGTGTGCTCCATTGCTAAGGATGAATTGGAAGTTCTATGTGAACTCATGGTTGATTTTGATAACATTGAAGAACACCAATATCATCTTAAAGAAGATATCATCTTTCAAAGATGGACTTCACTGTTCGCTGAGTTCTGTGGACCAGTCTATCCAGATCTTGTCAAGGAATTCTGGGTGCATGCAGTTGTCGCCCCTAAATCCATCTTGTCTTTCGTCCATGGAAAGCTTGTGGTAGTTACTGAGGACATTCTAAGAATGATGTTTGATCTGAGAAAAGCCGAGGGGGCTTTAGAAATTGATCAAAGGGCTGACTGGCAAGTTGTGTTGTCTACTCTCTACACCAACGCAAGTAAAACAAAGCATGTCAAGGACATGAGACATCTCTACAAAATCTGGACCAAGATTCTTCTTGGGTGTTTCTATCACAGGAAGAGTACGCATGCTGCAGACTTAGTCAACAATGAGCAAAAATACATTCTGTATTGCATTGCCACTAAGAAGAAGGTTGATGCTATCTACATTATCTTCAACCATATGTGGAAGGCTGTGAGGGATTCCAGAAATGCCTTCAGAGAAAAAAGCTGTACCACTATTCCTTTTGGTAGAATCATCACAAATCTTCTGGTTCATTCCAAGATTGTTGAGAACCTGGAAACTGAAGGTATTATCAAAGACCTTGCTGTCACCTCTGGGAGTTGCCTGAATGCTCTCACTTTAAAGAAGATGAAGGTGATTGATACTATCATCAAAACTCCCCAACCTCTTGATGGAACAAGAATCAGAAGAGAACCCGTTCTAGCTGAATTTGAAACCTTCTTCAATAGTGAGGTACCAGGAGTCAGAACTAGGTATCTGAAGTCACTAAAAGAAGATGAAGGTGTTAAAGGTCAAGAGAAAGGTGCTCCTGCTAAAGTAAACCGCAAGAAGGAAGGAAGTACCAAAAGAAAATTTGATCATCCTTCTGTTAATCAGGTGAAGGTAGTTCAGAAAGTTGCTACTACCATTGAGAAAGAAGTGGTTCCAGAAGAAGTCATTGCAAACGTTGTCAAGGCTGTCTCTGTTGATTTTGAAAAGAATAAGAAGGAGGCTGAGAAGAAGAAGAAGTCAAATAACAATGCTGAGATTGTTAAAGTTGTTGAGAAGGAGAAAATCAGAAAAAGGAAGCTAATAATTCATGACTCCGATGAAGAAGAGGCTGTTCAAGAGGCTGTGAATCAGCAGGAAGCTATGGAGACCGTCAGAAGGAGAGAAATCTCTCGCGGCAAAACAAAGGTTGTTGAAGAGCCGAAGGGTAAGAAGCAGAAGAAGCTTGAGGCTGTGGTCGAAGCTGTTTAGAAGGTATCCAAAGGTATACATATCTCTGAACCTGATTCTACTCCTTCTTTACGTTAAGAAGTTGCATCAATAGCGGTTGCCCCTATCCCTGAACCAGAAAAAGCCCCATCAGAATCACCTATAAACATCCATGTTCTTACACCTCCATCTTCTCCTGTAACCATTCCTTCTTCTCCACCCACCATCAATCCTGTTTTGGATATACCACCCCTTCAAACTCTTTTTCCGCCTCACACAAATATCTCCATCTCTCAACCTCCTCCATGTGCAAACTTTGAATCCATTCCTTCCACCTCTCAAAACAACCAAAGTGGTTCTGATCTTCCAAACTCTGCATCACATGAGCAACTGCTCCGTGACTGCAACTACACTCCAAAGCCTCGTCCTGAAGCTGAACTGGTTGTGTTAGAGTCTGATAATGAAGCAGAATCTTCTTATAGGTTGGATAGAGAGCCTCAACCCTATTCTGTCCCTAACCCTATTTCTTCTCGAACCATTATAAAATCCTGCCTAGTCTACCCTATTGGTGTAATTTTTGAAAAGGTAAAAAGGAATCTCAGAAGTATCTTTGATACCCTCAGAATTGCTGAAGGTTCTGGCTTGAATAACGTTGCTATGCGGAAGTTCTGGAGAATCTTTCGCAGAGAAACAAATGCTTACTTTATAGAACTTCAGGAAGCTTGCGTAGAAGCTGCTCCACGGCCTTGTGGAATTCTGAGAAGTTATGAAGACTTCTGGTTTGCTCGTCTCGGAGGGAGATATACCTTGGAAGAAAAGCAGTTTGTGGATGAATTGGAAGAAGTAAGACTTGCTGCTGCAATGGAAGCTAACCCTTGCAGGGAAATTGTGGTCTGGAGACCTCAGTATCCTGTTCTGCTCGGAGACTTCAAGACTCTCTTTGACTTTATGAGGGAAAACCCTTCTAAGAAAGACCCAAGCTTGGTCATTCCAGAAGTTGTTGACCCACCAGAAGTTGAAGGTCCTTCTGCCCCTAGGAATCTAGCTGCCATTCTTCAGGCACTTGAGAATGGAGATTCTGAGATTCCGGCTGCAGAATATGAAGATGCTTCTATGCAAGAAGCAGATGTAGAAGATCATGTTGCTGAAACAGTTCCTGTTGAGGAAAACCCTGCAAATGATCTATCAATGGAAGCTACGGATCACATTGCCATCCCTGTGGATAGAAGTTGTGAAGCTTCTTCTGATGAACCTTCCTGTCTTGCAAGGACTCTGGAAGTTATTCAGAAGAACCAGGATGAGCAAAGCTCAATCAATGCTGAGTTTAGAGATTTCATGGAAAGGCAGAATGAGCACAACAATGGGGTTCAAGATATGCTGGCCAAGATCTTGTCGAAGCTATGGTCATCTTAGATTGAGTCTTAGTTGTTTTGTTTTCGTTTTTTGCTTTGCTGCATCTGTTCTGTGCATCTTCTTTTGCTTATCCTCTTGTACTTCTGTACTTCTGTCTTCTTGAGCCTAAATGAAAGTTATCTTTTTCTTCCATCTGTTTCCTTTTGTTTTTCATCTGAATCTTTTATGTTTTTGATGTTATGACAAAAAGGGGGAGAAAATGTGATAAATGATCTGATTAATATTATCAGTTACCAAGTAAAAAGGGCCCCACATTTCTAACAGAACTTGCAAAGTTCTATGGTTTTTTAAGTGTTGACTTGCAGGAAATTGAAGATTCTCTTTAAAAGCTCAACATAAGAAGCAACGAGATTAGGAGAAGCAATTCTAAAGAATCAAGCTCTTGGATTCTTGAAGCAAGCTGAGTGCTATGAAGCTTCAGAATCAGAAGCAAGAAGCAAGAAGGAAGAATGTTCAGATATTCTGATGATAGAATATGCTCTGAAACATTATGTCCATTCGTTCTGATACATATTATATGGCTCTGATACATATTATGTGTTCTGACTCATTCATGCTGACTTTTGTCGTTTAGCGTTGTTCTGTAACATTTCAGGATGTAGAGATGCTCTGATGATGCTCTGGTACATTCAACAATGTTCTGATACAATCTAGCATGAAGTGATGTAAGAAGAAATTCAAGCTCTGAAGCTGTCCTGATGGAAGCAAGAATCAGAAGCTGTGAATGTTCTGAAGATCAAAGAAATTCAAGTTCTGAAGCTGTCCGATGGAAGCAAGAATCAAAAGTTGTGAATGTTCTGAAGATCAAAGAAATTCAAGTTCTGAAGCTGTCCGATGGAAGCAAGAATCAGAAGCTGTGAATGTTCTGAAGATCAAAGAAATTCAAGTTCTGAAGCTGTCCTATGGAAGCAAGAATCAGAAGTCATGAATGTTCTGAAGATCAAGCATATGTGAACGTCTCTACTGAAATACTCAGGGAAGTCTTTTATTATTAAAATTCTTCTAGTATTTATTTCAGGGGGAGATTATCTATCTCAGGGGGAGATTATAAATCTCAGGGGGAGACATATTCACATGCTTATGCTTTAGCTGTGTAATTTTCTTTAGCCGTCTGCTCTTTCTGATCGCAAATTCATATCATTTATATATGTTTTTGTCATCATCAAAAAGGGGGAGATTGTTAGAACAAGATTTGTTCTGATCAATATTCTTAGTTTTGATGATAACAAGGATATGAATTTTGTATTAGATAATGTGGTACTCTAATACACTGCAATTTCCCTTTCAGGAAATATATAAAGAGTATGCACAAATCAGCGCTCAGAAGCTTTGACTCTGAAGGTTCAGCATGCAACATCAGAACATGGTCTGGCAAGATATCAGAAGATGGTCAAAGCAGAATCAGAACATGGGTCTATGGAAGCATCAGAAGAACTTGAGATCAGAAGCAGAAGCACTGAAGTGCCCATGGTATCACGCTTAGAAGCACTTCAAGGTCAGAAGACAAGAAGATGCTCTGCACCAAGCTGTTTGACTCTGATGATATTCAAACGTTGTATACACAAACGTCAGATCAGAAGCAAGTACAAGATGGCAGGCTACACTGACTGACAAAAGGAACGTTAGAAGCTATTAAAGGCAACGTTAGTAGACACAACATAAACAAGGCTCAAGGTAGTTGACAAAAGAGTGAAACATTAAATGCAATGCTGTACGGAATACGCAAAGCATTAACTGCTCCCAACGGTCATCTTCTCAAGTGCCTATAAATATGAAGTTCTGATGAGAAGCAAGGTTAACCGATTCTGACGAATTCTGTGAATACTAACTTGCTGAAACGCTGTTCAAATCAAAGCTCACAAACTTCATCTTCATCAAAGCTCACTACATTGCTGTTGTAATATATTAGTGAGATTAGGCTTAAACTTTAAGAGAAATATCACTGTTGTGATTATAGCTTTTCAGAAGCATTGTAATACTCTTAGAATTTGATTACATTAATTTGTAAGTAACTAGAGTGATCAAGTGTGATCAGGATACTCTAGGAAGTCTTAGCTTGTGTCTAAGCAGTTGTAACTAGAGTGATCACGTGGTGGTCAGGATACTCTAGAAAGTCTTAGCTTGTGTCTAAGCAATTGTTCCTGGAGTGATCAGGTTGTGATCAGGATACTCTAGAAGACTTAGTCGCGGACTAAGTGGAAAACCATTGTAATCTGTTGAGATTAGTGGATTAAATCCTAAGGTGATGTAAATCACTCCAAGGGGGTGGACTGGAGTAGTTTAGTTAACAACGAACCAGGATAAAAATAACTGTGCAAATTGTTTTTATCGTTCAAGTTTTTAGACTACACTTATTCAACCCCCCCCTTTCTAAGTGTTTTTCTATCCTTCACTAGTACCCCCCACCAATCTCATGACCCACAACATTGCTTGGTTTCCAACTACTTCAAGTTAATCTCATAATACAAAGGTTCTAATGATTTGCTAAATAACATATATAACATCGTTCGTCAACACAATACACAAACAATAGAAGAAAGATTGCAATGCCTTGAAGAAAGCCTATGCAACACGCCTCCAAGGGGAAACACCATGAACAAAGCCCTTTCAAAGAGAAGCTAAGTAGTTGTTCCTGAGTCGTCCACATCAATAAAAATGAAGCTCTAAAAACGTAGGATCACTTGAAGAGCAAGAAGCGTCAAACTCTCACTCAGAGCCCAATGGGAGACCGATGTAGCCATGCTCCTCTGTAAGATCAGGTAGTGATACCACCTGAGAAAAACCCGCAGAAACATCCTCTTTGCCTCCATATTTTGGACAATAAGATACTGAAGTCATTAAAGAAGCCTCGTAAGCTGAACAAGTATAACAAGAAAGAATATCCCGACGACCAAATCTGAAGTTTGGATCTGTCGTCGTTCATTGAAACCATTGATGATCAATTTTGGTTCCCTAACGGAATAAAAAGATTTTGAATTAATATTTATATAAATTAAAAGACTAATTTTGACATTCAATAACATAAATATACATCATTAAAGATTAAAACATAAGCACATACTTTTTTAATAATGTATATCTAAAGAATGATTTTTATGAAAAGCTATTCAAAATAGCTTCAAATTTAAGTGATTTTTTTTTAAAATTTTGTTCTCGAAAAAAATTATAGTAAAATGTTTAAATGCCTAAAATAAAACTTTATGAAAAATTATTTAAGCCAATTTTTCATTTGAATTTATTTTTTATAAATTATAAATTTGTTTTAAACAAAAATATATAACACAATAAAAATAATTTTTAAAAAGTTGAAATAAATGGGCCTCTCGTGAAATTCAAACAAATTTCAACCACTAAAATTTAGTGTATTAAAATACGTGTTATGTATTATATTTAAAAATAATTCTTTGGTTGAATTAAAAAAATCAAAATTATTTGTTTATATCATGTAAGCGCAAACTATAGCCTTAATGTAGGTCTGCCATTAATATGATTAGTTTTGAAACGTGTGATTTTTTTCGTTCAACTCGTTATTGTTAAAAAGTTTGTCATTTACAATACAGAGACAACACCTTAATAATAGAAGACAAATGGTGGGGGAATATTAGGACAATTAAAGCGAATTTACTCCTTTTCGAGTTGATGTCGGGTCTAAAAGTGAATTTCCATAAGATATTCCCAGTGGGTATCAACATATGTAATTGTTGGGTCCAAGGGGGAGTAAAAACTCTAAATTGCGAGATCGGAGTTATCTCGTTTGTTCATCTTGGTATCCCAATTGGAGAGAACTCAAGGTGTGAGAAGACGTGGAAACCATTAATTCAAGCAGTGAGATCCAGACTTTCAAATGGGAAACATAAATATTTGCTCATCAGTGGACACGTGATCGAGGATTTGATCTAGAGAGGAAAATTGTAAAGGTTTAAACTACAGGACAAAACAATGACGAAGGAGTGCAATTTTAGAGAAAAGTCTCGTCCATTTAAAAGAATATAAAAGCTCTTGGGTCCCAAAAGGGAGAAAGTGTCCTTATAAAAATATATATAAAAATTATAAACTACTTAATACCTAATAATGTTATTTATACTCTTCCTCCAATCGATAAACGATGATTGTTCCACCTAGAAATCATATTTTTCAAAGAGTCCATTATCGACCTCCAAATTCATAATCTTCTATGATTAACTCCCACCTACAATCCTAAAATTTTAAAAAGTACTTTATTAACAATACATAATTAAAAGTTGATGTTACCTTAAAAAAGAATATCCCAAGTCCCTCCATCCAACAAGATAATATCACTTGTAAATTTTAAAAACGGGATGATTTATTTTTGTTGTTTATGCTAAAAAAAGGAATTCACCACGTTAGAAAAATCCAAATATTTATGAAATTCCTCTAAAATAAATATAAAATTTATAATAGACGCTAGAAGGAGGGGTTGAACCTCCGACCTTGTGGTTAACAGCCACACGCTCTAACCAACTGAGCTATTCCAGCATGTTATGCATATTTTGTTTCCTTTAAATAATTGTATACAGTATTTTATGAAGAGGACGTGTCATATTTCTTGTAGGCCAAACTCATTCTTCAACTTTCAAGTTTTCCTCTCAAAATATTTCAAGATTTAAACTTCAATATTTTTTCTCCAGTTCCATGATCATCAAATACCTACTCATTTTCTCATTTCAACATTCACAACCCAACTATTATAATTTTGATGGACAAATAGGAGCATCTTCAAAGGAAAGATATCAAGTAAATGTATAATAGTGTTCAACTATCATATGTCACAAGTATTTATATGTGTGCTATGGTATTATTATTGATATGTGATTTATTTTACATGAGTACTATGGTAATAAGAGTAGTATCATAGTAATAATATCATATTTTTTGTATATCAATAATAGGCACAAATGGGATATTTACATACAAGATTTGATGAGTGTAGAGCATTGATACAAAACCAAGAGCAGATAAAATGGATAGAAAGATATCATTAGCTAACTAATATTTATGCCAAAAAGGGATAAACAAATATCAAGTAAATTCATCATCCCCTTATGGAGATATACAAATTGAATAGAAGAGTTAATATTCATTTACCATTTTGAATTTTGTCATGAATGGGATGTCAATCTCTTTCAATATACTTGGTTCTTTAATGAAAACTAGGATTTTCTAAAGTATGTACTCCCTCCGTCCCATATTATAAGCAAATTTCACATTTTCAGATTCGTTGAATAATTAATGTATTTGGTCTATATAGACCAAATACATTAACTATTCAACGAATATGAAAATGTGAAATTTGCTTATAATATGGGACGGAGGGAGTACCAAGAAAGACTATCACATTAAATAGGTACATGTGTTTCTATTGGAGTGTAAAAATCTTTTAAAAGGTATAAATTCCATTAAATGTATGAAGTTGTATGAGGAAGGGTGTCATATTATGTAACTTATTCTTCCTCAGATGTTAATAATGTTACACTCGCTTTTTTCTTGCTATGCTACGAGCAAGCGAGTTTCCAAGTAAGTTACACGTATCGCTGACACTTTTTCGATCTAATTTACAACCAGCAAAATCAAAATACCCAACTAAGGCACAATCTTCTCCTTTGGGGTACCATAAAACAATTTATGGTGTGCTAGTGATATATCTCATAATGCATTTTACCGAAATGATATGTGATTCTTTAGGGTTTGCTTTAAGACAAGCACAGAAACATTCAACAAACATGATATCAAGATGATATGCATTAAGATAAAGAAGAAAGCTGATCATACCTCTTTATTTTCTCTCTTCAATTGGATTTCCTTCCTCGTCTTTATCCAAGCGAAATTGAGTACTCATTTGAGTTAAGATTAACTTGGATTTACCCATGCTAAATTTTTTTGTAGCTCTTTACCGTAGATAGGTTGAAATTTTTTACCTAATATCTCATGAGGTGTACCTCACATCATTACACATGCGCTGGAATGATTAAATTTTCTTTACCAGAAATTTGATATAAATATCAGTATGAGGTATAGGTGCCACCAAATTTCTAGAAAACTTTTGGAAGCCATTTTATTTATTATTTATTAGGAAAGATAAAAACAACATTTATTATATTAGAGTTCTCAAAATCAAACATAGGATCCACCTGTATTGACATATTCGAGTAGCAGATTAACCTTAATTTTCAGATTTTCCAAATTCATGACTTACAAACCTTCCAACGTTGGTTAGATCTAAAGTTACTCATTTTTTTGCCTTACACAAAGCTATTGCTACTACCGTTACGCTTAAGTGTCAAAATACTCAATTACCTCCTCATCCTTTTCAAGGTACCAATATGTTGAATCCAAATCTACTCCAACACCCTGAGATCGCGGGATCTACTCCACCACCTTCGCTCAAATCTTTAGTACCCCCACCAATCTCATGACCCGCAACATTGCTTGGTTTCCAACTGCTGCAAGTTAATCTCATAATACAAGGTTCTAATGAGTTGCTAAATAACATATATAACATTGTTCGTCAACACAATACACAAACAATAGAAGAAAGATTGCCATGCCTTGAAGAAAGCCTACGCAACGCGCCTCCAAGGGGAAACACCATGCATAAAGCCCTTCCAAAGAGAAGCTAAGTAGTTGTTCTTGAGCCGTCCATATCAATAAAAATGAAGCTCTAAAAACGTAGGATCACTTGAAGAGCAAGAAGCGTCAAACTCTCCCTCAGATCCCCATGGGAGACCGAGGTAGCCATGCTCCTCTGTAAGATCAGGTAGTGATACCATCTGAGAAAACCCCGCAGAAACATCCTCTTTGCCTCCATATTTTGGACAACAAGATACTGAAGTCATTGGACAAGCCTCGTAAGCTGAACGAGTATAACAAGAAAGAAGATCCCGACGAGCACATCTGAAGTTTGGATCTGTCGTTGTTCGTTTAAACCATTGATTCTCTGATCAATTTTGGTTCCCTAACGGAACAAAAAGATTTTTAATTAATATTTTTATAAATTAAAAGACTAATTTTGACATTCAATAACATAAATATACATCACTAAAGATTAAAACATAAGCACATACTTTTTCGATAAAGTATATCTAAAGAATGATTTTTATGAAAAGCTATTCAAAATAACTTCAAATTTAAGTGATTTTTTTTAAATTTTGTTCTCGAAAAAAATTATAGTAAAATGTTGAAATGCCTAAAATAAAATTTTATAAAAATTATTTAAACCAAATTTTCATTTGGAATTTTTTTTTAAAAAAATTATAAATTTTCTTTAAACAAAAATATATTACACGATAAAAATAATTTTAAAAAAGATGAAACAAATGGGTCTCTAGTGAAATTCAAACAAATTTCAACTACTAAAATTTAGTGTATTAAAATACGTGTTATGTATTATATTTAAAAATATTTCTTTGGTTGAATTAAAAAAATCACAATTATTTGTTTAAATTATGTAAGCGCAAACTATGGCCTTAATGTAGGTCTGCCATTAATATGATTAGTTTTGAAATGTGTGATTTTTTTCATTCAACTCTTTATTGTTCAAAAGTTTCTCATTTATAATACGGAGACAACACCTTAATAATAGAAGACAAAGGGTGGGGGAATATTAGGACAATTAAAGCGAATTTACTCATTTTCGAGTTGATGTCGGGTCTAAAAGTGAATTTCCATAAGATATTCCCAGTGGGTATCAACATATGTAATTGTTGGATCCAAGGGGGAGTAAAAACTCTAAATTGCGAGATCGGAGTTATCTCGTTTGTTCATCTTGGTATCCCAATTGGAGAGAACTCAAGGTGTGAGAAGACGTGGAAACCATTAATTCAAGCAGTGAGATCCAGACTTTCAAATGGGAAACATAAATATTTGCTCATCAGTGGACATGTGATCGAGGATTTGATCTAGAGAGGAAAATTGTAAAGGTTCAAACTACAGGACAAAACAATGACGAAGGAGTGCAATTTTAGAGAAAAGTCTCGTCTATTTAAAAGAATGTCTAAAAGCTCTTAGGTCTAAAAAAGGGAGAAAGTGTCCTTATAAAAATATATAAAAAAATTATAAACTACTTGTTATACCCCAAAATTTGCCCGCATCTTTTTTCAAGAAAACTCTAATCTGAAAATTAAGAGTCTCATATAATCATGGATTTTCATTTCAACAAATATCCTGACATATGAAATATTTAGTTTTTAGAATTTTTCTTATACAGTAATTTGGCTTGCAGTTGAATTTATTCTTACGCAAACGCCAAATACTGTTTATTACTTCACACATGCTATTTATTTATTTACAGATAAATAGTACTGACACAATTGGTACAGAGTTAAATCTTTTTGCAGGCGCAGAATCAGGAAACTCAGACTGTACTGGTAACAAGTAGATTATTATTATCTTTTGTTTCCCACTAATTTTTGTACTATATTCCATTATTTTCAAAAATCTTTTCAAATCTCTTTTTCAAAAATCAAATCCTAACTTTATTCTCTACATCTCTCTTTTTCCCAACACTATCATACACTTTCTTTCAAATCTTATTTCCACTCAAATTTTCCTTTTGTACGGAATCACATCATTCCCCAACGTCTCTATCCTTCTTTCCATTCTATAAATACCTCTCATTTTCTCATAAAAATCTCACATCAAATTCTAATTCATCTCTCAAATTTCTACTTCATAATCCATCCTTTCTTCTTCCCCGACAAAATGGCAAAGCGGTGGGAAACGTGTTTTCTTATGGTCATCACCATTGCTACGGTGATCATGTCTTTCTTCTGTCTACATAGCCCGGAACACTGTGGACCTGGGATGCTTATGCTCCCAATCATCTACATGTTACTATTTGTAGCATGGGTTATCAATCGTCATTCTTAAAATTTGCCGTATTTCTTATTTCTTAAATGTACCGTTTATTCGTCGTACTGTTCAATATAGTATGTAATATTTGTACTGTCAGTATTAAATGTTGTACTATTTGTCATAATATTGCTTAATTACTCAGATAATATTTTATGTGTTTTCTGCCAGTCAAATATTCATTTTTCTGTGCATTAAATGATTTTCAGGGTTATTATCGGTAATTTTGCTCGCGTACAGTAAATATTAGTTATTTATTATGTCTGTGTTTTTTTAACAAGTCATGTAAATAAACTTTCATTTTTCACATAAAACAAAAACAACAAAAAAGAAAATTAACTTTGACTGTTGATTTTTCACTCTAACTGCTACGTCAATACCTGAACAGTCAGTTGACAGCCAAACTGCTGGCAGTACAATTCTCAGTGTTTTGTACCATCAATCAAATCAATCTTTTACAATTCAAAATTCCAAGATTTTTGTTCTAAAAGTCTTCTGAATATCACGCGATTAGCAGAGACTCAACACTGCACAAAAATCAGGTACGCTTAACTATCTCCTACACAAACAGTCCCTGACTAGGGTTTTCTTGTTTTTACAGGAGAAACAAGTTTTTGAGACCTCAAATGGATTTCATGCACATCCATATATCTCAAAGTACCATCATACAAATTTTCAAACTTCAATTCACTCAGACGCACCGTCAGCAGCTCAAACAGTCAACAGACGACCCGTTTGACCAAAAAGTCAACAGACAGTCAAAAATGAATTTTTTTGTCAAAGTCCATATTTTGTCAAAGGATTCATCATTTGATCATTGGATGATCATAATTCATCAAGGAAAGATCAAAAATCAACAAAACCCTAAGATTCAAAATTAGGGTTTTTGCCTGAAAAGTCAACTCAACTTTGACTGGTCATAACTCTCTCATCCTTCATCCAAAAAATTCAAACCAAAGCTCATTTTGAAGGAAATTCAATTATCTTTCAAATGCAATTGATCCCATGGTCATTGCATTCACCATTTGAAAAATATGACCAAAGACATTACAGGTCATTTTCAAAGTCAACAAAAAGACACTTTTTTCAAAAGGACACACAAGGAGCATCAAAAATCATTTTGACATGAGACCAAAGACATTGGTTATAGGACTCTTTGAGGTTTCCAAAAAGTGCAAGATCTCCTTCATATGACAAAAATTGAGGGATTTACACCTTGTTGAAGTTGGCTAAATTTTGGGAAAATACATGAAATCAACATTGCTCAAAAATGTATTTTTTCCAAATGGGGTCAAGTTTTCATGGTTCAAACATCATTTCCATAATATAATGGGCCTCCCACGACCAAGACAAAGCCCACATCATTTTTATCCATTTTTGATTTAATTTTATCACATATAAGATTAAATTTAAAAAGGAAAATGGAAGGATAATGCATAGCTTGAATTCCAAGCATGACTCATTAAGAGAATCTTTCAACTCTGTCCCAAGCCAAAGTACAGCAGAGGGAGAGAAGAAAATCAAGCCATAGTGGCTTAAATGCCAAGCTACACATGTGGAAAAAGTCAAAAATTCAACAAAGCACTTATTGCTTTCTAGCTTAGATTTTAAGCACTTCAATGCTTATATATAGGCTAGCATACTTCAGTAATGAAGGGAGACAAGTTCAGAAACAAAACCTTGCTTGTAACACACTTGTAATCACTTGAAACTTTTCAAAGAAATCTCAAATTCGAATTTTGAATTCCAGTCACTTTCCATACAAACTAAACATTCTAATACCTTCCTCA